>NC_077237.1:52855522-53498022 GCF_947179165.1 Solanum dulcamara | reverse complement strand
GGTGCTAAGTCAATCTCACGGAATAGTTTAATACTTCAAAATATTCATAGCATATAACTTGAGAATTCAAACATCATATTCGGTAGAATAGCTCATT
Source organism: Solanum dulcamara (assembly GCF_947179165.1). Classification (NCBI taxonomy): domain Eukaryota; kingdom Viridiplantae; phylum Streptophyta; class Magnoliopsida; order Solanales; family Solanaceae; genus Solanum; species Solanum dulcamara. The sequence continues at coordinate 53,497,925 of NC_077237.1, read as the reverse complement.
AAAACATTTGATAATTCAAATATGCAAGAATTGTCCTTATTGCATAAAGAATCCATCATTCATATCATTTCATCATTCTTTTATTTCATAAGACTCCCTTTTTTATCATAGATATTGCTTTCATAAACATTTATTTGGAGTCAAAGCTTTCAAGTCAAACTTTATTAAAAACATAGTAAAACTAGGTAGGTTCAAATCACTTAAACTTGCAAATATGTATGTAAATAAATATACATAAATACTTTGAAATCCATTAATTAAATATCATTCTTTAAACAACCCACCATGAATTTCAAGAACCTTTAAAAAGATAAATAAAAGAATTACTTGTAAACCATCAATTCATACATTTGAAATTATATTGCATCAAAATAGAGCAATAAGCATTAGTTTAACCATGATTCATACTGTTAAGTAAAATTAAGAATTACCATAAGAAAATATTACTTGAAATCAAGAGACTTAATTGAAAGAGTTTTTGGACTACATGAGTGGAAGAACCCATGGATAAATACCCATATAACTTAGAGTAGAGCTTAGAGAAAATAAATATAATTTATCATATAATCAAAATAATTTAGAAATGAGAGTGGAAGGAATACTCTCATTGAAGCCTTACATACCTGGAATCCAAAGCTTTAGTTGGTACCGAAAGACTTAATGAACACTCTTGAGTCCTAGCTTCTCTCCTTGTCGGAACGTTTTGTGTACTACCTAGAGTATATGAATCACCGGAATAGTATTTCTTCACTACTAAGAACTAAAACTATATTTGAGAATGTGTAAAGAAGTGTATAGAGAGAAGATTTTCTTGAGAAAGCTTGATGAATAAAATGAGGAATAAGGTGGGTATTTATAGGTGGGAAAGAGCGACCTAACAATAAATAAAATAATTATAAAGAAAAATCTGAAAATTTAATGGAATATATTAATGTCTTGGATGATGTTAAATGGAGGACAATTTATGTCATGAGTGATGTCAAATGTATCTAGATCTTTCTATGGTAGGTGAAATGAGTTATCTTTGACAGAATACTCCTTTTCGGAGCTGTGCTTGAATAAGATAAATTACTTATTAGGATTTGGTGTCTTCATAAGAATTGTAGATATGGAAGTATAGCTTCATATCGTTCAAGAATTAAGCAATTTGGATAAACCGACAGTGAGATATGATTTTTCTTCTATAAATACTCCTTTCCGTCACAACATCCTACCTTACAAATATTAATTTATTTGACCTACTTAACCTCCGAAACGTAAAATATGGTCTTCACAAAAGTTGTAGGTAATGATCCTGTGGTTACTCAGAAATTTGAATCACCCAATTTGGATATTTGTATGAAACGTTATGCCCAAAATACAGAGGCTATATCATGTTTAGGCGAGAATTGAAACATCGTATACAACCTTTTTAGGGGATGTTACATTATCACCCATTTGGGAACATTCATCCTCGAATGAGAAAAGAGTTAGATTGAGTAGAGTAGAGTGTTAACAAACAACCTATCATTAATGCAACAGTGTAATTTAAAATATCCTTTAAAACATATTCCATAATTTTGCAAGCATATGACAAGAAAAGTTGAGATGTAAAGATTTCAAGTAATTGAGCAAGGACAACTTAATACCTTTGGTTTGGGTAGAGGGGAAAAAATGAGGGTATCTCTTAATCATATCCACTTCCGCTTCCCATGTTGCACTTTCTATTTGTTGATTCCTCCAAAGGACTTTAACAGATGCAACTTTTTTGTTCCTTAATCTCTTAACTTGACGGTCCAAAATTTCCATAGGAACTTCTTCATAGGTCAAGTTTTCTTCAATATTCACTACTCCCATAGGTACAATGGAACTAGGATCACCCACACATTTTTTCAACATAGACACGTGAAACACCAGATGAACCATGGCCATTTCCAATCGTAATTCCAACTCATATGCAACCTTACCAACACGTCTCATGATTCTATAAGGCCCTACATATCTAGGGCTCAATTTCCCTTTCTTACCAAATCGAACCACACCTTTCATGGGTGAAACCTTTAGATACACCCAATCATCCACATTAAACTCAATATCCCTTCTTCTAATGTCAGAATAGGACTTTTGACGACTTTGAGCCGTCTTTAACCTTTCTCTAATGATCTTCACCTTCTCTAAAGTATCAAGTACCAAATCGGGGCCCAACAAGGTCATCTCGCCTACTTCGAACCAACCAACCGGTGATCTATATTGTCTTCCATACAAAGCCTCAAACGGCGCCATCTCAATACTTGAGTGGTAACTATTATTATAGACAAACTCGATGAGAGGTAGATGATCATCCCAATTCCCTTTAAACTCCAACACACAAGCCCTTAACATATCCTCTAGTGTTTGAATCGTTCTTTCGGCTTGCCCATCCGTTTGAGGATGGAATGTTGTGCTCAACTTTACCTTAGTACCGAGGCCTTTTTGAAATGATCTCTAGAAGTGAGAAGTGAATTGGGTACCACGATCCGAAATAATGGATAACGGCACACCATGTAACCTCACCAACTCCTGAATATATAACTTGGCATAATCTTCAGCACAATAGGAAGTTTTAATTGGTAGGAAGTGAGCTGACTTAGTCATTCTATCAATAATTACCCAAATCGAGTCATGACGCTTTCGGGTATGAGGCAAACCCACTACGAAATCCATATTCACATCTTTCCACTTCCAAGTAGGGATTTCAATGTCTTGGGCTAGGCCATCCGGCCTTTGATATTCGGCCTTCACTTGTTGGCAATTTGTACATTCGAACACAAACCTTGCTATGTCCTTCTTCATGCCACCCCACCAATACAACTCCTTTAAGTCTCGGTACATTTTCGTTGAACCGGGATGAATAGAGTATCTAAAATTATGAGCCTCCATCAAGATCAAACTCCTTAAGCCATCAACATATGGAACAGATATCCGACCTTGGTAGTATAGAACCCCATATCCCCCTTGGGAAAAGACTTCTATCTTCTTTTCCTTTACCAACTTCTTTAACTCAATAAACTTTGGGTCAAGATCTTGCTTTGATTTAACATCCACCACCAAAGAGGATTCAGACCTATTTTGAACAACCATGCCCCCATCATTAGTACTACCCAACTTTACCCCTAATTTAGCCAATCGGTGAATATCTCTCACCAACTCCCTCTTCCTTTCATCCACATGGGCCACACTCCCCATAGACACTCTACTAAGTGCATCAGCAACCACATTGGCTTTACCCGGATGATAGTGCACACTCATGTCATAGTCCTTAAGGAGTTCTAGCCACCTCCTTTGCCTTAGATTAAGATCCTTTTGGGTGAACACATATTGAAGACTCTTATGGTTAGTATACACATCCACATGCACCCCATAGAGGTAATGCCTCCAAATCTTCAGAGCAAAAACAACGGCCGCCAATTCAAGGTCATGGGTAGGGTAGTTGCGCTCATACACCTTTAATTGCCTAGAAGCATAAGCTATTACCTTGCCTTTTTGCATTAAGACACAACCTAAACCAATCTTTGAAGCATCACAATAAACTACAAACCCTTCTAATCCTTCTGGGAGAGTCAAAATAGGAGCAGAGGTAAGTCGATCTTTTAAGGTCTGGAGACTCTCCTCACACTCATATGTCCATATGAATTTAGATTTCTTTTGGGTCATTTTTGTCATAGGAGATGAGATGGAAGAAAAGCCTTTGACGAACCTTCTATAGTACCCGGCTATACCTAAGAAGCTCCTAATGTCTGAAGGAGATAATGGTCTAAGCTAATTTTTGACTGCCTCTATTTTCTTAGGATCAACCTTGATCCCATCACCGGACACTACATGACCAAGAATTGCTACCTCCTTTAACCAAAATTCACACTTACTAAATTTTGCAAATAATTGCCTATCCCTCAACGTTTGAAGCACAACTCTCAAGTGAGTTTTATGTTCTTCCTTACCCCGAGAGTAAATTAAAATATCATCAATGAAGACCACCCAAAGGTATCAAGGTAAGGTTTGAACACCCTATTCATCAAGTCCATAAACACTGTTGGTGCATTCGTTAACTCAAAACTCATCACCACAAACTCATAGTGACCATACCTTATTCGGAAGGCCGTTTTGGGAATGTCACACTCCCTAACCCATAGTTGGTGATAACCAGACCGAAGGTCGATCTTGGAGAAGTGACTTGCCCCTTATAATTGATCAAATAAGTCATCTATTCTAGAGAGTGGGTACTTGTTCTTAATGGTCATCTTATTTAATTGACGGTAGTCTATGCACATTCGAAGCAATCCATTCTTCTTTCTCACAAATAACACAGAAGCACCCCATGGCTAAATACTTAGTCTTATGAACCCCTTCTCTAACAAGTCCTTTAACTGTTCCTTCAACTCTTTTAATTCTGCCGGGGCCATACGATAAGGAGGAATAGAGATATGTTGGGTATCAGGGAGGAGATCGATACCAAAATCAACTTTCCTTTCCGGAGGTACACTAGGAAGGTCATCAGGAAAGACATCGGGGAATTTATTGACTATAGGAATTGACTCAAGAGAAGGATTTTTGGAGTTGACATCCCTAACCCTCACAATGTGGTAAATACATCCCTTAGAAATCATTTTGCGGGCCTTAAGATAAGAAATAAACTGACCCTTCACCACCGAATCACGACCCTGCCATTCAATAATAGGCTCATTTGGAAATTGGAACTTGACTCGATGATTCCTACAATCTATGGAAGCATAAGATGCATGTAACCAATCCATCCCAAGAATGACATCGAAATCTATCATGTCAAGCTCAATGAGATCACAAGGAATAACTTTATGCAAGATAGACACAAGGCAACCCTTATAGACCTTTTTAGCAATAACTGACTCACCAACAGGGGTAGACACCAAATAAGGCTCTAATAAAATTTCAGGTAAACATCAAATATATTAGCAAGGAATGGAGTAACAAAAGACAAATTTGCACCCGGATCTAATAGTGCATACACATCAAAAGAAAAGACCTGTAACATACCAGTAATGACATTGGGTGCATCCTCAACCTCTTGTCTCCCATGCAAGGCATAAAAGTGGTTGGTGCATTGGACACCTCCTTGGACTTGTTTACCATGAGCAATTTGTCCTTCAGTCCTACCACCACCATCTCTACAATCCTTAACATGGTGGCCCAGCTTGCCACACTTAAAGCATGCATTGAAGATGGCTAAGCATTCCCCTTTGTGAGTCCTTCCACACTTCTTGCAAGCGGGGAAAGTTTGAGTAGCAACATTCTCTCTTGGAATCATTGGTTTACCACTCTTGTCCTTGTTGAACTTTGGAGGAGGATTATTGGTGGAACCTTGTCCCATAAATCGTTGCCCACCTTGGCATTTTCCATTGTTACCATGATCGGACCTTTGAGGGTTAAACCCTCCACCATCCACTCTAGCCTTTTTGAACCCCCTTGATCTCTCTCTAAGCTTCTCTTCTTCAATTTGTTCTACGTAAGTCATTAACCGAGAGATGTCCATCTCCTTGACCAACATGGCCATTTTGCACTCCTTGGATACCAAGCTTGAGACACCAGAAATAAACTTGCTCATCCTAGCTCTTGGGTCGGAGACTATGAAGGGAGCATACTTTGAAAACTTAGTCAATTTGAGAGCATACTCCCTCACGCTCATACTCCCTTGATGGAGGATGATGAACTCTTGGATTTTAGCCTCCCTTAGCTCCAATGGAAAGAAGCGGTCTAGGAAGGCACCTTTGAACTCTTCCCATCCTATCGACCCTATTTCTTCATCCCTCTCAACAACCCATTGGTCATACCACACTCGAGCCAAACCTTTGAGTTGATAGGCCACTAGCTCGGCCTTCTCATTTGGTGGCACACCCATGATAGCCACAATTCGGTACACCTCATTAATGAACTCCATAGGGTCCTCATCTAGTTTAGAACCATCGAACTCGAGCGGATTCATCCTTTGGAAATCCCGAATCCTAGAGGCTGGATTTTATATTTGGGGAGGAGGAACACCTAGATTCTCTTGGTTGGCTATGACTTGAGCTAACAAAGTAATAACACTGCGAAACTCAGCATGGGTTACCCCATCCTCATGATGTTGGGCATTGGAAACCGGAGGAGTTTGGTCCTTATCGTCAACCCTTGCTCTTCGAGGTGATCTTCCACGAGTCAACATATAGAGAACACGAAACGGGTCGTTAGTTAAAGGAAAGCTTAGGAAACTCTAAGGCACGACATAAATTTGAAAGAAGTGATTTTTTTCCTAAACGCCTCATAGTCTTTTATTCATAATTGTGGCGTGCTTCACAACCATGAACAAGACCCTATTTGACGCGATATGTTGGATTCCAAGGATAATTCAAAACCTCGGGCTCTGATACCAAGATTGTCACGATCCAAGCCTAGGGTTTAGATGTGACGTACGAATGAGGAACCCAAAAGTACCTCAAACAAGCTTCTTAGCATTCTGTTAGTCTTTCATAGGTAATGACAATAAATGAAGAAGCGGAAATCATAATAGTAAATATTCAAATTACATATATCCAACAATACCTCTAACTATTAAATTTAACGGGGCTAAGACAAGTCCCTAGCTCACCCTTAATCATAATAGAAGAAATACCATAGTAAAATATCTCAACATATCATAAGCTAGAAATATAAAGGAGTATTGTTCCCGAAACATGGGAACTCACCAAAAGTAGTCTTCAAACGAAGTCTCAACTAACCACGTGGAGGAGAACGAGGAGAAGCACTGATCTCTACATGGTGATATCATGTAGGCAAAAGAGTATGCGTTAGTACTTTGAATGTACTAAGTATGTAAGGATGCATGAACATTGAGGAAATATTAAAACATTTATGTAATATGGAACATAATTTAATGTATGCATAATAAATCATATAGATATCCTTTAAAATATTCATTTTGTTGGAAATTAACCATAATCGACATTTAAGACCATGCGAGTTATTACATACAATCCAACATAACCCCCTACGTTGGCCGGGGAGACTACTTGCCAGGTAGAACTCCGTCAATTTCATTTATTTCTTTAACTTTAACTTTAAGGGATATTTATGGATCCATTAGCCTAAGCCTACAAGGGCTCCTATGTTGGCACATAGTTAATGAGACAAGGGATTGCTACTAGGATTCCCTTACCGAATCCCACCTCAATGCCTCATTCGGTGCTAAGTCAATCCCACGGAATAGTTTAATACTTCAAAATATTCATAGCATATAACTTGAGAATTCAAACATCATATTCGGTAGAATAGCTCATTAAAACATTTGATAATTCAAATATGCAAGAATTGTCCTTATTGCATAAAGAATCCATCATTCATATCATTTCATCATTCTTTCATTTCATAAGACTCCCTTTTTTATCATAGATATTGCTTTCATAAACATTTATTTGGAGTCAAAGCTTTCAAGTCAAACTTTATTAAAAACATAGTAAAACTAGGTAGGTTCAAATCACTTCAACTTGCAAATATGTATGTAAATAAATATACATAAATACTTTGAAATCCATTAATTAAATATCATGCTTTAAACAACCCACCATGAATTTCAAGAACCTTTAAATAGATAAATAAAAGAATTACTTGTAAACCATCAATTCATACATTTGAAATTATGTTGCATCAAAATAGAGCAATAATCATTAGTTTAACCATGATTCATACTGTTAAGTAAAATTAAGAATTACCATAAGAAAATATTACTTGAAATCAAGAGACTTAATTGAAAGAGTTTTTGGACTACATGAGTGGAAGAACCCATGGATAAATACCCATATAACTTAGAGTAGAGCTTAGAGAAAATAAATATAATTTATCATATAATCAAAATAATTTAGAAATGAGAGTGGAAGGAATACTCTCATTGAAGCCTTACATACCTGGAATCCGAAGCTTTAGTTGGTACCGAAAGACTTAATAAACACTCTTGAGTCCTAGCTTCTCTCCTTCCCGGAACGTTTTGTGTACTACCCAGAGTATATGAATCACCGGAATAGTATTTCTTCACTACTAAGAACTAAAACTATATTTGAGAATGTGTAAAGAAGTGTATAGAGAGAAGATTTTCTTGAGAAAGCTTGATGAATAAAATGAGGAAATAAGGTGGGTATTTATAGGTGGGAAAGAGGGACCTAACAATAAATAAAATAATTATAAAGAAAAATCTGAAAATTTAATGGAATATATTGATGTCATGGATAATGTTAAATGGAGGACAATTTATGTCATGAGTGATGTCAAATGTATCTAGATCTTTCTATGGTAGGTGAAATGAATTATCTTTGACAGAATATTCTTTTTTAGAGCTGCGTTTGAATAAGATAAATTCTTTATTAGGATTTGATGTCTTCATAAGAATTGTAGATATGGAAGTATAGTTTCATATCGTTTAAGAATCAAGCAATTTGGCTAAACCTACAGTGAGATATGATTTTTCTTCTATAAATACTCTTTTCCATCACAGCATCCTATCTTACAAAAATTAATTTATTTGACCTACTTAACCTCCGAAACATAAAATATGGTCTTCACAAAAGTTGTAGGTAATGATCTTGTGGTTACTCAGAAATTTTAATCACCTAATTTGGATATTCCTATGAAAAGTTATGCCCAAAATACAGAGGTTGTATCATATTTAGGCGAGAATTAAAATATCGTATACAATATTTTTAGGGGATGTTACAGCAATAAACAGATAGAAGCCACGGTATCTAAGACAGTGTGAGGAACAGCCAGCAATAAATAGATAGAAGCCGCGATATTTGAGACCGTTTAAGGAACCATTGGTGAAGACCTTAAGGGATGGATGCGATCATACCAGCGCTAACGCACCAGATCCCATCAGAACTCGAAGTTAAGCGTGCTTGGGCGAGAGTAGTACTAGGATGGGTGACCCCCAGGAAAGTGAAAGAGGAAATGAAACAATTGTATCCGTACCTATTCCCTACGTCTACAAGTAATCCTAACCTTTGGAACTTTGATATTGATTTCTCGATGAAAGTATATGTTATGGCAATGGGATAGAAGAACTCTCCATTTAGTCGGTATAAGATCCGGAGGAAGGTTTTAGTTCACATTCGAGGACGAATGTTCTAAAGGGGGGAAGGATGTTACACCCCATACTTTGGTACCTTGGAACGCTTCTTAAGCTTCTTAACTTTCTGGGAAGGATCTTAAGTTTCTTAGAAGTCGTCATGTGAGTTGGATAATCTATAACTCTATCAAATAATTCTAAAGAAAGGAGAAGAAGATACTCCATAAGAGAGAAGATTGGAAATAGGATTATAAGAATCCGAAAGAAGTTGGAGGTTAAGTAGTGAGTCATAGTACTCGACTTCCTTGTGAAAGCTATTACTTGGGACATTTTACATACTAAGCTACTTGAGTACACATCGATCTTAAGTATCAAGGAATACATAGGCTCTCGAAGTGAGATGAGATTACGAGCTCACGAAAGAGAAATAAGGAAACGACGCGCCTACTCAAAAAAAGTAGGTGATGCACTACTTTTACAATCAGGTGATGCACCTACTTAGGGTCAAGTAGGTGACACACCTACTTAAGGTGGACCCCACTGCCATGTGGCAGCATATAGGAGGCTGCATAGCATGAGGTGGCACCTAGGAGGCTGCCATGTGTCACTCCTAGGGGGATGCCATATGTCACCTCCTAAGAAAGGGTATATATGTGTGTTAGGATGAGTAATCTCTCATTTCAGCATCTATTCCTTAGCTAAATTTTGAGAGAAAACTAGAGGAGCTAGAGAGACTAGCTACGGGTTCCCTCCAATTGAAGGTAAGGCCCCAATTCTCGCTCTGTAAATTAATTATTTAAATTATCCTATGGTGATATAGAGATATTTTAAAATCTCATTTTTGGGCAGCAAGGAAGAGATACAAACAGTCTGTTAATTTTCAGCATGTTAAGAGAACTTCTAAGACAAGTTTTAGCAAGTTTTAGCAAGGTATGGCTTGGTTCTCTTCTCCCATATTTTGGTAAGGGTTTGGAAATGATATTAAGGTGTTAATAATTTAAAGTTAAGGTTTGGAGCAAAACAAAGAAAAACACCAAACAGCCACGACGTTTCAGCCGCGCAACACGAGATTTCGAGGCGACTTTTGGCAAGTTTTGGCCAATTTCAGGTAAGGTGAGGTATTTCCTTTCAATTTGAAGGTTATGGTGTGTTTAGGGAGTGTATTAAATTCCTTTTATATGGATGTGATTAGGTATCTAATTGGAAATTCGTATAGGGCATGTTATAGGGGAGGTGTTACCCGATTTACGTTAACTCCTTAACTAGCTAAAGAACTAGTCGAGAAGACGAGTAAGAAAATGAGTTCTATAAATACTCGTGTGCAACTTAAGATGATGAAAAGTCAGGTATGGTTGATATTCATATTACATTCATGTTAAATAGGTTCAAGAGACGATGAGGCGAACGTGCTAAGAGTAATCCGTAAGAGGTATGTAAAGCTAACGTTTTCTTCTTTTGGCATGTTTTTGGCATAAGTATGTAAGGCTTAGACTTTCTTTTGGCATGTCTTCGGCATAAGTGTATTAAGCTTATTCTATCTCTTGGCATATTTTGGGCACAAATATGTAAATCTTATCTTCCTTGTTAACATGGTTTTTATGAAGCAAGTATATAACTTTTATATGATTCCAAGGAAGTTCCTATTCGTAGAGCCGCTAGGATGGACAACTTCTTGATTTTCCAAAAGATATTTGTTATGCCTTGATATGTGTATATGATTCCCAAAAGTTCAATTTCGATATAACCCATAGTAACTTTCAAAAGGTACTTGATATGACTCTTGTCTTGATTTTGGATGATAGCTCATTTTGATTATTCCATCGAGTTTTACATATGATTTAAATTGCATATAGTTTCTCACTACTCCACTCGTGGATGCCTCAATGCTTCCTTCACTAAGCCCGGACCAGGATTTGTTTTCATGCATACTTCTTTGCATTGTTCGTCGTGCCCTGATATGATTTGTGGAGTTACATTGTTCTATGAACAAATATGGTATTATATGATATGATATGATATGACCATCTGATATGATATGATCTATTACAAAGATATTCCCTACTTTGGAGTTATGATGTGCTGTGGCGCCAATGATGGGGCAGCCACCATAATTTGTTCACCGAGTTCCATAATATGATATGATATGACCATCTAATATGATATGATCTATTACGAAGATATTCCCTACTTTGGAGTTATGATGTGCTGTGGCGCCAATGATGGGGCAGCCACCATAATTTGTTCACCGAGTTCCATAATGAGGCCGAATATGGCATATATTTTTCTGCATACCTTATCTGTGGTTATGATAAGCATTTTGATATTTCTGCATACTTTGCTCATTTTTGTACATTCTGCTCTGATAATGACTTTACTTATTATAGTTCATAGTTTACATACTCGGTATATTTTCCGTACTGACCCCCTTTTTTTAGAGGGCTGCATTTCTGATCCGAAGTCCTATTTTTGTACTAACTTTTCTGTTGTACACTTTTACATGTTGGTTAAGGGTACGACGGGGCCCTGTCCTATCATATGACTAGACTATCATTCTGTAGACTTGTGATGTGGGTTATGTATATATGTTTTGGGCTTGTGTTCAGTGACGGCCTTAACGACCTTCGTGTTCCACATCTGTTTTCGTGCGCTCTCTAGCGATCTATTTTGATTTCCTCATTTGTTTATTCTGCTAACATACTCAGTAGGGCTAAGGGTACATATGGGTGCCCAAATCGAGCACCAGTCACGACCTATGGAGTTGGGTCATGACAATGTTTCTTGATAATCATAGATTTTATGCTTCTTCCTTGCTATTAGTATTATCATCGTGCTACTTATTATATATTTATTCTTTTTGAGCTCGATCAGCCTATGATGCCTACTTAGTATCCCATGTTTTGGTACTTATACCACACTTTTGCATCTTTTTGATGCATCTCCCAGTTTGAGCCACCCTCAGCGCGCGCCTGATCATTCGTAGTTGTGCCAGATCCGAATTGTGGTGAGCTCCCTACGTTCAGAGACTTGCTACCTTCCCTCTTTTTCTCTTACTTATATTTGTATTTTGGATAGTCAATTCTGCATTGAATATTTGTATATATTGTCAACATTTGTACTTAGTATCTCATGTATAGGTGACACCAGATCCGGAGTTTGGTCTAGTGTTAGTTCATCATTTTTGGTCACTATCGAACCTTTTATATAATTTGTGTGGTATTTACATATCTATACCCTAGCCCTACTTTTCTTTGGTTATTTTGTCTTTGCTCCTGCCTTATTATGTTAATTATTAATTATTTTAAATGATGTTTGATTTTTTCTTTGTTGGGTTTGGCTTAGCTACTCGGGGGTTATAGTAGGCACCATCATGCCCCGGATTCAGGTCGTGACACTTGCCAAGATAGACTCTACCCTTCTAAGCGGGTCTTGTACATACGCTATATGTGGATCCACTAGCTAGGTCATATCGACAAACTTACGGTGGAAGGTAGTTATGAAATAAGGTACTTTATATAAGTACCCCGTAGGTCGAGCCCCCATCTTAAGTCATCATTCGGTGCTGAATCAAATTCCACGGAATACATAACATAGTAATCATACTTAATATATATCATAAACTTCATAATTCAAAGATTAGCTCATTCTCATTTTGTACTTGCAATGTGACTATAAGCCTTTCAACATCACAATATCATACTTGCATAATTCATGTCATTAGTTCCTAGGTCATAATTAAGGATCCTAAGTCATATTTCTTAATAACTTGCATGAAATTCATATTTTGAACATAGTTGTAATTCATGATCATAATTCATACTTGAATTTAGAGTAAAACTCATATACATAGTCAATTTGAGTGAAATCCATGAGAATCCTTTGAAATCATTGAACTTCATAATCATACTTCATGTAAATCGTCATTGAAAATGTCTTTGTGCTGAGCATTCATAATTCAACTTGAAATCATGCATTTAAGGTAGAATCATACTTATAATGATAATTATTGAGAATTAAAAACGTAATTGAAACATGATACTTATAATGATCATTAATGATAATTTAAAATGTAATTGAAACAGCCCAACACAATTCATCAAAATAAGGGTTTTAAAGTAATGAAAATTCAACAAAATTTTAGGGAAAATCTTGGGACTCCATGAGTGAAAGAAACCCATGGATCAATCCCCATATGCCTTAGTGAATTGACCTTGAAATTGAGAGGAGAAGACTTTTTCTTAAAGAAACTCTATCCAAAACCTTGATGAATAAGATGAACTCTTGAAGAAGCCTTAAGAGAGAAGTCTTAAAGTGTTTTGGGAGTTAATGAGGGAAAAGAATAGACTTAGGCGTATTTAGGACAATTTATATAATGAATCTGCTCTGAAAAACGCCCACATACATTAATGAAAGAATAGGGAATAATCCAAATACCCTTCATTTAACTGAAAACTAGACTACACGGAGGTTCCATCAAGGTCCGTGATCTTCACCACTGCCCGTGCTGGTGTCCGTGGAGTTAAACTTGAACTTTTGGAAAAAGGTCTTGAAAGAGGGGATGCCATGGGACAAACCATGGACCGTTAAGGTCATCACGGCTAGTGGTGTTCATCCATGGTGATTGACTTGATCCTGAATCTTAGGGTTGCAGCGATGGATTTTAGGACTTCCTCCACGGAGACCATCATGGTCCGTAGAGGTCATTATGGTCCATGCTTGACTGGCGAGGTGCAGGACCTGCAGGTGGGTTTGCAGGAGCGATCACCATGGAACCCATCATGGTTCGTGAAGGGCAACACGGCCCATGGTGGTAAGGCATGGTCCCTACTTTGGGAAAATCTTCTAAGGGTTTCAGGGGAGGGGTCACTACGGAGGGCACTATGGCTCGTGGTTCTCACCATGGCCTGTGGTCCCTTCCATGCAAGACTGATTTTAAGAAACATCATCACGGTATCTAAGCACGAGTCGTGGTTCTGAATAAGGCCTGATATTGCCTTCGTGGTCATTACCTGATGCCAAAAGCTATATTTTTCTGAGATTTCATCATTTGTTCCTTGTTTTCCTCCTTTTTGACTTTCAGGGTCTTATAATATCTCCCCCATGGGAATATTAATCTTTGAATGGGGCTCAAGATAGCATGAATGGAATAGGAAAGGAATATAACAGCCCAACATGAATGCAAAACATAACATAAATGCATAAAACGTGTAATCTTCAATCACAACCTAAAACATATCTTTAAAATTCATTTCGTGGACATGAATGCATATGAAACCATGAGAACAATTAAAACACATGATTTGGGATGGTTGGATCATGAAGGAATTAAATACCTCAACTAGGCACAAAAGAAAAAAGATGAGGATATCGAGACATCATATCGGCTTCGGCTTCCCATGTAGCACCCTCAACCTCTTGGTTCCTCCGTAACACTTTAACTGAAGCTATTTCTTTGTTCGTAAATTTTCTAACTTGCCAGTCCAAGATTTTCATCGAAACCTCCTCATATGAAAGACTCTCTTTAACTTCAATGCTATCCAATGGAACAATGGATCTAGGATCACCAATAAATTTCCTCAACAAAGGCACATGGAACATCTGATGAACCGATGCCAAATCAGAAGGCAAATCTAGCTCATAAGCCACCTTGCCAATATGCCTCAAAATCTGATATGGGCCAACATAGAGGGGACTTAACTTTCCTTTCATACCAAAATACACCACCCCCTTCATGGGTGAAATTTTTAAGTAAACTCAATCATTAACCTCAAATTCAAGTTCCTTTCTTCTCACATCCGAATAGGACATTTGTCGGCTTTGCATTATTTTCAGTCTTTTCTCTAATGAGTCTAACCTTCTCCTGTAACACAATGCCCACAAAATACCTTAAGAATGCCTTGAAAATAGGCCGCTCATGTAACGCATTATCCTTAATCTTTTTGGAAAATCCGAGTTCAGAATATCGATTAGGTGGTCAAAATCTGCGGGAAAATGGTCTTGGTGGATTTTTAGGACTCGTAGAATGGAAGAAAGATTTTTGAAGAATCCACAAAATAGTGTGGTCCATGACAGGACCGCGTCACGGGGACCTAGGGACAATTTCTGGCCAAGTTGGTTGCGACAGGTCCGCGTCGCGGACCTGAAAATGTTTCCTGGCCGAAATTAAGTTTTTTTTAAGAGCGTTTTAGACTTTTCCCAAATTATTAGTTAATGAACCTAGACATTTTTAGGACCTAATTCAACTCTATAAATTAACCTAAACCTCTAATTCTATTCATTATTTTACAATTCATCTATCAAATATTTCTCTCTCTACGAAAAGGCTCTCAAGGGTATTCATTGAAGACTTCAAGCAAATTCACTCAATTTCTCCATCAAAATTCTCAAGTTCTTCCAAATTAATTGGTGTTCTCACTCAAGGTATGTGGGTATTGATTCATGGATCCTTTCATCCATGAAGCTCAATCAATTTTTCAAGGTTTTCTATCAAATTAAAGTATGGTATTTTATGGGTTTGTGATCTCCATCTCAATTGCATGAATTTTGATTTAAAATATGATCATGAGTCTATTTTGATATAAATTGATGGTTATTGAATTCAATTGTAGAGTTTTTTCATGAATTCTCCTATTTTTATTTTTAGGGTTCATGATGTAAATTATGAGTATTTTGATTCATACTTCTAAAGGATATTATCTATATGAATTATATATGGGCTCATATAAAGTTTATGAGTATGTATGTTTTCAAGTCAATTTCATGATTTTCAAGTCAATTGAACATGCATTATAGTCATACCCTAATTTCAAGATTCAAGCTATGGTCATGAATTTTCAAAGTATGAATTATGACTATGTGTTTCCATAATGATCATGAATTCTAAGTATGTTTCAAGGTATGAATTTCATGCAAGTTATGAAGTAAGGTGACTTAGGATCCTATGTGGTGACCTAAGGCCTATTGATATGAATTATGCAAAAATGATTGTAATGATGAAAGGACAATTCTCACATTACAAGTGTGTTATGAAAATGAGTTACTTTATGATTTCAAGCCTATGATATATGATATTATGATTTCTATGTTATGTATGTATTCCGTGGGATTTGACGTAGCATCGATTGGACTTGAAGTGGGGGCCCTACCAAAAGCCTTAGTAGCAGCCTCATGTCTTATAAACTACGTGCCACCGTAGGTTGCCTTGATGGCCTAGCTAGTGGATCCATATATAGCATATGCATGACCCGCCTAGCTGGGTAGAGTCTACCTTGGCAAGTAGATTCCCCTTTTTCTTCGTTGTGTGGGGAGACAACGGGATTTCATGTTATAGCTTGCATGATCTTATTGTCGGTTATGGTTCATATCCCACATATGTATGATCTCCTACGTATGTCATGATTTAAATTATGCTTTTTAAATGCTTTGTTCATTATGATTTTCTCATGACTTTACTTATCTCATCTTATCATGTGTTTTACTTGAGTATTTCATCCCATGATTTACGTTGCATGCCATGCCCTGATACTTAGTACATTCCAACGTACTAATGCATACTTTTTGCCTACATTGTCTCATAATATAGGGGTTGAGGTTGAAGATCATATTCATCCACGTGGCTAGTTAAGCTTTCCTATCCGGTGGTGTTTGTGGTGAGTACTCATTTATCAAGGACTACTTATCGAGTTGGTTATTATTTCCAAAGACTTTTGTTATGTTTCATATTGAGGGTGAGCTAGGGACATATCTTAGCCCCCACCCATGTTCAAGAGTAGAGGCATCTAATTGGACAAATATTTCGAGTCTATGTTGTCATGTGACATTCTTCATTTACTATTCATAGTTTGGACTCTCTTATTATGTTTTCGTTTTTACTTTATCTTATGTATGCTTATGATATGTACAAGAGGCTTGGTTGGAGCCCCTTCAGGGTTTCGATCACCCTGTTACGATTAGGCCCTAGGTCGGATCATGACATTCTTCAAGAATTTACCCTTGCTTTAAGTTTTGTAGCTGGCTACTAATGCTTCTTCAACCACGTTATCTTGCCTCATAAGTCTCCTTTGTTCATGTGCCTGCAAAGAATTTAACAATTTTGCCAAAGTAATTTTGGACAAATCTTGTGTGTTTTCCAAGGTAGTTATACATGCTTCATATCTTTCGGGTACTGTTACAAGATTTTTTTTGAACAATTCTTAAATCTTTAAATTCAGTGTCTAGCAATCTTACCTTGTTAACAATACCAAGTAATCTGTCAAAGTATTCCTTGATTGTTACTGACTCTTTCATTCTCTGCGATTCGAATTCCCTCATTAAATTTAATACCTTCATTTCTTGAATTCTTTCATCTCTAGCATATTCTTTCTTCAGATAATTCAAAATTTCTTTTGATGAGGTGAGAATCATGATTCTCATGAAAATAGTTGTTAAAATAATAGCAAACAAAGTTGTTTTGCCTTGGACTTAATGATTTTCTTTTGCTTGTGGCTCTTGATTTCGACGACTGTGCTATTACTAGGCAGCGAATTAACTTCATAATCCTCTTCCACGGCTTCCCAAAGATCAAGAGCCTCCAAGTAGGTTTCCATTCTCACAACCCATAGTTAATAGTTCTCACTATCAAAAATAACAGGAATCATTCGTGAAAAGCTATTTTCGAAATCCATTTCTCACTCACAGGTTCCTCAAGAAAGACTCTAGATACCAATGGTTGGTTTGTTAATAGAGAAATTAAGAAAATAACAGAGAAAGACTTTGAGAGAAAAATATTGCAATGAAGCCAAATAGAATTATTTTATTCAAGAACACAACAAACAACTTGCAGCTTTGTAATCTGCTCTCAATGATAATTGGAGTTACAATTGCCTTTTCTTAGCTAAAATATGTTTTATTTCATCCAAACAAAGACATCTATGTCCAGTTCCAATCCGGATCAAAAAGTCAAATTAAATCACATAAGTGAAATCTCCTTTCTTCTGTTCTTCTACTCTTTTCTTGTTTGGTTCTAAAGAAACAGAGAAGAAAAGGGTTTGCCATAAAATTTCGACAATTCTAAAGAGAAGTATATCCCTCTCCCTAACAGTCTTTCCATTTCCCTCATTCAGGAACAGAAATTTCGCCTGGCTCTTTGCATGATGGTCCTCTTCACTAACCAATAAGCTTTTGCTAAAACTACCTATTGCAGATAACATACAAGATGGATGTAAGGGATCTTAACCTAAAGACCTCAAAAGTCACAAGGATCTATTAAGCAAGCTCCAGACAAATGACTTCACTGGGGCACAAAATAACCATGGAACATGGCTCTTTGATGAGTTACAGCAGACACAGCAGAAAGTAGTGAATTCCCTCAGTGTCCCTTCTTAGCAGACAATACCTACAATAATACATAAAATATCAAACATATTTGTTTGGAGCATTTGTGAATGTGGTGAAATCCAATTCTATATGAAAATTTCCAACTCTGAAGTTGGATGTTCTAGCAGCCAAACATATAAATTTTAGCCAATGGATAATATGAAGCAGAACACCACATTTTAGTTTCTAATTCTGCAAGAAAAAGAAAATATTCAAGAAAGATTAGTTCAAAAGCTTCGCAATTGTGTTGTCCATTTAATATCTATGTCGATCTTAGGCCAACAGGTATCACAGAGCTAGCTGTTGAGACTTCTATTAAACAAGAATTATAAAGGTGCAAAGTAGGAAAGATCTAGGGTCATTTTTTCCCCTGCTACAAGATCTTTCAAAACCAATAGGAGGTGGAGCAGTCTAGGTGGGGAGTACAGCAATAATAATAGGCTTAGCTAGCACTCCTTTGCAGCCTGAGAACTGCTACTATAGTAGCTTTCCATCCTCACTCGGCTGATTCATTTGTTTTGAAAGTATTAGGAAGAGTACTCCTATAAAGAAATGAGTGCTCTAAACCTATTAATGAATTTACATGCATAATCTAACGCAGAGGGACACAAAGAGAAGGCATTAACAACAGATGCATCGTAGAAACAGAAAAAACAAAGAATTAGCATCAGAACACAGCACAACTTTTGGAAAAACTTCAAAAGAAAATGGAGAAGGAAAAAACCAATATGTGAATTGATAGCTATGCTCAATTTAGAAGAGAAGCATACAGAGACCGAATAGGAATTTCCATTTGAGAATTTTGCAACCTACAACAATGATACATCATTATAGATCAGCTTCTGTTAATCTTCAGGCACTGACAAACTGGGTAACTTACCCTTGAAAAAGACAAGATGGAGGGGTGGACTCATAACTGCAGTCATATTGCTTATTAGCCATGAAACAACAATCAAAAAGTTAAACCAGAAGAAAGGACAAGAATTTCCAACTCTGGTCTTCATATTATGGAAAAGATAAAAAGAAAGTGAAAATGCACTTGCTTAGTCTTTAAATTCGTTTTCATAAAGTTATACCTATGGATGGTCTCTCAACTATGTTTTCTATTGTTCCTTGTCCAGACCTCCTATTGCACAGTACAGCTCATCTTTCAGTCCTTCAATACGAATGGAAGGAATATGAACAGCAGTGACCTTGGGCATACAGACAAGAACATTTTGCAGAGCAGAAGCTTATAACCCACGGCACACTTTTGTTGTAATCCTCTTTTCCTGACACTATGCAGTTTGAAGAACAGACAATTATGTCTTTCAGTCATAAAATGTACAGCTTGCAAATCTATCACTATCAACAATGCTGTAAGGTTAATTTAGTCAACCTCACACTATTTCCATTTGCATCTGTTACCTAATTCACAAGACTAGCATGTTAAAATAACTTGAACAACATTCCTAGAGGCTCTGGAAATGAACAGCTCTTCTGTATCAAGCAAAAGTCAAATTTATGTTTGCAATATTGTCCAGTGCCAGTTTACTTCAGTTATTAAATAAGCAGAGTACTCATATCAAAGACCTGAAGAGCTGTACAACAACAACAACAACCCAGTGAAATCCCACACCACCTGAAGAGCTGTAAGGAGGCAAAATTCCTTGATGCAGTAGCCTTTTCCAAGTCTATTAGTTCACTGACATGTTTGATTACTTCTTTTCCATATTCTTTAATTTCGATGGAAAGCATGGAGCATTCCATGACATCCAAAATGTGGGTCTTCTGTTTGCAGTCAACGTGTTTACCCTGAAAATGAGAGCATTGCCAATTTGATTGGACCATAAATCATCCATCACCAAAAATCTCTGCAAGAGCAAGAACCTTCTTTAAAAGAATGAAACCGACTTCTGTCTCTTACCACAATATCTAATCCATAGACTTTAGATATCAACTTCATAAAACTATGACAATCTTTGCACACCCTCAAATTCTTTACAATTCGTATGGTGCTTCCCTTACATAACCTGGTCATACCAAAAGCAACAGCAAGTTTCTCGCTGTGCTTAGACACGGTATCTTCCTTTTCTTCCTCTTCTATATCATGCAAAACACTGCCTACCTCTGGAATATAACCACCTTTAACTTTAAGTTTTAACATTATCTCACTTAACTTATTATAAGCCTCTTCAGTAATCTCATTTCGTTCATCACCTGCTACAAAACTGTACATGACCTTGCCCACTTCAATCATGCTCCAACCTGGTATTTTCTTCATATTCTTCTCAGCCATTGATCTCCTCACCATGGCAACATCCTTCCATTTCCCTGCAAATGCATAAATGTTGGACAGCAAAACATGGTCACCAGAATTGTCTGGATCCAGCTCAGAGAGTCTTTTATTAACTTGCTCAGCCAATTCTATGTCACCAAAAAAACTGCAAGCCCCAAGAAGTGTTCGCCAAATAACGGCATTGGGTGGTACTGGCATTTGAACCATAAAATTATATGCCTTATGAAGCTGACCAGCCCTACCATACAAATCAACCATACAACCATAATGCTCAATAGTTGGTTCAATGTCATAAGTTTCTGTCATTTTACTGAATAGCTCATGACCTTGTTCAACTAAACCAGCATGACTACATGCATAAAGGACCGAAATAAAAGTGACCCCATCAGGTCTGGTACCAGATTCTTCCATCTCATGAAATTTTTTTATCACCTCTTCACCATATCCTTGCATTGCAAACCCTGCAATCATAGAAGTCCAAGAAACAATGCTTTTCTTCCCAAGCATTCTCTCAAAGACAAGACGAGCCATCAACACATTTCCACACTTGGAGTAAGTATCCAAAAGTGCATTGTTCACAGAACTTATCCAAATCAACCCCACTTTCTCTATAAATGCATGCAATACCATCCCAAACTTAAGCGCCCCAGCTTGAGCACATGCAGATAAAGCACCCGTCAAACTCACTTCATTGGGCCTACTTTCACTCCCAACCAACTCCCTGAAAACTCGAAGTGCCTCATCAAAATAACCATTATGAGCAAATCCAACAATCATAGTACTCCAAGAAACATCATCTCTACTTGGCATCTGCAAGAACAATCCCTCCGCACGCTCAAGTTCCCCGGCTTTAGTATACGCTGCCAGCATCACATTCCAAGTAGTCAAGTTCCTAAAAGGCATTAAACCAAACACTTTATCTGCGCCACATACATCACTGCCCCGAAAATATGCTGTAAGTATTGCATTCCACGCCACAACATTTGGTTCAGGTATTTCAACAAACACCTTCCAAGCAAACTCAACAAACCCACATTCCGCATACATACTAATCATTGTAGTCCCAACAAAGAGATGAGTATCATGCCCACGAGTCATAGCTTGACAATGCAGCTGAAACCCGGTTCTTAAACACCGCAAAGTAGCCGCTGCTTTGAGTACAAAAGCAAATGAGAAACTATCAGGAGGGGAATATGATTCTCGCAGCATGTAAATGAATGAGTTGACTGAATTCTTAGGTGAGTCTGCCTCGGATTCACCTCTGATGAGGGTGTTGTACATGAACACATCTGGGTTTGGATTGTGGATGAGCAGACGGCGAGCGTAATCAATAGCTTCAGGAATTTGAAGGGCACCAAGAAGTAGGAGCTTTCCGGCGATTAATGGGTTAGTTTCAAGGCCGGATTTGTAAACGAAGGCGTGGATTTGGTTGAGGTTTCGGAGTGTTTTGCAGTAGTTTAATAGGGAAAGACACAACTTTTCTGCCCTGCTCATTTTTTGAACATTTCAAAACTTTTGGAGCCAAAAGAATACAAAAAGAGTTTTTTATGTTTAATATTATTACCTCCGTGCCATATTAGATGAATATCTTACTAAAAATATTTCTTTCATATTACTTAATCAATTACTAAATCAACATAGAATTAATTAAATTTTTTCTATTTTACTCTTACAATTAATTAATATGGTCTTTTAAATGTGAACAATTCTCAATACTTGTTATTTCTACACTCTATGTATATTGAATTGATATAAACAAATAAAAAAATGGTAAAGTTTTGCAATGTATTGATAATTTCTTAATCATCGTATAAAGTTAGAAGCGTCATCTAATATGGGACGAAGGTAGTACCATTTTGTTGTAAATAATTTGGTTGTTAAATGGATGACCATAATTCCTAAGTTAATGTCCTCCTTTATGGGTAGTTATGTTGTTGATATATGTGGTTAATTGGATGACCATAACTCCTGAGTTAATTCTATCATTTATGGATAGTAAAGAATGTTTAATTTCATGTTTATGACACCCTTTGATATTCCTCAATGTAATCCTATAAATAGAGGTATTGAGAATGATGTTGGATACTTGAAAGAAATAAAATTATCTTATATTGTTCCTCTTGTTTTATAGTCTTCTTCTTGTCTTCATCTTTATATTGTTCTATTGTTCTTTTGTTATTGATTTTACAACACGTTATCAGCACGAAGTATAAAGGTTGAACAACATTTCTTGTGAGGTATCCCTTTACAATCTAATGGTAAAGTTATTAAATTGTGGCTACACTTTTTCTACTATACATTTTATTTAATTTGTTTATAGTTGAATGAAAAAAGGTTACTTTTTTGTGTGGAAAAAAATAGACTAGAAGTCCTAGTGTTTTCTATTTTCATTGGAAATAGTGAATTATTTATATTGTTGATTAATTTTTAATGAAAAGATTTTATCTAAAAATTCTACTATTTTTAATGAAAATATTTTATCTAAAAATTCTACTTACAAAAATATAAATAATTTACTTTCTGAAAATGAATAAACTGTTTATTCACTCACTGTCTATTTTAGTCTAATTTTTATTATTTTTTATGGTAGTTTTATCATGTCGAATTTATCAAAATTTGTGTTTGTCGCACTTGATATTTCTGAAAAGAATTACTTGTCGTGGATTCTCTATGCTAAAATTCACCTAGACGCTAAGGGTCTTGGTGCAACTATTATCGGGGGTAATACAACTGTCATGATCCATGCCCAGGGCCTAGATGTGATACGATGAATAAAGCAATCAGAGGTGCCTCACCCAAGCCTCTTAGCATTCATTAAGCTTTTCATTAGTGATGATAAAAAAATAAGCGAAAATGTAAGGAATAACGGGACTAAGGGATTCCACATAGAATAAGAGTCGAATCATTTGAACATCATACATATTGTTGTCCAACCATACCTTCTACTTTAAAGACTTGTGTCATGACCCAAACCTAAGGCCTAAATGTGACATGGAAAATGAGGAACCTGAAAGTACCTCAAAAAAGCCTCTTAGCATTATTTTCGCCTTTCATAGGTAATAACAATAAATAAACAAGTAAAAATCATAATAGTAAATCTTCAACTTATATTTATCCAACAATAGCTCTAACTTTTAGATTTAACGGGGCTAAGACAAGTCCCTAGCTCACCCTCAATCATAATAGAAAGAAATATCATAGTAAGTGTCTAAAGATCTCAACATATCATAAGTTAGAAAGATAAAGAAATAAAATTCCCGGAACATGGAAACTCACCAAAACTGATCTTCAAACGAAATCTCAACTAGCCACGCGGAGGAGAATGAGGAGGAGCACCATTTCCTACATGGTGATATCATGTAGGCAAAAGAGTATGCGTTAGTACTTTGAATATACTAAGTATGTAGGCATGCATGAACATTGAGGAAACATTAGAATATTTATGTAATATGAAACATAATACAATGCATGCATAATCAATCATGTAGATATAATTTAAAATATTCATTTTGTGGGAAGATGACCATAACCGACATTTAATACTATGTGAGCTATTACATGAAATCCAACATAACCCCCTACGTTGGCCGGAGAGATTACTTGCCGGATAGAACTCCGTCAACTTCATTTATTTCTTTAACTTTAACTTTAAGGGCTATTTGTGCATCCATTAGCCTAAGCCTACAAGGGGTCCTATGTTGGCATATAGTTAATGAGATAAGGGGTTGCTACTAGAATTCCCTTACCGAATCCCACCTCAATGCCTCATTCGTTACTAAGTCAATCCCACAGAATAGTTTAATACTTTAAAATAATCATAGCATATAACTTGAGAATTCAAAATATCGCATTCGGTGGAATAACTCATTAAAATCTTTAGTGATTCAAATATGCAAGAATTGTCCTTATAGCATAAATAATTCATCATTCATATCATTTCATCATTCTTTTATTTCATAAGATTTCCTTTTGATTATAGACATTGCTTTCATAAATATTTATTTTGAGTCAAAAATTTCAAGTCAAACTTCATTGAAAATATAGTAAAACTAGGTGGGTTCAAATCACTTCAACATTCAAACATGTATGTAAATGAATATGCATAAATAGTTTGAAATCCATTAATTAAAAATCATGCTCGAAACAACCCACCATGAATTTCAAGAACCTTTAAAGATCTAAATAGAGAAAATATTTGCAAATCATCAATCTATACATTTGAAATCATTTTGCATTAAAATAGATTAATAATCATTAGTTTAACCATGATTTATGCTATTAATAGAAATAATAATTACCCATAAGAAAATCTTATTTGAAATAAAGAGACTTTGTTGAAAGAGTTTTGGAAGGAAAATAAACATAATTTATCATATAATCAAAATACTTTAGGCATGAAAATAGGAGGAATACTTTCATTGAAGCTTTACATACCTGGAATACGAAGCATTACTCAAAATCGAAGGACTTAATGAGCACTCTTGAATCCTAGCCTTTTCTCCTCTCCAAAGCATTTTGTTTACTATCCGGAGTATATGAATTATCGAAATAGTATTTCTACACTACTACGAACTAAAACTATATTTTGAGAATGAGTAAAGAAGTGTATAGAGAGAAGAGTTGCTTGAGAAAACTTGATGAACAAAATCATAAAATAAGATGAATATTTGTAGGTGTGAAGGAGAGACCTAACTATAACACCCCCCAAAATTGTTCCCTAAGATTCAGACCTTTCTTGTATTCGGATAGGGTCAAACTCTATTATTGTGAAGTATATGCATGAGTTAAGATGAGTCCTTGAGTAATTGAATAGTGTTGGAGGTGATGTGGGGTCACAAAGAACCCCTAGGACCAAGCTAAGTCCAAAACGTTCGTCATGGCTAAATTTAAGGACGAGTTCGTATAAGAGGTCGACTTCTAACGACCCTATCTTTTAAAAGACGATAATCTGGATGGCCCACGACCTACTAAATTAAAGGTCATCGAGTCTTTTTTTCAACGCCACCAAGAATGTAATTTTTGGAGTTTGGAGTCAAAAGATATGACGATCCTAAGACGAACTAGCACGACAGAAATTTCAGGCCTAGGTTGCAACTGCTGGAAATCTGGGCTTAGCGCCGTAGTTGCGCGATGCACCACTATTGCGCCAGGAACAAGCCTCAGTAGTTTGGCCCCTGGCACGGCGCGCCACTAAAAGATGTGCAGGTTTTTAGCCTATTCGACTTGGCGCTGCAGTGGCGCGACGCGCCACTATCGTGTCAAGAGCATTTTTAGCCTATTTTTCAGAATTTAGAGAAAGGGAAATTTGGTAATTGTCCTAAATTATATATGTATCAAGCCTTGAACATTTTGGATCATTTTTCAACCTCTCCCTCTCTCTCTAAAAAGCCCTAGAAGCCTCTCTCTTCTTCCCCAAATCCTTCTTCAACAAGATTTTCCTTCTAGAGCTTCAAGACTTCAAGTTGCCATTGAAGACCCAATAATAAGGTTTCTTCAAGAATCTATTCTAAGATATGTAAGGCTACTCAAAGCATGGGTTGAGTCCACCCATATGCCCTACTCTTTTTTTGAGGTTAGATGTCCATAAGAATGGAGTTTGTTGATAGGTTTATGTTTGAATGAGCCTTGCCTCCGATTACTTTGATTCTTATTGTGTTGATGTTGTTGAGCTAAGAAATTTCTAAAACCTTCATGTTAGCATGAGTTGATGGAGATGGGTTGTTAATATGCTTTGTTGATTTCCTTAATCATGTAATTATGTTGAATATGTCAATTTCCTTAAATGTGTTACTCCTCTTGAATTGTTGGTTTAAAATTCTTAGAGTTGTGATGAGTCCTAAGGAGGTGAAAAATGAGGAGAGGAATGGTTTGTTATATTTGTGGGATGTTATAAATGCATATCTAATTTAGGCTTGATTGAGTTGATTGGATGATAGAATTGACTAGTGGACAAGGTCCTAAATGAGACTTGCCATTATGACTCGATTGAGTTGAATTGAGGATAGAGTTGATGAGTCGGTAAGGTTCTAAATGAAACTAGTCGTGGGGGCTTGTTTGAGATGATTGGATGGAGTCTTATGAGCATGGATTCATGGGAGGAGTATCGAGCACCGAAGCGGGTGAGAGTATAGTCCATACTCGAACCCTAAAAACTACGCCGCCAACGTAGGTAGGGATAAAACCGTTAAAGTTGGATGCTTCCCGTGGGATCGAACCGTTAAAGTCGGATGTTTCCCATTTTATTATCTTGAAATAATAGGACTTGACTAATTGATGGAATCCATGATTAGGGAGGCGTTCATGCCCTGGCAAAGTATGGACGGACGTGGCAACAACGTCTGATTATTGTACTATCACTGGCTCATAAGTGATGGTTGTCGGATAAGAGAAACTCCCATTTAGGTCGGGATAGTACTCCGAGTCAGTTGAATTGAGTGGCATGTGATTTGGTCCCGTCTAAATCATTTCTTGTTAGATTTAGGACACTTGAGTAAATTGTTACTTATTTATGAGTTGAGATTTCCGAGTTGGTTGATCCTTTTCTGATGTTGTTTTATTTGGTCATTTTGCATACTCGTACATTCCACGTACTGACGCCATTTGGCCTGCATCATTTCATGATGCAAAGACAGGTACCAGAGATCATCAACCAATGCACCGTTGAAGTTCTACACACATCTAGCTACTTGGTGAGCCCTCCTAGTTTCCGGAGGATGCCAGACTTTCTTTACCGTTTTGTTTTCTTTCTTTATCTTGCTTGTTGGTAGACATGGGCTTGTCATTGGCACCTCCTAGATGGTTATAGAGGCTTCATAGACCAGAGTGTGGGAAGGTTGGATTGTTATATTGAATAGCTTTTATTATACTTATTTTGATGAGTTGATAGTGTTTGGCCTTCGGCCCTTATAATATGAATAGTGTGCTTATGATTCAGTCCTCCACTGAGTGAATATGATTGAATGAAAGTATGACTAGACCAGGCGGTTCGCTTGAAGGCCAAAAATGGCTTTCGAGTGCCGGTCGCGCCTAGGGTACCCTCCCGGGGCGTGACACTAACAATAATTAAAATAATTATAAAAAAAATCTAAAAATTTAATAGAGGATTGTGATGCCATGGGTGATGTCAAATGGAAGACTATGGAGGTCATTGTGATGTCAAATAGATCTAGATCTTCTATGGTTGGTGAGATGAATCCTCTTTTTACGAAATATCCTTTTTCGGAGCTATGTTTGAACAAGATAACTTACTAATTAGGATTTGATGTCTCATATGAATTGTAGCTCTGGAAGTATTCTTTCATGTCGTTCAAGGATTAACTAATTTGGAGCAACCTATAGTGAGAAATGATTTTTCTTCTAGAATTATTCCATTTCATCACAGCACCAAGTCTTACAAATATTAATTTATTTGACCTACTTAGCCTCCAAATCATAAGATATGATCTTCATGAAAGTTATAGATAATGATGTTGGGGTTATTTAAAAATTTGAATCATATAATTCGGACCATTTTATGAAAAGTTATGCCCAAAATACGGAAGCAATATCATTTTCGTCGAGAATTGGAAGACCATATACAACGTTTTTAGGGGTGTTACAACTTGGCGGGGCTAAGACATGTACCTAGATTACCCTCAATATATAAGTCAAAGCACCAAAAGTAACTCAAGAGTTTGTACAAACATAAGCTAGAAAGATAGAAATGTTGTTTCTGAAACATAGGAACTCACCAAATATTGGTAGCCTTCAACGATCAAACTTAGCCACGGGGAAGAGAGTGTGGAGCGACGCCGGTTCCTACATGGTGATATCATATAGCCAAAAGTATGC
The DNA here is from genome assembly GCF_947179165.1 of Solanum dulcamara. Lineage (NCBI taxonomy): Eukaryota > Viridiplantae > Streptophyta > Magnoliopsida > Solanales > Solanaceae > Solanum > Solanum dulcamara. Next base: position 53,469,384 of record NC_077237.1, on the reverse strand, counting down.
TTTAGTACTTTGAATGTACTAAGTATGTGAGCATACTATATGATAAAGAACATCAAGACATTTATAAGCAATATGCATAAGTGAATGATTACATGAGAAAGCATCATATGGAACTTTAAAACATTCATTTTGTAGGAAGATGATCATAATTGACATTTAAGACCATACGAGCTATAACATGGAATCCAATATAATTCCCTACATTGGCATGAGGAGACTACTTGCTAGGTAGAACTCCGTCAACTTTAAACATTTTTTTAACTTTAACTTTAATGGCTAATCGTGGATCCAGTAGCCTAAATAGTCTACAAGGCTCCTATGTTGGCGCATAATTAATGCAACATCAGACTTTACTTAAGAACCCCTTAGATTGAGTCCACATCTACATGGTAAGTTCGGTGTCAAGTCAATCCCATGGAATAACATTTAGATATCATAATAACATAAGCATTTATATAACTTTAGACATCAAATCATCATTCAGTGGAATAGCTCATTAAAAAATTTCATTTAATTCAAATATGTTAGAAGTGTCCTTTCACACTGAATCAATTTTTGGCTAAGAAGCCCTTTCATCATTATTTAATCATTTTATAAGACTCCCTTAAACATAAACCCCTACTTCATAAACTTTTATTTGGAGTCAATCTTTCAATGCAGCTTCATTTCAACATAAGAAAACTAGGTGGGTTCATTTCCTCCAACTTTCAATACATTTAAAAGCAATGCAAGCATGCATGAGAAGGATGGAAATGCATTAATTAAAATTTCTAGAAAAATAACCCACCATATCCATGTTAAAACCAATTACAATAGGAACCTTAAAAAATCATTCATTTCATGAAATTGAGAGTCAATATATATCAATATAGATAAACAAGCTTCAAATATACCATAACCCATGCATTTAGAGTCATCATGTGAAAGCCCATAAGAGTTCATCATTTAGAATTTTCAATATCAAGTTGAGGAAAATATTTGGGCTCCATGGGTGAAAGAACCCATGGATGAAACACACATACCTGGGAGAAATAAAATCCCTTATGAAACTTGAGGAGGTATGGAGACTTGAAGATGCCTTGAGATGAAATTCTAGCTTGGCTTGAAGTTCTTGGAAGAGTTTGAGAAGAGAGGATTTGAGTGTCTTGAGTCTAAGTATGAATAATGAGGGTTTTTAGAAGGTTTAGGGTCTTTAGATGAGAGAATTCAACCCTCAAAATGATACCATTTTGAATTAAAACATCAGAAAAGACCAAAATATCCCTTTTAAAATTTGCTTGGGACTGATTTCACGAGGACCCTTCATGTTCCGTGGTGCTCACCATGGCCCATGGTGGTGTTCCGTGGTATTTTACTTGGGAAAAGTTTCCAAAAAGCCTGCAGGGTAGGTCTCTAAAGTTTCTTCACGGAAGACCTTAATGGTCCGTTTAGAGCATCACGACACATGAAACTTGGTCGTGGTGCAGGTCTTATAAGAGGACTCGCAGGAGTGACTATCACAGATCACACCATGGTCCGTGAATCTCTCCACGGCCTATGGTGGTTGTCTATGGTGCTGGACTTGGAATGTTTTCTGAGGCCTTTAGGAAGGGGTCGCCATGAAGGGCTTTATGAACCATGGTTCTCACCACGGTTTGTGGTCCTCATCGTGGTCCCTTTCCTATAGGTCTGAGCATCTGAATCCTTACCACGGTTGCTCGCCCCAGCCTATAGTGCTTACCACAGCCCGTGATGGCTTCCGTGGTCAAGTCTTGATGCCAGTTTTCTATAACTTTTTGAGATTTTCTCCTTTGTTCCTTGGTTTAGGATCTTCCACATTTCTGGGATCTTACAGCAGCATCGAGTCAGGACAAGTAAAGGTTTAAGACCCCAAAAGTTGGAACCTAAATGAAATCTTCAAAAATTTTGGAATGACCTCATGTTTATGAGTCACTCTACGACTTATACAACTCTCTATGACTCATAGGAATGATTTGTAGAGTGAGTCCCAAGGGTGTATCTAGAACAAACCTTGGATGACACCCTACGAATCAAACAAGACGAGTCGTAGGAGTGTCTATGATTCTTCAAAGTGAGTCATAACACAGCTTCAGAGACTCTTACACTATAAGATTTTAGACATGTAGGATGAGTCATGTTTATGACTTGTAGTCCTTCAAATGAGTCATAGACATGAATCATAGGTTAAGTTCATAGACCCTCAAGTTTGCAATTTTTGAAACCTGCAGGACGAATCCAAACGACGACTTGTAGTCATAAAGATGAGTCATAGACACAAATTATATGCAAACTTAAAAGACCTTGAGATTTCAAAGTTTTGATGAACTGCAGGATGAATCATCTTGATGACTCATCCCTTCTCCTATGATTTGTAGAAAACAAGTCGTAGGGTAAGAATTCAAGTTTTAATGAAAGGTATTTATGTCATTTTGTCACGATCGAAGCCTAGGTCCTAGACGTGACATGGAAAATGAGGAACCTGAAAGTATCTCAAATAAGCCTCTTAGCAATCTTTTAGCCTTTCATAGGTAATGAAAATAAATAAATAAGAAGAAATCATAATAGTAAATTTTCAACTTACATATGTCCAACAATACCTCTAACCTTTAGATTTAACGGGGCTAAGACAAGTCTCTAGCTCACCCTCAATCATAATAGAAAGAAATGCCATATTAAGTGTCTAAAGATCTCAACATATCATATGCTAGAAAGATAAATGAGTATTGTTCCCGAAATATGGGAACTCACCAAAAGTAGTCTTCAAACAAAAGATCAACTAGCCACTTGGATGAGAACGAGGAGGAGCACTGGTCCCTACATGGTAATATCATATAGGCAAAAGAGTATGCGTTAGTACTTTGAATGTACTAAGTATGTAAGCATGCATGAACATTGAGGAAATATTAAAATATTTATGTAATATGGAGCATAATTTAATGTATGCATAATAAATCATATAGATATCCTTTAAAACATTCATTTTGTGGGAAGATCACCATAACCGACATTTTAGACCATACGATCCATTACATGGAATCCAACATAACCCCATATATTGGTCGGGGAGACTATTTGTCGGGTAGAACTCCGTCAACTTCATTCATTTCTTTAACTTTAAGGGTTTTCATGGATACATTAGACAAAGCCTACAAGGGCTCCTTTGTTGACACATAATTAATGAGACAAGAGGTTGCTACTAGGAATCCCTTACCGAATCCTACCTCAATGACCCATTCGGTTCTACGTCAATTCCACAGAATAATTTAATACTTTAAAAAAGTCAAAGCATATAGCTTGAGAATTCAAAATATCACATTCGGTGGAATAGCTCATTAAAACTTTTAGTGAATCAAATATGTAAGAATTTTCCTTATAGCATAAAGAATCCATCATTCATAGTATTTCATCATTTTTATTTCATGAAACTCTCTTTTGATCAAAGACATTGCTTTCATAAACATATATTTGGAGTCAAAGTTTTGAAGTCAAATTTCATTGAAAACATAGTAAAACTAGGTGGGTTCAAATCACTTCAACTTGCAAACATGTATGTAAATTAATATGCATAAATACTTTGAAATCTATTAATAAAAATTCATGCTTTGAACAACCCACCATGAATTTCAAGAACCTTTAAAGAGATAAATAGAGAAATTACTTGCAAACCATCAATTCATACATATGAAATCATGTTGCATCAAAATAGACCAATAATCATTAGTTTAACCATGATTCATGCTATTAAGTAAAAATAAGAATTACCCATAAGAACATATTACTTGAAATCAAGTGATTTAGTTGAAAGAGTTTTGAACTACATGGGTAGAAGAATCCATGGATAAACACCCACATAACTTAGAGTAAAACTTAAAGAAAATAAACATAATTTATCATATAATCAAAATAATTTAGGCATGAGAGTGGAAGGAATACTCTCACTGAAGCCTTACATACCTAGAATCCAAAACATTACTCAGAATCGAAGGACTTAATAAACACTCTTGAATCTTAGTCTTTTCTCCTCGCTGGAGCGTTTTGTGTATTACTCGGAGTATATGAATCACCAGAATAGTATTTCTACACTCCTAAGAACGAAAACTATATTTTGAAAATGAGTAAAGGTGTGTATAGAGAGAAGAGTTGCTTGAAAAAGCTTGATGTACAAAATAATAAAATAAGGTGGGAATTTATAGGTGTGAAGGATGAACCTAACAATAATTAAAATAATTATAAAGAAAAATCTAAAAATTTAATGGAAGATTGTGATGTCATGGTTGATGTCAAATAGAAGACTATTGATGTCATGGGTGATGTCAAATGGATCTAGATCTTTCCATGGTTGGTGAGATGAAATTTCTTTTAACGAAATACTCTTTTTGGAGCTGCGTTTGAAAAAGATAACTTCCTCATTAGGATTGGTGTCTTCATATGAATTGTTGCTCTAGAAGTCGACTTTCATGTCATTCAAGAATCAACCAATTTGGAGCATCCTACTGTGAGATATGATATTTCTTCTACAAATACTCCATTTTGTCACAACACCATATCTTGCAATAATTTATTTATTTGACCTACTTAACCACCAAAATATAAAATATGGTCAACAAAAGTTGTAGTTAATGATGTTCGGGTTATTCAAAAATTTAAATCACCTAATTTGAACCATCTTATTAAAAGTTATTCCCAAAATACAGAAGTTGTATCAGTTTTATTGAGAATTGAAACATCATATACAATATTTTTAGAGGATGTTACACATTTTCCAAGTTTGATTCAATGAACCTAGACATAAGGGGAAGATAATGTAACACCCCCTAAAAACATTGTATATGGTGTTCCAATTCTCGATGAAAATAATACAACTTCTGTATGTTGGACATAAAATTTCATAGGATGGTCCAAATTATTTGATTCAAATTTCTAAATACCCCAACATCATTACCTACAACTTTTGTGAAGACCATATTTTATGTTTCAAAGGTTAAGTTGGTTAAATAAATTAATTTTTACAAGACATGGTGTTGTGACGAAATAGAGTATTTGTAGAACAAAACTCATATCTCAATGTACGATACTCCAAATCAGTTTATTTATGAACGACATGAAAGTAAACTTCTAGATAAAAAATTCATATGAAGACATCAATCCTAATGAGGAAATTATCTTATTCAAACTAGTTTCAAAAAAAGGTATTCTATTAAAAGAAGGTTCATCTCACCAATCATGGAAAGATCTAGATCCATTTGACATCACACATGACATTAATAGTCCTCCATTTGACATCACAATCTTCCATTAAATTTTTAGATTTTTTTTATAATTATTTTAATTATTGTTAGGTCCCTCTTTCACACCTATAAATATCCACCTTATTTCATCATTTGTTTATCAAGCTTTCTCAAGCAACTCTTCTCTCTATACACTTCTTTACTAATTCTCAAAATATAGTTTTAGATCTTAGTAGTGTAGAAATACTATTATGGTGATTCATATACACCGGGTAGTACACAAAGCGCTCTGGCAAGGAGAAAAGGCTAGGATTCAAGAGTGTTCATTAAATTCTTTGATTCTGAGTAACCCTTTGGATTTCAGGTTTGTAAAGCTTCAATGAGAGTATTCTTTCCACTCTCATGCCTAAAGTATTTTGATTATATGATAAATTATGTTTATTTTCTTTAAGTTTTACTCTAAGTTATGTGGGTGTTTATCCATGGGTTCTTCCACCCATGTAGTCCAAAACTCTTTTAACTAAATTTCTTGATTTCAAGTAATATTTTTTTATAGGTAATTCTTGGTTAAATAAATTATTATTGGTCTATTTTGATGCAACATGATTTTATATGTATAGATTGATGGTTTGCGAGTAATTTCTCTATTTATTTCTTTAAAAGTTTTTGAAATTCATGATGAATTGTTTAAAGCATGATTTTTAATTAATGGATTTCAAAGTATTTAAGCATATTAATTTACATACATGTTTGCAAGTTGAAGTGATTTGAACCCACCTAGTTTTACTATATTTTTAATGAAGTTTGACTTAAAAGCTTTGACTCCAAATGAATGTTTATGAAAGGATTGTCTATGATAAAAAGGGAGTCTTATAAAATAAAAGAATGATGAAATGCTATGAATAATGGATTCTTTATGATTTGAATCACCAAGTGTTTAAATGAGCTATTCTACCGAATATGATGTTTTAAATTCTCCAGCTGTATGCTATGAATATTTTTAAGTATTAAACTATTTTGTGGGATTGACTTAGCACCGAATGGGGCATTGAGGTGGGATTCGGTAAGGGATTCCTAGTAGCAACCCCTTGTCTCATTAACTATGTGCCAACATAGGAGCCCTTGTAGGCTTAGGATAATGGATCCATGAAAGTCGATAAAGTTAAAGTTAAAGAATGAATGTAAAGTTCACGAAGTTCTATCGTAGGCAAGTAGACTCCCCGGCCAAGGTACGGGGTTATGTTGGATTCCATGTAATAGCTTACATTGTCTTAATGTCGGTTATAGTTAACTTCCCACAAATAAATATTTAAAATATAATTTACATGATTACTCATACATGTATATATCCACATATGTATGATTTAAATGATATCTACTTGATTACTCATGCATGCACTCATTTATGTACTTTACCTTATAAATGTCCTAAATGTTTTACTTTGTCATGCATGGCTACATACTTAGTACATTGAAAGTACTAATGCATACTCTTTTGCCTACGTGATATTACCATGTAGGAACTAGTGCTCCTCCTCGTTCTCCTCCACGTGGCTAGTTGAGATTTCGTTTGAAGGCTACTTTTTGTGAATTCTCATGTTCCGGGAACAATACTCCTTTATCTATCTAGTTTATGATATGTTGATATCTTTAGACACTTATTATGACATTTCTTTCTATTATGATTAAGGGTGACCTAGAGACTTGTCTTAGCCTCGTTAAATCTAAAAGTTAGAGGTATTGTTGGACATATGTAAGTTGAAGATTTACTATTATGATTTTTACTTTTTTATTTATTTTTATTACCTATGAAATATTAAAAGAATGCCAAGAAGATTGTTTGAGGTACTTTTGGGTTCTTCATTTGCCATGTCACTTCTAGGCCCTAGGATTGGGTCGTGACACTTATCCTGCAGGTCCCCAAAACATGTAAAATTCAAGTCTTTGAAGTTTATGAACAGCTAAAAAAAATGTATATGACCCATCCTCAATGAAATGACCCATTATGCAAGTTTGTAGACTTGTCCCTAAGAGGTCCTTGAAACTTGGCCTCTGAACTTAGCTTACAAGTGGTTTCTATGACCAGTCTTCTTGAGGATGACTCATCCTGGAAGGTCGTAGATACTCTCCTGAGGGAACTCTAATTTTCTTCTTGATGGGTTGCTTTACGACCTAACCTTATGAGCTGTAGAAGGTCCTACGAGCCGTAGCGGGACTCGTTCACATGGGTTGGTTTGAAAATTTGAGACCTTTCTCCTTGGTTCCAACTTTTTGACTCATGGGGTCTTACAATATCTCCCCCTTGGAAACATTCATCCTCGAATGAGATTAACTTATCATAGGAAGGACACAGGAAGAGGACTACAAACCCAACATGAAAAAAGTGACACATGCAATGCATAAAACATGAGATCTTTAAACTTAGCATAAAACATAACTTCAAAATTTAACTTCATGAACATGCATGCATATGAGGACGTAAGAAAACTGAAACATAGGAGTCTTAAACATTGAGAATGAGTAACTTAGTACCTTAGACTTGAGAAGAATGAAAAAGATGAGGGTAATGTTTCATCATATCCATTTCCGCTTCCCACGTAGCATTTTCAACTTGTTGATTCCTCTATAGGACTTTAACAGATGCAATTTCTTTGTTCCTCAATCTCTTAACTTGTCGGTCAAAAATTTCAATCGAGACTTCTTCATAGGTCAAGTTTTCTTCAACATTCACTACTTCCAAAGGAACAATGGAACTAGGATAACCCACATATTTTCTCAACATAGACACATGGATCACCGGGTGAACCATGGCCATCTCCAATGGCAACTCCAACTCATAAGAAACTTTGCCAAAAAGTCTCAAGATTTTATACGACCCTACATACCTAGGGCTCAATTTCCTTTTCTTACCAAATCAAACCACACTTTTCATGCATGAAAGCTTCAAATACACCCAATCACCCACATCAAACTCAAGATCCCTTCTTCTAGTGTCGGAATATGAGTTTTGACTACTTTGAACCATCTTCAACCTTTCTCTAATGATCTTCACCTTCTCTAAAGCATCAAGTACCAAGTTGGGACCCCACAAGGTCATCTCACCTACTTTAAACCAACCAACTGGGGATCTACATCATCTCCCATACAAAGCCTCAAATGGTGCCATCTCAATACTTGAGTGGTAACTATTATTATAGGCAAACTTGATGAGTGGTAGATGATCATCCCAATTTCCTTTAAACTCCAACACACAAGCCCTCAACATGTCTTCTTGTGTTTCAATTGTCCTTTCAGCTTGCCTATCGATTTGAGGATAGAATGCGGTGCTCAAATTTACCTTAGTACCGAGGCCCTTTTGAAACAATTTCAAAAATTGAGAATTGAATTAGGTACCACGATCTAAAATAATAGACAACGGTACACCATGAAATCTCACCAACTCCTGAATATATAACTTGGCATAATCTTTGGCCCTATAGAAAGTCTTAATCGGTAGGAAGTGATCTGACTTAGTTATTCTATCAACAATCACCCAAATAGAATTATATCATTTCCGAAAGTGAGGCAAACCTACTACAAAATCTATTTTAGCATCTTTCCATTTCCAAGTAGGGATTTCTATATCTTGGGATAGACCACCCGACCTTTGATGTTCGGCCTTCACTTGTGATAATTCAGACATTCGCACACGAACCTAACTATTTCCTTCTTCATGCCACCCTACCAATACAACTCCTTCAAGTCCCAATATATTTTTGTCGAATCGGGGTGAATGGAGTATGTAGAATTATGTGTCTCCATCAAGATCAAACTCCTTAGGCCATCCACATCCAGAATACATAACCGACCTTGGTAATATAACACCCTATATCTCCCTTGGAAAAGAGCTCTACCTTCTTTTCCTTTACCAACTTCTTTAACTCGATAGGTGTCGAGTCAAGGTCTTGTTTCAACTTGACATTCCTTACCAAAGAGGATTCGAATCCATCTTGGACAACCATACCACCATCATCGCTACTGCGCAACTTCACTCTAAATCTAGCCAATCGGTGAACATCTTTCACCAACTCCCTTTTTCCTTCATCAACATGGGCCACACTCCCTATAGACACTCTATTAAGTGCATCGGCAACCATATTGTCTTTACTCGGATGATAATGCACACTTATGTCATAGTACTTGAAGAGATCTATCCACCTTATTTGTCTTAGATTAAGGTCCTTTTGGATGAACATATATTGAAGGCTTTTATGATCGGTATACACATATACATGTACTCCATAGAGGTAGTGCCGCTAAAGTTTCAAAGCAAAAACAACGTCCACCTACTCAAGATCATGGGTAGGGTAGTTACGCTTATGCACTTTTAATTTCCTAGAAGCATAGGCTATGACCTTACCGTTTTGCATTAAGACACAATCCAAACCAATCTTCGAAGCATCAAAATAAACCACAAACCCTTCTAATCCTTCTAGTAGTGTCAAAATAGGAGAGGAGGTAAGCCGATCTTCCATGGTTTGGAAACTCCTTTCATACTCATCCGTCTGTATAAATTTCGCCTTCTTTGAGTGAACTTTCTCATAGGAGATGAGAAGGAAGAAACCCCTTCAACGAATCTTCTATAGTAACCGGCTAGACCCAAGAAGCTCCTAATGTCCGAAGGAGACAATGGTCTAGGCCAATTCTTGACTGACTCCGTTTTCTTAGGTTCAACTTAATCCCCTCACCGGATACTATGCTACCAAGAAAGGCTACCTCCTTCAACCAAAACTCGCACTTACTAAATTTTGCAAACAACTGCTTATCCCTCAACGTTTAGAGCACAACCCTCAAATGATCCTTATGTTCTTCCTCACTTTGAGAGTAAATCAAAACATCATCAATGAACACCACAACAAAAGTATCAAAGTAGGGTTTGAACACCCTATTCATTAGATCCATGAATACCTCCAGTGTATTCGTCAATCTAAAACTTATTACCATAAACTCGAAGTGACCATACCTTGTCTGGAATGCCGTCTTGGGAATGTCACACTACCTCACCCTTAGTTGGTGATAGCCGGACCGAAGGTCAATCTTGGAGAAGTGACTCGCCTCTTGTAGTTGATCAAACAAGTCATCTATCCTAGGAAGTGAATACTTATTCTTAATAGTCACCTTATTCAATTACTGGTAGTCTATGCACATTTGAAGTGACCCATCCTTCTTTCTTACAAAATGGGGGCACTCCACGATGAAATACTTGGCCTTATGAACCCCCTTTCTAACAAATACTTTAATTATTCCTTCAATTCCATTGGGGCCATTCAGTAAGGAGGAATAGAGATAGGTTGGGTATCGGGGAGGAGATACATACCATAATAATCTTCTCTTTTGGCAAGGACACTGGAATGGTTATCGGAAAACTCATTGATTACGGGTACCGAATCAAGAGGAGGGCTTTTAGAGTCGACATCCCTAACTCTCACTATGTGGTAAATACAACCCTAACAATCAATTTTTGAGCCTTGAGACAAGAAATGGATCTACCCTTCACCACTGAATTATGACTTTCCCAGTCAAAAATAGACTCATTTGGTAATGAAAAATTGACTCGATGAGTCCTACAATCTATGAAAGCATAAGATGCCTGTAATAATTTCATCCCAAGAATGACATCGAAATCTACCATGTCAAGCTCAATGAGATCACAAGGAATAACTTTATGCAAGATAGACATGGAATAATCCCTATGGACCTTTCTAGCAACAACCAACTCACCAACGGGGGTAGACACCAAATAAGGCTCTAATAATATTTCGGGTGACACATCAAACCTTTTAGCAAATAGGGTCGGCCCATTATATACATACATGCGGGCCGATAAGGCTACCGTGACAAAGGGAATATCCCCAAAACATAAGTCATACAGACAAAACTGCACTCACATATATACATAACCCATACGCATGTCTACAGACCTCTAAGAATATTAGTGATAACATATAGAGGGATAGGGCCCCCGCTGTACCCCTGAATAAACAAATATATACATAAAAGGTTTAGTACTAAAAACTCGGCTTTGATTTAATGGATCTCCTTCCAAATCTGCTGAGTGGAATCCTAAGCTGGCAGATCCCCAAAGTGCGCGTCTGTACTTGAGGGTATGAAACACAGCCCCTCCGGAAGGAGGGGGTCAGTACGATATGTGTACTGAGTATGTAAATTATAAAATATCATAACGAGGGCACAACTAACATAGGGATGCAGGGGAAAGTATAATATTCAACAAACTACTGTACCTGCATCTCATAAAATAAAGTCATGTATACCCTTATCAAGTCCCGCACTCGGCCCGCTAGGGGACTCGGTGTTACAAAAACATCACCCTATCATGATAGGTATATATATACTACTAGCGCTGTGGCACGTACAGCCTGATCCATGTATATAGTAAGTTAGTACTGAGGAGCATACGACCCAATCAATATATAGTATAATGATGCCGAGGAACGTACGGACCAATCCATATATAACATAATGATGCCGAGAAATGTATGGCCCAATCCCTATATAGCAAAATATATCGAGGAACGTTCGGCTCGATCCTTATATAGAAAAATATGCCGAGGTACGTTCGGCCCGATCCATACATAGTATAATGCATATATGTACATGTAGAACTCAGTAGCATATTATACATCCTTCCAATATTACCATAAAGCAGGTCCAAGAGCCCCTAGGTATAGGAGCTTACATATCCCATCACTATTCATCCTATAGAAGGTTCAAGGGTCATAGTTCAACTACTTCTAGGCCCTTATCACTCAAAAGTAGGTACATGTCATGAGTCACACACGAAAATTATAAATGGAACCATCTCTAACTCATATCACACATTCTTTCACTTACATTAAGCCATTTTAAGAGAAGGAAGGAATAGGCTTCATGTATAATACTTTTTATCCTGCTTTTGGATATCATTTCAAAAGGGCCTCAGTACTAAGGTGAAGTTAAGCACCACATTCCATCCTTAAACCAATGGCAAGCCGATAGGACGATTTAGATACTAGAGGATATGTTAAGAGTTTGTTTGTTGGAGTTCAAGGGATATTGGGATAATCAGCTACCTCTCATTTAGTTCGCCTATAATAATAACAACCACTCGAGTATTGAGATGGCGCTATTCAAGGCTTTGTATGGAAGACGATGTAGATCTTTGATTGGCTAGTTCAAAGTTGGTGAGATGACCTTCTTAGGTCCTGATTTGGTACTTTATTCTTTAGATAAAGGGAAAGTCATTAGAAAAAGGTTGAATATGGCCCAACGTCATCAAATGTCCTATTCCGATGTTAGAAGAATGGATCTTGAGTTTAAAGTGGATGATTGGGTGTATTTGAAGGTTTCACCCATGAAGGTTGTGGTTAGGTTTGGCAAGAAAGGTAAATTGAGCCCTAGGTATGTGGGGCCTTGTAAAATTTTAAAGTGAGTTGGTAAAGTAGCTTTTGAGTTGTAATTACCTTTGAAAATGGCCATGGTTCATCCAGTGTTCTATGTGTCTATGTCGAGGAAATGTGTGGGAGATCCTAGATCTATAGTGCCTTTTGAAATACTGAATGTTGAAGAGAATTTGACCTTTAAAGATATTTCGGTTGAGATTTTGGACCTGCAAGTCAAGATATTAAGGAACAAAGAAATTGCATCCGTTAAAGCTATTTGGAGGAATCAACAAGTTGAAGGTTCCACATGGGAAGCAGAAGCAAACATGATGAAACATTACCCTCATCTTTTTCATTCTACTCAAGCCTAAGGTAATAATTCCTCCATGCTCAAGTATTTAAGACTCTTATGTTTCAATTTTCCAAGTGTTCATATGCATGAACTTTTATGAAGTTGAATTTTAAAGTTATGTTTTATGCAAAAGCTTAATGGTTTCATCTATGATTCATTTCGAAGGTCATTGATATATATGTTGGGTTGCTAGTCCCCATGCCATGTCCTCTTCTATGTCAATTTTTTTCATTTGAGGATGAATGTGCCCAAGAGGAAGATATTGTAAGACCCCGAAGATGTGAAAGGCCTTAAACCAAGGAACCAAAATGGCACCTAAAGCCGACCTCGAAAGACGTCACAGACTATGGTAAAGACCACGGGCCATAGTGAGCCACATGGAAGAGATTTAGAGACTCAGACTGCAGGGACAAATCACGATGGAGGACCACAAACTGTGGTGAGCACCACGGGCCATGAAGCCCTCTATGGTGAGCCTTTCTCCAGGACCCTCAGGAATTTTCTTAAGACAGGGTCCACAGATGCCCACTATGGGTCGTAGAACTCTACACGGAACGTGGTGAGTCCTCGTAGTAGACACTTTGCAGGTCCACTTGTAGACCTGCAGAAATGACCATATTTCATGGACCGTAGTTATCTTTATGGACCATAAAGATATCCCGTGGTGAAACTTCAGAGACTACCCCTATATGCCATTTTCTGAATTTTCTAAGTCCCTCACTGCGGGACCCCACCATGGACCGTGGTGAGCACTACGGACCAGGAAGGGTCCCCGTGAAGTCCTTTCCTACTAGATTCTTAAAGGGGCATTTTTTATTTTCTGTGTTTTAATCCAAAATGGTGTCTTTTTGGAGGCTAAATTCTTGCATCTAAAGACCCTAAACCCTTCCAAGACATCATTTTTCACACTTAAGACTTAAGACTCTCAAATTCTCTCTTCACAAACTCTCTCAAGAACCTCAAGGCAAGACTAGGGTTTTCAATTCAAGGAATTCAAATCACAATTCTTCCTCAAGTTTTCTTTTGGGTTTTGTCTCCTACAAGGTATGTGAGATTTTTATCCATGGTTCCTTCAACCCATGGAGTCAAAATGAATTTGCAATTTGATATTTCAACTTCCTTATGATGAATTCTTAAGGGCTTTTATATGATGAGTTTAAATGTATAGAACATGATATATTTGGACTTTATATACCTATATTAATGTATTTTGACTCTCAATTGCATGAGTTGAATTGTTTAATAATGTGCCTCAATGAAGGTTTGAAGGAGGTTTTGAGTATGAATGGTGGGTTGTTTGATAAATTCTAAATTGATGCATTTCATCACTCTCATGCATGCAATAATTCTTCAAAATCCATTTAAAGGTTTTACGAAGAGAACCCACCTAGTTTTCCTCATGATTTAAGTAAAGTTGAAATGAAGTTTGACTCCAAATGAATGATATGAAGTAAATGCTTATGTAAAGGGAGACTTTATGAAATGATTGATTGATGAAAGGGCTTCTTATCCAAACTAAGTTTTCAATGTGAAAGGACAATTCTTGCATTGAATCAAATGAAAGGTTTTAATGAGCTATTCCACCGAATGATATTTGTTTTGTGTCGAAGTTATATATTATGATATGATGATGTTTAAAAGTATTCCGTGGGATTTGACCTAGCACAGAATGTAGCATGTAGATGAAGAATCGATCTAAGGGGTTCTTAAGTAAATTCTCATGTTATATTAACTATATGCTACCATAAGGGCCCTTGTCGATTATTTTTAGGGTAGTAGATCCATGATTAGCCATTAAAGTTAAAGTTGAAGAATGTTTAAAATTGATGGAGCACTACCCTATCAAGGTTGTCTCCCATGTCTTGATGCAGGAATCATCGGCCTACTCTGATGTAGGAGTCATCCGATTCCATGTAATAGCTTACTTGGTCTTGAATGTCGGTTATGGTCACTTTCCCACAAATTGATGGATTAAAAGTTTTATTATGATGTTTCTCATGCACGCATTAACTTTTGTATATTATTTATATATATATGAAATGATGTCTTTCATTTTAGCATGATCTCATACTTAGTACATTCAAAGGACCAACACATACTTTTTCCTACATGATATCACCATGTAGGAACCAGAGTTGCTTCATACTCTCTTCCCCGTGACTAGATTGCTCGTTGAAGGCTACTATAAGTGGTGATTTCCCATGGTACGGGAACAACACTCTTATTCTTTCTAGATTATTATGATTTTTATACATTTGAGTTATCTTCTGTTTCTTTTGACCAACTCTTAGGGGTGAGCAGAGACATGTCTTAGCACCCGCCAAGTATACGGATGAAGAGGTATTGTTGGATAAGTTGATGATGTCTGATATTGTGAATGACTTTTATTCTATGTTATCTCCTTTAATCCCATTACTCCATTTATTTCTGCTTTTGTTTATCATTACTAATGAAATGCTCAACAAATGCTAAGAGGCTTGGGTGAGGTGCCTCTAGATACTTCATTCTCCATGTAATGTCTAGGACCTAGGTTTGGGTCGTGGCAATAGCAAGTCATTTTATAATCCTTCAATAGCTCAAGCCATCTTCTTTGTTGAAGGTTCAAGTCATTTTGAGTGAACACATATTGTAAACACTTGTGATTTGTGAAAACATCCACATGGACACAATAGAGATAGTGTCTCCACAACTTTAAAGCAAATATTACCACTGCCCAAGTCATGAGTTTGGTAATTTTTCTCATGTTCCTTGAGTTGCCTTGAAGCATAAGTTATTTCTTTACATTTTTACATTAAAACACAACCAAGACCAACTCGTGAAGCATCCGAATACATAACAAACCGATCAGAAACTATATTATAGGGGAAGAACTTACCTTTCCCGAAATTGGCTAGAACTCGCCAAAATCGCGCTTCAGAACTTTTTTTCAGCGTGCTGTAACGTCGTGGCAGCATGCTGTCTGTTTTTTGCTGCACCAAACTCTAATTTTATACTACTAATACTTCCATATCATCGTGGTATACGCTATATAATTAATTTATGGAACGAAATTGGGACTTACCTTATTTTTCTCCCAAAGCCGTCACCCTTTTCTCTCTTAGCTTAGGGTTTATTTTTCTCTTGTTGGTGCTCATTTTTTTGGATCAGAACTGAATACATTAGTCATATATACATATATTTAGGTGGACATAGGTGGTGACACGTGTCATCCCCTCAGGATGACACGTGTCAAGCCATGATTGGCCACCGTGTCATGCTGCCAATTAGGGGCTGCCACGTGGCAGCGGGGTCCACCTCCTCCAAGCAGCTGCATCACCTATTTGACCCTAAGTAGGTGCATCACCTTCTTTCTTGAGGTACTGCCATGTGTTGCTTCTCCATTGGCTGCCACGCGTCGTCTTTTTCCCTTCCTCGCGGGTTCGTAATCTCGTCTTACTTTAAGAGCTCATGTAATCCGCAGTACGTAAGCTTGGTATATCCTTAAGCAACTTAAGTGTATAAGACTCTTAACTTAGTGTCTTACGTAGGTAAATCGAGTCCTACGACTCATTTCTTAGCCTCCAACTCATTCCGGATTCTTATGACTCTATCTCCAACCTCCCTTCTCGCGAGGTATCACAATCTTCTTTCCTTAGAGTTGTTTGATAGTTTCGTAGCTTATCCGGCTCACATGATAGTGTCTAAGGAACTCAAGAAGACGTTCTGAGCTCAAGAGTGCGGGGTGTAACATCCTTCCCCCCTTTAGAACATTCGTCCCCGAATGTTGAATAAAACTTTCCTTAAGACTTTATACGGATCATAGGGAGATGCCTTTCTACTGGAATGGCATACATTTTCTTCCAAGTAATTAATATACGAGTTCCAAGACTGGGGCTATCCGTAGACATCGGGAATAGGTACGGACACTTGTGTTTCATGTCCTTTTCAACCTCCTAGTTTATGTCTTCACGATTCTTATTCCGCCACAGTAACTTGAAGGAAGCTATGTCCTTAGTTCGCAACCCGTTTAATCTGCTGATTCTGTATGGAGATAGGTTGCCCCTCGTAGGATAACTCCCTATTACGTGGACCTCCTCCACGGGAAATATTCTGGGAGTATCGTTCCCATTCTTATGGAGCATTGATCTGTGAAAACTGAATGTATTGTTTCAAATTGGATGGTAGGTCTCATTCCTAGGCAGCTTTATCTATTCTAAAAATGCCATATGAAGGATCAATGTATCCCCTTCTTGCTGACTTTAGGCTGCTAATTGATATCTTATCCCGGAATAAGCTTTACTTCATCAATAATTTAGTGGATCACATCTGGGCCTGTCCCTTAATCCAAGGGCAAAATGTCATACTAAGATTCATCTGGGTTCCTCAATCCCTTTCGAAATGATTTCCAGTAGTTAGCTATAAATTGAACTTTTCTATCTGAGATAATATATGTGGGGACTCCGTGAAATCTTATTGTTTCCCTACTATGTCATTTCGCAGAACCCTCAGCTGAATATGCCTTTCTAACTGGAGGGGAACAGGTTGATTCTGTCAGCCCATCTACCATAGTCCATATGAACTCCCAGTTCCTTAGAATGCAAGGTCAGCTCGTACTATAATACATATTAACTGCTTTCCACCTCTGAGTCGGGGTTTCCATTCCCTGAGATAGGCTATCAGACTGCTGATGCTTCTTTTAACTTAAGCTATTGTACAACTCCTCTTAATCTAACTTGTAATGCCTTATGTATGTTATCTTTCTCTTTTACTCAGATCTTTTCTCCAGTTTTCTTACCATACATCATATTGTAATCCTTACATAAACGTGTGTACGGACATAGAGCAGTCGAGAAAATTCCTTAGCATTGCTATACTAGTGGCTTACCTCCTTTAGTCGAGGTCAAGGCTCCACTATGGCTCTTGTCCTTAATACTGATTATATCTGAATAGTTCTGCCTCGAACCATCTTACACTTTTCCTGAATAGATTCTAAATATGGTAATCACATTGTTATTACTGACTTTCTTTTATCGAGTAATCATTTGACCTCGCTCTTAGTATGCCAATATTCATAGGTTGCACAACTATTCTTGTGCCATTTTCATGAGGTGCGTTGTATTTTAGTCATAATCTTTTCTGCTCTTGGCTTACTCTGTTCTATATGTTTCGTTGTACTAACTCGCTTTTATAATCTCTTTTTGTCATACTTGTTTTGTTCTCTTTCTCACTTCCCAGGGGGTCACCCATCCCAGTGCTACTCTTATTCGAGCACGCTCAACTTCGGAGTTTTGACGGAATCCGGTGCATCAGTTTGGGTCTGATCACGTCCATCTCTTATGGGGTCTCGTTTGACGTTTAAGCATCCCCATTTACATGCGATAGCATCAGTTGATTTGCTTTTACGCTTATACTTCTTTTGTCCACTTCCCCCCTTTTAGGGTGTACCTATGTCATTCTCCGTATATCTTCAGCTATTTACACAGAATGATTCTATTCCAACATATTTAACGGGTTGCACCATATCTACATCTTCTGTTAAATCATCCCCACGTTAGGTTGCCTTTCTAGGAAACCCTAGCACAATCGTAGGGTACTGTAATATTTGGAATATCTCGAATCGAATCTCATCTACTGATTGATACTCAGTAGTATCCGCAATGTAGTAGTGCACTCAAAGCCACATTCCATTCATCCCAATCAGTAATTAGCGAGGGCTCATAATTGGTGCACATTCCCCACTCGAGTGTACTTATACTTTAATGACTCATGTTTCGAGCTTCGTCATTATACTAACTTTATTCCAGTGGATACCACTAATCATTAGAGTGGAGTCACGTGTACACCATACTTCTTTACGCCTCCTGAGCTTGCACCTTTGTCGTATGCCTAAGGCTCATTTCTAATCCTGCTTAAAACCACATCAACTTCGTGGTAGTAGTGGCCTTGTCTTAATACTTTTTCATCGTACTATACGTCCAGTTCGTAACTGTCTATGTCTCTTTTTGTTCGATACTTATACTTAATTAATCGCATTTATCTTGAGTGCCTCTATTAGAACTTCTGTATTATTCCTTCAACTCATTTCCATTTTTGGTTGGGCGTAAGGAATTCCATATTACCCTTTATTTCCTTGCACTAGCCATCCTTTTCGTCATCATATAACCTTTATTCGAAACTTTCCTTATGGAACTTGATAAATCTTCCTTATTTGTTCCATAGCTTGCTTTTCCGTTCCACACCTATCTTTACATTCCATTTACATGGACCACATCATACCTTCCAGTTAATTCCTTACTAAGTTTTGCTTATTCTAATAATGGTTTTTATTATGTTCACCTGGTACCTTGTTCGCATTCAGATCCATAGTATAATACCGCTTGACTTTCTTCACGATTCTTACTATGGGTTACTTACCCTTCTTAGCTAGTCTTGTCCTTAATGTCCCACAAGCTATCTTATTAACACTTCATATCCGTCACAATTCTTTTCCCTTTGTACTCTTGTCTTACTCTTGTCTTAACCATACTGTTACTTCCTTCAACTATTACTTGTCATAGTTTATCCCTATGTATCAATTTAGGCAATGCCTTACTATCTCATTTTATCTCGATCTATCAGTCCTCTCTGAGTCATTTTCTTTGGCTTATAGTTCCTTTCTAACTTATTCTACTATTCCAGTATCGTCCTCCTAGTTTCTATTGCCATTAACTCAACAATTAACTTATTTCTCGAGGTCAGCCATACTTTTTTAGTCAAATCTCATCATTGTTGCGAGGACAACCTTTCAAGACATACTATAGCCCTGTACCTCATTCTCCTCTTATTTCTAGGAAAATTTGGGCAGAGTTTCCTCTGTATTTCTTACTATCTCAACACCTGCACGCAGAAAATACCAACAGTGCCTCACAGGGCACACATATATAGTCATATCATCTCATATCGCAGCCGCACAGGGCGCCCATGATTAACAGTATGGAAATGAACTTACCTGTTATGTCCACTCGAGCTGCACCTGTTATACTTTCCTGTTTACCTTTCCTTTCACTTTTCAATTGTATCTGTCAATCGCATTTCAATACCTTACCCGACATAGGGATTTCGTGCCTTTGCTTACCTGCGTGCTTCGTAACATCCAATATTGTCAGTTACTTTCTTCTATCGGCGTTGTCTTCCTGCTAAAATCGTAGGTTAGTATGAGGAATTTCATTTCCTATAGCTCGGCTCTATCGCACGATCTTAGATATGAAAGAAAGTAACATCCTAAATGTCCTGTAGCCTCTTGTCTATAGATGTGGTGCACAACACACCGATAAACAAGACTCTACTAGACACGGTCTGTAGACACTCCAAGGACGAACTGCTCTGATACCACTTCTGTCATGACCCAACCCCGTAGGCCGCAACTGGGGTCTGACCTGGACCCTCTCATGCGTATTTATCAACTACACTTAAGTTGAACCATGTGTGATGTGATACTATATACAAAAATCCCAATAGTTTAAAACTTAAAAACTTTTTCATGTACATGTAGCCTCTTTCATTTGTATCATATCATGAAAGGGCACGCGAGCCGACAAGGCTGCTATAACAAAAACATTCACAACATATCGAATAGGCAACATCGAAACTAACTCACAACCAACCCACATATACATATGTCTACAGACCTCTAAGAATAGTAACAACAACATATGGCGGGACAAGGCCCCCGCCGTACCCCTGAATGTACAAATATATACATTAAGTGATCAGCATCAAAATTTAGGCTCCAGAACAGTGAAGCACTTCCTACACAGCTGAGAGGATCTCCTATGCTGATAGATCTCCAGAATAAACATCTGTACCTGCGGGCATGAAATGCAGCCCCCCAAGAAAAGGGGGGTCAGTACGATATATGTACTGAGTATGTAAAGCATAACACATCGTAACTGAGATCATAACTGAAATAGGGATGCAGGGGATAAGTATAACAATTAACAAATTACTGTACCTGCACCTTAGGACACGTGATCCTATACACCATAATATACTGTGCCCAGCCCTCTAGTGAACTCAGTGTCATTTTCATTACTTCATAATCACATATCATCGTGTCATAATCCATTTCATTTCATCATATCATCGTATACGGTATCATACCATCGTATACGGTATCATACCATCATATACGGTATCATCTTATCATGTATATCATCGTATTATACCCGGTTCACTACGGGGCTCAGGGTCACAATGTATTGCTTTAATCTTATATGTATGCCTACATAAAGTATCCGGCCCTTTAGTGAGGGACTCGGTGAATGGAGTGGTGTACGTCTATAGCGTACCATCATAATATACATATGTACTCGGCCCTCTAAGGAGGGACTCGGTGTTCCTTCCTTATTTCACCACATATACTATCATATTACAGCCGGCCCAAGACTCGGTGAATAATCGTATCGTCATAACATATAACATATATCACACCTCACGTACGGCATCATCTCCTCGTGCGTGGAACTATACACATCCGGCCCGGGACGCGGTGAAAGAAGCAGTAACACTGTGCACGATAATATATCCCGGCCCATCGTGGGACTCGAGGAAGGATGGGTTACAGTATGCAATAGTAGAGTAGTGAGAAACCATATGCAACTAAGTCATTATCTAAGACTCGATGAAACAGTCAAGTGAACCGTCACCTGAAGACTGGGGGAGTAATTATCCGAGGTATCCCTTTAGATGTCATTAGGGCTTATATCAGTTGGGGCTTCAGGGATCACAAACATGCATCAAAATAATGCCACATAATTCATGCAATCAGAAATATAGTCTATGCAATCAGAAACACAATTTATCTAGTCAAAGACTCAACTCATGCAATCCACGGCATTTATCATTTCAGAGCCTCTAAAAAGAGGAGCTGGTACCTCTACTTTCTATTCATTATATAGCAGGCTCGAGAATAGTAGTTTGACTACTTTCAGACTCTTAATATTCAGGGGTGACTACAAGTCACGAGTTACAATCAGAGCTCATAAATAGAATTACCTCTAAACCTATATCATATACCATTTCACTTAAAGTTAAGCCATTCCAAAGGAAAGAAGAAATAAGGTTTACATGTACTAGTTTTCATCACATAGAAGACAAAAAGGCAATGACTCAGCTATTGCAGAAGTTCTAATACCAAGAAGTAAACAAGAGTATTGACTCATACTCAGGGCTTTACGAATGGATTGAATCCCAAATATCGTATACATATCATTCATAACTTATATCTAAGACATGCCAAAAGAAAGGAAGAATAGTTCTACATATCTATTCCAAAAACACACCAAAGGAAAGCTTCACATACCTTGTATGGACTTCTCTTAATCACGTTCACATCGTTGTCCTCGAAACCTATTTAACATGGAAGTAATGTAAGTATTAACAACCTTGGACTTTTCAGCAACTTAGACTACCCACGAGTATTCATAACATTCATCCCTTCGCTCGCCTTCTCGACTAGTTCCTTAACTAGTTAGGATATTAACGAAAATCGGGCAGCACCTCCCCTATAATGTGCCCTATACAAATTCCCAACCATGTCATTAGCACCTGCAGACAACCAACAATGCAACCAGCAGTCCATACATATACATATTACGACCAAAATTACACAATATAAACCCCCAACAATTCACTCGAAACTAAGATACTAAAACTAGAGTTTTTAATCTTTCTTCCGCGAATTCTTTAATTGCAAAGCGGAGGGTCATGTGGATGCAACCATCAGCTCCCACACCTCATTTATATAACTTTTAGACCCTTCAACACGACACAACACAACCAGCAGCAGCCCCACTCGCACAACACCTTATTTCGACAACAACTTAACTATAGCGATTCCAAATTCATTTATTTCTAACGCCGAACTTTTCAAACCTTTTACCCAACTTCCAGCAGACACTAAGGTGTGTAATACACCCTAATTTAACATCATAAACTTCAAATTATAGGGGAAGAACTTACCTTTCCCGAAATTGGCTAGAACTCGCCAAAATCGCGCTTCAGAACTTTTTTTCAGCGTGCTGTAACGTCGTGGCAGCATGCTGTCCGTTTTTTGCTGCAACAAACTCTAATTTTATACTACTAATACTTCCATATCATCGTGGTATACGCTATATAATTAATTTACGGAACGAAATCGGGACTTACCTTATTTTTCTCCCAAAGCCGTCACCCTTTTCTCTCTTAGCTTAGGGTTTATTTTTCTCTTGTTGGTGCTCATTTTTTTGGATCAGAACTGAATACATTAGTCATATATACATATATTTAGGTGGACCTAGGTGGTGACACGTGTCATCCCCTCAAGATGACACGTGTCAAGCCATGATTGGCCACCGTGTCATGCTGCCAATTAGGGGCTGCCACGTGGCAGCGGGGTCCACCTCCTCCAAGCAGCTGCATCACCTATTTGACCCTAAGTAGGTGCGTCACCTTCTTTCTTGAGGTACTGCCATGTGTTGCTTCTCCATTGGCTGCCACGCGTCGTCTTTTTCCCTTCCTCGCGGGTTCGTAATCTCGTCTTACTTTAAGAGCTCATGTAATCCGCAGTACGTAAGCTTGGTATATCCTTAAGCAACTTAAGTGTATAAGACTCTTAACTTAGTGTCTTACGTAGGTAAATCGAGTCCTACGACTCATTTCTTAGCCTCCAACTCATTCCGGATTCTTATGACTCTATCTCCAACCTCCCTTCTCGCGAGGTATCACAATCTTCTTTCCTTAGAGTTGTTTGATAGTTTCGTAGCTTATCCGGCTCACATGATAGTGTCTAAGGAACTCAAGAAGACGTTCTGAGCTCAAGAGTGCGGGGTGTAACATCCTTCCCCCCTTTAGAACATTCGTCCCCGAATGTTGAATAAAACTTTCCTTAAGACTTTATACGGATCATAGGGAGATGCCTTTCTACTGGAATGGCATACATTTTCTTCCAAGTAATTAATATACGAGTTCCAAGACTGGGGCTATCCGTAGACATCGGGAATAGGTACGGACACTTGTGTTTCATGTCCTTTTCAACCTCCTAGTTTATGTCTTCACGATTCTTATTCCGCCACAGTAACTTGAAGGAAGCTATGTCCTTAGTTCGCAACCCGTTTAATCTGCTGATTCTGTATGGAGATAGGTTGCCCCTCGTAGGATAACTCCCTGTTACGTGGACCTCCTCCACGGGAAATATTCTGGGAGTATCGTTCCCATTCTTATGGAGCATTGATCTGTGAAAACTGAATGTATTGTTTCAAATTGGATGGTAGGTCTCATTCCTAGGCAGCTTTATCTATTCTAAAAATGCCATATGAAGGATCAATGTATCCCCTTCTTGCTGACTTTAGGCTGCTAATTGATATCTTATCCCGGAATAAGCTTTACTTCATCAATAATTTAGTGGATCACATCTGGGCCTGTCCCTTAATCCAAGGGCAAAATGTCATACTAAGATTCATCTGGGTTCCTCAATCCCTTTCGAAATGATTTCCAGTAGTTAGCTATAAATTGAACTTTTCTATCTGAGATAATATATGTGGGGACTCCGTGAAATCTTATTGTTTCCCTACTATGTCATTTCGCAGAACCCTCAGCTGAATATGCCTTTCTAACTGGAGGGGAACAGGTTGATTCTGTCAGCCCATCTACCATAGTCCATATGAACTCCCAGTTCCTTAGAATGCAAGGTCAGCTCGTACTATAATACATATTAACTGCTTTCCACCTCTGAGTCGGGGTTTCCATTCCCTGAGATAGGCTATCAGACTGCTGATGCTTCTTTTAACTTAAGCTATTGTACAACTCCTCTTAATCTAACTTGTAATGCCTTATGTATGTTATCTTTCTCTTTTACTCAGATCTTTTCTCCAGTTTTCTTACCATACATCATATTGTAATCCTTACATAAACGTGTGTACGGACATAGAGCAGTCGAGAAAATTCCTTAGCATTGCTATACTAGTGGCTTACCTCCTTTAGTCGAGGTCAAGGCTCCACTATGGCTCTTGTCCTTAATACTGATTATATCTGAATAGTTCTGCCTCGAACCATCTTACACTTTTCCTGAATAGATTCTAAATATGGTAATCACATTGTTATTACTGACTTTCTTTTATCGAGTAATCATTTGACCTCGCTCTTAGTATGCCAATATTCATAGGTTGCACAACTATTCTTGTGCCATTTTCATGAGGTGCGTTGTATTTTAGTCATAATCTTTTCTGCTCTTGGCTTACTCTGTTCTATATGTTTCGTTGTACTAACTCGCTTTTATAATCTCTTTTTGTCATACTTGTTTTGTTCTCTTTCTCACTTCCCAGGGGGTCACCCATCCCAGTGCTACTCTTATTCGAGCACGCTCAACTTCGGAGTTTTGACGGAATCCGGTGCATCAGTTTGGGTCTGATCACGTCCATCTCTTATGGGGTCTCGTTTGACGTTTAAGCATCCCCATTTACATGCGATAGCATCAGTTGATTTGCTTTTACGCTTATACTTCTTTTGTCCACTTCCCCCCTTTTAGGGTGTACCTATGTCATTCTCCGTATATCTTCAGCTATTTACACAGAATGATTCTATTCCAACATATTTAACGGGTTGCACCATATCTACATCTTCTGTTAAATCATCCCCACGTTAGGTTGCCTTTCTAGGAAACCCTAGCACAATCGTAGGGTACTGTAATATTTGGAATATCTCGAATCGAATCTCATCTACTGATTGATACTCAGTAGTATCCGCAATGTAGTAGTGCACTCAAAGCCACATTCCATTCATCCCAATCAGTAATTAGCGAGGGCTCATAATTGGTGCACATTCCCCACTCGAGTGTACTTATACTTTAATGACTCATGTTTCGAGCTTCGTCATTATACTAACTTTATTCCAGTGGATACCACTAATCATTAGAGTGGAGTCACGTGTACACCATACTTCTTTACGCCTCCTGAGCTTGCACCTTTGTCGTATGCCTAAGGCTCATTTCTAATCCTGCTTAAAACCACATCAACTTCGTGGTAGTAGTGGCCTTGTCTTAATACTTTTTCATCGTACTATACGTCCAGTTCGTAACTGTCTATGTCTCTTTTTGTTCGATACTTATACTTAATTAATCGCATTTATCTTGAGTGCCTCTATTAGAACTTCTGTATTATTCCTTCAACTCATTTCCATTTTTGGTTGGGCGTAAGGAATTCCATATTACCCTTTATTTCCTTGCACTAGCCATCCTTTTCGTCATCATATAACCTTTATTCGAAACTTTCCTTATGGAACTTGATAAATCTTCCTTATTTGTTCCATAGCTTGCTTTTCCGTTCCACACCTATCTTTACATTCCATTTACATGGACCACATCATACCTTCCAGTTAATTCCTTACTAAGTTTTGCTTATTCTAATAATGGTTTTTATTATGTTCACCTGGTACCTTGTTCGCATTCAGATCCATAGTATAATACCGCTTGACTTTCTTCACGATTCTTACTATGGGTTACTTACCCTTCTTAGCTAGTCTTGTCCTTAATGTCCCACAAGCTATCTTATTAACACTTCATATCCGTCACAATTCTTTTCCCTTTGTACTCTTGTCTTACTCTTGTCTTAACCATACTGTTACTTCCTTCAACTATTACTTGTCATAGTTTATCCCTATGTATCAATTTAGGCAATGCCTTACTATCTCATTTTATCTCGATCTATCAGTCCTCTCTGAGTCATTTTCTTTGGCTTATAGTTCCTTTCTAACTTATTCTACTATTCCAGTATCGTCCTCCTAGTTTCTATTGCCATTAACTCAACAATTAACTTATTTCTCGAGGTCAGCCATACTTTTTTAGTCAAATCTCATCATTGTTGCGAGGACAACCTTTCAAGACATACTATAGCCCTGTACCTCATTCTCCTCTTATTTCTAGGAAAATTTGGGCAGAGTTTCCTCTGTATTTCTTACTATCTCAACACCTGCACGCAGAAAATACCAACAGTGCCTCACAGGGCACACATATATAGTCATATCATCTCATATCGCAGCCGCACAGGGCGCCCATGATTAACAGTATGGAAATGAACTTACCTGTTATGTCCACTCGAGCTGCACCTGTTATACTTTCCTGTTTACCTTTCCTTTCACTTTTCAATTGTATCTGTCAATCGCATTTCAATACCTTACCCGACATAGGGATTTCATGCCTTTGCTTACCTGCGTGCTTCGTAACATCCAATATTGTCAGTTACTTTCTTCTATCGGCGTTGTCTTCCTGCTAAAATCGTAGGTTAGTATGAGGAATTTCATTTCCTATAGCTCGGCTCTATCGCACGATCTTAGATATGAAAGAAAGTAACATCCTAAATGTCCTGTAGCCTCTTGTCTATAGATGTGGTGCACAACACACCGATAAACAAGACTCTAATAGACACGGTCTGTAGACACTCCAAGGACGAACTGCTCTGATACCACTTCTGTCATGACCCAACCCCGTAGGCCGCAACTGGGGTCTGACCTGGACCCTCTCATGCGTATTTATCAACTACACTTAAGTTGAACCATGTGTGATGTGATACTATATACAAAAATCCCAATAGTTTAAAACTTAAAAACCTTTTCATGTACATGTAGCCTCTTTCATTTGTATCATATCATGAAAGGGCACGCGAGCCGACAAGGCTGCTATAACAAAAACATTCACAACATATCGAATAGGCAACATCGAAACTAACTCACAACCAACCCACATATACATATGTCTACAGACCTCTAAGAATAGTAACAACAACATATGGCGGGACAAGGCCCCCGCCGTACCCCTGAATGTACAAATATATACATTAAGTGATCAGTATCAAAATTTAGGCTCCAGAACAGTGAAGCACTTCCTACACAGCTGAGAGGATCTCCTATGCTGATGGATCTCCAGAATAAACATCTGTACCTGCGGGCATGAAATGCAGCCCCCCAAGAAAAGGGGGGTCAGTACGATATATGTACTGAGTATGTAAAGCATAACACATCGTAACTGAGATCATAACTGAAATAGGGATGCAGGGGATAAGTATAACAATTAACAAATTACTGTACCTGCACCTTAGGACACGTGATCCTATACACCATAATATACTGTGCCCAGCCCTCTAGTGAACTCAGTGTCATTTTCATTACTTCATAATCACATATCATCGTGTCATAATCCATTTCATTTCATCATATCATCGTATACGGTATCATACCATCGTATACGGTATCATACCATCATATACGGTATCATCTTATCATGTATATCATCGTATTATACCCGGTTCACTACGGGGCTCAGGGTCACAATGTATTGCTTTAATCTTATATGTATGCCTACATAAAGTATCCGGCCCTTTAGTGAGGGACTCGGTGAATGGAGTGGTGTACGTCTATAGCGTACCATCATAATATACATATGTACTCGGCCCTCTAAGGAGGGACTCGGTGTTCCTTCCTTATTTCACCACATATACTATCATATTACAGCCGGCCCAAGACTCGGTGAATAATCGTATCGTCATAACATATAACATATATCACACCTCACGTACGGCATCATCTCCTCGTGCGTGGAACTATACACATCCGGCCCGGGACGCGGTGAAAGAAGCAGTAACACTGTGCACGATAATATATCCCGGCCCATCGTGGGACTCGAGGAAGGATGGGTTACAGTATGCAATAGTAGAGTAGTGAGAAACCATATGCAACTAAGTCATTATCTAAGACTCGATGAAACAGTCAAGTGAACCGTCACCTGAAGACTGGGGGAGTAATTATCCGAGGTATCCCTTTAGATGTCATTAGGGCTTATATCAGTTGGGGCTTCAGGGATCACAAACATGCATCAAAATAATGCCACATAATTCATGCAATCAGAAATATAGTCTATGCAATCAGAAACACAATTTATCTAGTCAAAGACTCAACTCATGCAATCCACGGCATTTATCATTTCAGAGCCTCTAAAAAGAGGAGCTGGTACCTCTACTTTCTATTCATTATATAGCAGGCTCGAGAATAGTAGTTTGACTACTTTCAGACTCTTAATATTCAGGGGTGACTACAAGTCACGAGTTACAATCAGAGCTCATAAATAGAATTACCTCTAAACCTATATCATATACCATTTCACTTAAAGTTAAGCCATTCCAAAGGAAAGAAGAAATAAGGTTTACATGTACTAGTTTTCATCACATAGAAGACAAAAAGGCAATGACTCAGCTATTGCAGAAGTTCTAATACCAAGAAGTAAACAAGAGTCTCGACTCATACTCAGGGCTTTACGAATGGATTGAATCCCAAATATCGTATACATATCATTCATAACTTATATCTAAGACATGCCAAAAGAAAGGAAGAATAGTTCTACATATCTATTCCAAAAACACACCAAAGGAAAGCTTCACATACCTTGTATGGACTTCTCTTAATCACGTTCACATCGTTGTCCTCGAAACCTATTTAACATGGAAGTAATGTAAGTATTAACAACCTTGGACTTTTCAGCAACTTAGACTACCCACGAGTATTCATAACATTCATCCCTTCGCTCGCCTTCTCGACTAGTTCCTTAACTAGTTAGGATATTAACGAAAATCGGGCAGCACCTCCCCTATAATGTGCCCTATACGAATTCCCAACCATGTCATTAGCACCTGCAGACAACCAACAATGCAACCAGCAGTCCATACATATACATATTACGACCAAAATTACACAATATAAACCCCCAACAATTCACTCGAAACTAAGATACTAAAACTAGAGTTTTTAATCTTTCTTCCGCGAATTCTTTAATTGCAAAGCGGAGGGTCATGTGGATGAAACCATCAGCTCCCACACCTCATTTATATAACTTTTAGACCCTTCAACACGACACAACACAACCAGCAGCAGCCCCACTCGCACAACACCTTATTTCGACAACAACTTAACTATAGCGATTCCAAATTCATTTATTTCTAACGCCGAACTTTTCAAACCTTTTACCCAACTTCCAGCAGACACTAAGGTGTGTAATACACCCTAATTTAACATCATAAACTTCAAATTATATGGGAAGAACTTACCTTTCCCGAAATTGGCTAGAACTCGCCAAAATCGCACTTCAGAACTTTTTTTCAGCGTGCTGTAACGTCGTGGCAGCATGCTGTCCGTTTTTTGCTGCACCAAACTCTAATTTTATACTACTAATACTTCCATATCATCGTGGTATACGCTATATAATTAATTTACGGAACGAAATCGGGACTTACCTTATTTTTCTCCCAAAGCCGTCACCCTTTTCTCTCTTAGCTTAGGGTTTATTTTTCTCTTGTTGGTGCTCATTTTTTTGGATCAGAACTGAATACATTAGTCATATATACATATATTTAGGTGGACCTAGGTGGTGACACGTGTCATCCCCTCAAGATGACACGTGTCAAGCCATGATTGGCCACCGTGTCATGCTGCCAATTAGGGGCTGCCACGTGGCAGCAGGGTCCACCTCCTCCAAGCAGCTGCATCACCTACTTGACCCTAAGTAGGTGCATCACCTTCTTGCTTGAGGTACTGCCATGTGTTGCTTCTCCATTGGCTGCCACGCGTCGTCTTTTTCCCTTCCTCGCGGGTTCGTAATCTCGTCTTACTTTAAGAGCTCATGTAATCCGCACTACGTAAGCTTGGTATATCCTTAAGCAACTTAAGTGTATAAGACTCTTAACTTAGTGTCTTACGTAGGTAAATCGAGTCCTACGACTCATTTCTTAGCCTCCAACTCATTCCGGATTCTTATGACTCTATCTCCAACCTCCCTTCTCGCGAGGTATCACAATCTTCTTTCCTTAGAGTTGTTTGATAGTGTCGTAGCTTATCCGGCTCACATGATAGTGTCTAAGGAACTCAAGAAGACGTTCTGAGCTCAAGAGTGCGGGGTGTAACATCCTTCCCCCCTTTAGAACATTCGTCCCCGAATGTTGAATAAAACTTTCCTTAAGACTTTATACGGATCATAGGGAGATGCCTTTCTACTGGAATGGCATACATTTTCTTCCAAGTAATTAATATACGAGTTCCAAGACTGGGGCTATCCGTAGACATCGGGAATAGGTACGGACACTTGTGTTTCATGTCCTTTTCAACCTCCTAGTTTATGTCTTCACGATTCTTATTCCGCTACAGTAACTTGAAGGAAGCTATGTCCTTAGTTCGCAACCCGTTTAATCTGCTGATTCTGTATGGAGATAGGTTGCCCCTCGTAGGATAACTCCCTGTTACGTGGACCTCCTCCACGGGAAATATTCTGGGAGTATCGTTCCCATTCTTATGGAGCATTGATCTGTGAAAACTGAATGTATTGTTTCAAATTGGATGGTAGGTCTCATTCCTAGGCAGCTTTATCTATTCTAAAAATGCCATATGAAGGATCAATGTATCCCCTTCTTGCTGACTTTAGGCTGCTAATTGATATCTTATCCCGGAATAAGCTTTACTTCATCAATAATTTAGTGGATCACATCTGGGCCTGTCCCTTAATCCAAGGGCAAAATGTCATACTAAGATTCATCTGGGTTCCTCAATCCCTTTCGAAATGATTTCCAGTAGTTAGCTATAAATTGAACTTTTCTATCTGAGATAATATATGTGGGGACTCCGTGAAATCTTATTGTTTCCCTACTATGTCATTTCGCAGAACCCTCAGCTGAATATGCCTTTCTAACTGGAGGGGAACAGGTTGATTCTGTCAGCCCATCTACCATAGTCCATATGAACTCCCAGTTCCTTAGAATGCAAGGTCAGCTCGTACTATAATACATATTAACTGCTTTCCACCTCTGAGTCGGGGTTTCCATTCCCTGAGATAGGCTATCAGACTGCTGATGCTTCTTTTAACTTAAGCTATTGTACAACTCCTCTTAATCTAACTTGTAATGCCTTATGTATGTTATCTTTCTCTTTTACTCAGATCTTTTCTCCAGTTTTCTTACCATACATCATATTGTAATCCTTACATAAACGTGTGTACGGACATAGAGCAGTCGAGAAAATTCCTTAGCATTGCTATACTAGTGGCTTACCTCCTTTAGTCGAGGTCAAGGCTCCACTATGGCTCTTGTCCTTAATACTGATTATATCTGAATAGTTCTGCCTCGAACCATCTTACACTTTTCCTGAATAGATTCTAAATATGGTAATCACATTGTTATTACTGACTTTCTTTTATCGAGTAATCATTTGACCTCGCTCTTAGTATGCCAATATTCATAGGTTGCACAACTATTCTTGTGCCATTTTCATGAGGTGCGTTGTATTTTAGTCATAATCTTTTCTGCTCTTGGCTTACTCTGTTCTATATGTTTCGTTGTACTAACTCGCTTTTATAATCTCTTTTTGTCATACTTGTTTTGTTCTCTTTCTCACTTCCCAGGGGGTCACCCATCCCAGTGCTACTCTTATTCGAGCACGCTCAACTTCGGAGTTTTGACGGAATCCGGTGTATCAGTTTGGGTCTGATCACGTCCATCTCTTATGGGGTCTCGTTTGACGTTTAAGCATCCCCATTTACATGCGATAGCATCAGTTGATTTGCTTTTACGCTTATACTTCTTTTGTCCACTTCCCCCCTTTTAGGGTGTACCTATGTCATTCTCCGTATATCTTCAGCTATTTACACAGAATGATTCTATTCCAACATATTTAACGGGTTGCACCATATCTACATCTTCTGTTAAATCATCCCCACGTTAGGTTGCCTTTCTAGGAAACCCTAGCACAATCGTAGGGTACTGTAATATTTGGAATATCTCGAATCGAATCTCATCTACTGATTGATACTCAGTAGTATCCGCAATGTAGTAGTGCACTCAAAGCCACATTCCATTCATCCCAATCAGTAATTAGCGAGGGCTCATAATTGGTGCACATTCCCCACTCGAGTGTACTTATACTTTAATGACTCATGTTTCGAGCTTCGTCATTATACTAACTTTATTCCAGTGGATACCACTAATCATTAGAGTGGAGTCACGTGTACACCATACTTCTTTACGCCTCCTGAGCTTGCACCTTTGTCGTATGCCTAAGGCTCATTTCTAATCCTGCTTAAAACCACATCAACTTCGTGGTAGTAGTGGCCTTGTCTTAATACTTTTTCATCGTACTATACGTCCAGTTCGTAACTGTCTATGTCTCTTTTTGTTCGATACTTATACTTAATTAATCGCATTTATCTTGAGTGCCTCTATTAGAACTTCTGTATTATTCCTTCAACTCATTTCCATTTTTGGTTGGGCGTAAGGAATTCCATATTACCCTTTATTTCCTTGCACTAGCCATCCTTTTCGTCATCATATAACCTTTATTCGAAACTTTCCTTATGGAACTTGATAAATCTTCCTTATTTGTTCCATAGCTTGCTTTTCCGTTCCACACCTATCTTTACATTCCATTTACATGGACCACATCATACCTTCCAGTTAATTCCTTACTAAGTTTTGCTTATTCTAATAATGGTTTTTATTATGTTCACCTGGTACCTTGTTCGCATTCAGATCCATAGTATAATACCGCTTGACTTTCTTCACGATTCTTACTATGGGTTACTTACCCTTCTTAGCTAGTCTTGTCCTTAATGTCCCACAAGCTATCTTATTAACACTTCATATCCGTCACAATTCTTTTCCCTTTGTACTCTTGTCTTACTCTTGTCTTAACCATACTATTACTTCCTTCAACTATTACTTGTCATAGTTTATCCCTATGTATCAATTTAGGCAATGCCTTACTATCTCATTTTATCTCGATCTATCAGTCCTCTCTGAGTCATTTTCTTTGGCTTATAGTTCCTTTCTAACTTATTCTACTATTCCAGTATCGTCCTCCTAGTTTCTATTGCCATTAACTCAACAATTAACTTATTTCTCGAGGTCAGCCATACTTTTTTAGTCAAATCTCATCATTGTTGCGAGGACAACCTTTCAAGACATACTATAGCCCTGTACCTCATTCTCCTCTTATTTCTAGGAAAATTTGGGCAGAGTTTCCTCTATATTTCTTACTATCTCAACACCTGCACGCAGAAAATACCAACAGTGCCTCACAGGGCACACATATATAGTCATATCATCTCATATCGCAGCCGCACAGGGCGCCCATGATTAACAGTATGGAAATGAACTTACCTGTTATGTCCACTCGAGCTGCACCTGTTATACTTTCCTGTTTACCTTTCCTTTCACTTTTCAATTGTATCTGTCAATCGCATTTCAATACCTTACCCGACATAGGGATTTCGTGCCTTTGCTTACCTGCGTGCTTCGTAACATCCAATATTGTCAGTTACTTTCTTCTATCGGCGTTGTCTTCCTGCTAAAATCGTAGGTTAGTATGAGGAATTTCATTTCCTATAGCTCGGCTCTATCGCACGATCTTAGATATGAAAGAAAGTAACATCCTAAATGTCCTGTAGCCTCTTGTCTATAGATGTGGTGCACAACACACCGATAAACAAGACTCTACTAGACACGGTCTGTAGACACTCCAAGGACGAACTGCTCTGATACCACTTCTGTCATGACCCAACCCCGTAGGCCGCAACTGGGGTCTGACCTGGAACCTCTCATGCGTATTTATCAACTACACTTAAGTTGAACCATGTGTGATGTGATACTATATACAAAAATCCCAATAGTTTAAAACTTAAAAACTTTTTCATGTACATGTAGCCTCTTTCATTTGTATCATATCATGAAAGGGCACGCGAGCCGACAAGGCTGCTATAACAAAAACATTCACAACATATCGAATAGGCAACAACGAAACTAACTCACAACCAACCCACATATACATATGTCTACAGACCTCTAAGAATAGTAACAACAACATATGGCGGGACAAGGCCCCCGCCGTACCCCTGAATGTACAAATATATACATTAAGTGATCAGCATCAAAATTTAGGCTCCAGAACAGTGAAGCACTTCCTACACAGCTGAGAGGATCTCCTATGCTGATGGATCTCCAGAATAAACATCTGTACCTGCGGGCATGAAATGCAGCCCCCCAAGAAAAGGGGGGTCAGTACGATATATGTACTGAGTATGTAAAGCATAACACATCGTAACTGAGATCATAACTGAAATAGGGATGCAGGGGATAAGTATAACAATTAACAAATTACTGTACCTGCACCTTAGGACACGTGATCCTATACACCATAATATACTGTGCCCAGCCCTCTAGTGAACTCAGTGTCATTTTCATTACTTCATAATCACATATCATCGTGTCATAATCCATTTCATTTCATCATATCATCGTATACGGTATCATACCATCGTATACGGTATCATACCATCATATACGGTATCATCTTATCATGTATATCATCGTATTATACCCGGTTCACTACGGGGCTCAGGGTCACAATGTATTGCTTTAATCTTATATGTATGCCTACATAAAGTATCCGGCCCTTTAGTGAGGGACTCGGTGAATGGAGTGGTGTACGTCTATAGCGTACCATCATAATATACATATGTACTCGGCCCTCTAAGGAGGGACTCGGTGTTCCTTCCTTATTTCACCACATATACTATCATATTACAGCCGGCCCAAGACTCGGTGAATAATCGTATCGTCATAACATATAACATATATCACACCTCACGTACGGCATCATCTCCTCGTGCGTGGAACTATACACATCCGGCCCGGGACGCGGTGAAAGAAGCAGTAACACTGTGCACGATAATATATCCCGGCCCATCGTGGGACTCGAGGAAGGATGGGTTACAGTATGCAATAGTAGAGTAGTGAGAAACCATATGCAACTAAGTCATTATCTAAGACTCGATGAAACAGTCAAGTGAACCGTCACCTGAAGACTGGGGGAGTAATTATCCGAGGTATCCCTTTAGATGTCATTAGGGCTTATATCAGTTGGGGCTTCAGGGATCACAAACATGCATCAAAATAATGCCACATAATTCATGCAATCAGAAATATAGTCTATGCAATCAGAAACACAATTTATCTAGTCAAAGACTCAACTCATGCAATCCACGGCATTTATCATTTCAGAGCCTCTAAAAAGAGGAGCTGGTACCTCTACTTTCTATTCATTATATAGCAGGCTCGAGAATAGTAGTTTGACTACTTTCAGACTCTTAATATTCAGGGGTGACTACAAGTCACGAGTTACAATCAGAGCTCATAAATAGAATTACCTCTAAACCTATATCATATACCATTTCACTTAAAGTTAAGCCATTCCAAAGGAAAGAAGAAATAAGGTTTACATGTACTAGTTTTCATCACATAGAAGACAAAAAGGCAATGACTCAGCTATTGCAGAAGTTCTAATACCAAGAAGTAAACAAGAGTATTGACTCATACTCAGGGCTTTACGAATGGATTGAATCCCAAATATCGTATACATATCATTCATAACTTATATCTAAGACATGCCAAAAGAAAGGAAGAATAGTTCTACATATCTATTCCAAAAACACACCAAAGGAAAGCTTCACATACCTTGTATGGACTTCTCTTAATCACGTTCACATCGTTGTCCTCGAAACCTATTTAACATGGAAGTAATGTAAGTATTAACAACCTTGGACTTTTCAGCAACTTAGACTACCCACGAGTATTCATAACATTCATCCCTTCGCTCGCCTTCTCGACTAGTTCCTTAACTAGTTAGGATATTAACGAAAATCGGGCAGCACCTCCCCTATAATGTGCCCTATACGAATTCCCAACCATGTCATTAGCACCTGCAGACAACCAACAATGCAACCAGCAGTCCATACATATACATATTACGACCAAAATTACACAATATAAACCCCCAACAATTCACTCGAAACTAAGATACTAAAACTAGAGTTTTTAATCTTTCTTCCGCGAATTCTTTAATTGCAAAGCGGAGGGTCATGTGGATGCAACCATAAGCTCCCACACCTCATTTATATAACTTTTAGACCCTTCAACACGACACAACACAACCAGCAGCAGCCCCACTCGCACAACACCTTATTTCGACAACAACTTAACTATAGCGATTCCAAATTCATTTATTTCTAACGCCGAACTTTTCAAACCTTTTACCCAACTTCCAGCAGACACTAAGGTGTGTAATACACCCTAATTTAACATCATAAACTTCAAATTATAGGGGAAGAACTTACCTTTCCCGAAATTGGCTAGAACTCGCCAAAATCGCGCTTCAGAACTTTTTTTCAGCGTGCTGTAACGTCGTGGCAGCATGCTGTCCGTTTTTTGCTGCAAAAAACTCTAATTTTATACTACTAATACTTCCATATCATCGTGGTATACGCTATATAATTAATTTACGGAACGAAATCGGGACTTACCTTATTTTTCTCCCAAAGCCGTCACCCTTTTCTCTCTTAGCTTAGGGTTTATTTTTCTCTTGTTGGTGCTCATTTTTTTGGATCAGAACTGAATACATTAGTCATATATACATATATTTAGGTGGACCTAGGTGGTGACACGTGTCATCCCCTCAAGATGACACGTGTCAAGCCATGATTGGCCACCGTGTCATGCTGCCAATTAGGGGCTGCCACGTGGCAGCGGGGTCCACCTCCCCCAAGCAGCTGCATCACCTACTTGACCCTAAGTAGGTGAATCACCTTCTTTCTTGAGGTACTGCCATGTGTCGCTTCTCCATTGGCTGCCACGCGTCGTCTTTTTCCCTTCCTCGCGGGTTCGTAATCTCGTCTTACTTTAAGAGCTCATGTAATCCTCACTACGTAAGCTTGGTATATCCTTAAGCAACTTAAGTGTATAAGACTCTTAACTTAGTGTCTTACGTAGGTAAATCGAGTCCTACGACTCATTTCTTAGCCTCCAACTCATTCCGGATTCTTATGACTCTATCTCCAACCTCCCTTCTCGTGAGGTATCACAATCTTCTTTCCCTAGAGTTGTTTGATAATGTCGTAGCTTATCCGGCTCACATGATAGTGTCTAAGGAACTCAAGAAGACGTTCCGAGCTCAAGAGTGCGGGGTGTAACAATCTAATAATGCATAAACATCAAAGTCAAAGACATTCAACATACCAATCACAACATCGAGGGAATCCTCTTACTCTTGATGAATCTGAAGGGCATAAAATATGTTTAGGCGCTGACTGCCACCCGAAGTGGTAGCACACTGATCTGAATGACCAATAGTCTGAGCCTGAACTTGGGTTCTGTCCCTACTACTATACTACCTTGCATGATGACCTGACTATCCACACTTGTAACAAATATCCAATTCCGCTAAGAACTCCCCCTTATGTTTTTTCCCATACTTCTTACATAGAGGAATAGCTTGGCCACCTAGAGCTCCACCTTGTGCCTTAGGATTTGTCACCTTGTCCTTCTCAAATTTTTGAGCCATAGTGTTTGAAGAACCTTGTCCTTGAATGTTTTGAACTTATCGGAAATGACCATAATTTCCACCGAATTTGTTGTGAGAAAACCTACCTTCAAACCGAGCCCTCTTGGACTCTATTTTATTCCTTTCCTTAAGATTCTCTCCTTCAGTTTGCTTTTTATAAGTAATGACCCTAGAGATGTGCATCTCCTTAATAAGTATAATAGTTCCACATTCTTTCATAACCAAGTTCGACACTCCCGAAATAAACTTGCTCATTCGGGCATGAGAGTTGGCTACCAAGGATAGAGCATACTTAGACAACTTTATGAAATTGATAAAATACTCTCTCAAACTCATGTTTTCTTGCTTGAGGTTTGAGAATTCCAACAAATCCGCCTCCCTCAACTCAACTGGGAAGAAGTGATCAAGAAATGCAACTTTAAACTTTTTCCAACTTGTGGGACCTCTTCAACCCTTTTATCTTTTCATTGGTTGTATCAAACTTGAACGGTAACCTTGAGTTGGTAGGCCACCAACTCGACCTTCTCCTATGAAGACACTCCCATAATTTCCACGATCTTAAACAAATCACCAACAAATTTTTGGGGATCCTCATCAATCTTAGATATATTAAACTCAAAAGGGTTCATCCTTGTGAAGTATTTAACCCTTAAAGCCAGAGTAGATACATTTGGAGGAACAACTACTCCTTGGTTCACTTCATTAGTCACGAGCTTGGGCTAGCATCTAAAAAGTTGCTCAAAACTCTGCATTAGTCACTTATTCATCCAAAGGAGCAATCAGAGCTTGTACTCCTCTTCAACATTCCATTAAATGAGAACTCTTTGTGGAGGCATGATTTTGAAATAAAAAAGAGAAAGCATAAACTTTAGAGTTTAACTCTATAGCACGATGAGATCATGAAAGAAGTGAAATGTTTCTTAAATGCATCATAGCCTCCTATTCATATATGTGGCATATTTCACACAAATTATCAAGACTCCACTTGACACAATATGTTAGACTCCCTAGGACACCAGAACCTTGTGCTCTGATACCAAGTTTGTCATGACCCAACCTAGGGCCTAGTTGTAACACGTCTATTAGAATCTTGAAGGACTCTAATCAAGTCTCTTAGCATAATATTCAAGAGCATATAAAAGGTGAATGAAGTATGTAAAGATAAATCAATATGTAGAAGAAAAAATCTAAGATAGAATAGAAATTTCAAAATGAGAAAATGACAACATAAGCTCTCTCTAGCTAGCAAACCTCTACTGCTAGATAGGTGCATGGGACAATCTCAGAACTTATCTAATAGACAACATAAGAGTAATGAAGTACAATTGTCCAATATG
The DNA here is from genome assembly GCF_947179165.1 of Solanum dulcamara. Taxonomy (NCBI): domain Eukaryota; kingdom Viridiplantae; phylum Streptophyta; class Magnoliopsida; order Solanales; family Solanaceae; genus Solanum; species Solanum dulcamara. The sequence goes on along the minus strand of NC_077237.1, from coordinate 53,429,642 downwards.
AAACAAATGTCATGTCTTCAAACTATGAGGTGTTACCAATAAGAAGCTAATATAAAACTCTAGCCATGAGCAGGAGGAGGATGAACGTGATCATCAGATCCTACATTATGATACAATGTAGGAAAAAGTATGCGTTAATACATGGAATGCACTAAGTATGTGAGAATATGCATAAACAATAAATATAGGACATAATCAATATGAATCATGGGACTAAAGGTCAATATCTTTAAAATATGAGTAAAGTCATGGAAATATTAAAATATTTATCTCATTGGTCAATGCATATAAACATCATAACTATCATAAGAAATCATAAGTCAACTTAAACTATGTGGGATAAGAATTTTAACCAACATATAAGACTACGTGAGCTAATACATGAAATCCGATGACTGCTGCATCGAGATAGGTGAGACAAACTTGCCAAGACATATTCCATTAAGTACTTCTTTTAGCTGTGCTGTGTGGATCTACTAGCTTTACCATATTGACATATGTAAACCTACGCAGGCAACATAGTTTGGGACTAAAGCTTGCTACTAAGATTCCCTTGGGTAACTAACTATGTTACCGGACCTTACCCCACCTAAAAGTCCTCTCGGTGCTTAGTTATTATCCCAATGGAACTCATAAAACTTGGTCATAAATATCAAAAATAAAAATAATTATAAATATCAATCCATTTTTATAAAATAGAATAAGAATAGCTCATCTAGCATCATCATAGTAAGATCATATGATTAGATCATCTATTACATAATTCACACAATGTGGGTGTAAGCCTTCCATCAATATATACCTTTAATCATAAGCATATTTAGGGTCTAACTTTCCCTATCATTAACTTTTCTTCAAACATCAAAGAATCATAATTCATAACTTCTTAGCATAAAACATCTTTAAACTCATTTATAAAGATTTCATAGAATATAGCTGGAAAAACATGATCATATCTCATAAATACTACTTGAAACTAGAATATGACATGCGTCATTAAAATTCAACTTGAAATCATGCAATATGATGTGAATTATGCATATTTGGGCTAATAGCATTGAAATATATCATAATTGAGAAGACCTAATGAAAATCATACAATTAGGGCTTTAAATTAAAGAAATCATAAGAGAATTTGAGAAGAAACCTTGGGATTCCATGGGTGAAATGTAACCATGGATGAAGTCCCACATATCTTGACCTTTATAAGCCCTAAATTTAAAACAATGAAAGATTCACCTTGAAGAAATCCCTTGAATTGCTTGAGGAAGAAGAATACCTATAAGAGAAAACTTGGGAAAGAAAGCTTTATAATTTTGGGAATTATAGTGAGAATAGGAGGGTTAGGAGAATTTAGGTTAGTTAATGGGTAAGAATATAGTCCAAAAAATCATCCACATTCATTAATAAAATATAGGAAAAAGAGCAAAATAATCCTAGATTAAAACTGAATCTGAAACTTAAATTGATCATCTCTATGGACTGTTATGGATAATATGGTCCGTGGTCCCCTCCGTGGTGAGAGAATTTTAAAAAAGGGAGTTTTGGAACACTTCCCACCATATGACCCACTATGGTTCATTCTGTGTACTGTGGCCCGTGGTGGTCATCCTTGAGGGTGGTATAGGGCTCAAGTCTAAAGGCCTTTGGGAGGTGTCTACCACTAAGGGCACTACGACTCGTGCTGCCTACCACGACCTATAGTCTCTATTGTGGTCCTTTCCTTGCAGGACCTTAGTTCCTAAAACTCTACCACAGCAGCCACCATGAGCCATGGTGATGAATACGGCTCGTGATTGCCCTCGTGGTCATCACCTAGTGCCAAAGTTACATTGTTTTCTAGAAATTCATCTTTCAATCCTTGTTTTCCTACTTTCCAACTTCCGGGATCTTACATATAGTGTAGGTTAGGGATGTTGATGCTGAAACTCCTACTCTTGAGTTGGTACCTATTGGCAATAAATTTCCCAATGTGTTTCTAGATGATTTGCCTTGTGTTCCTCCCAAAAGGGAGATTGAATTTTTCATAGATCTTCTTTCCTATACCCAACTTATTTCTATTCCTTCTTACCATATGGCTTCGGTGGAACTTAAGGAGTTGAAAGAGCAATTGAAGACTTATTGTATAAGGGTTTTATAAGGACAAGTATTTCACCATGGGGTACTCTCATATAGTTTGTTAGGAAGAAGGATGGCATACTCTGAATGTGTATAGACTACCGACAGTTGAATAAGGTCACCATAAAGAACAAGCATCCAATTTCAAGGATAGATGGTTTGTTTGACCAATTGCAAGGGGAAAGTTACTTCTCTAAAATTGATCTCCATTCCGGTTACCACCAATTAAGGGTAAAATAGTGTGATATCCCCAAGATGACATTTTGAATAAGGTACGACCATTTTAAATTCATAGTCATTTCATTTGGGTTGACTAATTCTTATGCTATCTTCATGGATTTGATGAATCAAATTTTTAAGCCGTACTTAGATATGTTTGTTGTGGTGTTTATTGATAATATTTTGATTTACTCCTGAAATGCAGGAAAACATGTGGGTCACTTGAGGATTGTAACTATTTTTGAAGTTTAGTAAGTGCAAATTTTAGGTAAGAGAAGTTCCTTGGTTATGTGGTGTCCAATAATGGAATTAAGATTGATCCAAAGAAAATAGAGGCAGTGAAGAATGGGATTGGACCATTTTGACCTTCAGATATTAGAAGATTTTTGGGCTTAGCCGGATACTATAAAATGTTTGTTGAAGGGTTTTCTTTTATTGCTTCGTCTTTGACTAGGTTGAAGGATCGTCTTACGTAAGCTCCTATTTTGGCTTTTCTGGAAGGGTTTGATGGTTTTTTTTATGTATTGTGATGCCTCAAGGATTGGACTTGGATGTGTGGTGATGCAACATGGTAAGGTTTTAACATATTCCTCAAGGCAACCCAAAGTGTATGAACGAAACTATCCAAACCATGATCTTGAACTTGCGGCATTTATATTTGCATTGAAAATTTGGTGTCATTATCTTTATGAGGTGTATGTTGATTATGTTGGAAATGTTGAAGAGAATTTGACTTATAAGTAGGTTCCAGTGGAAATCTTAGACCAGCAATTGAAGACGTTAAGGAATAAAGAGGTTGCGTCCGTCAAGGTGTTGTGGAGAAATCAACAACTAGAGAGTCCTACATGGAAAGCGGAAGCAGATATGATAAAGCATTATCCGTATCTCTTACCTTCTACTCAAGCCTAAGGTACTAAGTTGTTCATGATCAAATAGATTAAACTCTTACGTTCCAGTTTCATATGTATTTCATATGCATACATCTTCATGAAATTAGTTTTAAAGTCACGATTTATGTTAAGATTGAAAATCTCATGGTTTTTGCTTTATTATGTGTCATTGTAATCATGATTAGGTTGCTAGTCCTTATTCCATGTCCTTTTTATGCTAAGTTAATCTCATTCGAGGAAGAATGATCCCAAGAGGGAAATATTATAAGGTCTTAGAAGTTGGTAAACCGAACAAAAGAGAATTTAAGAAATATTAAGACTGTCTCGAAGATTACTATTAGGACTATGACTCGTAGGGATCCTTACGAGTCATACAAGTGAGTCGTGGAAGTGAGTGATAGGCTGGAAAATTTGGGAAGTATGGTGTGCAGGTCAACGAATCGTATAAAGACTTGTGAAAGAGTCTACGACTCATAGAAGAGAGTTGTAATGCAGGTCTAAAAGCATGCAACTATGCAACCCTCAGGACCTCTTCGACAACTCGATAGGATGAGTTGTAGAGAGGACTATTACTCATAAAGGTGGGTTGTATGCAAACATCAAAGATTTCTTTCATAGTTTTTGAGTACCTATAGGATGACTGAAGTCTAAGATTCATAGACTTGAGAACGAGTAGTAGACACGACTCGTATAACAAGTTTATAGACTCGATTTCTAGGTCTTTCACAAGGCCTACAAGATGGGTTGTTCCTACGACTTGCCAATGCCTCTACAACTCATAGAGGGCCTCTCGTAGACCCTTGTAACTCAGTTTAATAAGGGGTAGTTTAGTCTTTTTCCTATATTTTACCAATGTATGTGGACATTTTGAAGGACTAGATTCATTAAGTAATTTTTCCTAAATACCCCTAAACCTTTTTATTCCCTCATTATTTCCCCAAACAAGTTTCAGACTTCTCTCCTAAGGTTCCTCATGAGTTCATCATCTTCATCTAGCTTTAGTTAGGATCTCTTCAAAGATTAAGCCTTCTTTTTGAATTCAAAGTTCAATTTTAATCAAAGTAGGTGGGAAATGATCCATGGGTTCCCTTCACCCATTAAGTTCCATGGTTTTCCTCAAATATATAATGAAATTTCATTATCTTTAAACTCTAATTTTGATAAATTGTGATGGGCCATTTCAATTACGTTTTAAGTGTTATTAATGATCATTCTAAGTATGTTTCTACGTAACATACATGATTTAAGGTTGAATTATGAATGCCCATGCATGAAACTATTTTCAATAATGATATACATGAAGTATGATTATGGAGTTCAATGATTCCATAGTATTCTCATGGATATCATCTAAATTGAATATGTATATGAGTTTTACTCTAAATTCAAGTATGAATATGATTACATATTTAAATTATGATCAAATTATGAATTTCATGCAAGTTATGGAAAAGGTAACTTATGGCCCTATGTTGGTGACCAAGGAACCACATGATATGAACTATGCAAGTATGATATTGTAATGTTAAAAGGCTAATAGTCACATTGAAAGTATGTTATGAAAATAAGCTACTCTATGAAGGATAAACCTATGTTCAACTTTCAAGATATATGTTAAGTATGATTACTATATATGTATTCCATGGGATGATTCAATGTATCGATATAAAAGAAGTTTGTGGATGATTCAAATTCCATTATACAATTGGAAAATTTAAGTGTTGAAGAAAACTTAACTTATGAAGAGGTTCCGGTGGAAAGTTTAGACCAACAAGTGAAGAGGTTAAGAAACAAAGAGGTTGTGTATGTCAGGTTATTATGGAAAATCAATAAGTAAAAAGTGTTAGATGGGAAGTTAAAGTAGACATGAAGAAGCCATATCCATATCTCTTTCCTCCCACTCAAGCAAAAGGTATTAGGTGGTTCTTTCTCAAATTGCCAAAATTCCTACATTTTAGTTTTTCCTATGTCTTCCATATGCATGCATGTTCATGAAGTTGATTTTTTTAGTCATAGTTTATGTTAAAGTTTGAAAATCACGTGGTTTATGCATTTTTAATGTGTCATTGCATTCATGTTGGGTTGCTAGTCCTCTTTCTGTGTCCTTTCAAGCCAGTTGAATCTCATTTGGGGATGAATGATCCGAAGGGGGAGATTGTCATGGCCAAGCCTAGGGCCTAGACACGACAAGGCGAATGAGACACCCGGAGGTAGCTCACCCAACCCTCTTAACATTCATTAAGTTTTTTTATAGGTAATGACATTCAATCAATAAGTGGAAAAACAAGGGAAAAGGGACAAAGGGAGAACATTATAGAATAAGAGCCAACATCAATCTTAGATCATTATACATTTATGTCCAAACATATCTCTACTAATAGACTTAGCGGGGATAAGACATGACCCTAGCTCATCGTCAATCAAAATAGAAATAAGAACCATGAAAGTTATTCAAAAGACTTTACACATCATAAGCTAGAAAACAAATGAGATGTTGTTTTCGAAACAAGGGGAAATCACCAACTATGTAGCCTTCAATGAAACAACTAGACACATAGAGGTGCATGTGGAGCAACGATAGTTCCTATATGGTGATATCATGTAGGCAAAAGAATATGCATTAGTACTTTAAATATCCTAAGTACGTGAGCAATACATTATAATAAAAAGCATTAAGACAATTATAAGGAAAATACATAAGTGAGTGCATGCATGGATAATCAAGTAATAAGCATTTGAAACATTTATTTGTGGGAAGATGACCATAACCGATATTTAAGACTATGCGAGCTATTACATGGAATCCAGTATAACCCTCTACGTTGGCATGGGGAAAGTACTTTTTGGGTAGAACTCCATCAACTTCATTCATTTCTTTAACATTTAGGGCTATTTGTGGATCCACTAGACTAAACCTAAATGGGCTCCTATGTTGGCGCATAGTTAATAAGACAAATGGCTATTTCTTTAATATTTAGGGCTTTTCAATCAGGCAGTGTTTGTGTTGAGTCCTCATTGATCGGGGACTAGTCAACGAGTTGGTTATTATTTTCAAAGAATTTTGTTATATTTCATATTAAGGGTGACCTATGGACATGTATTAGCCCCAGTCTATACTCATGAGTAGAGGCATCTAGTTGGACAAATGTTTCGAGTCTATGTTGTCAGGTGACATTTTTTATTTACTATTCATGGTTTAGACTCTATTATGATAATTTCACTTTTAGTTTACCTTATGTATGCTTATTATATGTACAAGAGGCTTGGTTGGAGCTTTTCGGGATTTCGATCGCCATGTTACGAATAGGCCCTTGATCGAGTCGTGACAAACTTGGTTTCAGAGCACAAGGTTCAAGTATCCTAGGGTGTCCAACATGCCGCATCAAGTAGAGTATTATTCATGGGTGTGAAGCATGCCACACTTATGAGTAGGAGGATATGAGGCATCTTAGGAAATGTTTACTTCTTTCATGATCTATATCGTGCGATAGAGTGGTACTCTAAGATCAATCATCCTAATGATTGGTATAGATTGGTTACATACATCTTATGCTTCTATAGATTGTAGAAATCATTGAGTAAAGTTTCAATTCCCAAATGAGTCTATTCTATAATGGAAAGTTCATGATTTAGTAGTTAAGGGTAGCTTTAGTTCTTGTCTTAAGGCTCTAGTTTGGGGTCATGATAGATAGATAGAGAGTGGCCATTGCGTATTTTGAGAAACTATGCCATGCTTACCCCATCTAAGGTTATAGATATGGAGGAAGAGATAAATGGATATTTTTATAAACAATATATAGGTAAGAGTATATTGGTGTGCCTGTTAGTAGGAGTTAATGCAAACGTAGATGTAGAGATGCTAATATAGACATGAAAATTCTTAATTGATGATGACTCCAAGTGAGTGTGTTATAATGGTTATAGAACTAGGCTTGAATGTGGATGGCATGCAGGTGTGTGCTGTGCATTGGGTGCTCCTTGATTAGGTCTGAAGGTTTGATAAAATTTGATGGTTAGGAGTAGTACTCTTGGGATAATTTTTCCTATAAAGGTATAGGATCCTAAGGTATATTGACAAAATGGAATACGAGTTAGACTTGCCATTTGAGTTGACTTTAGTTTATCCGATATTTCATGTGTCAATGTTGAGGATGTTCATGGGTGATCTAAGTTCTATTATGCCCATGGAGAATGTGAGTATTGAAGAGAATTTCACTTATGAGGAGGTCTCGATTGAGATTTTAGACCGACAAGTGAAGAGGTTAATAAATAAAGAGTAGAGAGTGCTACGTGGAAATCAAAATCGGATATGAAGAAGCGTTATCCATATATCTTTCTTTCCACTCAAGCCTAAAAGTAACAAGTTGTTCATGATCAAATAGATTAAACTCCTACGTTTCAGTTCCATATGTCATTCATATGCATGCATAATTCATGAAAATGATTTTTCTCAATGACATGAAGTATACATGTTCTATGCATTTTTCAAAGTTTCCTTATGTCCATGTTGGGTTTCTAAGTCCTTTTTCCATGTACTTCGAAGGACGAATGTTCCCAAGGGGAAGGCATTATTATATCCTTCAAAATGCTCACAAGTGCCTTAAGAATGCCTTGGGAATAAGCAACTCATGTAATGCATTATCCTTAATCTTTTTTTAAAAATTCGAGTTCAAAATATCGATCAAGGGGTCAAAACCAACGGGTAAATAGTCTCGGTAGATTTTTAGGACCTGTATATCAAAAGATAGATTTTTAAAAGAAACTGTGCAAAATAGTAAAGTGCGCGGCAAGTCTGCGATGCAGACTTTCTTGCCTCCGCATTGTGGACCCGACGATGGTTTTCTGGACGAATTTAGTTTTTAGTAAGGGTAATTTATAGTTTTTCCTAATTGTTAGCTAATGAACCTAGACATTTTTAGCACATAATTCAAATCTATAAATTAACCTAAACCTCTAATTCTATTCATTCTTCTACAATTCACCTACTCAAATCTTTCACTCTCTACAAAATACTCTCAAGGACTCAATTGAAGACTTCAAATAAATTCACTAAAACTCTCCATGAAAACTCTCAAGTTCTTACAAATTATTTAGTTTTCTCACTTAATGTATGTGGGTATTAATTCATGGATTCTTTCATCCATGAATCCCAATTAATTTCTCAAGTTTTCTATCAAATTAAAGTATGGTATTTTATGGGTTTTATGATTTCTACTCCAATTATATCAATTATGATTCAAATTATGATTATGAGTCTATTTTGATATAAATTGATGGTTAATGTATTGAATTGAAGAGTTTTTCCATGAATTCTCCTATATTGATCTCTAAGGTTCATGATGTAAAATATGAGTATTTTCAGTTATACTTCCCAATTATATTTTCTTCATGAATTATGTATGGGTTGATAGGAGGTATATGATCATTCATGTTTTTAAGTCAATTTCATGATTTTCAAATCAATTGATCATGCATTCATGTCTTACCCTAGTTTCAAGTATAAGCTATGATCATGAATTTCCAAATATGAATTATGATTATGTATTTCAATTACGATCATGGATTATAAGTATGTTTCGAATGATGATTTTCATGCAAATTATGGAAAGGGTGATTTAGGGCCCAATGTGGTGCATTAAGACCTAATGATATGACCTATGTATGTTGATTTGTAATGTGGAAGAACAATACCCGCATTGCACTTATGTTATGAAAATGAGCTACTCTATATTTTCAAACCTATGATCATGATTATGATATATGTCATTTATGATTTCTCTGATATATATATATCTACTCCGTGGGATTGGACTTAACATCGAGTGGATTTAAGGTGGGTTCCTTACCAAAAGCCCTAGTAGCAACCTCATATCTCTTGAACTATGTGCCACCGTAGGATCAAAGGGATTAGAGGTGAATAACCAAATCTCTAAGAGGTGAGTACTTGGAATATCAAGGCTTGGAGGTGAGTACCCGACTCTAAGAACTAAGGGTGAGTACCCGGTTCACATAACCGCTTAGTGGATCCACTTAGGCATGTAAAGTCTACCTTGGCAAGTAGATTTCCCTTTTCTTCATTGTATGGGGAGACAACGGGATTCCATGTTACATGTCGCATTGTCTTATTTTCGGATATGGCTCCTATCCCACATATCTATGGTCCTTTTTATTTTTTAAATGACTAATCCTATCTTTTAATATATATGATACCCTTATGGTTTATTATGCATTGATCCTTCTTAAAGACTACTTATGAATTTTGACAACTTCTCCTATCATGCTATTTAAAATGGTCATTTTACAAACATAGTTTTCTATACATTGCATTGCCCTCATACTTAGTATATTCTAACGTACTAATGCATACTTTTGCCTACATTAGCTCATAATGTAGGGGTTGAGGTTGAGGATCATACTCATCTACGTGGCTAGTTAAGCTTTTCTATCCTACGGTCTTTGTGTTTAGTCCTCATTGATTGGGGACTAGTCATCGAGTTGGTTATTGTTTTCAAAGACTTTTATGATGTTTTATATTGAGGGTGAGCTAGGGACATGTCTTACCTCCACCCATACTCATGAGTAAAGGCATCTAGTTGGATAAATATTTTGAGTCTATGTTGTTATGTAACATTCTTCATTTACTATTCATGGTTTAGATTCTTTTATGATATTTCTACTTTTACTTTACCTTATATATGCTTATGATATGTACAAGAGGCATTGTTAGATCCCTTCGGGGTTTCGATCGTCATGTACAACTAGGACATAGGTTTGGTTATGACAGTTGTGGATTTTGGGGGTCAGCGATGTTATACCCCGCACTTTTGTATATTGGAGCATATTTTTTTTTCTAAAAGGTTGCCATGGGATCCATGTTATCTATGAAGTTCCACCCAAGTAGTAACGGTTGGAAATAGGGCTATGATAATCCGGAAGTAGTTGGAGGCCAAGTAGTGAGTCGTAGGACTCGACTTACTTGGGTAAGTTATCACTTTGGATATCCTACTTACCTATGCTACTTGAGTACATGTCGAGCTTAAGTAGCAAGGAACACATAGGCTCTTAAAGTGAGACGAGATTATAAAACTACGAAAGAGAAATAAGAAGACGACGCACCTACTTGAAGCAAGTAGGTGACTCACCTACTTGGGGTGGACCCCATGCTGCCACGTGGAAGCTTTGGGTTGGAAGTTCGGATGAGGTGGCACCCTAAGAGGCTGCCACGTCTCACCCCTATGGGGCTTCATGTGTCATCTCCAAAGACAATGTATACATATGTATTACATGACTCATAATTCAGTTCCTTATCCAAAAAAAACATAAGAAAAGCTTAGAAACAAAAACCCTAAAGCTAAGGAGAAAAGGGTGACGACTAGGAGGGAAAAAAAAGGTAAGTCCTGATTTTGTTTCGTGAACTAATTATTCAAGGTATTCCACGGCTACATGACAGTGTTTAATAGCGTAAAATTACTATTTGGGGCAGCAAAGAAGTGACGTTAACAGCCCGCAACTTTCAGCATGTTAAGGAGCTTTCGAAGTAATTTTCAGCAAGTTTGGGAAGCCGTTTGTTAAGGTATGACTTGGTTCTCTTAGCCCACGTTTTGTTAAGGGTTTGGAAATGATATGAAGGTGTTAATAATTTAAAATCATGTCTTGGAGGAGTACCAAATGGATAAAAAGTAGTCCGTGCGATTTCAGCAAGTTTGAAGAGTTTTCGAGGCGCGATTTGGCAAGTTTTGGCCAATTTCGGGTAAGGTAAGGTTTATCCTTTAAATTTGGAATTTATGGGGTGGTTATGGAGTGTATTATGTTCCTTTTAGGTGTCTTTTAGTGTAAAAATTCCATAAAAATGCTTAACGCTCGAAACAAGCTAAATTGGAGTCGCTATAGTTTAAATATAGTCGAAATGAGGCGTTCTGCGTGTGGGGTGCTTCTGCAGGTGTGTGGTGGTGTGTTTTAGTGCCTAAAGGTATTATTAAAGATGTGTGGGAGCTTTTGGTTATGACACCCGACCCTCTGTTTCGTATATTTAATGGTTTTCCAAAATGGAAACTAGAAACCCTATTTTGGTATCGTGGTTTCGAGCGAGTCATTTGCAGTTTGTGTTGTATTATGCTGGTGTGAACTTCTTGTACATGTGATGAAGGTTGATTTTTTTGGTTGGATGTATTTTTTATGAGTGTGATTGGAAATTAAGATAGGGCATGTTATAGGGGAGGTGCTGCCCGAATTCCGTTAACTTCTTAACTAACAAATAGACTAGTCGAGACTAGTCAAGAAAGGCGAATAAGGAATTGATTCCTATGGGTGCTTAGTAGTAGATTTAGAAATTGTAAAGTTAAATGTTATTAATATTAGTATTACCTTCGTGTTAAATAGGTCCAGAGGATGATGAGACAAGCCGGGTTAAAATAAATCGATAAGAGGTATGTAAAGCCTATCTTTCCTTTCTTTTGGCATATCTTCAAGTTAAGTAATGAACAATGTGAGATTGAGGGTAAATCTACTCCTAAATGCCAAGCATAATTAACGGTCCTCATTTACTTCTAAATGAAAGCACTATTACACTAATTGAATGAGGGCTTCTCAAGCCTTCCATATGTTAGGAAGTGATGAGTAAGTAAAGCTATCCTTCCTTTCTCTTGGCGTGTCTTAGTCTTAAGTATGATGTGCATATGAAATATGGGGAAAAATGTACTCATGAAGCTCCGAACGTGATTCATGACTCCTACCTACTTCTTGAAGTGGGAGCTCCTATGCTAATTGAGTTAGTGCCTCTCACTGTCTCTTAGATGATGAAAAGAAGAGGGTATGTAAAGCTAAATTTCTCTTCTTTTGCCATGTCTTAGCCATGAGTTGTGGGTATATGTAATGTGGAGATAGTTCCATTCATAGAACCCCAAGCATGACTCGTTAATCTTATTCACTTCTTGATGTTAGAACTCCCGCGATGGTTGAGTTATGGTCTTGTAAGCCTTCTACATGATAAGAAGTAATACACGTAAAGCCTATCTCTTCCTTTTCTTAAAATAGCTTAAGGTAAGTGAAATGATATATGCTATGAGTTAGAGATAGTTCCATTTATAGATTCTGGATGTAACTCATGACTTGTACTCACTTTTGAATAATAAGGGACTTGAAGTAGTTGAACTACGACCCTTGAGCCTTCTATAGGCTGAATAGTGATGGGATGTGTAAGCTCCTATAGCTAGGAGCTCTTGAACATGCTTTATGGTGATACCTGAGGGATGCTTGACATGTTACCAAGTCTTACATGCACGTATATGCATTGTTATGTGATATGTGGATCGGGCCGTCGTTCCTCGGTACTATTAAATGATATGCATGCATGCAGATCGGGCCATCTTACCTCGGAATTATCATATGATATACAGATCGAGCTATCGTACCTCGGCATTATCATATGATTTACGGATCGAGCCATTATACCTCAACATTATCATATAATATATGGATCAGGCAATCGTACCTCGACATTATCATGTGATATATGGATCGGGCCATCGTTCCTTGGAATTATCATATGATATACAGATCAGGCCATTGTACCTCGGCATTATCATGCGATATTCGGATCGGGCTGTCATTCCTCGGCATTATTATATGATATGTGGATCGGGCCATCGTTCCTCGGTATGTACTTGCTATATACATGGATTGGTATGTATGTTCCACAGTGCTAATGGTACATATGTGCTTATGATGACCAACTAATGTAGTTGTTATCCTGAGTCCCCGAATGGGCCGGATACAGTATGTGATGATAGTATGTATGCCTTTATTTTGTAAGATGCAGGTACGGTAGATGGCTAAATATTATACTTTCCCCCTGCATCCCTATTTTAGCGGTTGTCTTAGTTATGATATTTTATGCTTTATATACTCAGTACATGTATCGTACTGACCCCTTTCTTCGAGGGGCTGTATTTCATGTCCGTAGGTACAGATGTTCATTTTGGAGATCTGCTAGGTTAGGATTTCTGTTCAGCTATGTTAGAAGTGCTCCACTATTCAGGAGCCTAGCTTTTGAGTACTGGTCCTGCGATGTATATATTTGTTTATTCAGGGGTACAGTGGGGGCCCTATCCCACCATATATTATTGTTACTATTCTTAGAGGTCTGTAGTCATATATATGTGGGTTAAGTGTAAGTTGTCTCAATTGTGCCTGTATGTCGTTTTATAAGTGTTATCATATTATGGCAACCTTGTCGGCTTGCGTGCCCTTTCATATTATGATATAGGTGAAAGAGGCTACAGGTATACGAAAAAGTTTTTGACCCATTGGGGTCTTTGTTTATAGTATCACATCACACATGATTCAACTTGACTATAGCTGATAGATACGTGTATGGGGGTCCAGGTAGGACCCCACTCGCCACCTACGGGGTTGAGTCATGACAGAAGTGGTATCAGAGCAGTTCATCCTTGGAGTGTTTACACACCGTGTCTAGTAGAGTCTTGTTTATCTGTGTGTTGTGCACCACATCTATAAACAGGAGGCTATAGGACATTTAGGATGTTACCTTTCTTTCAAATCTAATATCGTGCGATAGAGCTGAGTCATAAAGAATGAAATTCCTCATACTAATTTGTGATTTTAGCAGAAGGACAACATCAATAGATGAAGGTGACTGACGATATTGGAATTTACAAAGTACGCAGGTAGGCAAAGGAATGAAAGATATATGTCAGGTAAGGTATTGAGGTACAATTGGAATGTAAAGTTTAATTTGAAAGGAAAAGTAGCCAAGAAAGTTTAACAGGTGCAGTTTGAGTTGGGCATATAAGGTAAGTCCATCATTTTTACTGTTGTTGATATTGGGCACCCTGTGTGGTTGCGATATGATATGATCTGAATATATACATTCGTGCCCTGTGAGGCATTATTGGTATTTCCTATGTGCAGGTATTGAGATAGGGAGAAATACAAAGGAAACTCTGCCAAAAGTTTCCTAGAAATAAAAGAAGAAGGAGTTACAAGGTTGTATTATGCCTTGTCCATAATCAGAATAAGATTTGACTAAACTACGAGTAAGGCTGACCTTTAGAAATAAGTTAATGACTAAAGTAATGGTAATAGTAATGAGGAGGTCAATATGGGTATGGAAAAAGAATCTGGAAAAAGACTGGTGAGACTAAGGGATGATTTAGAGATGACACCTAGATCTGGATAGAATGACATATGAAGGCACCGATTGAATTAATAAATAGGGAGAAATTATGACCAATCATAGCTAAAGAAGTAATGTTGTGATTTAGACAAGGGTACAAAGGATAAGAGAACTTAAGAGTAAGTAAAGGAAATGAAACAAGTATGACAACATAGACTATGAGTGTGTATGGGTAATATGAAATACGTAGAGCAGAATAAGTCAAGAAAGGGGAAAGACAGTGAATAGAATCGAACACACTTGATACAAAAATTTCCTGAGATCTTTTTTAGACCTTATGAGAGTTAACATTCGAGGGCGAATGTTCTAAAGGGGGGAAGGATGTTATACCCCGCACTTTTGTATATTGGAGCATTTGTTTTCTAAAAGGTTGCCACAGGATCCATGTTATCTATGAAGTTCCACCCAAGTAGTAACGGTTGGAAATAGGGCTATGAGAATCTGAAAGGAGTTGGAGGCCAAGTAATGAGTTGTAGGACTCGACTTACTTGGGTAATTTATCACTTTGGATATCCTACATACCTAAGATACTTCAGTACACATCGAGCTTAAGTAGCAAGGAACACATAGGCTCTTAAAGTGAGATGAGATTATAAAACTACAGAAGAGAAATAAGGAGACGATGCACCTACTTGAAGAAAATAGGTGACTCACCTACTTAGGGTGGACCCCATGCTTCCATGTGGCAGCTTTGGATTGGAAGTTCGGATGAGGTGGTACCCTAAAGGGATGCCACGTGTCACCCTAGGGGGATGCCATGTGTCAGATCCTAAGATAATGTATACATATGTATTACATGACTCATAATTCAGTTCCTTATCCAAAAAAACATCAACAAAGCTTAGAAACAAAAACCCTAAAGCTAAGGAGAAAAGGGTGACGACTAGGAGGGAAAAAAAGGTAAGTCCCGATTTCATTTCGTGAAATAATTATTCAAGGTATCCCATGGCTACATGACAGTGTTTAATAGCATAAAATTACTATTTGGGGCAGCAAATAAGTGACGTGAATAGCCCACAACTTTCAGCATGTTAAGGAGCTTTCGAAGTAATTTTCAGCAAGTTTGGGAAGCCGTTTGTTAAGGTATGGCTTGGTTCTCTTAGAACATATTTTTGTAAGGGTTTGGAAATGATATTAAGGTGTTAATAATTTAAATCATGTCTTGTAGCAGTACCAAATGGATAACAAGTTGTTATACCCCGCACTTTTGAATCTTGACACGTGTCCCTAATCGTCTTGAAAGTAGCCATGAGACCCTTACTATCCACAAATATCAAACAACTTTAAGGAAACAAGAATGTGATACCCCATAGTAGAGAAGGTTGGAAATGGAGTCATAAGAATCCGGAAGGAATTGGGGATCAAGTAATGAGTCATAGAACTCGATTTACCTACGTAAGCTACTAACTTGGAAGTTTTACATACTTAAGCTATTGGAGTACGTACCAAGCTTGTGTAGCATGGATTACATAGGCTCTTAAAATAAGAAGAGATTACGAACCTACGAGAGGAAGCAAAAACTAGTTTTTGAACTTACGAAAGTGAAGCAAGCAGGTGACAAGCAAGCACCACAATCAAGCAGGTGACAAGCAAGCAGGTGACTCACCTACCTGCTTGGGGTGGGGCCCACACTGCCACGTGGCAGCATGTGGGTGGACGCATGGGTGAGGTGGCGCCCTAGGAGGCTGCTACGTGTCACCCCAAGGGTATGCCACATGTCACCCTCTAGGGAAGGTTATATATTAGTCATTTTATGACTAGAACTTCATTTTCAGCATTTTTAACTTAGGGAATGAGAGAAAAACGTGAAGAACAAGTGAGGGCAGCCACAGGTTTTAGCAAAACAAAAGGTAAGGCCCGATTTCATTTCGTAAATTAATTATTTAAGGTATGCTATGGTTATATAGAGGTGTTTAATAATGAAAATTTCGGATTTGGGGCAGCAAGAAGCCACGCAAACAGCCCCTTAGTTTCAGCCGCGTCGAGGAGTTCCGAAGTTAATTTTCAGCACGTTTGGAGAGCCGTTTGTTAAGGTATGGTTTAATTATCTTCTCCCACATTTTTGTGAGGGTTTATACATTCTATTGAGGTGTTATTAATGAAAATTTACGATTCGGAGCAGCACCAAAAAGATACAAATAGTCCGCTAAAGTTTCAGCATGTTAAGAAACTTCCGAGGCGAATTTTGGCGCGTTTTGGACAATTTAGGATAAGGTAAGGTCTTCCCATCTAATTTGAAGGTTATGATGTTATTATAGGGTGTATTACACACCTTAGGGTCTTCTTGAAGTTGGGGAAAAGGTTTTAAAAGTTCGGCATTCGAAATAAGCTAAATTGTAGTCGCTATAGTTGAATTGTCGTCGAAATAAAGTATTGCTCTTGTGAGGTGATGCTGTAGGGGTGTGGATTGTTGTTGCAGGGCCTAAATATGTTCTAATGTGGGTTAGGGTGCTGCTGTTCGAAGCCACATGACCCCTCGTTGCGTATAATGAAAGGCGTTACAAAATAAAGGCTAGACGCCCTGTTGTGAAATCGTATTTTTGAATAGGTCATTTGGAGTTTTATTTTATATATTGTTGGTGTGAATTGCTGCAGGTTGTTGTTGTTGTTTGGATGTATGTCTTATGGACCTAATTGGAAATTCGTATAGGGGACATTATAGGGGAGGTGCTGCCCAATTTTCGTTAACGCCTTAACAAACTAAAGAACTAGTCGAGGAAACGACTAAGAAAATAGATTCCATTAACACTTAGGTGTAACCTAAGATGATGGAAAATTAAGAAGAGTTGATATGCATATTAATCTCATGTTTAATAGGTTCAAAGGACGACGAGGCGAACAGGATAAGGAATAACTCAGACGAGGTATGTGAAGCTTTCTTTTGGCGTGTTGTTGGAATAAATATGTAGAGTTATTCTTCTTTTCTTTTGGCATGTCTTAGGTATAAGTTATGAATGGTTTGTATACGAAATGTGGGGATAATTCCACTCGTGAAACTCCAGGTGTAATTCATACACTTTATTCACTTTGTGATGTTAAGACGCTTGTAATAGTTGAGTTATTGCCTTTTAAGGCTGCTAGATCATGAATAGTAGTATATGTAGAGCCTGTCTGTTCTTCCTTTTGGAAGGTCTTAAGTCTAAATTTAATAGCATATGATATGAGGTGGAGGTAGTTCCAGTTATAAGCTCCAGGTATAACTTGTGACTTTTATTTACTACTTGGTATTAGAATTCTTAAAATAGTTGAACTACCCTCCAGTCTCCTATTTGCTGAACAATACTTGAATGTGTCAGATCCTATTCCTAAAGTCTCTGCGAAGACAAATGTCTCTACTTCCATAAGCTGTTTAACCTTGTCTCGATACACGTCTACGATTCCTGAAACTCCAGTTGATATGCTCCGTAACGATGTTTAGAAGATACTTATGATGATTACTACTCTGATCTTCAGGTGACGATTCACTTGACTGTTTTATTGAGTGTCAAAAGATGACTTAGTTGCATATAGTTTCTCACTACTCTGTTCGAGCACCCTGTAACCCATCTTCCTCTGAGTCCCATAAGAGGGCCGGGAATGCGATCGTGCCTAGTTTTACTATTCGTTCACCGAGTCCCGGGCTGGCTATATATATATATAAGAAGTATATGAGGATGAAATGCTGTATACGATAAAGTGAAGCATACGATGATGCCGTATGTGATGATGCTCGTCACCGCATCCCGGGCCGGATATGTACATATAATGATGTATTGGAAAATGTGGATTGAGCCGTATGTTCTTCGGCATTGTTTTAAATTACGGATCGGGCCGAATGTTCCTCGGCGTATTTTACTATATGATGATGGTACGCTATAGACGTACACTACTCTTTCACCGAGTCCCTCACTAAAGGGCCGGCCACTTTATGTAGGCATGCATATAAAAGTATAGAGATATATTTGTGACCCCGAGCCCTACAGTGAACCGGATATACAGTGATGATATACAAGGTTAGTCGCATACGATGATATGATGCCGTATACGATGGCATGATAAAATGATATACATGATGATATGATGACCCATGATTATGATAAAACGATTATGGTACCGAGTTCACTAGAGGGACGAGTACAGGGTATGATAAGGTATATGACTGCATGTCTTAGGCTACAGGTACAGTAATCTGTTAACTATTATACATGTCTTCTGTATCCTCATATCAGTTGTTGTCTCAATTATGATGTTATGCTTTATATACTCAGTACATATGTCGTACTGACCTCTCTTTCTTCGGGAGGGGGGGGATGGGTTTTATGCCCGCAGGTACTGACGTTCGTTCTGGAGATCCATCAGCTTAGGAGTTCCTCTCAGCTATGTCGGAAGTGATTCACTATTCTGGAGCCTAGTTTTTGATACTGGTTATTTGATGTACATATTCATTTATTCAGAGGTACAGCGGGGCCCCTATCCCGCCATATGATGCAGTTATTACTCTTAGAGGCCTGTAGACATGTGTATGTGGGTTATTTGTAAGTTCGTTCTAGTTTTGCTCATACGACGTATTGTAAATGTTTTCATGTTATGGTAGCCTCATCGGCTTGCGTGCCCTTTTATGTTATGATACAGGTGATAAAGGCTACATGTATATGAAAAGGTTTTTGACCCATTGGGTTCTGTGTATAGTATCACATCACACACGGTTCAACTTAAGTGTAACTAGTAGATACGTACAAGAGGGTTCAGGTCAGACCCCAGTCGCATCCTACGGGGTTGGGTCGTGACAGAGGTGGTATCAGAGCCAGGTTCGTCCTTGGAGTGTCTACAGACCATGTCTAGTAGAGTCTTGTTTATCGGTGTGTTGTGCACCACATCTATAGACAAGAGGCTACAGGATATTTAGGATGTTACTTTCTTTCATATCTAGAATCGTGCGATAGAGCTGAGTCGTAGGAAATGCAATTCCTCATACTAACTTGTGATTTCAGTAGAAAGGCAATATCGATAGAAGAAAGTAACTGACGATATTGGATGTTATGAAGAACGCAGGTAAGCAAAGGTACGAAGGACCTATGTCAAGTAAGGTGTTGCAATACAACTGATATATAAAGTTGGAAAATGAAAGGAAAATTATACAAGAAAGTGCAACAGGTGCAGTTCGAAGGGACATACGAGGTGAGTCCATTTTCATACTGCTAATTGTGGGCGCCTTGTGTGGAGGTGATATGAAATGATATGAATATATATTTGTGTGCCCTGTGAGGTATTATTGGCATTTTCTGCATGCAGGTGTTGGAGAATGAGATACAGGGCTGTAGTATGTCTTGAAAGGTTGTTCTCGCAACAATTATGAGATTTTACTAAACAAGTATGGCTGACCTCAAGAAATAAGTTAATTGCTGAGTTAATGGCAATAGAAACTAGGAGGACGATACTTGAATAGTAAAATAAGTTAGAAAGGACCTATAAGCCAAAAAAGATCACTTAGAGAGGACTAATAGATCGAGATAAAACGAGATGGTAAGGCATCGCCTGAATTGATACATAGGGATAAACTATGACAAGTGATAGTTGAAGGAAGTAACAGTATGGTTAAGACAAGAGTAAGACATAACTATGGGTCGGAATGCGAACAAAGTACCAGGTGAACATAACAAAAACCGTTATGAGAATAAGCAAAACTTAGTAAGGAATTAACTAGAAGGTATGATGTGGTCCATGTAAATAGAATGTAAAGATAGGTGTGGAACGGAAAAGCAAGCTATGGAACAAATAAGGAAGATTTATCAAGTTCCATAAGGAAAGTTTCGAATAAAGGTTATATGTTGACGAAAAGAATGGCTAGTACAAGGAAATAAAGGGTAATATGGAATTCCTTACGCCCAACCAAAAATGGAAATGAGTTGAAGGAATAATAGAGAAGTTCTAATAGAGGCACTCAAGATAGATGTGATAAATTAAGTATGAGTATCAAACAAAAAGAGAAATAGACAGTTACGACCTGGAGGTGTAGTAAGATCAAAAGGTATTAAGACAAGGTCACCACTACAACGAAGTTGATATGGTTTTAAGCAGGATTTGAAGTAAGCCTTAAGCACACGACAAAGATGGAAGCTCAGGAGGCATAAAGAAGTATTGTGTATACGTGACTCCACCTTGACGATTAATGAGATCCTACAAGGAAAGGGAATATCAATTCATAGAATAACTGTTGCATTACTAAGTTATTAGAAGAATAAGATATATCCACGGGAATAAGTTTAGTATAATGACAGAGCTTGAAACGTGAATTGCTAAAGTATAAGTACTCTCGAGTGGAGGATTTGAACTAAGGATGAGCACGAGCTAATTACTGATTGGGATGGATGGAATGTGGCTTGGAATGCATTGCTACATTATGGATATTGCTCGAGTATCAACCATTAGATGAGGTTTATACGATATATTACATATACGAAAGCACCCTATGGTTGTGATAGGGTTTCCTATAAAGGCAACCTAACATATGGAAGATTTAATAGAACATGTAGACATGGTGCAACACGTTAAATATGTTAGAGTAGAATCATTCGCGTGTGAATGGCTGAAAATAAATGGAGGATGACATAGGTACACCCTAAAAGGGGGGAAGTGGACAAGATAAGTATGAGTGTAAAAGAAAATCGACTGATGCTATCGTATGTAAATAGGGATGCTTGAACTTCAAAACAGAACCCCATAAGGGATTGACATGATCATAACCGCACGGATGCACCGAATTCCGTCAAAACTCTGAAGTTAAGCGTACTCGGATGAGAGTAGCACTGGGATGGGTGACCCTCTAGGAATCGATAAAGGGAACGAAACAAGTATGACATAAAGAGATTATAAAGGCGTGTTAGTACAATAACACATATAGAACATAGTAAGCCAAAAACAAAAAAGATTATGACTGAAATACAACGCACTTCGTGAAAATGGCACAAGAATAGTTGTGCAGCTTACGAACATTGGTATACTAAGAGTGAGGTCAAATGATTACTCGATAAAAGGAAGTCAGTAATAGCAATGTGGTTTCCATATTTAGAATCTATTAAAGAAAAGTGTAAGATGGTTCAAGGTAGAACTATGAAGGTCTAATCGGTATTAAGGACAAAAGTCGTAGCGGAGACCTAACCTCGACCGAAGGAGGTAAGCTTCTAGTATAGCGACACTAAAGTATTTTCTAAATGGCTCGACGTACCTACACACGGTTGTGTGAGAATTTCAATATAATGTGTGGTAATAAAACTGAAAGGAAGATCCGAGTAAAAGAGCAAGATAGCATATCTAAGGTGTTACAAGTTTAATTAAGAAGAGTGGTATAATGTCTTAAACGAAGAGGAGCATCAGAGGCTTGATAGCCTATTATGGGGGATGGGAATCCCGACTCGGGAATGGAAGGCAATTAATGTAGGTTATAGTGCAGGCTGACCTGGTACCTTACGGAAGTATAAGTTTATATGGGTTATGGTAGATAAGCTGACAAAATTAACCCATTTTCTTCCAAGTAGGAAGATGTACTCGGCTAAGGGTTATACGAGATGACAAAACAAGGAAACAGTAAGGTTTCACGAGGTTCCCACATCTATTATCTCGGACGGGAAAGTTCAATGTATGGCTAATCGCTGGAGATCATTCCGGTAAGGATTGGGAACACAAGTGAATCTTAGTACAGTATTTTGCCCTTCGATGAATGGATAGGTCCAGAGGGGATCCAGTAAATTATTGATGAAGTAAAGCTTAGTCTGGGAGAAGCTATCGATTAGAAGCCTAGAGTCGGTAGGAAGGGGATATATTGATCCTTCTCAAGTTATATGTAGAATGGATAAAGCTGCCTATGAGTAGGACTTACTGTCCCGTTTGAAGAAATACATTTAGTTTTCACAGATTAATGCTCCGCAAGATCGTAAACGACGCTCCCAGAATATTTCCCGTTGAGAAGGTCCACATAACAGGAAGTTATCCTACGAGAGGCAACCTATTTCCATCCGGGATCAACAGATTAAGCGGGTTGCGAACTAAGGAAATAACTTCCATCAAGGTACTGTAGTGGAATAAGAATTGTGAAGCCATAACCAGGAAGTTAAAAAGGACATGAAACACAGGTGTCCGTAGTCGCTATAGTTGAATTGTCGTCGAAATAAAGTATTGCTCTTGTGAGGTGATGCTGTAGGGGTGTGGCTTGTTGTTGCAGGGCCTAAATTTGTTCTAATGTGGGTTAGGGTGCTGCTGTTCAAAGCCACATGACCCCTCGTTGCGTATAATGAAAGGCATTACAAAATAAAGGCTAGACACCCTGTTGTGAAATCGTATTTTTGAATAGGTCGTTTGGAGTTTTATGTTATATATTGTTGGTGTGAATTGCTGCAGGTTGTTGTTGTTGGTTGGCTGTAGGTCTTAGGGACCTAATTGGAAATTTGTATAGGGCACATTATAGGGGAGGTGCTACCCAATTTTCGTTAACGCCTTAACAAACTAAAGAACTAGTCGAGGAAACGACTAAGGAAATAGATTCCATTAACACTAAGGTGTAACCTAAGATAATGGAAAATTAAGAAGATTTGATATGCATATTACTCTCCTGTTTAATAGGTTCAAAGGACGACGAGGCGAACAGGATAAGGAATAACTCAGACGAGGTATGTGAAGCTTTCTTTTGGCGTGTTGTTGGAATAAATATGTAGAGCTATTCTTCTTTTCTTTTGGCATGTCTTAGGTATAAGTTATGAATGGTTTGTATACGAAATGTGGGGATAATTCCACTCGTGAAACTCCAGGTGTAATTCATACACTTTATTCACTTTGTGATGTTAAGACGCCTGTAATAGTTGAGTTATTGCCTTTTAAGGCTGCTAGATCATGAATAGTAGTATATGTAGAGCCTGTCTATTCTTCTTTTTGGAAGGTCTTAAGTCTAAATTTAATAGCATATGATATGAGGTGGAGGTAGTTCCAGTTATAAGCTCCAGGTATAACTTGTGACTTTTATTTACAACTTGGTATTAGAATTCTTAAAATAGTTGAACTACCCTCCAGTCTCCTATTTGCTGAACAATACTTGAATGTGTCAGATCCTATTCCTAAAGTCTCTGCGATGACAAATGTCTCTACTTCCATAAGCTGTTTAACCTTGTCTTGATACACGTCTATGATTCCTGAAACTCCAGTTTATATGCTCTGTAACGATGTTTAAAAGATACTTAAGACGATTACTACTCTGATCTTCAGGTGACGATTCACTTGACTGTTTTATTGAGTGTCAAAAGATGACTTAGTTGCATATAGTTTCTCACTACTCTATTCGAGCACCCTGTAACCCATCTTTCTCCGAGTCCCATAAGAGGGCCGGGAATGCGATCATGCCTAGTTTTACTATTCGTTCACCGAGTCCTGGTCTGGCTATATATATATATAAGAAGTATACGAGGATGAAATGCTGTATACGATAAACTGAAGCATACGATGACGCCGTATGTGATGATGCTCATCACCGTGTCCCGGGCCGGATATGTACATATAATGATATAATAGAAAATGTGGATTGAGCTGTATGTTTTTCGGCATTATTTTAAATTATGGATCGGGCCGAACGTTTCTCGGCGTATTTTACTATATGATGATGGTACGCTATAGACGTACACTACTCTTTCACCGAGTCCCTCACTAAAGGGCCGACCACTTTATGTAGGCATGCATATAAAAGTATAGGGATACATTTGTGACCCCGAGCCCTAGAGTGAACCGGATATACGATGATGATATACGAGGTTAGTCGCATACGATTATATGATGCCGTATACGATGATATGATAAAATGATATATATGATGATATGATGACCCATGATTATGATGAAACAATTATGGTACCGAGTTCACTAGAGGGTCGAGTACAGGGTATGATAAGGTATATGACTGCATGTCTTAGGCTGCAGGTACAGTAATCTGTTAACTGTTTTACATGTCTTCTGTATCCCCATTTTAGTTGTTGTCTCAATTATGATGTTATGCTTTATATACTCAGTACATATATCGTATTGACCTTCCTTTCTTCGGGGGGCTGCATTTCATGCCCGTAGGTACTGATGTTCGTTCTGGAGATTTGTCAACTTAGGAGTTCCTCTCAGCTATGTCGGAAGTGCTTCACTGTTCTGGAGCCTAGTTTTTGATACTGGTTATTTGATGTACATATTCATTTATTCAGAGGTACAGCGGTGGCCTGTCCCGCCATATGATACAATTATTACTCTTAAAGGTCTGTAGACATGTGTATGTGTGTTATTTGTAAGTTCGTTCTAGTTTTGCTCATACGACGTATTGTAAATGTTTTCATGTTATGGTAGCCTCGTTGGCTTGCGTGCCCTTTCCTGTTATGATACAGGTGATAAAGGCTACATGTATATGAAAATGTTTTCGACCCATTGGGGTCTGTGTATAGTACACATAATACACGGTTCAACTTAAGTGTAACTAGTAGATACGTACACGAGGGTTTAGGTTGGACCCCAGTCGCGGTCTATGGGGTTGGGTCGTGACACAAGTAGTCTGTGCAATTTCAGCAAGTTTGAAGAGTTTCTGAAGTGCGATTTGGCAAGTTTTGGCCAATTTCAGGTAAGGTAAGGTTTCTCCTTTAAATTTGGAGTTTATGGACTATTTATGGAGTGTATTATGTTCCTTTTAGGTGTCTGGGAGTGTAACAATTCTATAGAAATGCTTAACACTCAAAACAAGCTAAATTGGAGTCGCTATAGTTAAAATGTAGTCGAAATGAGGCGTTCTGCGTATGGGGTGCTGCTGTAGGTGTGTGGTGGTGTGTTTCAGGTCCTAAAGGTATTATTAAAGATGTGTGGGAGCTTCTGTTTATGACACCCGACCCTCCGTTTCATATAGTTAAAGGTTTTGCAAAATGGACACTAGAAACCCTATTTTGGTATCGTGGTTTCGAGCGAGTCATTTACAGTTTGTGTTGTATTACGCTGGTGTGAACTTCTTGTACATGTGATGAAGGTTGTTGTTTTTGGTTGGCTGTATTTTTTAGAAGTTTGATTGGAAATTCAGATAGGGCATGTTATAGGGGAGGTGCTGCCCGAATTCCGTTAACTTCTTAACTAACAAATAGACTAGTCGAGACTAGTCAAGAAAGGCGAATAAGGAATTGATTCCTATGGGTTCTTATTGGTAGATTTAGAAGCTGTAAAGTTAAATGTTATTAATATTAGTATTACCTTCATGTTAAATAGGTCTAGAGGACGAGGAGATAAGTCAGATTAGAATGAATCGATAAGAGGTATGTAAAGCCTATCTTTCCTTTTTTTTGGCATGTCATCAAGTTAAGTAATGAACAATAAGAGCTTGAGGGTAAATATACTCCTAAGTAACAAGCTTAATTAACTGTCCTCATTTACTTCTTAATGAAAGCACTGTTACAGTAATTGAATGAGGGCTTCTCAAGCCTTCCATACGTTAGGAAGTGATGAGTAGGTAAAGCTATCCTTCCTCTTTCTTAGCGTGTCTTAGTATTAAGTATGATGTGCATATGAAATATGGGGACAAATGTACTCATGAAGCTCCGAATGTGATTCATGACTCCTACCTACTTCTTGAAGTGGGAGCTCCTATGCTAATTGAGTTAGTGACTCTCACTGTCTCTTAGATGATGAAAAAAAGAGGGTATGTAAAGCTAACTTTCTCTTGTTTTGGAATGTCTTAGCCATGAGTGGTAGGTATATGTAATGTGGAGATAGTTCCATTTTTAGAACCCAAGAAGCTACCATTTTCATCTTCTAGTTTGAATCTTGTGAATTTTCATTGCATGCTCATTTTGCGTAGTTTTCCAACCCCGTACTATTTATCATATTGTTTTGTGAGCTTGGGGAGATGCTTAGACCCTATATTTGGGGTCAATTTGGGAATTTTGGACACGAGTCCCACATTTCCCATTTTAGACCCTGAAAATAGTCTGTCTCCTAATTCGATAATTTCAGTGTCCTAACAACCATATTAATGTTGTGATTCTATTATTGATACAATGGCAATATTTGGAGGCCGCTCGAAAGGTAAAAGCTCTGATTTTGTGAGTTGGAGTATGCGTGGTCGGCTTACAAGTAGGCTACAGTTTTCCCCTTATAAGACTGAGCATGTTTAGGCAATTATACATTGATTTGTATGAGTTTTATGATGTTGGGTGTCAAGAGTGATAATTTCCTAGAATCCATGTCATAGGCCTTATTTTGGGTGATTGTTGGATTATGTAAGCATGACTCGTGTGGTTGTTGGTTTTTCCTATCATGTAATGAATGTTGTGCTTATGGTAAGACATTTAGAAGCATGATTTTCCTTAATCTAGGATTAGAATAGTGTGGATTTAGACTTGTGCGATTTTGGTGCTGTTGGGCATTAGACCTTCTCGGATGTCATTTCAGATGGTTATCTCCCTATAGACTGATATAGTAGACTTGAGTATGATAGTCTGAGCCATAGCTAAGAAGTAACTTAGCTTGTGACTTTACCTCCATAATGACCTATTCTCCTATCGATCTTATATTTCTCGATTCTTGATTTTTGGATGTTTTTTCAGTGATACAAGTTATATTGGTTCAGGCTAGAGCGATGCATTGATGACACTCGATTTTGGGGTACTCCCCATGACACATGGTTGGTATTTGATTCTAATTGGGTTTGATCCCTTAGCTACAATTACCCGATCAAAGTTCGTGGTCCAGCGTACTTGTGTTTGGATCCTTAGCTACAGATACCCAACTAAAGTTCGTGGTCCAACTTACTTATGTCCAGGCTTTCTAGTTACAGATACCTGATTAAAGTCCGTAGTCCAGCTTACCCATGCATGACCTATACTAAGTATGTGAGAAATGCATTATAATGGAAAACATTAAGAAATTTATAAGGAAAGTACATAAGTGAGTGCATGCATGTATAATGAAGTAATGAGCATTTGAAACATTCATTTGTGGAAATATGACAATAACCGTTATTTAAGACCATGCGAGCTATTATATGGAATCCAACATAACCCCCTACATTGGCACATGGAGACTACTTGCTGGGTAGAACATCATCAACGTCATTCATTTCTTTAACATTTAGGGATATTTGTGGATCCACTAGCCTAAGCCTACAAGAGCTCCTATGTTGCCACATAGTTAATAGGACGAGGGGTTGGTGCTAGAATTCGTTTACCGAATCCCATCTCAATGTCCCATTCGGGGCTAAGTCAATCCCACAAAATAGTTTAAAAACTTAAGAACATAATCATTTACATAACTTTAGATCATAAAAACATCATCCGATAGAACAACTCATAAAGCCATTCATTTGATTCACATAGGTGAGAATTGGCCTTTCATAAGTAGAATCCATCATTTGGTCAATGTTTTATTTCATAAGACTCCCTTGGATCAAACACATTTTCTTTCATAAACTTTTATTTTGGAGTCAAAGCTTTCAATTTAACTTCATTGTAACATAATGAAACTAGGTGAGTTTTATTCAATCAACTTTCAAATTATCAAGTCCATGATACCATGGATCAGAGTAATGTGATGCATAAATTAAAATATCTTTAAAATAACCCACCAAAATACATTAAAACTCCTTTTCATGACTTCATATAAGGGCCCATTGACAAATTCACCATTTCATGAAATTAAGAGTCAATATAAGCCATTATAGGTAAATAAACTTCATATAGACAACAATCTATGCATTTGGAATCATGATATAAAAACCTATATGATTTCACAATTTGAAATTGAATTTTCTAAGTTTACAAAATACTTTGGATCAATGAGTGGAAGAACCTATGAATGAGACCCACATACCATGGGGAAATAATCCCTACTTCATTCTTTAAAAATAATGGAGACTTGACCTTGAAATGAAACCCTAGACTTTGCTTGAAACCCTTGGGAGAACCTTGAGAGGAAAGAAATTTGGTGTAGGGGAGTTAATGTGAGGAATAAGGGCTTTAGAAGATTTAGGGTATTTAGGTAAGGTCAATTCATACCTCAAACAACCTCACTTCAATATTAAAACATAGGAAATAACAAAAACACCCCCTTTAAAACTGGCCAGACTAGGCTTCACATAGGACCTATCACGGTCCGTGGTGCTCACCACGGTCCGTGGTGGTTTCTCGTGGTAAATGACTTGGAGAAAGGATTTTGGGGTTTGCAGGGAAAACCTATGAACTTTCTCCATGGAGAGATTTATAGTCTATAGAGGGCATCACAGTCTATGAATCGTAGTTATTGTATAGGTTCTGCTATGACGCCTGTAGGATTGACCACCATGAAACACACAATTGTTCATGAAGAACTACATGGCCCATGGTGGTCGATAGTGGTACTTTCCTTAGAAAGTTTTTTTTGAGTCCATGCTCCCTCGTTGTAGTCCCTTTCTTGAAAGTTTGGGATTCTGAATCGCCACCGCATGGGCTCACCACGTGGCGTAGTGCAGACCATGGCCCGTGATGGCCTTTCGTGGTAATCACCTGGTGCTATTTTCTTCATTTTATTGAGATTTCATCCTTTGTTCCTCTTCCTAGTACTTTCCAACTTCTGGGGTCTTACATTATCATTGTAAGACCCCAGAAGTTGAATGATCGAAATAAGAAAAAGGTGGACAAATTTCTTCACTGTGTTAGTCTATATACTGACCTACGACTCATATAAGCTTCTATAGATTGTAGGATGGATCCATAGGAATGGTATTGAGGAAGGAAATCTCATTAAGTGTGGAAGGGAGTTTACGACTCGATTTATGACCCATCAAAATTGGTATGACTTATATAAGTGACTCGTAGGGTCAGTGCCTAAGTTCTGCACATGACAAGTTTTAGGATCTTTTAAATGGCTTTATAAGAAAAGTCGTAGAATAAATGATGACTCGTAGGAATGAGTAGTAGGAAACATTTACAGGCTTAGGGTTTTTTGGGTTATTCAGACTCAACAGGATGAGTCATTTCTACGACTCAGAAGAACCCACTCGTAGGGTCTTCCATCCAAATTTAATAAGGGGTATTTTAGTCATTCTCTATATTTCATTAATAAATGTGGATGGGTTTTGGGAATAGATTATCACCTATTAACTAACCCCATTACTCCTAAACTCCTCATTATAACATTAACTATAAAAATCGCAAAGCTTTTTCTCCCAAGGTTCCTCTCAAGGGTCTTCTTCTTTATTAAGCAATTACAAGATTTTTCTTCAAGATCAAGTCTTCTTTTTCAATCTCAAGGATATAATTCGTCAAGGTATGTCGGTGTTGATCAAGGTGTATCTTTCACCCATGGAATCCCAAGTTTTCTTTCAAATATTCCTTATGATTTTTATTCCAAAAATCCTAATTTCCATTATTATGCATAGGGTCTTCTTATTCATGGTGTATTATATGATTATTGATTAAATTATGCATCTAATTGATATTATTTTAATGAATTATGTATGAGTTGGTATAAGGAATATGATCATGCATGTTTTCAATAAAATTTCATGGTTTCCAAGTAAATGGTGCATGTATTCAAGTTTCTACTCTGATTTCATGTATAAGCTATGGTCATGGATTTTAAGGTGTTCAAGATATGAATTTCAAAAAGGTTTATGACAAGAGGTAACTTAGGATCCTTAAATGGTGACCTAGAGACCTAATGCTATATTTCATGGAAGCTTATGAAAGAAATGGATGACTTAGGGTCCTTAAATAGTGACCTAAGATCCTAATGATATTTCTTATGACAATATGATGTATGAAATTGAGCTATTCTATGAATTATGAAATTTATGAACAAGAATATGAATATATGTTAAGTATGATTTATGATATGTATCTCATGGGATTTGACTTAGCACCGAATGAGGCTTGAGGTGGGGGCTCGACCTACGGGGTCCTTAGATAAAGTCTCTTGTCTCATAACTATGTGCCACCATAGGTTTTACTTATGGACTAGCTAGTGAATCCACATACAACACATATTCATGACCCACCTAGTGGGTTAGAGTTCTACCTTGGCAAGTAGGGCTCTCTTTTCCCAAATTTACGGATAGACATTGGGATTCCATGTTATAGCTCACATGGTCTTATTGCTGGTTATGGTTCTATCCCATATATGTATACTCTCCCTATTTACTCTTTATGATATTACTTATGTCTTTAAATTGCTTGATCAACTATGGTTTTCTCATGACTCTACTTATCATCTAATTTAACATATATGTTATTTGATCATTCCATCTCATTTTTAATATTTTATAGCATGCCTGCATATTTAGTACATTCAAACGTACTAACACATATTTTTTCCTACATTGTATCATAATATAGGTGTTTACAAGGACATCCATCCTTCACGTGGTAAGAGTAGAGTTCCTTCTTCCGCTATCGATAAACCTCATTTGTCGAGGGTCGGATTATGGTTTCTTGCTTTCATTTCAAACATTTTGGTTATTTTACATTGAGGGTGAGTTAGGGACATGTCTTAGCCCCCATCTATATAGACTATGTAGAGACTTGTCGGACACTAATGTAGAAGTCTATGCTATGTCTTTTGGAATTTTATGAGTTTTTGCTTGTTGTTTACCTTATGTATGATTATGATATTCTAAGAGTCCATGTGGGTACAAGTGGGTTTTTGTGCAAAAATAAAATGAAAAAGGCAAAGTCATGAGATATTAAACACGACTTATGGCACAATAACTTGTTCAAGGGCTGGCATTGATTATGTCGAGATATATTCTCCTGTGGTGGATGTTGTTATATCTTATTTATATGGATCATTGGACCACAATATTTTATTTGAAAATCTCTGAATCATTCAAAGTGACTGAAGCACAAATTTCACAAGTAACTTATTTGATAAAGATTCAACAATCCTTCTATTGATTGAAACAATTAGTGTAGATGTGGTAAAATCTTTTTAGCCAATTCTTTCTAAAGGAAGCGTACAAAATTGACCCCATTTGACCTTGTTTTTTTACAAAAAGGCCTGGATCTAAATTTATTATAATAATTGTGTATGTTGATAATTTGAACATTATTGGCACTCCTAAAGATCTTTCAAAAGTTGTTGAGTGTTTAACTAATGAATTTGAAATGAAAGATCTTGGTAAGATAAAAAAAATTCTTGGCCTTTAGATTGAGAATTTGACAAATGAAATGTTTATCCATTAATCAACATATACTAAATTTTTTTAGAGCAATTTACATGGATAAATCACATTCATTGAGTATCCCAATGGTTGTAAGATCGCTTGACATACATAAAGATCCATTAAGAACTCAAGAACAAGATGTAGACTTTTTTGGTGATGAAACTCCATATTTTAGTGCCATTGGGAGCTAATGTATCTTGCCAATAATACTCTACCAGATATCTATTTAGCAGTAAGTTTATTGGCAAGATTCAGCTCCTCCCCAACCAGAAGTCATTGGAATGGGGACAAGCATACATTCAGATATCTTCGAGGAATCATTGACATGGGATTATTTTAATCTAATATATCCAAGTCAGAAATGGTTGTTTATGCAGATGAAGGATATTTATCTGATCCATATAAAGCTCAATCTCAGATAAGATATTTATTTATATATAGAGGCACATCTATATCATAGCATTCAATAAAGTAAACTTAGTTGATACTTCTTCAAATCAAGAAGAAATAATATCCATCCATGAAGAAAGTCATGAGTGTGTTTGGTTGAGACCAATGACTCAGCATATTCAAGAAATGTCTGGTTTTTTTTAAGAAGGATATTCCGACTACATTGTATGAAGATAATGTTGCATTTATAATTCAATTAAAGGGAGGATACTTTAAAGAAGATAGGACAAAACACATCTCAACAAAAGTACTTTTCACTCGTGATCTTGAGAAGAAGGGTGAAATAGATGTTCGACAAATTTTCTTAGTTGATAATTTAGCAGATTTGTTCATTAAAGAATTACCGACCTTAATATTTGAAAAGCTAGTAATCAAGATTGGAATGCGTCGTCTTTGAGGAATTAATGATGTTTGCATCAGGGGAGTAGACTGCGCATTGAACTCTTTTTTCCTTGGCCTAGATTTTATACCAATGTGTTTTTCAGGCAAGGTTTTTAAAGAGATAACAAACAATGCGTATTACAAGATATGTGTACTCTTTTGTACTTCACTAGAATTTTTTCTCTAGTAAGGTTATAACGAGGCATATTATCTATCAATGGTCATCTAAGGAAGAATATTATAAATAATTTGATGTTTAAATGGATGATCATAACTCTTAGGTTAATTTCACACTTTATGGGTAGTAATATTTTTGATAATTTGGTTAATTGGATGGCCATAATTCCTAGATAAATTATATCCTTTACAGGTAGTAATGTCCCCATTCTCAAGGTTTAATTTTATGTTTATGACACCCTTTGATATTTATCAATGTAATCCTATAGATAGAGGTATTGAGAATGATGTTTAATACACTAGAAAGAAAGAAAGTTATCTTATATTATTCCTCTTGTCTTATATTCTTCTTCTTGTTTTCATCCTTATATTGTTCCTTTGTTCTTGATTTCACAACAGGTTTCTTATTAAACTATGGAAAAATTACATAACTAAGCTAACATATAGTAGTTAATTATGCTACATAACTATAGTTTAGCTTAATTAAAAATAACGATTGTGTCACGACCTGATCCAAGGGCCTAGACATGACACAACGATTAAGATTATGACGAATCCCAACCAAGACATCTTAGCATACATCACAAACATAAATTAAGGAAAGATGACAAAGAAAGCGGACGTAACAACTCAACTGAAGCTTAAAGGATAGAAGTACTCAAAATTTCCAAATGGACTACATCAAAATAATGTCTAAACATGCCTCTATTCTATGCTTTGCTGGGGGGTTAGGAAAATCTCCTAGCTTACCCAAAGCTTAAGGATAAGTCATATTAAACAACATCACAGAAAATTCATAACCTAGATGAATGAGGACTCATAAACTTGCGAGACTAAAGTAACTCTACCACGAGTAGGATGATGGCGAGTGTCGTCCGTCCCTATATTATGATACAATGTAGGCAAAATATGTTTTAGTACATAGAAGGTACTAAGTATGTGAGATATGAATGAACAAGTAAAGGAACTGAAAAATATGACATATATGCATGACCATCATAATGAACATGAATAAGTCTTAAAAGCATGTGAAAACATATCGAAACTTATACTCAATGCATCATAAAATATCATAGTAAATCTCATAGCTTAACATTTAACTTGTGTAGGATAAGACTTTTAACATACATCTTAAGACCATACAAACTATAACATGGAATCTGATGTAACTGCCACATCGAGAAGAGTGAGGCTATTGTGCAAAGGTAGACTCTGTGAGAATCAACTTTAACTTTGTGTGTTACATGTGGATCCACTAGCTAAGCCATGAATAAAACCTACATGGTCAATGTAGTTTGAGACTTTAGGTTGCTACTAGGATTCCCTTGTGTAATAAGCTGTGTTACCGGACCAAACCCCACCTATAACCTCTCTTTGCTTAGCCAATATCCCAAAGAGACTCATTAAAACTTGATCATAACATTATAGGGAAAGATAGTAACTATCTAACAATCCATCTTTATAAAACATAATAGGAGTAGCTCATTAACTTTATGATTCATAGGAATCAATAATTTAGCAGATTTGTTTATTAAAGCATTACCGACCTTAATATTTGAAAAGATAGTATTCAAAATTGGAATGCACCATCTTTAAGGAATTAATGATGTTTGCACCAGGAGAGTAAACTACATATTGCACTCTTTTTTCCTTGGCCTAGGGTTTATACCAATGGGTATTTTTGGCAATGTTTTTAACAGGGTAACAAATAATGCATATTATAAGATATGTGTACTCTTATATCTTTCATTAGGATTTTTTCCCTAGTAAGGTTATAACGAGGCATATTATCTATCAATGGTCATCCAAGGGGGAATATTGCAAATAATTTGGTGTTTAAATTGATGACCATAACTCTTAGGTTAATTCCCTACTTTATGGGTAGTCATATTTCTGATAATGTGGTTAATTGGATGGCCATAATTCCTAGGTTAATTCTATCCTTTATGGGTAGTAATGTCCCCATTCTCAAGGTTTAATTTCACGTTTATGACACCCTTTAATATTTCTCAATGTAATCCTATAAATAGAGGTTGAGAATAATGTTGAATACACTAGAAAGAAAGAAAGTTATATGATATTATTCCTCTTGTCTAATAATCTTCTTCTTATTTTCATCCTTATATTGTTCCTTTGTTTTTTAATTCACAACAGGTTTCGTATTAAACTATGGAAAAATTACATAACTAAGCTAACATATAGTAGTTAATTATGCCACATAACTATAGTTTTACTTTAGTATAAATAACGATTGTGTCATGACCCAAACCAAGAGCCTAGACGTGACACGATGATCGGAATTATGTGAAATCCCAACCAATCCATCTTAGCATATATTGCATACATAAAGTAAAGAAACATGACAAAGAAAGCATAAGTAACAACTCAAGTGAAGCTTAAAGGATAGAAGTACTCAAAATGTCCTAATGGACTACATCAAAATAACGTCTAAGCATGCCTCTATTCTAGGCTTTGATAGGGTCTTAGGACAAGCTTCTATATCACCTAAAACATAAGGATAATTCATAGTAAACAACACCACAGAAAAGTCATGTCCTGGATGAATGAGGACTCATAAACTTGCAAGGACTAAAGCAATTCTAGCCATGAATAGGATGATCGTGAGTGTCGTCTATCCCTATATTATGAGACAATAT
Organism: Solanum dulcamara; assembly: GCF_947179165.1. Taxonomy (NCBI): domain Eukaryota; kingdom Viridiplantae; phylum Streptophyta; class Magnoliopsida; order Solanales; family Solanaceae; genus Solanum; species Solanum dulcamara. Next base: position 53,394,389 of record NC_077237.1, on the reverse strand, counting down.
AAGCAAAATATTTGGTATAATGTACAAGGTATTAAGTATGCGAGATATGCATGAAGAAATTATCACTACCCAACCCCGTAGGCCGCGATTGGGGTCCGACTTGGACCCCTGTATACATATCTGTCACCTATAGTTGAATCAAACTATGAACAAGGTGATACTGCTCACAAAACCCCAATGAGTTAAAACTTTTTCAGGTACGTGTAGCCTCTTTCATTCATACTATATCATGAAAGGGCACGCAAGCCGGCAAGGCTGCGGTAGCATAAAAACATTTACAACATACTGTATAGGCGCAACTGAAATAAACTCACAAGAAACCCACATGCATGTATCTACAGACCTCTAAGAGTATTAACTGTATCAAATGGCGGGACAAGGCCCCCGTCGTACCTCTAAATAAACAAGTATATATATTACATGACCAGCATCACAAGTTAGGCTCCGGAACAGTGGAGCATTTCCAATATGGCTGAGTAGAAATCCTAAGCTGGTAGATCTTTGAAATGAAGGTCTGTACCCGCGGGCATAAAATACAGCCCCCCTGGAAAAAGGGAGTCAATACAATACATGTACTGAGTATATAAAGCATAATACAGTATAACTGAGATTTCAATGGTAATAGGGATGTAGGAGATAAATATAACAGTTAATGAATCACTATACCTGCACTGTGTGAAATGAGGGCACGTATATCTTCCTCACATACCATACCCGGCCCGCTGGAGCACTAGGGGTTACAAATGTAACATTATGTTTTCATGTGCATGCCTATATACTATATCCGGCCCTTCTGTGAGGGACTCAGTGAAGTTGTCATTTTATCGTGTATCATGCCCGGCCCTTCATAGGACATAGTCAATAAGCATTTGATCATTTATCATGCCAGCCCTTCATGAGATGCGGTGAATAATCAGTTTATCTTATTTCATGCTCGGCCCTTCATGGGACGCGGTGAATAATCAGTTCATCATATATCATGCCCGACCCTTCATGGGATGCGGTGAATAATCAGTTCATCATATATCATGCCCAGCCCTTAATGGGATGCGGTGAATAATTAGTTCATCATATATCATGCCCGGCCCTTCATCGAATGTAGTGAATAATCAGTTCATCATATATCATGCCCGACCCTTCATGGGATGCGGTGAAAAATGTATTAATAATATGCACGAGTAGAGTAGCGAGGAGACATATGCAATTAGCTCATCATCTGAGACTCGGTCTAATAGTCGTCATGAACTATCATTTGAGGATCAAAATGATCATCATCTCAAGTATCCTCTAAGTGCCATTAGGGCCATATCGACGGAGTCTCAGGGGTCATAGACTTTTATTAAGATAATACCATACGACTTATGAAATAAGAGACACTTGTCATTATAGAGTTCTTAGGCACATGAGCTCATATGTTTAATTAGTATTCATCGTATAGGGACTTGAGGGTAGTAGTTCAACTACTTCAAGAACTTTGATATTAAGAAATGGATAGGAGTTATAGTTCATGCTTCCCATGCATCCATTTACTATTTCATGTACAGAAGGCTCGGGGATGATAGCTCAACTACCTTAAGCGCCTTTGTATTTAGAAGTGAACACGAGTCAATAGGCTCTACATATATTACCTTTTATCCTATAGAAGCCTTAAAAAGGCAATAACTCAACTATTACAGGAGTTCTACCATCACAAAGTGGATAAGAATTAGGAACTGTACTCGGAGCTTTACGAATGGAATTATTCCCATGTTTCATATACAAATTGTTCATAACATATTTTTAAGACATTCCTAGAAGAAAATAAAGACAGGCTTTACATACTTATGCCAAGAACATGCCAAGAGAAAGCTTCACATACCTCTTACGGGTTAGAGCCCGTTTGAATTGGCTTTAAGTTGGTCAAAACCAACTTAAAGCCCCTTTTTAGCTTTTGGACGTGTTTGCCTAATGCTGAATTTAAGCCATAAAGTTCTTAAAGTCAGTCAGAAATGAAAAGTTAGGATTCTTAACTTTTTTTTCCAAAGTGCTTAAAGTCATTTTCTTTGACCATGGAAATTACTTTTATATCCTTTATATTTTAACTAAATTCTCAAACTACCTTTTTTTATTCTTTTAACCCTAAAATTCACATCATAAGCACTTTTATCCAAACACTCAACTGCTTATTTATAAAAATAACTTTCAGCACTTTAAAGTTCTAAAAGCACTTTATACATAAAAGTTACTTTTTTTAAGCCCATCCAAACGGGCTCTTACTCTTTATCTCGTTCGTCTCATCGTCCTATGAACCTAAATAATATAAAATCAACACAAATATTAATAACCCTTGGCTTTCCAGCATCTTAGGTTACATATGAGTATTCATAGAACCCAACCCCTCGCTCGTCTTTCTGACTAGTTCTTTAGCTAGTTAAGGCGTTTAACGAAAATCGGGCAGCACCTCCTCTGTAATGCGTCCTATCTGAATTCCCAATTACGTCCGTAATACCTACAGATAACCAAAAACATAACCATAAGCTCATATATATGTATAACATAGCAACATTACACAATATAAACTCCAAACGACTCGCTCGAAACTACGATGCCAAAATAAGGTTTCTAGTTTCTGTTTTGCAAAACCTTTAACCATACGAAGAGGAGATCATGTGGCTGCCACAAGAAGCTACCCCACCTATTTTAGGACAAATTTAGACCCTGAAACACAAACCACACAACAAGAAGCAACATCCACACATACAATGCCTCATTTCGACTATAATTTTCCTACGACGACTTCAATTTATATTGTTTCTTTTGCTGAGCATCTCCATGATTTTTTATACTTACAGTAGTATAAAAGGTACATAATACACTACCTATACACCTCATAAATTCCAAATTTAAAGGAGAAATCTTACCTTACCCGAAATTGGCCAAAACTATCCAAAATTGTGCCTCGGAAACCTCTTTAGCGTGCTGAAAGTTGGGGACTGTTTGCAGCTCTTTCTTGCTGCCCCAAAATGGATTTTTATGTTATTAAACACATATATACCTCCGTAGGATACCTTAAATAGTTAATTTATGGAGCAAAATTGGAACATACCTATTTTCTGTCCTAGCCATCCTCTTTTTCTCTCTAGACTTAGGGTTCTTATTTCATGTTGCTGCTGACTATTTTTGGCTAAGGACTGAAGTTAATAGTCGTTTATCATGTATATATGGGCTGCCTTTAATGTGGTGCATGTCATCACCTTAGGGTGACATGTGTCCAGTCGTGATTGGACCACAGCATTTATGTAGCCTCTTAGGGACCGCCACGTGGCAGTAGGGCCCATCTCCCCCAAGCAGGTGGGTCACCTACTTGACCCCAAGCAGGTGGGTCACCTGCCTGCTTGAGGTGCTTCCACGTGTCACTCCTCCATTGGCTACCACTTGTCCTCTTTTCCTCTTCCTCGTGGGTTCGTAATCTCATCCTATTTTAAGAGCCTATGTAATCCATACTACGTAAGCTTGGTACGTACCCAAATAGCTTAGGTATGTAAGATTTCTAAATTAATAGCTTACGTACGTAAGTTGAGTCCTGCGACTCCTTACTTGGCCTCCAACTCCTTCCGACTTCTCTTGACCCTATTTCCAACTTTTTCTACTATGGGGTATCACATTCTCCCTTCCTTAGAGTTGTTTGATAGTGTGGTAGATTATTCGACTCACTTGATAACTTCTAAGAACTTAAGGGATATTCCGAGCTCAAAAGTGTGGGGTGTAACATCAGTAAAGGAGAGCAATATGACATAGATGCATGACCATCATAATGAACATGAATAACTCCTACAAACAAGTGAAAATATGTTAAAACTTATGGTCAATGCATCATAAAACTTCATAGTAAATATCATAGCTTAAAATTCAACTTGTGTGGGATAAGAACTTTAACCAAAATCTTTAGACCATGCGAGCTATAACATGGAATCCGATGTAACTCCTATATTGAGAAGAGAGAGGCTACTTTGCCAAGGTACACTGTGTGAGAATCAACCTTAACTTTGTGAGCTACATGTGGATCCACTAGCTAATCCACGAAGGCAACATACGTAGGCAACGTAGTTTGAGACTTTAGGTTACTACTAGGATTTTCTTAGGTAATTAACTATGTTACCAGACCAAACCCCACCTATAATCTCTCTTTGCTTAGTCAATATCCCAACAGAATTCATTAAAACGTGATCATAACATTATAGGAAAAAATAGTCTCAACCTAACAATCCATCTTTATAAAAAATATTAGGAGTAGCTCATTACTTTTAGTGATTCATAGAAATCCATAACATCAGCGAGAATTGTCCTTATCACAATCTTTAAACATGATTGTGTGAGAATTGTACTTATCACACCATAATAATTATCTTGGATCATAATTGATAATCATCTTATCTTTCATCATTAAATCATAATCTCAACTTTAAATCATAGAACTTTCCTTGAATATCATTAAACTCATAATCAACTCATGAAAATCATTTTTAACTTTATAATCACAACTTGGAACCATCTTTATGCATGGGCATTTATTATTCCACATAAAATCATGAAATTCATGTAAAATCTTTTTTTGAATAATCATTGATAATAATTCAAAACGAAATTGAAATAACCCAATGCAATTCATTAAAACTAGGGTTCATAAATCATTGAAAATTGAGGAAAACTTGGAGAAAACTTTAGGATTCCATGGGTGAAAGGGCCCCATGAATTAATCTCTAAATACGTTGATTGAATTCACTTAGAATTGGAGGAGACACCTTGATGAAAATCTGAAACCCTATCTTGGAGTTTGGAGGAGAGCTTGAAAGAATTTGGGTTCTTTCCTTAGGAGAATTTAGATAATGATTTAGAATGAGGAAATTCAAAGGTTAAGGTATATATAGACTTGAACTTAGCCATAATTGTGTCAAGGTTCATTGAACCAAACTTGGGAAATGATACAAATACCGCTCATCAAAACTCAGATTTGACCGTATGAGTTTACTTCTATGAATCGTTCTCAAGTCTACCACTCGTAGACTTGAGTTTTAGTACAAGTACTTAGTTTTTCTTTGATTTAAAGAACCTATGAAGTTGGGTCTATGAGTTGTGGTTACTACTCATCTTCAAAATTATGAGTCGTTAATAAGACTCATCCTGCTGGTCTGAGAAAAGGTTCTAAATTCGAGTCTCTGAAGTTTTTGTACGAGTTATATCTACGACTCATCTTTATGAATACGAGTCATCATTTGGACTCATCTTACAGGTCTTGAAACCTGCAAACTTGAGGGTTTCTAAACTCTTAAAACAAGTCATCCTTATGACTCGTGCTATTGAGTCGTAGGACGATGACTCATGCTGTTGAGTTGTAGGACTCCTCTTAAGGGTGGTACTATGAATTACTCAATAGGTCACTCTATGACTTACTCTTACGAGTCGTATAATGCTCTACAAGTCATAGAGTGACTCGTAAACATGAGGTCAGTCCAAAATTGAGAATTTTCTCCTTAGTTACAACTTTTCGACTTTCGAGGTCTTACAATATCTCACCCTTGGGAACATTTCTCTTCGAATGAGATTTAACTAAGATGGGAGATACAAAGAAAGAGGACTAGCAACCCAACATGATAATAATAACATCTTAAAATGCATAGATCATGAAAATTTAAAACATGACTTCAAATCAACTTTCATGAACATGCATGCATATGAATGACATTGGAGGAACTGAATACGTAAGAGTTCAACTAACTTTAATAAAAAAAACTTACTATATTAGGTGTGAGTAGAGGGAAAGAAGTACGGGTATCGTTTTATCATATCCGCCTCCGCTTTCCAAGTAGCAGTTTGTACTTGTTGGTTCCTAAATACTATGACAGACACAACCTCCTTGTTTCTTAGCTTCTTCACTTACCGGTCTAAGATTTCCATCAAAACCTCTTCATAAGTCAAATTTTCTTTAACACTCATTTCTTCCAATGGTACAATGGAATTCGGATCACCCACAAATTTTCTCAACATTGAGATTTGAAATACTGGATGAACCATAGTTAATTCAATTAGAAACTCTAACTCATAAGCCACCTTTCCAACACTTCTCAATATCATATAAGCTCCAACATATATATGAAACAACTTTCCTTTCTTACCTCAACACATTACACCATTTATTAGTGAAACCTTCAAGTAGACCTAATCATCTACCTCAAACTCAAGGTCTCTTCTTCTAATGTCCGAATAGGGATTTTGAAGACTTTGAGTCGACTTCAACCTCTCCCTCATGAGTCTTAACTTCTCCATACAATCTACTACCAAACATGGACCGATTAACATCATCTCACCTACTTCAAACCATCCCATCAGGGACCTACATCTTCTGCCATACAATGCTTCAAAAAGAGGCATTAGGATGTGAGAGTTATAACTATTATTGTAGGAAAATTCTATCAACGGTAGGTGTTCATACCAACTCTCTTTAAAATCAATAAAACATGCTCTCAACATGTCCTCTAAAGTTTGGATCGTCCTTTTAGATTAACCATCAGTTTGAGGATTAAAAGTGGTACTTAACTTAACCTTTATACCAAAACCCTTTTGTAACGACATCCAAAAGTGTGAAGTGAATTGAGTACCTCGATACAATATAATGCTAAATGGAACACCATGAATTCTTACCAACTCCCGAACATACAACATAGCATGATCTTCAGCACCATAATAAGTCTTAACTGGTAGAAAATAAGCCGACTTAGTCATTCGATCTACAATAACCCAAATGGAATTATATTGCTTATTAGTACGAGGCAAACCCATTATAAAGTCTATATTCACATCTTTCCACTTCCAAGTAGGAATTTCAATGTCTTGGACTAAACCTACCAGTCTTTTATACTCAACTTTAACTTGATGATAATTAGGACATTTATCTACAAATGTGATAATTAGGACATTTATCCCTCAAATCACGATACATTTTTGTGAAACCCGAATGAATTGAATATAAAAAGCTATGAGCCTCATTCAATATCAATTCTCTTAAAACATTAACATTAGGCACACATAAACAACCTTGATAAAGAAGTACACCATCTCCCCCTTGGGAGAAAGCCTCAATGGCATTTTCGGTAACCGACTTCTTTTATTCAACCAACACCGGAGCATGGTCTTGTTTGGCCTTAACATATGCCATAATATATGGTTCTGAACCATTATGCACGACAACACCTGCATTATTAGCATAAACAAAATGCACACCTAAACATACCTATCTATGAACATATTTACCCAATTCATCCTTATCTTCTTCAACATGTGCAACACTATTCATAGATAATCTACTTAGTGCATCTGCAACCACATTAGTTTTGCTTGGATGGTATAATACACTGATATCATAGTCTTTCAAAAATTCAATCCATCTCCTTTGCCGAAGGTTCAAGTCTTTTTGCATAAATATATATTGTAAACTATTATGGTCGGTGAACATATCAACATGGACATTATAAAGATTGTGTCTTCAAATCTTCAATGCAAACACAACCATCACTAGTTCCAAGTCATTAGTTGGATAATTTCTTTCATACACCTTAAGTTTCCTAGAAAAATACGCTATTACCTTACCATATTGAATCAAAACACAACCAATACCAACTCTTGAAGCATCAAAATACACAACAAAGCCATTGGAAAATTCTGGCAAGGTCAAAATAGGAGTAGTAGTAAGGCGATCTTTCAACTCTTGGAAATTCTTCTCACAAGCATACGACCATTGAAACTTCACCTTAGTTTAAGTAAACAAAGTCAAAGGTGATGAGATCGATGAGAACCCTTCTACAAATCCTTTATAATATCCGACTAGGCCCAAGAAACACCTAATATCTGAAGGGGACAACGGTCTAGGCCAATTCCTAACTGCTTTGATTTTTTTAGGATCAACCATAATCTCTTCACCGTAGTTAATCAAAACTCATATTTATTATCACGACTCGACCTAGGACCTAGTCGTAACACGGCGATCAAAACTCCGAAGGGCTCGAACCAAGCCTCTTGTACATATCATAAGCATACATAAGGTGAAATATAAAAGCGGAAACATCATAAGAGAGTCTAAAACATGAATAGAAATCTGAAAATGTCTTATAACAATGTAGAATCCAATATATTGAAGTAGATGCCTCTAAACAAGAGTATGGGCGGGGGCTAAGAAAAGTCCGTAGCATACCCTCAATATACAACGTAAAAAAAGGTTTTTAAAAAGAAAATAGTAAGTAACTTGAAACTAGTCCCTGGTCAATGAGGACTCACCACAACACCATCAAATGGAGAACACCTACTAGTTACATGGCCGATTAGGATCTTCAAACTCAACCCTTATATTATGATACAATGTAGGCAAAAAGTATGTATTAGTAAATTGGAATGTACTATGTATGAGGGCGTGACATAGAACGTAAATCATAAAATGCTAAGGTCAAGTAAAACACATGATAAGATGGAATAAGTAAAGTCATGAGAAAATCATATTGACCAAAGCTTTTAAAAGAATAAATTCAAAGTCATAACATACTTAAGAGATTATACATATGTGGGATAAGAACCATAACCGATAATAATACCATACGAGCTATAGTATTGAAAAAGGGGAGACTACTTCCCAAGATAGAGTTCTACATACCTAAGTGGATCCACTAAGCGGTTATGTGAACCGGGTACTTACCCCTAGTTCTTAGAATCGGGTACTCACCTCCAAGCCTTGATATTTTGGGTACTCACCTCTTAGAGATTTGGGTATTCACCTCTAATCCCTTTGTTCCTACGGTAACACGTAGTTATGAGATAGGAGACTTTATATAAGGACCCCTTAATTCGAGCCCCTACCTCAAGTCCACATTCGGTGCTATGTCAAATCCCACTAAATACATACATAACATAGAAATTATAATTTCATATATCATAGTCAACAATCAAAGGATTGAAATCATAGAGTAGCTCATTCTCATAACATACTTGTAAAGTGAGAATTGTCCTTTCATCATTACAATCACATTTGCATAATTCATATCGTTAGGCCTTAAGTCTCCTTACTTCATAACTTGCATGAATAACCATAATTTTAAATATACTTATAATTCATGATCATAATGGAAATACATAGTCATAATTCATATTTAGAAAATTCATGACCATAACTTGTACTTGAAATTTGGGTAAGACATGAATGCATGATCAATTTACTTGAAAATCATGAAATTTACTTGGAAACATGCATGATCATAAACTTTATATCAGCCCATACATAATTCATATAGATAGTATCATTTGGAAGTATAATTGAAAATACTCATAATTTACATCATAAACCCTAGGACTCAAAGTAGGAGAATTCATGGAAAAACTCTACAATTTAATTCAATAACCATCAATTTATATCAAAATAGACTCATGATCATACATTAAATTAAAATTCATGCAATTGGAATAGAGATCATAAAACCCATAAAATACTATACTTTAATTTGATAGAAAACCTTGAGAAAATAATTGGGATTCATGGATGAAAGGATCCAAGAATCAATACCCACATACCTTCAGTGAGAACACCAATTAATTTGAAAGAAATTGAGAGTTTTGATGGAGAACTTGAGTGAATTTACTTGAAGTCTTCAATGGAAACCCTTGAGAGCCTTTTTGTAGAGAGAGAAATATTTGGTAGATGAATTATAGAAGAATGAATAGAATTAGAGGTTTAGATTAATTTATAGAGTTGAATTAGGTCCTAAAAATGTCTAGGTTCATTAATTAATAATTTTGGAAAGGTCTAAATCTCCCTTTGAAAAAACTCAACTCGGCCAGAAAATCCTCCTAGGTCCGCGACGCAAACGTGTCGTGGACCCTTCTGTTCTGTGAATTCTTTGAAAATCTATCTTTCAATATACGGGTCCTAAAAATCCACAGAGACTATTTCCCTGTAGGTTTTGACCCCTTGATCGATATTCTGAACTCGGATTTTCCAAAAAGATTAAGGATAATGTATTACATGAGCGGCCTATTCCCAAGGCATTCTTAAGGTATTTGTGAGCATTTTTGAGGGATGTTACAATGTCTCCCCCTTGGAAACATTCGTCCTCGAATGAGATTCTACTAATATAGGAAGGACATGGAAAAATGACTAGCAACCCAACATGAATATGAGGACACTTTGAAAGATACATAGAACATGTAAACTTCATACTTAAAATAAAATATAGTCGTTGAGAGAAATCATTTTCATGAATCATGCATGCATATGAATGACATATGGAGCTAAAGTGTATAAGTTTACTTGATTTGATCATGAGCAACTTAGTACCTTTAGGATTGAGTGAAAGGAAAGAGATAAGGATATCGCTTCATCATGTCTTATTCCGCTTCCCACGTAGCACTCTCTACTTGCTGATTCCTCTATAACACTTTAACGGATACATCTTTATTTCTTAACCTCTTCACTTGTAGGTCTAAAATCTTAGTCGGGATCTCCTCTTAAGTCAAACTCTCTTCAATACTCACATTCTCTATTGACATAATAAAATTTGGATCAGCCACAAACTTCCTCAACATTGAAACATATACCTTAGGTTACTACACCTCTATAGGAAAATAGAGTACTACTTCTTACTACCCGTATTCATCAAACCTCAAAACATAATAAAGAAACTCACAATGCATTGTGGATTCACTCATATGCCATTAACACTACATTCAAGCGTAGTTCTATAACAACTCTAATACATTTATTTAAAACCCTTAACAAGAAGTCATCAATAGACTAATATAATCATTCATATATCTACAACCACACATTCAAGCCTACCATTTTAACCACTTTATGGATCCCTTGAAGTCAACATCACTTAATAATTTTTGTGTCTACCCTAGCATCACTACATCCTCATTGGTATTCATTCCTACCAATGGTCACACCAATATATATTCCTATCTATCTATTTCCCACAATAAGGTCTCAGTAGCTCTTCCTCCCTTTCTATAACCTCAAATGGGGAAAGCATCCTGCAGTTTATCGAAATAAGAAATGGCCACTCTCTCTCCTTCTATCATGACCCCTAACTAGATCCTTAAGACAAGAACTGAAGCTACCCTTAAATATTGAATCATGACCCTTTCATTATAGAATAGACTCATTTGGAAATTGAAACTTGAATCAATGAGTTCTACAATCTATAGAAGCATAAGATACCAATCCATACCAATCATTACCATTTCAAGAAGGGAATTCACACTTACCGGATAAAGCACCATGCTAAGTTTGGGGACCCATAGAAGGGTAGGGCTAAGATCACCGAAGACTATCCTTATCATTCTTATCAACCCTTGGATAATGCCTCAACTTGTGATCCTTCGCATCACAACCAAAACATACACCCGAACCAGCTAGACAATCTCCTGGATGGTACCATCCATACTTTTGGCATGCGAGAAAAGCTTGACCACTATAATTATCACCTTGATATCTAGGGTTAGGCACCCTATACTTGTGATACTTAAGCACTAAAGTATTATCAAAAGATGATCCATTTTCAATCCGGGCCTTCTTAGTCATCCTAGGAACCTCCTTAAGATTTTTCTCTTCAATTTGCTCGGCATGAGTCATTAGTCTAGAAATATACATTTCCTTTATCAACATGGCCATATTACATTCTTGAACAACCAAATCTGAAACTCCTAATATAAACTTACTCATTCGGGCTCGAGGGTCAGACACCAAAGTCGGAGCATACTTGGACAACTTTATGAAGTTAAGGGCATACTCCCTCACATTCATACTCTCTTGCTTCAAGTTGATAAATTCCATCACCTTTGCCTCCCTCAACTCTAAGAGAAAGAAACGGTCAAGAAATGCACCCTTTAAACTTTCCCAATCTATAGGACCCTCATTCGCTCTTTCATCTTTCCATTGGTTATACCACACTTGAGCGACACCCTTGAGTTGGTAAGCTGCCAACTCTATTTTTTCTTCTGAAGTAACTCCCATAATGATAATTTTCTTGTAGACCTCATCAATGAACTCTTATGGATTTTTATCAACCTTTGAGCCATAAAACTCTAGAGGATTTATTTGTGCAAAGTCCCTTACTCTTGAGGCCGGAGTAGGCACATTAGAAGGACTCGCAACCCCTTAGTTGGTCACTACTTGGGCTAGCATAGTAATGGTGGTTTGGAACTCCGCATTAGTCACTTGGTCTGGTAAAAGACCATTGTATTGAGGATCCAAGGGAGCTTGGGATTTATTAACATTCTCTCCCCTTGGAAATGTTGGTCTTCTTGGAGCCATCTTTCTAAAAATTGCAAAGAAAGACCGTCAAGGAAAAGAAGTCTTAATGTAAACTCTATAGCACGACATGGATCATGAAAGAAGTGAGAATTCCTAAATGCCCCATAGCCTCTTACTAATAAGTGTGGCGCACTTCATATCCATGAATAAAAATCTACTTGACGTGGCATGTTGGACACCCTAGGACACTTGAAAAATCTTGTGCTCTGATACCAAGTTTGTCATGACCCAACCTAGGGCCTAGTCATAATACGGTGATCAAAACCCTGAAGGGCTACTATGAGGCCTCTTATACATATCATAAGCATACATAAGGTAAAATATAAAAGTGAAAACATCATAAAAGAGTCTAAAACATTAATAGAAATTTGAAAATGTCTTATAACAACATAGAATCAAACATATGTCCAACTAGATGCTTCTATACATGAGTATGGGAAGGGGATAAAACATGTCCCTAGCTCACCCTCACTATACGACGTATACAAAAGTGTTTTGAAAACAAAACAGTAAGTAACTTGAAACTAATCTCCGGTCAAAAGGACTCACCACAACACCGTCAGATGGAGAAAACCTAGTAGTTATGTGGACATTAGGATCTTCTACCTCAACCCTTATATTATGAGACAATGTAGGCAAAAATATGTATTAGTATGTTAGAATGTACTAAGTATGAGGGCGTGACATGCAACGTAAATCATGAAATGCAAAAATCAAGTAAAACACATGATAAGATGGAATAAGTAAAGTCATGAGATATTCATATTGACCAAAGCTTTTAAAAGAATAAATTCAAAGTCATAACATACTTTAGATATCATACATACGTGGGATAGGAGCCATAACAAATAATAAGGCAATGCGAGCTATAGCATGGAATCCCAATATTACCCCTACATCGGAGGAAGGGGGGACTACTTGCCAAGGTAGACTCCTACATGGCTAAGTGGATCCACTAAGCGGTTATGTGAACCGGGTACTCACCCCTAGTTCTTACACTCATGTACTCACCTCCAAGCCTTGATATTTTGGATACTCACCTCTTAGAAATTTGGATATTCGCCTGTAATCCCTTTGTTCCTACGGTAGAACGTAGTTATGAGATAAGAGACTTTATATAAGCACTCCTTAATTCGGGCCCCCACCTCACGTCTACATTTGGTGCTAAGTTAAATTTCACAGAATATGTACATAACATAGAAATTATAATTTCATATATCATAATTATGAGTCATAGGCTTGAAATCATTGAGTAGCTCATTTTCATAACATACTTGTAATGTGAGATTTGTCGTTTCATCATTACAATCATATTTGCATAATTCGTATCATTAGGCCTTAGGTCGCCTTACTTTATAACTTGCATGAAGAATCATAATTTGAAACATACTTATAATTCATGATCATAATAGAAATACATAGTCATAATTCATACTTTTAAAATTCATGACCATAGCTTGTACTTGAAATTTGGGTAAGACATGAATGCATGATCAATTTACTTAAAAATCATGAAATTTACTTGAAAACATGCATGATCATAAACTTTATATCAACCCATACATAATTCATATAGATAGTATCATTTGGAAGTATAATTGAAAATAGTAATAATTTATATCATAAATCCTAGAAATCCAAGTAGGAGAATTCATGGAAAAACTCTATAATTTAATTCAATAACCATCAATTTATATCAAAACAGACTCATGATCATACTTTAAATCAAAATTCAAGCAATTTGAATAGAGATCACAAAACTCATAAAATACCATACTTTAATTTGATAAAAAACCTTGAGAAATATATTGGGATTTATGGATGAAAGGATCCAAGAATCAATACCCACATACCTTCAGTGAGAACACCAATTAATTTGAAAGAAATTGAGAGTTTTGATGGAGAGTTTGAGTGAATTTATTTAAAGTCTTCAATGGAAACCCTTGAGAGCCTTTTTGTAGAGAGAGAAATATTTGATAGATGAATTGTAGAAGAATAAATAGAATTAAAGGTTTAGGTTAATTTATAGATTTGAATTAGGTTCTAAAAACATCTAGGTTCATTAAATAATAATTTGAAAAAGGCCTAAAATGCCCTTTAAAAAAATTCAACTCGGCCAGAAAACCCTCGCAGGTCCATGACGCGGACCTATTGCGGACCCTTCTGCTTTGTGAATTCTTTGAAAATCTATCATTTGATATACGGGTCCTAAATATCCACAGAGACCATTTTCCTACAGGTTTTGACCTCCTTATCGATATTCCGAACACGGATTTTCTAAAAAGATTAAGGATAATGCATTACATGAGCGACCTATTTCCAAGGTATTCTTAAGGTATTTGTTAGCATTTTTAGGGATGTTACATTTATTGAACTTGGAAAATAATTTCTTGTCCCTTAGAGTTTTCAACACAATCCTCAAGTGATTAGCATGCTCCTCCTCATTCCGAGAGTAAAACTAAATATCATCAATAAATATAATTACAAACATATCCAAATATTGTTTGAACACCCTATTCAACAAGTCCATGAATGTCGTGGGGGCATTGGTCAAACCAAATGATAAGACAAAGAACTCATAATGGACATACCTTGTTTGGATGAGAGCACATACTTTACTTTGTGCTAGATATAGTAGAAATCATATGCTATATCTTAAACATTGGAAGAGATACCTTGTACCTTTGTGAGAGCGACTGTTAACCAACATAAACTATGTGAGTTATAACATAGAGTCCCGATGTTACCCCTACATCAGAGGAAAATAGGGAGACTACTTGCCAAGGTAGACTCCATACTGCCTAAGTGGATCCACTAAGCTATTGTGTGAACAGAGTACTCACCCCTAGTTCTTAGAATTGGGTACTTACCTCCAATCCTTGATATTTTGGATACTCAACTCTTAGATATTTGAGTATTCACCTCTACCTCCTTTATGCCTAAGGTGGCATGTAGTTCTGGGACATGGGTATTCGCCCCTAGTCCAGCTCAGTGCTACGTAAGCTCTGAACAGAATAATATTTAAATATCATAATAACGTAAGAATTTATATAACTTTAACATATAATCATCATTCAATGGAATAGCTCATTAAAACCTTTTATTTAATTCAATATGAGAATTGTCCTTTCACATTGAAACCTTACTTTGTCTAAGAAGCCTTTTCATCATTCAATCAATCATAAGACTCCCATTTCAAAAATACTTTCTTCATATCATTCATTTTGGAGTCAAAGCTTTCATTTCAAACTTCATCCAAACATAGTAAAACTAGGTGGGTACCTTTTCACAACCATTTATTCTTTCATTGAAAAGACTCCCATGACCATAGTTATTATCTTTATTAAACATTTAATTGGAGTTCATAAAATTCAAGTCATGCTTTAGTGAAAATATAGTCAAAGTTAGATGGGTTCAAATCAATAATGTCATTTAAATCAATGCTGGCATGCATGAAAGTAAAGGAATATATTGTCTAAATATGTTAAAATAACCTACCAATATACTTTTAGAAAAACTATTTTGATACCTTCATTTATGGACCTTTAATAACATGATAACTTCCTGAAATCACGAGTTAATATTCATCATTATATCTAAATAAACTTAAAATATATCAAAATCTATGAATTTAGAGTCATCATGTTACAGCCCATAAGATTTTATCATCAAAGATTGAAATGCTAGGTTGAGAAAACATTTGGGCTCCAGGGTGGAAGGAACCATGGATGAAAACAAACATACCTTGGGGAAACAAAATCCCTAATGAAAGCTTGATAAGGAGAGGAGATTTGAATATTCCTTGAGATAACCCAAGCTTGGCTTGAAACTCTTCGGAGAGTTTGAGAAGAGAGAATTTGTGTTTAAGAAGTTGGAGTAAAGAAAATGAGGGCTTTTAAGGGTATAGGGTCTTTAGATAGGTGAATTTTGCCATCAAAATGACACCACTTTTGGTTAAAACGTAAGAAAATACCAAAATATCCCTTTAAAAATCTAGCTGGAACTGGCTTCATTGGGGACCTTTATGGTCCATTATGCCCACTACGGACCGTGGTGGGGTCCAGATGTAAACTTCTTGGAAAACTATTTTGGAAAGTGTTGATGAGAAGTATCTGAAAATTTTTCATAGACGGCCACTATAGACTGTATTACGGTTCACAGAAGGCCATTACGAGTTTTGGTGCTCACCAGTGCTCCTATCTGAGCAACTTCACTAAAATAGCCATAACATTTTACTCTAAACTCAAAATGATCAAACTCAGTGTAGTTGGAAAGAGGATTCAATGACCTTTGATTTGATAGGTATGGGACACCTGATTCAAAATATTGAAGGATATATGATTGTGTAAAGTTGACCTATTTAAAATCTTACATCGAAATTCAATCGAAAAGGAAGCTTTCAACTTAATTTTGTGCTAAAGGATTCGCGTGACCTTAAAACATCTCTAAATCTATTCCCATGATAAAGAATTGGACTTAAAACCCCTAAGATAAAATGAATGGATCCCTGAATGGACTACCTTCATAGTTCGTGAAAAGCTCTAAGGGTCGTGGGTTGTCGTTGAAGATTACCTTAGCAAATTTCCTGAGGGTCTTAGGGAGGGGTCACCACGGAAGGCTTTATGGGCCGTGGTGCTGACAACAGTTTGTACTCTTCCATCGTGGTTCATCCCCTGTAGATATGAGTCTCTGAATGTCTACCACGGTTTCTCACCATGGTCTGTGATGATTACCAAGGCCCGTGAAGGCTTCCATTGCCAGCTTAGTGCCAATTTTTCTGTAATTTCTGAAAATTCATCCTTTGTTCCTTGGTTTGGGATCTTCCATATTTCTGGGGTCTTACACAATATTTGTCATGACCCGAGCCTAGGGCCTAGATATTACACGACGATCAGGATTATCAGGTATCCCAACCAAGCCATGTTAGCATACATGTCATACATAAGGTCAAAAAACATGATAAATAAAGCCGAAGAAACAACTCAAGTGAAGCTTAAAGGACAAAATTTCTCAAAATGTCCAAATGGACTATATCAAAATAACATCTAAACATGCTTCTATTATAGAATTTGATGGTGACTTAGGAGCAGCTCCTAGCTCACCCAAAACATAAGTAGAAGTCCTAATAAACAAAATTAAAGAAAAGTTATGTCCACAATGAATGAGGACTCACCAACTTATGAGTACTAAAGCAACTCTAGCCACGAATAGGATGATTGTGAGTGTCATCCATCCTTACATTATGATACAATGTTAGCAAAATATGCATTAGTACATAAACAAGTAAACGAACGTGTGTAATATGACATAGAAGCATGACCATCATAATGAACATGAATAAGGCTTAAAATCATAAGAAAACATATTAAAAGTTATGGTCAATGCATCATGACACTTTAGAATAAATCTCATATCATAACATTCAACTTATGTGGGATAAGACCTTTAACCGATATCTTAAGGCCATGCGACCTATAACATGGAATCTGATGTAACTTCTACATGGAGAAGAGAGAGGCTAATTACTAAGGTAGACTCCGTGATAAACAATTTTAACTTTGTGATCTATATATGGATCCACTAGCTACGTCATGAAGGCAACCTACATAGGCAAGGTAATTTAGGACTTTAGGTTGATACTAGGATTGCCTTGCGTAACTTACTGCGTTACCGAATCGAACCCCAATTATAAATCATGTCACTCCTTAGTCAATATCACAATGAAAATAATTAAAACATGATCATAACATTATAGGGAAATATAGTAACTACCTAACAATCCATCTTTATAAAACATATTAGGAGTAGCTCATTAACTTTAATGATTCATAGGAATCCGTAACTTCGGTGAGAATTATCCTTATCACCATATTTAAACTTGATTGTGTGAGAACTACACTTATTACACCATAATAACTATATTGGATCATAATTGATCATGATTATAAATTTTATCATTAAATAATAATGTCAACTTTAAATCATAAAACTTTCCTTGAAAATTATTAAACTCATAATCAACTCATGAAAATCATCTTTAGATTCATAATCATAACTTGAAAATAGATTTATGCATGGGTATTCATTTTTTAACTTAAAATCATGAAATTCATGTAAAAAATTCTTAGAAAAATCATTGATAATAATTCAAAATGAAATTGAAACAACCCAGTACAATTCATTAAAACTAAGCTTCATAAACCATTGAAAATTGAGGAAAACTTGGAGAAAACTTTGGGACTCCATGGGTAAAAGGTATCCATGGATCAATCCCTACATAATTTTAATGAATTCACTTAGAATTGTTGAAGAAACCTTGATGAAAATCCAAAACACTAGCTTGGAGTTTGGAGGAGAGCTTGAGAGAATGTGAGTTCTTGCCTTAGGAGAATTTAGATGACTGATTAAGAATGAGGGAAAATAAAAGGTTTAGGTATATATATAGAATTAAACCAAGCCATAATTGTATCTAGGTTCGTGTCATGACCCAACCCCATAGGCCGCGACTGGGATCCGACCTGCACCCTTATATACCTACCTATCTATTGTAGTCAAATCGAACTAATAACAAAGTGATACTACTTACAAAAATCCCAATGAATTAAAACTTTTTCATGTATGTATGGCCTCTTTCATTCGTACCATATAATAAAAGGGTACGCAAGCAGACAAGGCTACTATAAATAAAAACATTTACAATATGTCATATAGGCACAACCGAAACAAACTAACAAACAACCCACATACATATGTCTACAGACCTCTAATAATAGTAACATCAACATATGGCAGGATAAGGCCCCCACCGTACCCCTGGATAAATAAATATATACGTGTTACATAACCAGTATAAAAAGTTAGGCTTCGGAATAGTGGAGAGCTCCCGACATAGCTGAGTGGAAGACCTAAGCTAGCGGATATCCAAAATGAACATCTGTACCTGCAGCATGAAATGCAGCCCCCCGATGAACCGAGGGTTAGTACGACATATGTACTGAGTATGTAAAGTATAAAATATCATAAATGAAACCACAACTGAAATAGAGATGCAAGAAACTTGTATGAAAGTTAACAATACACTATACCTACACCTTATGAAAAGAGGGTATGCATATCATCCTCACATATCACTCCCAGCCCGCTTTGGGACTCAGTGTTACCATATCATCATATACGGAATCATACCTTCGTATACAGTATCATTTCACACATTATAAGTACCTCACTATGTCTTCATATGTATGCCTATCTATCATATTCGTCCCTTTAGTGAGGGTCTTAGTGAAAGAGTGGTGTATATGTCGTACCGCACCTGACCCGCTATGGGACTCAGGGCCATTATAATATAGTAAAATATACCGAGAAACATTCGGCCTGATCCATACTTTAAAATAGTGCCGAGGAACGTACTGCCCGATCCATATTTAAAACAATACTGAGGAACGTACGGCCCAATCCATATTTTAAAACAATGCCGAGGGACGTATGGCCTGATCCACATTTTCCATCATATCATCATGTACATACCCAACCCCAGACGCGGTGACGAGCATCATCACATACGGCATCATCGTATGCTACACTTTATAGTATACAATGTTTCATCATCGTATACTTCTACATATATATAACTGGCTCGGGACGCGGTGAGCGAAGAGTAAAGCTAGGCACAACCGTATTCCCGGCCCCCTTATGGGACTTGGATCAAGATGGGTTACCGCGTGTACGAGTAGAGTAGTGAGAAACCATAAGTAATTTACATCATCATCAGAGACTCGATGAAACAGTCAAGTGAACCATCACTTGAAGACCAGAGTAATAACCGTCTTAAGTACCTTCTAAATATTGTTGGGGATCATATTAGCTGGAGTCTCAGGAATCGTAGACGTGTATCGAGACAAGGTTAATCTGTTTACAGAAGTAGAGACGTTTGTCATCGTAGAGACCTTAGGAATAGGAGTTGATGCATTCAATTATTATTCATCAGATAGGAGACTCAAGGTTAGTAGTTCAACTACTTTAAAAATTCTAATATCAAGTAATGAATAAAAATCACAAGTTATACCCAAAGCTTATAATAGGAACTACCTCTGCCTCGTATCATATGACATTGCATTTATACTTAAGACATTCTGACAAGAAGAAGAAACATGCTTTACATATCCTACTATTCATGATATAGGAGCCTTAAAAGGCAATAACTCAACTATTACATAAGTATTAACATCACAAGGTGAATAAAGTCTATGCATTACACTTAGAGTTTCACGAGTGGAATTATCCCCACATTTCATATACAAACCATTCATAACTTATACCTAAGACATGCCAAAAGAAAAGAAGAATAGCTCTACATACCTCTTACGGACTTCTCTTAATCACGTTCACATCGTCGTCCTCCAAACCTATTTAACATGGAAGCAACGCAAGTATAAAAAAACTTATACTTTTAAGCATCTTAGGTCACACATGAGTATTCACAGAACTCATTTCCTGACTCACCTTCTCGACTAGTTCTTTAGTTAGTTAAGGAGTCAACGGAAATCGGGCAGCATCTCCCCTATAATATGCCCTATCCGAATTCCCAATTACACTCCGAAGAACTACATACAACCAACAAAAATAACCTAAAGAATATATATATACAATTCACATCAAAATTATACAACATAAACTCCGAACGACTCACTCGAAACTGTGAAACCAAAATAGGATTTCTAGTTTCCATTTTGCAACACTTTTAACCATACGAAACGGAGGGTCGGGTGGCTGAAACCAGCAGAAACCACACCTATTTTAGAACATTTTCCATCACCTTAACACACCACCACATGACCAGCAGCTGCAGCACCACAAACATAACCCATTATTTGACTTTAGTTTAGCTACAATGACTTCTATTTAGATTGTTTCTAACGTCGAGCATTTATACGAAATTATTACACTTCCAGCTGCATAAAAGGTGGTTAATACACCCTATAAAAACACCATAAACTTCAAATTAGAAGGGAAGACCTTACCTTACCCGAAATTGGCCAAAACCCGCCAAAATTGCGCCTCAGAAATTCTCTAAACGTGCTGAAATTGAGCGGGCTGTATGCATCACTTTCTTGCTGACCCAAAGTGGAATTTTATGTCATAAAACACCGCTATATAACTGTAGTATATTATAAATAATTATTTCATGGAACAAAATCAGGACTTACCTATTTTTCTCCCCTAGGCCATCACCTTTTCCTCTCTTAATTTAGGGTTTTTGTTTCTTGCCTTTGCTGAAGGTTTTTGATAAAGAATAAGACTAAGATTCATTTAACATGTATATATGGGATTCCTTGGAGGTGACCATGTCATCCCCTTAGGGTGACATGTGTCTAGCCCTTATTGGGCCACCGTATCTATGTATCTACTTAGGAGCTGCCACGTGGTAGTGGGGTCCACTCCCCAAGTAGGTGGGTCACCTACTTGACCCAAAGAAGGTGGATCACCTTCTTCCATGTGTAACTTCCCTATGCTTCCATGTGTCACTCCTTTCTTGCTTCCATGTGTCGTTCTCTCCTCTTCCTCATGGGTTCATGATCTCGTCTTATTTTAAGAGCCTATGTTATCCTGCTACGTAAGCTTGGTATGTATGCAAGTAGCTAAAGTGTGTAAAACTTCTATGTTAGTATATTACATAGGTAAGACAAGTCCTATGACTAATTACTTGGCATCCAACTCTTTCCGACTTCTCATGACCTTATTTCCAACCTTCCCTACTATGTGGTATGACCTTCTCCCTTCCTTATAGTTATTTGATAGCGTCGTAGATTATATGGCTCACATGACAACTTTTAAGAAGCCTAAGAAACATTATGAGATCAAGAGTGTAGGGTGTAACATATTTCCCCCCTTTAGAACATTCGTCCTCGAATGTTAATTAATCTTATGAGGACTTACCAGGACTTTGGGAATTATCTATACCAGTTGTTATCCCTAGGCCTCCTACGAATCAACACCATTGATTTAGGAGTTTAGATTACTTGTAGGCGTAGGGAACCCATTTGGAAACTTCTTCTCTATCATTATCTCATCACACGCTTTGATGGGAGCCGCATCCCTAGTTTGCAACCTTCTAATTTGCTGACCCATGATGGTGATAGGTTGCTCCTCGTAGGATAACTTCTCTTTTATGTGGACCTCATCCATAGAGACTAGTCTGGGAGGGTCACTTATATATTTGCGGAGCATTGATCTGTGGAAACTGAATGTATTGCTTCAAACTGGAGGGTAGGTCCAACTCATAGGCAACTTTACCTATCCTACGAATGAACTGATAAGGGACAAGTTTCTCTTTCATGTCGATTCCTGTTACACCTTTCGCTGGTGACGCTTTCATGCATACTCAACCCCCAACTCCAAACTCGAATGGTCGACGTTGACTATTTGCATATGACTTTTGTTGACCTTGGTCTATTAATAGTCTTTGCTAAATGGGTTTCTCTTTATCAATAGCATGTTGGCTCGTGTCCGAGCCCATCAATGGACCTTTATCAATCTTAAACCCACCAGTAGATGCTCCGCGCCTTCTTCTACATGAAGCTTTCTATGGTGCCATATGGATGCTATTAGAAGAACTTCAATAAGTGACAGGCGATCACTCCAACTGCCTCTAAAGTTAATAATACAGGCCCGCAACATAGTCTCTAGCATTTTCATAGTGCGCTCGGTCTGTCCATTAGTCTGAGGGTTAAAGGTTGTGCTAAGATTCACCTAATTTCCCAATTCCTTAGTGCGCTCGGTCTGTCCATTAGTCTGAGGGTTAAAGGTTGTGCTAAGATTCACCTAATTTCCCAATTCCTTTTTTGGAATGATCCCTAGGAGTTAGCTGTAGATTGGGCTTCTCTGTCTGAGATCATAGTTGTGGGGATCCCGTGAAGTTTTACTATTCTCTTATTATATAATCTCGAATAGTCCTTGGCTGAATACATAATCCTAACTTGAAGGAAGTGGGCTGATTCCTATCAGCCTATCCACAATAGCCCATATAAACTTATACTTCCATAGATTGCAAAGTCAGCCTATACTGTAACCTATATTAATTGCCTCCCATTTCCGAGTCAGGATTTCCATCCTCCGTAATAGGCTATCAAGCCTCTGATGCTTAATTTTTTTAAGCTTTTGTACAATCCCTCTTAGTCCATCTTGTAACACTTTAGGCATGCTATCCTGCGCTTTTACTCATATACTCTCTCTAGTTTCTTTATCACACCTCATCATACTTTTTATACAAATGTGTGTTGGTGCTTAGAGCAGTCCAAAAATGCCTTAGCATTGCTCTACTAGTGTCTTACCTCCTTCAGTTGAGGTCAGGGCTCCACTATGGCTTTGGTCCTTAATACTGACCACATCCTTTGATGTTATACTATTCAAGGTCCTTGCTAATAATTCTCAACACTGTCTCCAGTATCATGGCTTTTATTCGTTCATTGTTAGCTTTTAAATCTTGTTAACTCGTGCTAGTATGGGATCTCATTTGGAGATACTCCCCCATTTAGGGTGCACCTATGCCACTATCTATTTGTGTTCTACCTTATGCCCTTATTTCAAATTTTCAAATGCATATGATTATTTTCCAACACGCTTAGTATACTGCACCATATCTATACCTTAGGTTACCTACGTATGAAATTTTAACATAATTAGAAGGTTCTTATCATCATTTCAAATTCCCCATTCTGGAGCACTTTCTGATGATGCATTTTTCAAACTTGGTTATAATACTATCTTGGGTGCCTCCGCTAGAACTTCTTTATCATTTCTCCCATAAGATAGCCAAGGTATGAAAACTATCTACCCTCACCGTACTTTTCTAAAATAAAGTCTCCTATTGGTGTGGCTATCTCAAACAGGTCCATTAATTCGAGTTTCCTTCTGACCCGACTAGCAACAAAAGGGGATACATATATGATAAAGTGGAGCCTGGATCTATCAACACATATATCCTGGAAGAAGATTTGTAACATACCTATAGCCATATTTGGTGGCGCCTCCTGGTCCTGTCCGCTAGCTAAAGCATAAATGTGACTCAAAGGACCGCTAGAAATAGAAGGTCCACCATGGCCCCGACCACGACCTACTGATGTATAAGTACCGTGCCCTACAGGGCGCATAGCCACTGAAGAAGAAGAACCCACAGTTGTCCCCATAGGTAGAGCTGCACTACTTAACCTACCTCCAAATTGACACGTTCTCATAAGATAGGCTTGATGGCCACACATAAAACAAGTACCCATCCCAAAACGAGATTTCCCAAAATAAGATCTATCAAAATGAGGATACTGAGGCAGAGGTGGCCTTGGCTGATGCGAACCCTTGCCTATCTGTGGACTTGCACCCTGGAGTTTTGACCGACTTCTAGACCTTCCATATTATCGAATCTCCAACTTGGGAAATGAAGGGATGTACTCCAGGCTGGTTGGGAAGGGTATTCACCAAATTGCTGAGGCTGTCAGCCTTGAAACTCACCTGAATCCTCGACCGACCTAGTTTTCTTATATTGGCCGCTATCATAATCTCTATCGGGACGTCGCCCTCTGTGTTGAACCTTTCTCCCCAGCCCATGACTTCGAGCCCGCCCTACCGCTAATCTGGTTAGCAACAAATCTATATCTCTCATTGCCCTATCCTCTGGCCCTGGCTGTGGGGATGAAGGCCCAAATATTGGGGCCTTAGGATCTGCGACTACTGCTGCCTTAGGCTCCTCTGAAGGTGGAGGCATAGTAAAGCTTACCAACTGGAACACAACCCCCGGCATAGACTAGGCATGAGTCCTAGTGACCTTCAATGTCTGACCAGTTTCTTCTGCTACTGACTCGCCCTTCTAGGCAGTTATTGCTTTCCTTGGAAACATCACTGCAAAAATAATGGTATGTTAGTGAGAGATCATCCTAACTACTATTGCCAATAATTCCACAATTAGCTTATTTATCGGGGCTAGCCACACTCGTAGTTTAGTTAAATCTCATTCTTATTATGGAAAAGGCGTACTACAACCCTGTATCTTATTCTCCTTTGCTTGGTAGGAAAATTTGGGCAGAATTTCCTCTGTATTTCTTACTATCTCAACACCTGGAGGTAGAAAATACCAACAATGCCTTACAAGGCCAACACATATATTCGTATCGCAGCCACATAGGGCTTCCAATATCAATGACAGTATAAAATAATAGACTTACCTCGTATTTCCACTCAAAATGCACCTGTTAAATGTTCCTGGCTACCTTTCCTTTAACTTTGTATGTCACTCGTATTTTAAAATCTTACCTGACATATACTTTTTGTGCCTTTACTTACCTGCGTGCTCTGTAACTCCCAATATCGCCGGTCACTTCTTCTATCGATGTCGTCCTTCTGTTGAAACCATATGTTAGTATGAGGAATTGTATTCCCTATAACTCGGCTCTATTGCACGATCTTAGATATGAAAGAAAAGTAACATCCTAGATGTCCTGTAACCTCCTATTTATAGATGTGGTGCACAACACACCGATAAACAAGACTCTACTAGACACGGTCTATAGACACTCCAAGGATGAACTTCTTTGATACTACTTCTATCATGACTCAACCCCGTAGGCCGCAATTGGGTCCGACTTGTACCCCCATATACGTACCTATCAGCTATAGTCAAATCAAACTAATAACAAAGTGACACTTCTCACAAAAATCCCAATGAGTTAAAACTTTTTCGTGTACGTATGGCCTCTTTCATTCGTACCATATCATGAAAGGGCACGCAAGCCGACAAAGCTGTTGTAACATAAAAACATTTATAATATGCCATATAGGCACAACCGAAACAAACTTATAAACAACCCACATGCATATGTTTACAGACCTCTAAGAGTAGTAACAACAACATATGGTAGGACAGTGCCCCCACCGTACCCCTAGACAAATAAATATATGTGTGTTACATGACCTGTATCTAAAGTTAGGCTCTAGAACAGTGGAGTGCTCCCAACATGGTTGAGTGGAATCCCTAAGCTGGCGGATCTCCAAAATAAACATCTATACCTGCGGGCATGAAATTCAACCCCTCGAGGAATGGGGGGTCAGTACGACATATATACTAAGTATATAAAGCATAACAAATCATAACTAAAACCATAACTGAAATGGAGATGCAGGAAACAAGTATGACAGTTAACAATACACTATACTTGTACCTTATGAAAAGAGGGTATGCATATCATCCTCACATATCACTCTTGGCCCGCTGCAGGATTCGGTGTTACCATATCATCGTATACGGCATCATACCTTCGTATACAATATCATTTCACACTTTACAAGTACCTCACTATGTCTTCATATGTATGCCTATCTATCATATCTGGCCCTTTAGTGAAGGTCTCGATAAAAAAGTGGTGTACATGTCGTACCACACCCGACCCGCTATGGGACTCGGGACTATTATCATATAGTAAAATATACCGAGGAACGATCGACCTGATCCCTACTTTAAAATAGTGCCGAGGAATGTACGACCCAATACATATTTTAAAATAATACCGAGGAACATATGGCCCGATCCATATTTTAAAACAATGTCGAGGGATGTACGGCCCGATCCACATTTTCCATCATATCATCATGTACATACCTGGACCAGGATGCGGTGACGAGCATCATCACATATGGCATCATCATATGCTTCACTTTATTGTATATGGTATTTCATCATTGTATACTTCTCCATATATATATAACCGGCCCGGGACTCGGTGAGCAAAGAGTAAAGCTAGGAATGACCGCATTTCCAGCCCCCTTATGGGACTCGAAGGAAGATGGGTTGCAACGTGCATGAGTAGAGTAGTGTGAAACCATATGCAATTTACATCATCATCAGAGACTCGATGAAAAAGTCAAGTGAATCGTCACTTGAAGACCAGAGTAGTAACCATCTTAAGTACCTTCTAAATATCATTGGGGATCATATTAGATGGAGTCTTAGGAATCGTAGACATGTACCGAGACAAGGTTAATAAGCTTATAGAAGTAGAGACATTTGTCGTCATAGACACCTTAGGAATAGGAGCTGATACATTCAATTATTATTCATCAGATAGGAGACTCGAGGGTAGTAGTTAAACTACTTTAAGAATTCTAATATCAAGTAACGAATAAAAATCACAATTATACCCGGATCTTATAATGGGAACTACCTCTGCCTCATATCATATGCCATTGCATTTATACTTAAGACATTCTGACAAGAAGAAGAAACAGGCTTTACATATACTACTGTTCATGATATAGGAGCCTTAAAAGGCAATAAGTCAACTATTACAGTAGTCTTAATATCACAAGGTGAATAAAGTCTATTCATTAAACTTAGATTTTCACGAGTGGAATTATCCCCACATTTCATATACAAACCATTCATAACTTATACCTAATACATGCCAAAAGAAAAGAAGAATAGCTCTACATACCTCTTATGGACTTCTCTTAATCATATTCACGTCGTCGTCCTCCAAACCTATTTAACATGGAAGAAATGCAAGTATCAACAACCTTAGACTTTTTAGTATCTTAGGTCACACACGAGTATTAACAGAACTCATTTCTTCACTCTCCTTCTCGACTAGTTCCTTAGTTAGTTAAGGAGTCAATGGAAATCGGACAACATCTCCCCTATAATATGCCCTATCCGAATTCCCAATTACACTCCTAAGAACTACATCCAACAAAAAACAATAACCTACAGAATATATATATAAAATTCACATCAACATTATACAACATAAAATCCAAATGACTCACTCGAAACCGTGATACCAAAATAGGATTTCTAGTTTCCATTTTGCAACACTTTTAACCATACAAAATGGAGGGTCGGGTGGATTAAAACAGAAGAACCCACACCTCTTTTAGAACATTTTCTAGCACCTTAACACACCACCACATGACCAGAAGCTACAGCATCACAAACATAACCACTATTCGACTTTAGTTTAGCTACAACAACTTCAATTTAGATTGTTTCTAACGTCGAGCATTTATATGACATACTTACACTTCCATCATAATAAAAGGTGTGGAATACACCCTATAACAACACCATAAACTTAAAATAGGAAGGGAATACCTTACCTTACCAAAAATTGGACAAAACTCGCCAAAATTACGCCTCAGAACTTCTCTAAACATGCTGAAATTGAGCGGGCTGTTTGTATCACTTACTTGCTGACATAAAGTGTAATTTTATTTCATAAAAAACCTCTATTTCATTGTAGTATATATTAAATAATTAATTCATGGAATGAAATTGGGACTTACCTCTTTTTCTCCCCTAGGCCGTCACCTTTTCCTCTCTTAGTTTAGGGTTTTTGTTTCTTGCCTTTGGTGAAGTTTTTGGATAAAGAATAAGACTAAGAGTCATTTAACATATATATATGGGCTTCCTTTGAGGTGACACGTGTCATCCTCTAAGGGTGACATGTGTCTAGCGCTTATTGGGCCACCGTATCTATGTAGCTACTTAGGGGCTACCACGTGGTAGTGGGGTCCACCTCCCAAGAAGGTGGGTCACCTTCTTACATATGTCATTTCCCTATGATTCCACGTGTCACTACTATCTTACTCCCATGTGACGTTCTCTCCTCCTTCTCGTGGTTTCGTAATCTTATCTTAATTTAAGAGCCTATGTAATCTGTGCTACGTAATCTTGGTATGTATGCAAGTACCTCAAGTGTGTAAAACTTCTAAGTTGGTAGCTTACGTAGGTAATTCGAGTCCTATGATTCATTACTTGGCCTCCAACTCCTTCCGACTTCTCATGACCTTATTTCCAACCTTCCTTACTATGGGGTATCACCTTCTCCCGTCCTTAGAGTTGTTTGATAGCGTCGTAGATTATCCGGCTCACATGATAACTTTTAAGAAGCCTAAGAGATATTCCGAGCTCAAGAGTGTGGGGTGTAACAGTTCGGTAAACCGATCTTGTGAAATTACACAAATACTCCTTATTAACACTCAAATTTAACCTTACGAGTTCACTTCTATGAATCGTTCTCAAATCTATGACTCATAGATTTGAGTCGTAGTGCAGGTACTTAGTTTTTGTTGGATTTTAAGAATCTCTGAAATTAGGTGTATGAGTAGTTGTTATGACTCATCTTCAAGATTATGAGTCATTAATAAGAGTCATCCTACAGGTTTGAGAAAAGGTCCTGAATTTGAGTCTCTGTTGTAAAGTGACTCATAAACATAAGGTCAGTCAAATATTGAGAATTTTCTCCTTGGTTCGAAGTTTCTAACTTTTGTGTTCTTACAAATTATAGTTAAAGAAAATTTCTATATGGTGGGTCCCTCATTTTTACATTTGTATCAAAACATGTAATTCTCCTCTTTCACCTTTTATACAAATAAAAACACTCTCTCTATTATCACACCTACTAATTTATGTTCTAAAATCTCTCAAGTCTCCTTAAATCACTCAACCACATTAAAATTCAAAAGTTCAAAATTTTGATTCATCCGTTCTAATCGTGAACAATAAAATCCAAGTAATCTCTAATCATTTTTAATGTTTTTGTATAGTTTTTTTTCAATTTCTTCCATGGTTTAATTTTTTTTAAGTTATAGTCTTGTATATCTCCGTAAAATTGGTATACTCATTCAAACCATGAATGAACAATCTCCATCAAAGAGGATTACTAGAAGTATACATTTCCATGCAACAAATTTTGATGATCCTCCAGATTTTGTTTTCATTTAACTCAAGATTTTGGAAAATTACAAGGTTTATTGCCAAATCCAAAGCCACCGAGTGTAATACCTAGGAAGTTGAAGGCCAAACAAAAGTAAATGATGTAGGAAAAAGTTGCAGGAATTTACTGGTGCAAGTTCCTACAAATTTCTATGGGCCGTAGGAAGGCAGTCGTAGGGAGACAAACTTTAATACCCCAAAATTTGGGAAGTTGGAACCAAAGAGAATCCCCAAAATGCTGATTGACTTCAGGATCATGAGTCACTGTACTTAGCATAGTCACTCCTATGACTCATAGGGATGAGTCATAGAGTGAGTCCTTGAGCCTGTTCAGGACCATTCTCATAAGAAGCCTTACGATTCAATAGGATGATTTGTAGTCTTATTGAAGAGTCATAAATTTGACTCTTAATGAAACTTTAGAGTATCAGAATATGTATATTTTTCAGACCTGCTGGACAACGAGTGTCTACAACCCATTAATAGTTTGACAAGTCATAAGAATGACTCATAGGAAAGGATAAGAGGCTCTGAAATCAGGGTTTTTCTCAAACCTGCAGGACAACTCATGATGAAAAATTGTAGGACTCATTAACACTCGTAGGACACAAATTTGTAGGGTCAAATATGAAGTTTAATGAAGGGTATTTCCATCTTTTTCCAAGTTGAGTTCAATGAACCTAGCCACTTTTATGGCCAAGTTCAATGTCTTTAATTACCCAATTCTTCAAATTCCCCTCCTATTCTAATTCATTCTCCTAAATTCCCTAAGGAAAGACTATCAAATATCTCTCAAGTTTCTCCTACAATTTCAAGCTAGGGTTTCAAGTTCAATAAGGTTCCTCCTCAATTTTCGAGTTGATTTCGTCAAGATATGTAGGGATTGATCCATGGGTTCCTTTCACCCATAGATTCTCATATTTTCCTCAAAAGATCTCTTGAATTTCAATGACTTCTCAACCCTAGTTTTGAAGAATTTCATTGGGGTGTTTCAATTACGTTTTAAATTATTTTTAATGATCATTATAAGCATGATTATACATCAATTTTTTAATTTCAAGTCAAATTACAAATTCCCATGCATGAAGCTATTTTCAATGACGATTTACATGAATAATGATTAGGAAGTTCAATGATTTTCAAAGTTCTTTCATGGTTTTCAATCATATTGACAATGTACACAAGTTATACCCTAATTTCAAGAATGAATTGTGATCATGGATTACGATTATGTTCAAAATATGATTTTCATGCAAGTTATGAAAGAGGTAACTTAGGATCCTTGATTGGTGACCTAGAAACGTAATGACATGAATTATGCAAGTATGATTTATGATGTTGAAAGGGTTTTACTCACATTACAATTATGATATGAAATGATATATTATATGAGTTTTGAAAACTATGAACAACATTATGATATATGTTAAGCATGATTACTCTGTTATGTATTCCGCGAGAGTTTACATAGCATGGAATAAATCTTTAGGTGGGAGCTTGACCTATGAGGTCTTTTTATCACGACCTGGACTAGGGTTTAGCCATGGTAAGATGATCAAGAATCCAAAGGATCCTAACCATGCCATATTAGCATACATTAAATTCATAAGATAAGATAAAACATAATAAAAAGAAGCGGGAGAACAATCTCAAATATGGAAGTCTAGAAATGAAACAGAATCTCAAGTCACATGCCCAAACTGACTACACCAACTCTTTGTCTAAACATTCCTCTTCATACAAACATAGGTGGGGCATAGAACAAGCTACTATCTCCCCAAAAAAGAAAAGAAACATCTCAAAATACTAACATAGTTTAGAGGTAACAAGGAAAGAAATAAACCCAATAGGTAGTCCCCAAAGTTTGAGGACTTACAAAATCAAGTGAACAAGTCTTCTATCTAGCAATGAGAATGTGTAGGGAGATCACCGATCCCTATATTATAACACTATGTAGGAAAATAAAACTATGCCTTAGTACTTTTAATATACTAACTATGTGAGCAATTCAATACATGACATAAAAACAATCACATATGATCAAGGCTAGAACATATAATAAGTAGATTATTTACAAGTAATTCTGAATCATGAGTAAGGAAAATGTCAATTTAATAAAACCATAATGCAACCTTATGAAGAGAGCTTGTACAAAGCATGGATAGTCATGAGTTATAATAAGGGATTTGTTACACCCCACACTTTTAAACCTTGAAACGTATTTCTAGTCTTCTTGAAAGTGTCCATGAGACCCCTACTTTCTAGACACTATCAAACAACTCTAAGAAGGGGAGAATGTGATACCCCATAGTAGAGAAGGTTGGAAATAATGAAACCTTATGAAGAGAGCATGTACAATCCATCTCCTTTGTCTAAGGTTCAAGTCTTTTTGCATAAACATATATTGTAAACTATTATGGTCGGTGAACATATCGACATGGACACTATAAAGATAGTGTCTTCAAATCTTCAATGCAAAGACAACTGTCGCTAGTTCCAAGTCATGAGTTGGATAATTTCTTTCATGCACCCTAAGTTTCCTAGAAACATACGCTATTACCTAACAATGTTGAATCAAAACACAACCAATACCAACTCTTAAAGCATCAAAATACACAACAAAGCCATCGGACAATTCCGACAAGGTCAAAATAGGAGTAGTAGTAAGGCGATCTTTCAACTCTTGGAAACTCTTCTCACAAGATTATGATCGTTGAAAATTTACCGTATTTTAAGTAAACATAGTCAAAGGTGATGAGATCGATAAGAACCCTTCTACAAATCCTCGATAATATTCGGCTAGGCCCAAGAAACACCTAATATCTGAAGGGGATAGCAGTCTAGGCCAATTCTTAACCGCTTTGATTTTTTCAGGATCAACTATAATCCCTTCACCATACTTAATCAAAACTCACATTTATTATCATGACTCGACCTAGGGACTAGTCATAACATGGTGATCAAAACTCCGAAGGGCTCGAACCAAGCCTCTTGTACATATCATAAGCATACATAAGGTGAAATATAAAAGCGGAAACATCATAAAAGAGTCTAAAACATGAATAAAAATGTGAAAATATTTTATAACAATGTAGAATCCAGTATATTCAACTAGATGCCTCTAAACATGAGTATGGGCGGGGGATAAGAAAAGTCTGTAGCACACCCTCAATATATGAAGTTAAAAAAGTTTTTTGAAAAGAAAATAGTAAGTAACTTGAAACTAGTCCCTGGTCAACGAGGACTCACCACAACACAATCAAATGGAGAACACCTACTAGTTACATGGATAATTAGGATCTTCAAACTTAACCCTTACATTATGATACAATGTAGGCAAAAAGTATGCATTAGTACATTGGAATTTACTATGTATGAGGCCGTGACATGTAACATAAATCATAAAATGCAAAGGTCAAGTAAAACACATGATAAGATGGAATAAGTAAAGTTATGAGAAAATCATATTGACCAAAGCTTTTAAAAGAATAAATTCACAGTCATAACATACTTAAGAGATTATACATATGTGGGATAAGAACCATAACCGATAATAAGACCATGCGAGCTATAGCATGAAAAAAGAGGGGACTACTTCCCAAGGTAGAGTTCTACATACCTAAGTGGATCCACTAAGCAGTTATGTGAACCGGGTACTTACCCCTAGTTCTTAGACTCGGGTACTCACCTCTAAGCCCTGATATTTCGGGTACTCACCTCTTAGAGATTTGGGTATTCACCTCTAATCTCTTTTTTCCTACGGTAGCACGTAGTTATGAGACAAGAGACTTTATATAAGGACCTCTTAATTCAAGCCCCCACCTCAAGTCCATATTCGGTGCTAAGTCAAATCCCACGAAATACGTACATAACATAGAAATTATAATTTCATATATCATAGTCAAGAATCAAAGGCTTGATATTGTCACGACCCAACTCCGTAGTCCGTGACTAGTATCCTATTAGGGCACCCATACATACCCTTATCCCCATGAGTATGTTAGCCGAATAAACCTATGAAGAAATCAAAAAAAATCGCTAGAGAGCGCACGAAAATATATGTAGCATACGAATGCCGTTAAGGACATCACGGAACATAAAACCCAAAATATATATACAGAACCCACATCATAAGTCTATGGACCTCTACAGAATGCTAGCCTAGTCATATGACGGGATAGGGCCCTGTCGTACCCCTAAATAAATAAACATTTATATAAAACGACCAGTATCAAAAGTTAGGCTCCGGAACAGTGGAGCACTTCCAACATTGCTGAGTGGAAATCCTAAGCTGGCAGATCTCCAAAGTTAACATCTGTACCTGAGGGCATGAAACGTAGCCTTCTAAGGAAATAGGGTCAGTACAACATATGTACTGAGTATGTAAAGCATGGACTGTAACAAGTAAGGCCATTACCAGAACAAACGGTGAAAAAGTGAGCTAAATACCCAGAATATCAAAATGTTTTTCATAATCACAAATAATGTATGCACATAAACATATGCCATATTCGGCCCCATTATAGGATGCGGTGAACAAAATGTAGTCGCCAGCCCGTTACTGGGGCCACAACACAACATACATCAATAGTAGGGAATATCTCCATAACAGATCATATCATATCACATGGTCATATCAGATCATATCATATCAAATGTGTACATGGCACATCATAACTCCACCAATCCCATGTACAGGTCATACCTTCCCCCTCACATCGGAGCATGACAAACAATGCAGAGAAGTACGCATGATAACAAAACCTGGCCCGGACTCGGTGAAGGAAATATTGAGGAATCCACGAGTGGAGTAGTGAGAAACTATATGCAATTTCAATCATATTTGAGACTCGACGGAATAATCAAAATGTGCTTTCGTTCAAAATCAAGATAAAAGTCATATCAAGTACCTTTTGAAAGTCACTATGGACTATATCAAAATAGAACTTCTGGGAATCATATATATGTATCAAGGCATAACAAAATATCTTTTGGAAGTCGAGAAATTGGCCATCCTAGTGTCTTTAAGAATAGGAACTTCTTTGGAATTATATGAAAGTCATATACTTGCTTCGCAAAAACCATGCCAAAAAGGGAGATTAGCTTTTTATACTTATGTCAAATCATGCTAAGAAAAGGAATAAGATTTACATACTTATTCCAAAGACATGCTAAAAGAAAGTATAAGCCTTACATACGTATGCCAAAACATGCCAAAAGAAGAAAATGTTAGCTTTACATTCATGTTACGGGTTAGTTTTTATCCCATTCGTCTTGTCATCCTTTAAACCTAAGTAACATAAAAGCAATACGAGTATTAACAACCCTTGTATTTCCATCACCTTAGGCTACACACGAGTATTTTTAGAACTCATCCCCTCGCTCACCTTCTCGACTAGTTCCCTAACTAGTTAAAGAGTTAACGAAAATCGGGAAGCATTTCCCCTATAATGTGCCCTATCCGAATTTCCAATTATACTCCTAATAGCTACAGCCAACCAAAAACAATAACCTGCAGTATATATATATACAATTCACATCAATCTTATACCACATAAACTCCAAATGACTCGCTCAAAACCACGATACCAAAATAAGGTTTCTAGTTTTTGTTTTGCAAAACCTTTAACCGTACGAAGCGGGGGTGTCATGTGGCTAAAAATAGAAGCTCCCCCACCTATTTTAGGACACATTTAGGCCCTTCAAAATATACCACACAACTGCAGCCACACACCACAAGCACAATACCTCGCTTCGACTACAATTTAACTATAGCGACTCCAATTTGGTTTGTTTCGAACATCGAGCATATTTAAGGAATTTTCATATTTCCAGCCATTTACACAACGTGTAATACACTTCATAACAACACCATAAACTCCAAATTTAAAGGAAAACCCTTACCTTAACATAAACTCGTCAAACTCGCCAAAACTATCAAAACGTGAATTCTGGACAGCCTACTGTCTTGTATTGTCTCTTAGTTTTGAAGGGGTAATATAGGGAAAACAGATTTGTGGGCTCAATTAAAGTTATATACATGTATATTAGGGTCACATACAATTTAGAATCAACCCTACAACAATTCTATAGCAAAAGATATGCCCAAAATAACAACATCAGCCCGTGTAGGATTTCCTAAACGAATTCTGGGAAGCACCTCATCTATACTTCATCATCCTTTTTCGAGAAGATAAAAGAAAAAATGGGTTTTATAGAATAAATAAAAGTTATATCCCTATGCAATATATTTCCAAAACATCTTGAATCACTCGAAACGAAGATTTACACAAGGAGTTATACTATTATTACTAACAACGGTCTCATTCCAAAAATAGGTTAGTTGACAAGAACGAGAACCTCCTCGAAACCCCAACTATAGATTTTATGTTGTTAAACACCATTGCTTAACCGAAGAATACCTTAAATAATTAATTCACGGAATGAAATCGGAGGGCTTACCTTGCTTAACCAAATCCGTAGCTCTATCTCCATGTTCTCCATGTTTTTCTCCAATTGTTTTTATGTGTAAAGATGCTGAAAAGTGAGTTGATCCAGCAATACACATGTATATATATGTGTACTTAAGTGGGGACACGTGGAAGCCTCTAGGGGTGATATGTGGCAGCCCCCCTAGGGCGCCACCTCAATCATGCATCAAATCCAAAGCCGCCATATGGCAGCGTGGGGTCCACCCAAGCTGCTGCATCACCTACTTGACCCTAAGTAGGGGCATCACCTACTTGCTTCGAGTAGGCGTGTCGTTTCCTTATTTCTCTTTTGTGAGCCTGTAATCTCGTCTTACTTTAAGATCCTATGTATTCCTTGCTACTTAAGCTCGACGTATATTCAAGTAGCTTAGTATGTAAAATGTCCCAAGTAATATCTTTCACAAGTAAGTCAAGTCCTACGACTCACTACTTTACCTCCAACTTCTTCCGGTTTCTTATGACCCTATTTCCAATCTTCTCTATTATGGAGTATCTCCTTCTCCTTTCCTTAGGATTATTTGATAGCATTATAGATTATCTGACTCACATGACGACTTCTGCGAAACTAAAGAGCCTTCCCAGAATCTTAAGAATCTTAAGAAGTATTCCAAGGTACTAAAGTACGGGGTGTGACATCCTTCCCCCTTTTAGAATATTCGTCCTCGAATGTGAACCAAAACCTTCCTCCGGATCTTATACCGACTATATGGAGAATTCCTCTATCCCATTGCCATAACATATACTTTCATCAAGCAATCAATATCAGAGTTCCAAAGGTTAGGATTACTTGTAGACGTAGGGAATAGGTACGAATACTTGTGTTTCATTTCCTCTTTCCCTTCTCAAGGGGTCACCCATCGTAGTACTACTCTCACCCAAGCACGCTTAACTTAGGCGTTCTGATGGAATCCGGTACATTAGTACTGATATGATCGCATCTATCCCTTATGATATCTCATTTGAAGTTTAAGTGTTCCCATTTACATATGATAGCGCTAGTTGATTTTCTCTTACGCTTGGGTGGTACTGGCATTTGAACCATAAAATTATATGCCTTATGAAGCTGACCATCCCTACCATACAAATCAACCATACAACCATAATGCTCAATAGTTGGTTCAATGTCATAAGTTTCTGTCATTTTACTGAATAGCTCATGACCTTGTTCAACTAAACCAGCATGACTACATGCATAAAGGACCGAAATAAAAGTGACCCCATCAGGTCTGGTACCAGATTCTTCCATCTCATGAAATTTTTTTATCACCTCTTCACCATATCCTTGCATTGCAAACCCTGCAATCATAGAAGTCCAAGAAACAATGCTTTTCTTCCCAAGCATTCTCTCAAAGACAAGACGAGCCATCAACACATTTCCACACTTGGAGTAAGTATCCAAAAGTGCATTGTTCACAGAACTTATCCAAATCAACCCCACTTTCTCTATAAATGCATGCAATACCATCCCAAACTTAAGCGCCCCAGGTTGAGCACATGCAGATAAAGCACCCGTCAAACTCACTTCATTGGGCCTACTTTCACTCCCAACCAACTCCCTGAAAACTCGAAGTGCCTCATCAAAATAACCATTATGAGCAAATCCAACAATCATAGTACTCCAAGAAACATCATCTCTACTTGGCATCTGCAAGAACAATTCCTCCGCACGCTCAAGTTCCTCGGCTTTAGTATACGCTGCCAGCATCACATTCCAAGTAGTCAAGTTCCTAAAAGGCATTAAACCAAACACTTTATCTGCGCCACATACATCACTGCCCCAAAAATATGCTGTAAGTATTGCATTCCACGCCACAACATTTGGTTCAGGTATTTCAACAAACACCTTCCAAGCAAACTCAACAAACCCACATTCCGCATACATACTAATCATTGTAGTCCCAACAAAGAGATGAGTATCATGCCCACGAGTCATAGCTTGACAATGCAGCTGAAACTCGGTTCTTAAACACCGCAAAGTAGCCGCTGCTTTGAGTACAAAAGCAAATGAGAAACTATCAGGAGGGGAATATGATTCTCGCAGCATGTAAATGAATGAGTTGACTGAATTCTTAGGTGAGTCTGCCTCGGATTCACCTCTGATGAGGGTGTTGTACATGAACACATCTGGGTTTGGATTGTGGATGAGCAGACGGCGAGCGTAATCAATAGCTTCAGGAATTTGAAGGGCACCAAGAAGTAGGAGCTTTCCGGCGATTAATGGGTTAGTTTCAAGGCCGGATTTGTAAACGAAGGCGTGGATTTGGTTGAGGTTTCGGAGTGTTTTGCAGTAGCTTAATAGGGAAAGACACAACTTTTCTGCCCTGCTCATTTTTTGAACATTTCAAAACTTTTGGAGCCAAAAGAATACAAAAAGAGTTTTTTATGTTTAATATTATTACCTCCGTGCCATATTAGATGAATATCTTACTAAAAATATTTCTTTCATATTACTTAATCAGTTACTAAATCAAGATAGAATTAATTAAATTTTTTCTATTTTACTCTTACAATTAATTAATATGGTCTTTTAAATGTGAACAATTCTCAATACTTGTTATTTCTACACTCTATGTATATTGAATTGATATAAACAAATAAAAAAATGGTAAAGTTTTGCAATGTATTGATAATTTCTTAATCATCGTATAAAGTTAGAAGCGTCATCTAATATGGGACGAAGGTAGTACCATTTTGTTGTAAATAATTTGGTTGTTAAATGGATGACCATAATTCCTAAGTTAATGTCCTCCTTTATGGGTAGTTATGTTGTTGATATATGTGGTTAATTGGATGACCATAACTCCTGAGTTAATTCTATCATTTATGGATAGTAAAGAATGTTTAATTTCATGTTTATGACACCCTTTGATATTCCTCAATGTAATCCTATAAATAGAGGTATTGAGAATGATGTTGGATACTTGAAAGAAATAAAATTATCTTATATTGTTCCTCTTGTTTTATAGTCTTCTTCTTGTCTTCATCTTTATATTGTTCTATTGTTCTTTTGTTATTGATTTTACAACACGTTATCAGCACGAAGTATAAAGGTTGAACAACATTTCTTGTGAGGTATCCCTTTACAATCTAATGGTAAAGTTATTAAATTGTGGCTACACTTTTTCTACTATACATTTTATTTAATTTGTTTATAGTTGAATGAAAAAAGGTTACTTTTTTGTGTGGAAAAAAATAGACTAGAAGTCCTAGTGTTTTCTATTTTCATTGGAAATAGTGAATTATTTATATTGTTGATTAATTTTTAATGAAAAGATTTTATCTAAAAATTCTACTATTTTTAATGAAAATATTTTATCTAAAAATTCTACTTACAAAAATATAAATAATTTACTTTCTGAAAATGAATAAACTGTTTATTCACTCACTGTCTATTTTAGTCTAATTTTTATTATTTTTTATCGTAGTTTTATCATGTCGAATTTATCAAAATTTGTGTTTGTCGCACTTGATATTTCTGAAAAGAATTACTTGTCGTGGATTCTCTATGCTAAAATTCACCTAGACGCTAAGGGTCTTGGTGCAACTATTATCGGGGGTAATACAACTGTCATGATCCATGCCCAAGGCCTAGATGTGATACGATGAATAAAGCAATCAGAGGTACCTCACCCAAGCCTCTTAGCATTCATTAAGCTTTTCATTAGTGATGATAAAAAAATAAGCGAAAATGTAAGGAATAACGGGACTAAGGGATTCCACATAGAATAAGAGTCGAATCATTTGAACATCATACATATTGTTGTCCAACCATACCTTCTACTTTAAAGACTTGTGTCATGACCCAAACCTAAGGCTTAAATGTGACATGGAAAATGAGGAACCTGAAAGTACCTCAAAAAAGCTTCTTAGCATTATTTTCGCCTTTCATAGGTAATAACAATAAATAAACAAGTAAAAATCATAATAGTAAATCTTCAACTTATATTTATCCAACAATAGCTCTAACTTTTAGATTTAACGGGGCTAAGACAAGTCCCTAGCTCACCCTCAATCATAATAGAAAGAAATATCATAGTAAGTGTCTAAAGATCTCAACATATCATAAGTTAGAAAGATAAAGAAATAAAATTCCCGGAACATGGAAACTCACCAAAACTGATCTTCAAACGAAATCTCAACTAGCCACGCAGAGGAGAACGAGGAGGAGCACCATTTCCTACATGGTGATATCATGTAGGCAAAAGAGTATGCGTTAGTACTTTGAATATACTAAGTATGTAGGCATGCATGAACATTGAGGAAACATTAGAATATTTATGTAATATGAAACATAATAGAATGCATGCATAATCAATCATGTAGATATAATTTAAAATATTCATTTTGTGGGAAGATGATCATAACCGACATTTAATACTATGTGAGCTATTACATGAAATCCAACATAACCCCCTACATTGGCCGGAGAGATTACTTGCCGGATAGAACTCCGTCAACTTCATTTATTTCTTTAACTTTAACTTTAAGGGCTATTTGTGCATCCATTAGCCTAAGCCTACAAGGGGTCCTATGTTGGCATATAGTTAATGAGATAAGGGGTTGCTACTAGAATTCCCTTACCGAATCCCACCTCAATGCCTCATTCGTTGCTAAGTCAATCCCACAGAATAGTTTAATACTTTAAAATAATCATAGCATATAACTTGAGAATTCAAAATATCGCATTTGGTGGAATAGCTCATTAAAATCTTTAGTGATTCAAATATGCAAGAATTGTCCTTATAGCATAAATAATTCATCATTCATATCATTTCATCATTCTTTTATTTCATAAGATTCCCTTTTGATTATAGACATTGCTTTCATAAATATTTATTTTGAGTCAAAAATTTCAAGTCAAACTTCATTGAAAATATAGTAAAACTAGGTGGGTTCAAATCACTTCAACATTCAAACATGTATGTAAATGAATATGCATAAATAGTTTGAAATCCATTAATTAAAAATCATGCTCGAAACAACCCACCATGAATTTCAAGAACCTTTAAAGATCTAAATAGAGAAAATATTTGCAAATCATCAATCTATACATGTGAAATCATTTTGCATTAAAATAGATTAATAATCATTAGTTTAACCATGATTTATGCTATTAATAGAAATAATAATTACCCATAAGAAAATCTTATTTGAAATCAAGAGACTTTGTTGAAAGAGTTTTGGAAGGAAAATAAACATAATTTATCATATAATCAAAATACTTTAGGCATGAAAATAGGAGGAATACTTTCATTGAAGCCTTACATACCTGGAATACGAAGCATTACTCAAAATCGAAGGACTTAATGAGCACTCTTGAATCCTAGCCTTTTCTCCTCTCCAAAGCATTTTGTTTACTATCCGGAGTATATGAATTATCAAAATAGTATTTCTACACTACTACGAACTAAAACTATATTTTGAGAATGAGTAAAGAAGTGTATAGAGAGAAGAGTTGCTTGAGAAAACTTGATGAACAAAATGATAAAATAAGATGAATATTTGTAGGTGTGAAGGAGAGACCTAACTATAACACCCCCCAAAATTGTTCCCTAAGATTCAGACCTTTCTTGTATTCGGATAGGGTCAAACTCTATTATTGTGAAGTATATGCATGAGTTAAGATGAGTCCTTGAGTAATTGAATAGTGTTGGAGGTGATGTGGGGTCACAAAGAACCCCTAGGACCAAGCTAAGTCCAAAACGTTTGTCATGGCTAAATTTAAGGACGAGTTCGTATAAGAGGTCGACTTCTAACGACCCTATCTTTTAAAAGACGATAATCTGGATGGCCCACGACCTACTAAATTAAAGGTCATCGAGTCTTTTTTTCAACGCCACCAAGAATGTAATTTTTGGAGTTTGGAGTCAAAAGATATGACGATCCTAAGACGAACTAGCACGACAGAAATTTCAGGCCTAGGTTGCAACTGCTGGAAATCTGGGCTTAGCGCCGTAGTTGCGCGATGCACCACTATTGCGCCAGGAACAAGCCTCAGTAGTTTGGCCCCTGGCACGGCGCGCCACTAAAAGATGTGCAGGTTTTTAGCCTATTCGACTTGGCGCTGCAGTGGCGCGACGCGCCACTATCGTGTCAAGAGCATTTTTAGCCTATTTTTCAGAATTTAGAGAAAGGGAAATTTGGTAATTGTCCTAAATTATATATGTATCAAGCCTTGAACATTTTGGATCATTTTTCAACCTCTCCCTCTCTCTAAAAAGCCCTAGAAGCCTCTCTCTTCTTCCCCAAATCCTTCTTCAACAAGATTTGCCTTCTAGAGCTTCAAGACTTCAAGTTGCCATTGAAGACCCAATAATAAGGTTTCTTCAAGAATCTATTCTAAGATATGTAAGGCTACTCAAAGCATGGGTTGAGTCCACCCATATGCCCTACTCTTTTTTTGAGGTTAGATGTCCATAAGAATGGAGTTTGTTGATAGGTTTATGTTTGAATGAGCCTTGCCTCCGATTACTTTGATTCTTATTGTGTTGATGTTGTTGAGCTAAGAAATTTCTAAAACCTTCATGTTAGCATGAGTTGATGGAGATGGGTTGTTAATATGCTTTGTTGATTTCCTTAATCATGTAATTATGTTGAATATGTCAATTTCCTTAAATGTGTTACTCCTCTTGAATTGTTGGTTTAAAATTCTTAGAGTTGTGATGAATCCTAAGGAGGTGAAAAATGAGGAGAGGAATGGTTTGTTATATTTGTGGGATGTTATAAATGCATATCTAATTTAGGCTTGATTGAGTTGATTGGATGATAGAATTGACTAGTGGACAAGGTCCTAAATGAGACTTGCCATTATGACTCGATTGAGTTGAATTGAGGATAGAGTTGATGAGTCGGCAAGGTTCTAAATGAAACTAGTCGTGGGGGCTTGTTTGAGATGATTGGATGGAGTCTTATGAGCATGGATTCATGGGAGGAGTATCGAGCACCGAAGCGGGTGAGAGTATAGTCCATACTCGAACCCTAAAAACTACGCCGCCAACGTAGGTAGGGATAAAACCGTTAAAGTTGGATGCTTCTCATGGGATCGAACCGTTAAAGTTGGATGTTTCCCATTTTATTATCTTGAAATAATAGGACTTGACTAATCGATGGAATCCATGATTAGGGAGGCGTTCATACCCTGGCAAAGTATGGACGGACGTGGCAACAACGTCTGATTATTGTACTATCACTGGCTCATAAGTGATGGTTGTCGGATAAGAGAAACTCCCATTTAGGTCGGGATAGTACTCCGAGTCAGTTGAATTGAGTGGCATGTGATTTGGTCCCGTCTAAATCATTTCTTGTTAGATTTAGGACACTTGAGTAAATTGTTACTTATTTATGAGTTGAGATTTCCGAGTTGGTTGATCCTTTTCTGATGTTGTTTTATTCGGCCATTTTGCATACTCGTACATTCCACGTACTGACGCCATTTGGCCTGCATTATTTCATGATGCAAAGACAGGTACCAGAGATCATCAACCAATGCACCGTTGAAGTTCTACACACATCTAGCTATTTGGTGAGCCCTCCTAGTTTCCGGAGGATGCCAGACTTTCTTTACCGTTTTGTTTTCTTTCTTTATCTTGCTTGTTGGTAGACATGGGCTTGTCATTGGCACCTCTTATATGGTTATAGAGGCTTCATAGACCAGAGTGTGGGAAGGTTGGATTGTTATATTGAATAGCTTTTATTATACTTATTTTGATGAGTTGATAGTGTTTGGCCTTCGGCCCTTATAATATGAATAGTGTGCTTATGATTCAGTCCTCCACTGAGTGAATATGATTGAATGAAAGTATGACTAGACCAGGCGGTTCGCTTGAAGGCCAAAAA
The DNA here is from genome assembly GCF_947179165.1 of Solanum dulcamara. Lineage (NCBI taxonomy): Eukaryota > Viridiplantae > Streptophyta > Magnoliopsida > Solanales > Solanaceae > Solanum > Solanum dulcamara. Next base: position 53,349,976 of record NC_077237.1, on the reverse strand, counting down.
TGGCTTTCGAGTGCCGGTCGCGCCTAGGGTACCCTCCCGGGGCGTGACACTAACAATAATTAAAATAATTATAAAAAAAATCTAAAAATTTAATAGAGGATTGTGATGCCATGGGTGATGTCAAATGGAAGACTATGGAGGTCATTGTGATGTCAAATAGATCTAGATCTTCTATGGTTGGTGAGATGAATCCTCTTTTTACGAAATATCCTTTTTCGGATCTATGTTTGAAAAAGATAACTTACTAATTAGGATTTGATGTCTCATATGAATTGTAGCTCTGGAAGTATTCTTTCATGTCGTTCAAGGATTAACTAATTTGGAGCACCCTATAGTGAGAAATGATTTTTCTTCTAGAATTATTCCATTTCATCACAGCACCAAGTCTTACAAATATTAATTTATTTGACCTACTTAGCCTCCAAATCATAAGATATGATCTTCATGAAAGTTATAGATAATGATGTTGGGGTTATTTAAAAATTTGAATCATATAATTCGGACCATTTTATGAAAAGTTATGCCCAAAATACGGAAGCAATATCATTTTCGTCGAGTATTGGAAGACCATATACAACGTTTTTAGGGGTGTTACAACTTGGCGGGGCTAAGACATGTACCTAGATTACCCTCAATATATAAGTCAAAGCACCAAAAGTAACTCAAGAGTTTGTACAAACATAAGCTAGAAAGATAGAAATGTTGTTTCTAAAACATAGGAACTCACCAAATATTGGTAGCCTTCAACGATCAAACTTAGCCACGGGGAAGAGAGTGTGGAGCGACGCCGGTTCCTACATGGTGATATCATATAGCCAAAAGTATGCTTTAGTACTTTGAATGTACTAAGTATGTGAGCATACTATATGATAAAGAACATCAAGACATTTATAAGCAATATGCATAAGTGAATGATTACATGAGAAAGCATCATATGGAACTTTAAAACATTCATTTTGTAGGAAGATGATCATAATTGACATTTAAGACCATACGAGCTATTACATGGAATCCAATATAATTCCCTACATTGGCATGAGGAGACTACTTGCTAGGTAGAACTCCGTCAACTTTAAACATTTTTTTAACTTTAACTTTAATGGCTAATCGTGGATCCAGTAGCCTAAATAGTCTACAAGGCTCCTATGTTGGCGCATAATTAATGCAACATCAGACTTTACTTAAGAACCCCTTAGATTGAGTCCACATCTACATGGTAAGTTCGGTGTCAAGTCAATCCCACGGAATAACATTTAGATATCATAATAACATAAGTATTTATATAACTTTAGACATCAAATCATCATTCAGTGGAATAGCTCATTAAAAAATTTCATTTAATTCAAATATGTTAGAAGTGTCCTTTCACACTGAATCAATTTTTGGCTAAGAAGCCCTTTCATCATTATTTAATCATTTTATAAGACTCCCTTAAACATAAACTCCTACTTCATAAACTTTTATTTTGAGTCAATCTTTCAATGCAGCTTCATTTCAACATAAGAAAACTAGGTGGGTTCATTTCCTCCAACTTTCAATACATTTAAAAGCAATGCAAGCATGCATGAGAAGGATGGAAATGCATTAATTAAAATTTCTAGAAAAATAACCCACCATATCCATGTTAAAACCAATTACAATAGGAACCTTAAAAAATCATTCATTTCATGAAATTGAGAGTCAATATATATCAATATAGATAAATAAGCTTCAAATATACCATAACCCATGCATTTAGAGTCATCATGTGAAAGCCCATAAGAGTTCATCATTTAGAATTTTCAATATCAAGTTGAGGAAAATATTTGGGCTCCATGGGTGAAAGAACCCATGGATGAAACCCACATACCTGGGAGAAATAAAATCCCTTATGAAACTTGAGGAGGTATGGAGACTTGAAGATGCCTTGAGATGAAATTCTAGCTTGGCTTGAAGTTCTTGGAAGAGTTTGAGAAGAGAGGATTTGAGTGTCTTGAGTCTAAGTATGAAGAATGAGGGTTTTTAGAAGGTTTAGGGTCTTTAGATGAGAGAATTCAACCCTCAAAATGATACCATTTTGAATTAAAACATCAGAAAAGACCAAAATATCCCTTTTAAAATTTGCTTGGGACTGATTTCACGAGGACCCTTCATGTTCCGTGGTGCTCACCATGGCCCATGGTGGTGTTCCGTGGTATTTTACTTGGGAAAAGTTTCCAAAAAGCCTGCAGGGTAGGTCTCTGAAGTTTCTTCACGGAAGACCTTAATGGTCCATTTAGAGCATCACGACACATGAAACTTGGTCGTGGTGCAGGTCTTACAAGAGGACTCGCAGGAGTGACTATCACAGATCACACCATGGTCCATGAATCTCTCCACGGCCTATGGTGGTTGTCTATGGTGCTGGACTTGGAATGTTTTCTGAGGCCTTTAGGAAGGGGTCGCCATGAAGGGCTTTATGAACCATGGTTCTCACCACGGTTTGTGGTCCTCATCGTGGTCCCTTTACTATAGGTCTGAGCATCTGAATCCTTACCACGGTTGCTCGCCCCAGCCCATAGTGCTTACCACAGCCCGTGATGGCTTCCGTGGTCAAGTCTTGGTGCCAGTTTTCTATAACTTTTTGAGATTTTCTCCTTTGTTCCTTGGTTTAGGATCTTCCACATTTCCGGGATCTTACAGCAGCATCGAGTCAGGATAAGTAAAGGTTTAAGACCCCAAAAGTTGGAACCTAAATGAAATCATCAAAAATTTTGGAATGACCTCATGTTTATGAGTCACTCTACGACTTATACAGCTCTCTATGACTCATAGGAATGATTTGTAGAGTGAGTCCCAAGGGTGTATCTAGAACAAACCTTGGATGACACCCTACGAATCAAACAGGACGAGTCGTAGGAGTGTCTATGATTCTTCAAAGTGAGTCATAACACAGCTTCAGAGACTCTTACACTATAAGATTTTAGACATGTAGGATGAGTCATGTTTATGACTTGTAGTCCTTCAAATGAGTCATAGACATGAATCATAGGTTAAGTTCATAGACCCTCAAGTTTGCAATTTTTGAAACCTGCAGGACGAATCCAAACGACGACTTGTAGTCATAAAGATGAGTCATAGACACAAATTATATGCAAACTTAAAAGACCTTGAGATTTCAAAGTTTTGATGAACTGCAGGATGAATCATCTTGCTGACTCGTCCCTTCTCCTATGATTTGTAGAAAACAAGTCGTAGGGTAAGAATTCAAGTTTTAATGAAAGGTATTTATGTCATTTTGTCACGATCGAAGCCTAGGTCCTAGACGTGACATGGAAAATGAGGAACCTGAAAGTACCTCAAATAAGCCTCTTAGCAATCTTTTAGCCTTTCATAGGTAATGAAAATAAATAAATAAGAAGAAATCATAATAGTAAATTTTCAACTTACATATGTCCAACAATACCTCTAACCTTTAGATTTAACGGGGCTAAGACAAGTCTCTAGCTCACCCTCAATCATAATAGAAATAAATGCCATATTAAGTGTCTAAAGATCTCAACATATCATATGCTAGAAAGATAAATGAGTATTGTTCCCGAAATATGGGAACTCACCAAAAGTAGTCTTCAAACAAAAGATCAACTAGCCACTTGGATGAGAACGAGGAGGAGCACTGGTCCCTACATGGTAATATCATATAGGCAAAAGAGTATGCGTTAGTACTTTGAATGTACTAAGTATGTAAGCATGCATGAACATTGAGGAAATATTAAAATATTTATGTAATATGGAGCATAATTTAATGTATGCATAATAAATCATATAGATATCCTTTAAAACATTCATTTTGTGGGAAGATCACCATAACCGACATTTTAGACCATACGATCCATTACATGGAATCCAACATAACCCCATATATTGGTCGGGGAGACTATTTGTCGGGTAGAACTCCGTCAACTTCATTCATTTCTTTAACTTTAAGGGTTTTCATGGATACATTAGACAAAGCCTACAAGGGCTCCTTTGTTGACACATAATTAATGAGACAAGAGGTTGCTACTAGGAATCCCTTACCGAATCCCACCTCAATGACCCATTCGGTTCTACGTCAATTCCACAGAATAATTTAATACTTTAAAAAAGTCAAAGCATATAGCTTGAGAATTCAAATTATCACATTCGGTGGAATAGCTCATTAAAACTTTTAGTGAATCAAATATGTAAGAATTTTCCTTATAGCATAAAGAATCCATCATTCATAGTATTTCATCATTTTTATTTCATGAAACTCTCTTTTGATCAAAGACATTGCTTTCATAAACATATATTTGGAGTCAAAGTTTTGAAGTCAAATTTCATTGAAAACATAGTAAAACTAGGTGGGTTCAAATCACTTCAACTTGCAAACATGTATGTAAATTAATATGCATAAATACTTTGAAATCTATTAATAAAAATTCATGCTTTGAACAACCCACCATGAATTTCAAGAACCTTTAAAGAGATAAATAGAGAAATTACTTGCAAACCATCAATTCATACATATGAAATCATGTTGCATCAAAATAGACCAATAATCATTAGTTTAACCATGATTCATGCTATTAAGTAAAAATAAGAATTACCCATAAGAACATATTACTTGAAATCAAGTGATTTAGTTGAAAGAGTTTTGAACTACATGGGTAGAAGAATCCATGGATAAACACCCACATAACTTAGAGTAAAACTTAAAGAAAATAAACATAATTTATCATATAATCAAAATAATTTAGGCATGAGAGTGGAAGGAATACTCTCACTGAAGCCTTACATACCTAGAATCCAAAACATTACTCAGAATCGAAGGACTTAATAAACACTCTTGAATCTTAGTCTTTTCTCCTCGCTGGAGCATTTTGTGTATTACTCGGGGTATATGAATCACCAGAATAGTATTTCTACACTCCTAAGAACGAAAACTATATTTTGAAAATGAGTAAAGGTGTGTATAGAGAGAAGAGTTGCTTGAAAAAGCTTGATGTACAAAATAATAAAATAAGGTGGGAATTTATAGGTGTGAAGGATGAACCTAACAATAATTAAAATAATTATAAAGAAAAATCTAAAAATTTAATGGAAGATTGTGATGTCATGGGTGATGTCAAATAGAAGACTATTGATGTCATGGGTGATGTCAAATGGATCTAGATCTTTCCATGGTTGGTGAGATGGAATTTCTTTTAACGAAATACTATTTTTCGGAGCTGCGTTTGAAAAAGATAACTTCCTCATTAGGATTGGTGTCTTCATATGAATTGTTGCTCTAGAAGTCGACTTTCATGTCATTCAAGAATCAACCAATTTGGAGCATCCTATTGTGAGATATGATATTTCTTCTACAAATACTCCATTTTGTCACAACACCATATCTTGCAATAATTTATTTATTTGACCTACTTAACCACCAAAATATAAAATATGGTCAACAAAAGTTGTAGTTAATGATGTTCGGGTTATTCAAAAATTTAAATCACCTAATTTGAACCATCTTATTAAAAGTTATTCCCAAAATACAGAAGTTGTATCAGTTTTATTGAGAATTGAAACATCATATACAATATTTTTAGGGGATGTTACACATTTTCCAAGTTTGATTCAATGAACCTAGACATAAGGGGAAGATAATGTAACACCCCCTAAAAACATTGTATATGGTGTTCCAATTCTCGATGAAAATAATACAACTTCTGTATGTTGGACATAAAATTTCATAGGATGGTCCAAATTATTTGATTCAAATTTCTAAATACCCCAACATCATTACCTACAACTTTTGTGAAGACCATATTTTATGTTTCAAAGGTTAAGTTGGTTAAATAAATTAATTTTTACAAGACATGGTGTTGTGACGAAATAGAGTATTTGTAGAACAAAACTCATATCTCAATGTACGATACTCCAAATCAGTTTATTTATGAACGACATGAAAGTAAACTTCTAGATAAAAAATTCATATGAAGACATCAATCCTAATGAGGAAATTATCTTATTCAAACTAGTTTCAAAAAAGGGTATTCTATTAAAAGAAGGTTCATCTCACCAACCATGGAAAGATCTAGATCCATTTGACATCACCCATGACATTAATAGTCCTCCATTTGACATCACAATCTTCCATTAAATTTTTAGATTTTTTTTATAATTATTTTAATTATTGTTAGGTCCCTCTTTCACACCTATAAATATCCACCTTATTTCATCATTTGTTTATCAAGCTTTCTCAAGCAACTCTTCTCTCTATACACTTCTTTACTAATTCTCAAAATATAGTTTTAGATCTTAGTAGTGTAGAAATACTATTATGGTGATTCATATACACCGGGTAGTACATAAAGCGCTCTGGCAAGGAGAAAAGGCTAGGATTCAAGAGTGTTCATTAAATTCTTTGATTCTGAGTAACCCTTTGGATTTCAGGTTTGTAAAGCTTCAATGAGAGTATTCTTTCCACTCTCATGCCTAAAGTATTTTGATTATATGATAAATTATGTTTATTTTCTTTAAGTTTTACTCTAAGTTATGTGGGTGTTTATCCATGGGTTCTTCCACCCATGTAGTCCAAAACTCTTTTAACTAAATTTCTTGATTTCAAGTAATATTTTTTTATAGGTAATTCTTGGTTAAATAAATTATTATTGGTCTATTTTGATGCACCATGATTTTATATGTATAGATTGATGGTTTGCGAGTAATTTATCTATTTATTTCTTTAAAAGTTTTTGAAATTCATGATGAATTGTTTAAAGCATAATTTTTAATTAATGGATTTCAAAGTATTTAAGCATATTAATTTACATACATGTTTGCAAGTTGAAGTGATTTGAACCCACCTAGTTTTACTATATTTTTAATGAAGTTTGACTTAAAAGCTTTGACTCCAAATGAATGTTTATGAAAGGAATGTCTATGATAAAAAGGGAGTCTTATAAAATAAAAGAATGATGAAATGCTATGAATAATGGATTCTTTATGATTTGAATCACCAAGTGTTTAAATGAGCTATTCTACCGAATATGATGTTTTGAATTCTCCAGCTATATGCTATGAATATTTTTAAGTATTAAACTATTTTGTGGGATTGACTTAGCACCGAATGGGGCATTGAGGTGGGATTCGGTAAGGGATTCCTAGTAGCAACCCCTTGTCTCATTAACTATGTGCCAACATAGGAGCCCTTGTAGGCTTAGGATAATGGATCCATGAAAGTCGATAAAGTTAAAGTTAAAGAATGAATGTAAAGTTCACGAAGTTCTATCTTAGGCAAGTAGACTCCCCAGCCAAGGTACGGGGTTATGTTGGATTCCATGTAATAACTTACATTGTCTTAATATCGGTTATAGTTAACTTCCCACAAATAAATATTTAAAATATAATTTACATGATTACTCATACATGTATATATCCACATATGTATGATTTAAATGATATCTACTTGATTACTCATGCATGCACTCATTTATGTACTTTACCTTATAAATGTCCTAAATGTTTTACTTTGTCATGCATGGCTACATACTTAGTACATTGAAAGTACTAATGCATACTTTTTTGCCTACGTGATATTACCATGTAGGGACTAGTGCTCCTCCTCGTTCTCCTCCACGTGGCTAGTTGAGATTTCGTTTGAAGGCTACTTTTTGTGAATTCTCATGTTCCGGGAACAATACTCCTTTATCTATCTAGTTTATGATATGTTGATATCTTTAGACACTTATTATGACATTTCTTTCTATTATGATTAAGGGTGACCTAGAGACTTGTCTTAGCCTCGTTAAATCTAAAAGTTAGAGGTATTGTTGGACATATGTAAGTTGAAGATTTACTATTATGATTTTTACTTTTTTATTTATTTTTATTACCTATGAAATATTAAAAGAATGCCAAGAAGATTGTTTGAGGTACTTTTGGGTTCTTCATTTGCCATGTCACTTCTAGGCCCTAGGATTGGGTCGTGACACTTATCCTGCAGGTCCCCAAAACCTGTAAAATTCAAGTCTCTGAAGTTTATGAACAGCTAAAAAAAATGTATATGACCCATCCTCAATGAAATGACCCATTATGCAAGTTTGTAGACTTATCCCTAAGAGGTCCTTGAAACTTGGCCTCTGAACTTAGCTTACAAGTGGTTTCTATGACCAGTCTTCTTGAGGATGACTCATCCTGGAAGGTCGTAGATACTCTCCTGAGGGAACTCCAATTTTCTTCTTGATGGGTTGCTTTACGACCTAACCTTATGAGCTGTAGAAGGTCCTACGAGCCGTAGCGGGACTCGTTCACATGGGTTGGTTCGAAAATTTGAGACCTTTCTCCTTGGTTCCAACTTTTTGACTCATGGGGTCTTACAATATCTCCCCCTTGGAAACATTCATCCTCGAATGAGATTAACTTATCATAGGAAGGACACAGGAAGAGGACTACAAACCCAACATGAAAAAAGTGACACATGCAATGCATAAAACATGAGATCTTTAAACTTAGCATAAAACATAACTTCAAAATTTAACTTCATGAACATGCATGCATATGAGGACGTAAGAAAACTGAAACATAGGAGTCTTAAACATTGAGAATGAGTAACTTAGTACCTTAGACTTGAGAAGAATGAAAAAGATGAGGGTAATGTTTCATCATATCCGTTTCCGCTTCCCACGTAGCATTTTCAACTTGTTGATTCCTCTATAGGACTTTAACAGATGCAATTTCTTTGTTCCTCAATCTCTTAACTTGTCGGTCAAAAATTTCAATCGAGACTTCTTCATAGGTCAAGTTTTCTTCAACATTCACTACTTCCAAAGGAACAATGGAACTAGGATAACCCACATATTTTCTCAACATAGACACATGGATCACCGGGTGAACCATGGCCATCTCCAATGGCAACTCCAACTCATAAGAAACTTTGCCAAAAAGTCTCAAGATTTTATACGACCCTACATACCTAGGGCTCAATTTCCTTTTCTTACCAAATCAAACCACACTTTTCATGCGTGAAAGCTTCAAATACACCCAATCACCCACATCAAACTCAAGATCCCTTCTTCTAGTGTCGGAATATGACTTTTGACTACTTTGAACCATCTTCAACCTTTCTCTAATGATCTTCACCTTCTCTAAAGCATCAAGTACCAAGTTGGGACCCCACAAGGTCATCTCACCTACTTTAAACCAACCAACTGGGGATCTACATCATCTCCCATACAAAGCCTCAAATGGTGCCATCTCAATACTTGAGTGGTAACTATTATTATAGGCAAACTTGATGAGTGGTAGATGATCATCCCAATTTCCTTTAAACTCCAACACACAATCCCTCAACATGTCTTCTTGTGTTTCAATTATCCTTTCAGCTTGCCTATCGATTTGAGGATAGAATGCGGTGCTCAAATTTACCTTAGTACCGAGGCCTTTTTGAAACAATTTCAAAAATTGAGAATTGAATTAGGTACCACGATCTAAAATAATAGACAACGGTACACCATGAAATCTCACCAACTCCTGAATATATAACTTGGCATAATCTTTGGCCCTATAGAAAGTCTTAATCGGTAGGAAGTGATCTGACTTAGTTATTCTATCAACAATCACCCAAATAGAATTATATCATTTCCGAAAGTGAGGCAAACCTACTACAAAATCTATTTTAGCATCTTTCCATTTCCAAGTAGGGATTTCTATATCTTGGGATAGACCACCCGACCTTTGATGTTCGGCCTTCACTTGTGATAATTCAGACATTCGCACACGAACCTAACTATTTCCTTCTTCATGCCACCCTACCAATACAACTCCTTCAAGTCCCAATATATTTTTGTCGAATCGGGGTGAATGGAGTATGTAGAATTATGTGTCTCCATCAAGATCAAACTCCTTAGGCCATCCACATCCAGAATACATAACCGACCTTGGTAATATAACACCCCATATCTCCCTTGGAAAAGAGCTCTACCTTCTTTTCCTTTACCAACTTCTTTAACTCGATAGGTGTCGAGTCAAGGTCTTGTTTCAACTTGACATTCCTTACCAAAGAGGATTCGAATCCATCTTGGACAACCATACCACCATCATCGCTACTGCGCAACTTCACTCTAAATCTAGCCAATCGGTGAACATCTTTCACCAACTCCCTTTTTCCTTCATCAACATGGGCCACACTCCCCATAGACACTCTATTAAGTGCATCGGCAACCATATTGTCTTTACTCGGATGATAATGCACACTTATGTCATAGTACTTGAAGAGATCTATCCACCTTATTTGTCTTAGATTAAGGTCCTTTTGGATGAACATATATTGAAGGCTTTTATGATCGGTATACACATATACATATACTCCATAGAGGTAGTGCCGCTAAATTTTCAAAGCAAAAACAACGTCCACCTACTCAAGATCATGGGTAGGGTAGTTACGCTTATGCACTTTTAATTTCCTAGAAGCATAGGCTATGACCTTACCGTTTTGCATTAAGACACAATCCAAACCAATCTTCGAAGCATCAAAATAAACCACAAACCCTTCTAATCCTTCTAGTAGAGTCAAAATAGGAGAGGAGGTAAGCCGATCTTCCATGGTTTGGAAACTCCTTTCATACTCATCCGTCTGTATAAATTTCGCCTTCTTTGAGTGAACTTTCTCATAGGAGATGAGAAGGAAGAAACCCCTTCAACGAATCTTCTATAGTAACCGGCTAGACCCAAGAAGCTCCTAATGTCCGAAGGAGACAATGGTCTAGGCCAATTCTTGACTGACTCCGTTTTCTTAGGTTCAACTTAATCCCCTCACCAGATACTATGCTACCAAGAAAGGCCACCTCCTTCAACCAAAACTCGCACTTACTAAATTTTGCAAACAACTGCTTATCCCTCAACGTTTAGAGCACAACCCTCAAATGATCCTTATGTTCTTCCTCACTTTGAGAGTAAATCAAAACATCATCAATGAACACCACAACAAAAGTATCAAAGTAGGGTTTGAACACCCTATTCATTAGATCCATGAATACCTCCAGTGTATTCGTCAATCTAAAACTTATTACCATAAACTCGAAGTGACCATACCTTGTCTGGAATGCCGTCTTGGGAATGTCACACTACCTCACCCTTAGTTGGTGATAGCCGGACCGAAGGTCAATCTTGGAGAAGTGACTCGCCTCTTGTAGTTGATCAAACAAGTCATCTATCCTAGGAAGTGAATACTTATTCTTAATAGTCACCTTATTCAATTACTGGTAGTCTATGCACATTTGAAGTGACCCATCCTTCTTTCTTACAAAATGGGGGCACTCCACGATGAAATACTTGGCCTTATGAACCCCCTTTCTAACAAATACTTTAATTATTCCTTTAATTCCATTGGGGCCATTCAGTAAGGAGGAATAGAGATAGGTTGGGTATCGGGGAGGAGATACATACCATAATAATCTTCTCTTTTGGCAAGGACACTGGAAAGGTTATCGGAAAACTCATTGATTACGGGTACCGAATCAAGAGGAGGGCTTTTAGAGTCGACATCCCTAACTCTCACTATGTGGTAAATACAACCCTAACAATCAATTTTTGAGCCTTGAGACAAGAAATGGATCTACCCTTCACCACTGAATTATGACTTTCCCAGTCAAAAATAGACTCATTTGGTAATGAAAAATTGACTCGATGAGTCCTACAATCTATGAAAGCATAAGATGCCTGTAATAATTTCATCCCAAGAATGACATCGAAATCTACCATGTCAAGCTCAATGAGATCACAAGGAATAACTTTATGCAAGATAGACATGGAATAATCCCTATGGACCTTTCTAGCAACAACCAACTCACCAACGGGGGTAGACACCAAATAAGGCTCTAATAATATTTCGGGTGACACATCAAACCTTTTAGCAAATAGGGTCGGCCCATTATATACATACATGCGGGCCGATAAGGCTACCGTGACAAAGGGAATATCCCCAAAACATAAGTCATACAGACAAAACTGCACTCACATATATACATAACCCATACGCATGTCTACAGACCTCTAAGAATATTAGTGATAACATATAGAGGGATAGGGCCCCCGTTGTACCCCTGAATAAACAAATATATACATAAAAGGTTTAGTACTAAAAACTCGGCTTTGATTTAATGGATCTCCTTCCAAATCTGCTGAGTGGAATCCTAAGCTAGCAGATCCCCAAAGTGCGCGTCTGTACTTGAGGGTATGAAACACAGCCCCTCCGGAAGGAGGGGGTCAGTACGATATGTGTACTGAGTATGTAAATTATAAAATATCATAACGAGGGCACAACTAACATAGGGATGCAGGGGAAAGTATAATATTCAACAAACTACTGTACCTGCATCTCATAAAATAAAGTCATGTATACCCTTATCAAGTCCCGCACTCGGCCCGCTAGGGGACTCGGTGTTACAAAAACATCACCCTATCATGATAGGTATATATATACTACTAGCGCTGTGGCACGTACAGCCTGATCCATGTATATAGTAAGTTAGTACTGAGGAGCATACGACCCAATCAATATATAGTATAATGATGCCGAGGAACGTACGGACCAATCCATATATAACATAATGATGCCGAGAAATGTATGGCCCAATCCCTATATAGCAAAATATATCGAGGAACGTTCGGCTCGATCCTTATATAGAAAAATATGCCGAGGTACGTTTGGCCCGATCCATACATAGTATAATGCATATATGTACATGTAGAACTCAGTAGCATATTATACATCCTTCCAATATTACCATAAAGCAGGTCCAAGAGCCCCTAGGTATAGGAGCTTACATATCCCATCACTATTCATCCTATAGAAGGTTCAAGGGTCATAGTTCAACTACTTCTAGGCCCTTATCACTCAAAAGTAGGTACATGTCATGAGTCACACACGAAAATTATAAATGGAACCATCTCTAACTCATATCACACATTCTTTCACTTACATTAAGCCATTTTAAGAGAAGGAAGGAATAGGCTTCATGTATAATACTTTTTATCCTGCTTTTGGATATCATTTCAAAAGGGCCTCAGTACTAAGGTGAAGTTAAGCACCACATTCCATCCTTAAACCAATGGCAAGCCGATAGGACGATTTAGATACTAGAGGATATGTTAAGAGTTTGTTTGTTGGAGTTCAAGGGATATTGGGATAATCAGCTACCTCTCATTTAGTTCGCCTATAATAATAACAACCACTCGAGTATTGAGATGGCGCTATTCAAGGCTTTGTATGGAAGACGATGTAGATCTTTGATTGGCTAGTTCAAAGTTGGTGAGATGACCTTCTTAGGTCCTGATTTGGTACTTTATTCTTTAGATAAAGGGAAAGTCATTAGAAAAAGGTTGAATATGGCCCAACGTCATCAAATGTCCTATTCCGATGTTAGAAGAATGGATCTTGAGTTTAAAGTGGATGATTGGGTGTATTTGAAGGTTTCACCCATGAAGGTTGTGGTTAGGTTTGGCAAGAAAGGTAAATTGAGCCCTAGGTATGTGGGGCCTTGTAAAATTTTAAAGTGAGTTGGTAAAGTAGCTTTTGAGTTGTAATTACCTTTGAAAATGTCCATGGTTCATCCGGTGTTCTATGTGTCTATGTCGAGGAAATGTGTGGGAGATCCTAGATCTATAGTGCCTTTTGAAATACTGAATGTTGAAGAGAATTTGACCTTTAAAGATATTTCGGTTGAGATTTTGGACCTGCAAGTCAAGATATTAAGGAACAAAGAAATTGCATCCGTTAAAGCTCTTTGGAGGAATCAACAAGTTGAAGGTTCCACATGGGAAGCAGAAGCAAACATGATGAAACATTACCCTCATCTTTTTCATTCTACTCAAGCCTAAGGTAATAATTCCTCCATGCTCAAGTATTTAAGACTCTTATGTTTCATTTTTCCAAGTGTTCATATGCATGAACTTTTATGAAGTTGAATTTTAAAGTTATGTTTTATGCAAAAGCTTAATGGTTTCATCTATGATTCATTTCGAAGGTCATTGATATATATGTTGGGTTGCTAGTCCTCATGCCATGTCCTCTTCTATGTCAATTTTTTTCATTTGAGGATGAATGTGCCCAAGAGGGAGATATTGTAAGACCCCGAAGATGTGAAAGGCCTTAAACCAAGGAACCAAAATGACACCTAAAGCCGACCTCGAAAGACGTCACAGACTATGGTAAAGACCACGGGCCATAGTGAGCCACATGGAAGAGATTTAGAGACTCAGACTGCAGGGACAAATCACGATGGAGGACCACAAACTGTGGTGAGCACCACGGGCCATGAAGCCCTCTGTGGTGAGCCTTTCTCCAGGACCCTCAGGAATTTTCTTAAGACAGGGTCCATAGATGCCCACTATGGGTCGTAGAACTCTACACGGAACGTGGTGAGTCCTCGTAGTAGACACTTTGCAGGTCCACTTGTAGACCTGCAGAAATGACCATATTTCATGGACCGTAGTTATCTTTATGGACCATAAAGATATCCCGTGGTGAAACTTCAGAGACTACCCCTATATGCCCTTTTCTGAATTTTCTAAGTCCCTCACTGCGGGACCCCACCATGGACCGTGGTGAGCACTACGGACCATGAAGGGTCCCCGTGAAGTCCTTTCCTACTAGATTCTTAAAGGGGCATTTTTTATTTTCTGTGTTTTAATCCAAAATGGTGTCTTTTTGGAGGCTAAATTCTTGCATCTAAAGACCCTAAACCCTTCCAAGACATCATTTTTCACACTTAAGACTTAAGACTCTCAAATTCTCTCTTCACAAACTCTCTCAAGAACCTCAAGGCAAGACTAGGGTTTTCAATTCAAGGAATTCAAATCACAATTCTTCCTCAAGTTTTCTTTTGGGTTTTGTCTCCTACAAGGTATGTGAGATTTTTATCCATGGTTCCTTCAACCCATGGAGTCAAAATGAATTTGCAATTTGATATTTCAACTTCCTTATGATGAATTCTTAAGGGCTTTTATATGATGAGTTTAAATGTATAGAACATGATATATTTGGACTTTATATACCTATATTAATGTATTTTGACTCTCAATTGCATGAGTTGAATTGTTTAATAATGTGCCTCAATAAAGGTTTGAAGGAGGTTTTGAGTATGAATGGTGGGTTGTTTGATAAATTCTAAATTGATGCATTTCATCACTCTCATGCATGCAATAATTCTTCAAAATCCATTTAAAGGTTTTACGAAGAGAACCCACCTAGTTTTCCTCATGATTTAAGTAAAGTTGAAATGAAGTTTGACTCCAAATGAATGATATGAAGTAAATGCTTATGTAAAGGGAGACTTTATGAAATGATTGATTGATGAAAGGGCTTCTTATCCAAACTAAGTTTTCAATGTGAAAGGACAATTCTTGCATTGAATCAAATGAAAGGTTTTAATGAGCTATTCCACCGAATGATATTTGTTTTGTGTCGAAGTTATATATTATGATATGATGATGTTTAAAAGTATTCCGTGGGATTTGACCTAGCACAGAATGTAGCATGTAGATGAAGAATCGATCTAAGGGGTTCTTAAGTAAATTCTCATGTTATATTAACTATATGCCACCATAAGGGCCCTTGTCGATTATTTTTAGGGTAGTAGATCCATGATTAGCCATTAAAGTTAAAGTTGAAGAATGTTTAAAATTGATGGAGCACTACCCTATCAAGGTTGTCTCCCATGTCTTGATGCAGGAATCATCGGCCTACTCTGATGTAGGAGTCATCAGATTCCATGTAATAGCTTACTTGGTCTTGAATGTCGGTTATGGTCACTTTCCCACAAATTGATGGATTAAAAGTTTTATTATGATGTTTCTCATGCACGCATTAACTTTTGTATATTATTTATATATATATGAAATGATGTCTTTCATTTTAGCATGATCTCATACTTAGTACATTCAAAGGACCAACACATACTTTTTCCTACATGATATCACCATGTAGGAACCAGAGTTGCTTCATACTCTCTTCCCCGTGACTAGATTGCTCGTTGAAGGCTACTATAAGTGGTGATTTCCCATGGTACGGGAACAACACTCTTATTCTTTCTAGATTATTATGATTTTTATACATTTGAGTTATCTTCTGTTTCTTTTGACCAACTCTTAGGGGTGAGCAGAGACATGTCTTAGCACCCGCCAAGTATACGGATGAAGAGGTATTGTTGGATAAGTTGATGATGTCTGATATTGTGAATGACTTTTATTCTATGTTATCTCCTTTAATCCCATTACTCCATTTATTTCTGCTTTTGTTTATCATTACTAATGAAATGCTAAACAAATGCTAAGAGGCTTGGGTGAGGTGCCTCTAGATACTTCATTCTCCATGTAATGTCTAGGACCTAGGTTTGGGTCGTGGCAATAGCAAGTCATTTTATAATCCTTCAATAGCTCAAGCCATCTTCTTTGTTGAAGGTTCAAGTCATTTTGAGTGAACACATATTGTAAACACTTGTGATTTGTGAAAACATCCACATGGACACAATAGAGATAGTGTCTCCACAACTTTAAAGCAAATATTACCACTGCCCAAGTCATGAGTTTGGTAATTTTTCTCATGTTCCTTGAGTTGTCTTGAAGCATAAGTTATTTCTTTACATTTTTGCATTAAAACACAACCAAGACCAACTCGTGAAGCATCCGAATACATAACAAACCGATCAGAAACTATATTATAGGGGAAGAACTTACCTTTCCCGAAATTGGCTAGAACTCGCCAAAATCGCGCTTCAGAACTTTTTTTCAGCGTGCTGTAACGTCGTGGCAGCATGCTATCCGTTTTTTGCTGCACCAAACTCTAATTTTATACTACTAATACTTCCATATCATCGTGGTATACGCTATATAATTAATTTACGGAACGAAATTGGGACTTACCTTATTTTTCTCCCAAAGCCGTCACCCTTTTCTCTCTTAGCTTAGGGTTTATTTTTCTCTTGTTGGTGCTCATTTTTTTGGATCAGAACTGAATACATTAGTCATATATACATATATTTAGGTGGACCTAGGTGGTGACACGTGTCATCCCCTCAGGATGACACGTGTCAAGCCATGATTGGCCACCGTGTCATGC
This sequence comes from Solanum dulcamara, assembly GCF_947179165.1. Lineage (NCBI taxonomy): Eukaryota > Viridiplantae > Streptophyta > Magnoliopsida > Solanales > Solanaceae > Solanum > Solanum dulcamara. The sequence goes on along the minus strand of NC_077237.1, from coordinate 53,332,893 downwards.
TGCCAATTAGGGGCTGCCACGTGGCAGCGGGGTCCACCTCCCCCAAGCAGCTGCATCACCTACTTGACCCTAAGTAGGTGCATCACCTTCTTGCTTGAGGTACTGCCATGTGTCGCTTCTCCATTGGCTGCCACGCGTCGTCTTTTTCCCTTCCTCGCGGGTTCGTAATCTCGTCTTACTTTAAGAGCTCATGTAATCCGCACTACGTAAGCTTGGTATATCCTTAAGCAACTTAAGTATATAAGACTCTTAACTTAGTGTCTTACGTAGGTAAATCGAGTCCTACGACTCATTTCTTAGCCTCCAACTCATTCCGGATTCTTATGACTCTATCTCCAACCTCCCTTCTCGCGAGGTATCACAATCTTCTTTCCTTAGAGTTGTTTGATAGTGTCGTAGCTTATCCGGCTCACATGATAGTGTCTAAGGAACTCAAGAAGACGTTCTGAGCTCAAGAGTGCGGGGTGTAACATCCTTCCCCCCTTTAGAACATTCGTCCCCGAATGTTGAATAAAACTTTCCTTAAGACTTTATACGGATCATAGGGAGATGCCTTTCTACTGGAATGGCATACATTTTCGTCCAAGTAATTAATATACGAGTTCCAAGACTGGGGCTATCCGTAGACATTGGGAATAGGTACGGACACTTGTGTTTCATGTCCTTTTCAACCTCCTAGTTTATGTCTTCACGATTCTTATTCCGCCACAGTAACTTGAAGGAAGCTATGTCCTTAGTTCGCAACCCGTTTAATCTGCTAATTCTGTATGGAGATAGGTTGCCCCTCGTAGGATAACTCCCTGTTACGTGGACCTCCTCCACGGGAAATATTCTGGGAGTATCGTTCCCATTCTTATGGAGCATTGATCTGTGAAAACTGAATGTATTGTTTCAAATTGGATGGTAGGTCTCATTCCTAGGCAGCTTTATCTATTCTAAAAATGCCATATGAAGGATCAATGTATCCCCTTCTTGCTGACTTTAGGCTGCTAATTGATATCTTATCCCGGAATAAGCTTTACTTCATCAATAATTTAGTGGATCACATCTGGGCCTGTCCCTTAATCCAAGGGCAAAATGTCATACTAAGATTCATCTGGGTTCCTCAATCCCTTTCGAAATGATTTCCAGTAGTTATCTATAAATTGAACTTTTCTATCTGAGATAATATATGTGGGGACTCCGTAAAATCTTATTGTTTCCCTACTATGTCATTTCGCAGAACCCTCAGCTGAATATGCCTTTCTAACTGAAGGGGAACAGGTTGATTCTGTCAGCCCATCTACCATAGCCCATATGAACTCCCAGTTCCTTAGAATGCAAGGTCAGCTCGTACTATAATACATATTAACTGCTTTCCACCTCTGAGTCGGGGTTTCCATTCCCTGAGATAGGCTATCAGACTGCTGATGCTTCTTTTAACTTAAGCTATTGTACAACTCCTCTTAATCTAACTTGTAATGCCTTATGTATGCTATCTTTCTCTTTTACTCAGATCTTTTCTCCAGTTTTCTTACCATACATCATATTGTAATCCTTACATAAACGTGTGTACGGACATAGAGCAGTCGAGAAAATTCCTTAGCATTGCTATACTAGTGGCTTACCTCCTTTAGTCGAGGTCAAGGCTCCACTATGGCTCTTGTCCTTAATACTGATTATATCTGAATAGTTCTGCCTCGAACCATCTTACACTTTTCCTGAATATATTCTAAATATGGTAATCACATTGTTATTACTGACTTTCTGTTATCGAGTAATCATTTGACCTCGCTCTTAGTATGCCAATATTCATAGGTTGCACAACTATTCTTGTGCCATTTTCATGAGGTGCGTTGTATTTCAGTCATAATCTTTTCTGCTCTTGGCTTACTCTGTTCTATATGTGTCGTTGTACTAACTCGCTTTTATAATCTCTTTTTGTCATACTTGTTTTGTTCTCTTTCTCACTTCCCAGGGGGTCACCCATCCTAGTGCTACTCTTATTCGAGCACGCTCAACTTCGGAGTTTTGACGGAATCCGGTGCATCAGTTTGGGTATGATCACGTCCATCTCTTATGGGGTCTCGTTTGACGTTTAAGCATCCCCATTTACATGCGATAGCATCAGTTGATTTGCTTTTACGCTTATACTTCTTTTGTCCACTTCCCCCCTTTTAGGGTGTACCTATGTCATTCTCCGTATATCTTCAGCTATTTACACAGAATGATTCTATTCCAACATATTTAACGGGTTGCACCATATCTACATCTTCTGTTAAATCATCCCCACGTTAGGTTGCCTTTCTAGGAAACCCTAGCACAATCGTAGGGTACTGTAATATTTGGAATATCTCGAATCGAATCTCATCTACTGATTGATACTCAGTAGTATCCGTAATGTAGTAGTGCACTCAAAGCCACATTCCATTCATCCCAATCAGTAATTAGCGAGGGCTCATAATTGGTGCACATTCCCCACTCGAGTGTACTTATACTTTAATGACTCATGTTTCAAGCTTCGTCATTATACTAACTTTATTCCAGTGGATACCACTAATCATTAGAGTGGAGTCACGTGTACACCATACTTCTTTACGCCTCCTGAGCTTGCACCTTTGTCGTGTGCCTAAGGCTCATTTCTAATCCTGCTTAAAACCACATCAACTTCGTGGTAGTAGTGGCCTTGTCTTAATACTTTTTCATCGTACTATACGTCCAGTTCGTAACTGTCTATGTCTCTTTTTGTTCGATACTTATACTTAATTAATCGCATTTATCTTGAGTGCCTCTATTAGAACTTCTGTATTATTCCTTCAACTCATTTCCATTTTTGGTTGGGCGTAAGGAATTCCATATTACCCTTTATTTCCTTGCACTAGCCATCCTTTTCGTCATCATATAACCTTTATTCGAAACTTTCCTTATGGAACTTGATAAATCTTCCTTATTTGTTCCATAGCTTGCTTTTCCGTTCCACACCTATCTTTACATTCCATTTACATGGACCACATCATACCTTCCAGTTAATTCCTTACTAAGTTTTGCTTATTCTAATAATGGTTTTTATTATGTTCACCTGGTACCTTGTTCGTATTCAGATCCATAGTATAATACCGCTTGACTTTCTTCACGATTCTTACTATGGGTTACTTACCCTTCTTAGCTAGTCTTGTCCTTAATGTCCCACAAGCTATCTTATTAACACTTCATATCCGTCACAATTCTTTTCCCTTTGTACTCTTGTCTTACTCTTGTCTTAACCATACTGTTACTTCCTTCAACTATCACTTGTCATAGTTTATCCCTATGTATCAATTTAGGCAATGCCTTACTATCTCATTTTATCTCGATCTATCAGTCCTCTCTGAGTCATTTTCTTTGGCTTATAGTTCCTTTCTAACTTATTCTACTATTCCAGTATCGTCCTCCTAGTTTCTATTGCCATTAACTCAACAATTAACTTATTTCTCGAGGTCAGCCATACTTTTTTAGTCAAATCTCATCATTGTTGCGAGGACAACCTTTCAAGACATACTATAGCCCTGTACCTCATTCTCCTCTTATTTCTAGGAAAATTTGGGCAGAGTTTCCTCTGTATTTCTTACTATCTCAACACCTGCACGCAGAAAATACCAACAGTGCCTCACAGGGCACACATATATAGTCATATCATCTCATATCGCAGCCGCACAGGGCGCCCATGATTAACAGTATGGAAATGAACTTACCTGTTATGTCCACTCGAGCTGCACCTGTTATACTTTCCTGTTTACCTTTCCTTTCACTTTTCAATTGTATCTGTCAATCGCATTTCAATACCTTACCCGACATAGGGATTTCGTGCCTTTGCTTACCTGCGTGCTTCGTAACATCCAATATTATCAGTTACTTTCTTCTATCGGCGTTGTCTTCCTGCTAAAATCGTAGGTTAGTATGAGGAATTTCATTTCCTATAGCTCGGCTCTATCGCACGATCTTAGATATGAAAGAAAGTAACATCCTAAATGTCCTGTAGCCTCTTGTCTATAGATGTGGTGCACAACACACCGATAAACAAGACTCTACTAGACACGGTCTGTAGACACTCCAAGGACGAACTGCTCTGATACCACTTCTGTCATGACCCAACCCCGTAGGCCGCAACTGGGGTCCGACCTGGACCCTCTCATGCGTATTTATCAACTACACTTAAGTTGAACCATGTGTGATGTGATACTATATACAAAAATCCCAATAGTTTAAAACTTAAAAACTTTTTCATGTACATGTAGCCTCTTTCATTTGTATCATATCATGAAAGGGCACGCGAGCCGACAAGGCTGCTATAACAAAAACATTCACAACATATCGAATAGGCAACATCGAAACTAACTCACAAACAACCCACATATACATATGTCTATAGACCTCTAAGAATAGTAACAACAACATATGGCGGGACAAGGCCCCCGCCGTACCCCTGAATGTACAAATATATACATTAAGTGATCAGCATCAAAATTTAGGCTCCAGAATAGTGAAGCACTTCCTACACAGCTGAGAGGATCTCCTATGCTGATGGATCTCCAGAATAAACATCTGTACCTGTGGGCATGAAATGCAGCCCCCCAAGAAAAGGGGGGTCAGTACGATATATGTACTGAGTATGTAAAGCATAACACATCGTAACTGAGATCATAACTGAAATAGGGATGCAGGGGATAAGTATAACAATTAACAAATTACTGTACCTGCACCTTAGGACACGTGATCCTATACACCATAATATACTGTGCCCAGCCCTCTAGTGAACTCAGTGTCATTTTCATTACTTCATAATCACATATCATCGTGTCATAATCCATTTCATTTCATCATATCATCGTATACGGTATCATACCATCGTATACGGTATCATACCATCATATACGGTATCATCTTATCATGTATATCATCGTATTATACTCGGTTCACTACGGGGCTCAGGGTCACAATGTATTGCTTTAATCTTATATGTATGCCTACATAAAGTATCCGGCCCTTTAGTGAGGGACTCGGTGAATGGAGTGGTGTACGTCTATAGCGTACCATCATAATATACATATGTACTCGGCCCTCTAAGGAGGGACTCGGTGTTCCTTCCTTATTTCACCACATATACTATCATATTACAGCCGGCCTGAGACTCGGTGAATAATCGTATCGTCATAACATATAACATATATCACACCTCACGTACGGCATCGTCTCCTCGTGCGTGGAACTATACACATCCGTCCCGGGACGCGGTGAAAGAAGCAGTAACACTGTGCACGATAATATATCCCAGCCCATCGTGGGACTCGAGGAAAGATGGGTTACAGTATGCAATAGTAGAGTAGTGAGAAACCATATGCAACTAAGTCATTATCTAAGACTCGATAAAACAGTCAAGTGAACCGTCACCTGAAGACTGGGGGAGTAATTATCCGAGGTATCCCTTTAGATGTCATTAGGTCTTATATCAGTTGGGTCTTCAGGGATCACAAACATGCATCAAAATAATGCCACATAATTCATGCAATCAGAAATATAGTCTATGCAATCAGAAACACAATTTATCTAGTCAAAGACTCAACTCATGCAATCCACGGCATTTATCATTTCAGAGCCTCTAAAAAGAGGAGCTGGTACCTCTACTTTCTATTCATTATATAGCAGGCTCGAGAATAGTAGTTTGACTACTTTCAGACTCTTAATATTCAGGGGTGACTACAAGTCACGAGTTACAATCAGAGCTCATAAATAGAATTACCTCTAAACCTATATCATATACCATTTCACTTAAAGTTAAGCCATTCCAAAGGAAAGAAGAAATAAGGTTTACATGTACTAGTTTTCATCACATAGAAGACAAAAAGGCAATGACTCAGCTATTGCAGAAGTTCTAATACCAAGAAGTAAACAAGAGTCTCGACTCATACTCAGGGCTTTACGAATGGATTGAATCCCAAATATCGTATACATATCATTCATAACTTATATCTAAGACATGCCAAAAGAAAGGAAGAATAGTTCTACATATCTATTCCAAAAACACACCAAAGGAAAGCTTCACATACCTTGTATGGACTTCTCTTAATCACGTTCACATCATTGTCCTCGAAACCTATTTAACATGGAAGTAATGTAAGTATTAACAACCTTGGACTTTTCAGCAACTTAGACTACCCACGAGTATTCATAACATTCATCCCTTCGCTCGCCTTCTCGACTAGTTCCTTAACTAGTTAGGATATTAACGAAAATCGGGCAGCACCTCCCGTATAATGTGCCCTATACGAATTCCCAACCATGTCATTAGCACCTGCATACAACCAACAATGCAACCAGCAGTCCATACATATACATATTACGACCAAAATTACACAATATAAACCCCCAACAATTCACTCGAAACTAAGATACTAAAACTAGAGTTTTTAGTCTTTCTTCCGCGAATTCTTTAATTGCAAAGCGGAGGGTCATGTGGATGCAACCATCATCTCCCACACCTCATTTATATAACTTTTAGACCCTTCAACACGACACAACACAACCAGCAGCAGCCCCACTCGCACAACACCTTATTTCGACAACAACTTAACTATAGCGATTCCAAATTCATTTATTTCTAACGCCGAACTTTTCAAACCTTTTACCCAACTTCCAGCAGACACTAAGGTGTGTAATACACCCTAATTTAACATCATAAACTTCAAATTATAGGGGAAGAACTTACCTTTCCCGAAATTGGCTAGAACTCGCCAAAATCGCGCTTCAGAACTTTTTTTCAGCGTGCTGTAACGTCGTGGCAGCATGCTGTCCGTTTTTTGCTGCACCAAACTCTAATTTTATACTACTAATACTTCCATATCATCGTGGTATACGCTATATAATTAATTTACGGAACGAAATTGGGACTTACCTTATTTTTCTCCCAAAGCCGTCACCCTTTTCTCTCTTAGCTTAGGGTTTATTTTTCTCTTGTTGGTGCTCATTTTTTTGGATCAGAACTGAATACATTAGTCATATATACATATATTTAGGTGGACCTAGGTGGTGACACGTGTCATCCCCTCAGGATGACACGTGTCAAGCCATGATTGGCCACCGTGTCATGCTGCCAATTAGGGGCTGCCACGTGGCAGCGGGGTCCACCTCCCCCAAGCAGCTGCATCACCTACTTGACCCTAAGTAGGTGCATCACCTTCTTGCTTGAGGTACTGCCATGTGTCGCTTCTCCATTGGCTGCCACGCGTCGTCTTTTTCCCTTCCTCGCGGGTTCGTAATCTCGTCTTACTTTAAGAGCTCATGTAATCCGCACTACGTAAGCTTGGTATATCCTTAAGCAACTTAAGTATATAAGACTCTTAACTTAGTGTCTTACGTAGGTAAATCGAGTCCTACGACTCATTTCTTAGCCTCCAACTCATTCCGGATTCTTATGACTCTATCTCCAACCTCCCTTCTCGCGAGGTATCACAATCTTCTTTCCCTAGAGTTGTTTGATAGTGTCGTAGCTTATCCGGCTCACATGATAGTGTCTAAGGAACTCAAGAAGACGTTCCGAGCTCAAGAGTGCGGGGTGTAACAATCTAATAATGCATAAACATCAAAGTCAAAGACATTCAACATACCAATCACAACATCGAGGGAATCCTCTTACTCTTGATGAATCTGAAGGGCATAAAATATGTTTAGGCGCTGACTGCCACCCGAAGTGGTAGCACACTGATCTGAATGACCAATAGTCTGAGCCTGAACTTGGGTTCTGTCCCTACTACTATACTACCTTGCATGATGACCTGACTATCCACACTTGTAACAAATATCCAATTCCGCTAAGAACTCCCCCTTATGTTTTTTCCCATACTTCTTACATAGAGGAATAGCTTGGCCACCTAGAGCTCCACCTTGTGCCTTAGGATTTGTCACCTTGTCCTTCTCAAATTTTTGAGCCATAGTGTTTGAAGAACCTTGTCCTTGAAAGTTTTGAACTTATCGGAAATGACCATAATTTCCACCGAATTTGTTGTGAGAAAACCTACCTTCAAACCGAGCCCTCTTGGACTCTATTTTATTCCTTTCCTTAAGATTCTCTCCTTCAGTTTGCTTTTTATAAGTAATGACCCTAGAGATGTGCATCTCCTTAATAAGTATAATAGTTCCACATTCTTTCATAACCAAGTTCGACACTCCCGAAATAAACTTGCTCATTCGGGCATGAGAGTTGGCTACCAAGGATAGAGCATACTTAGACAACTTTATGAAATTGATAAAATACACTCTCAAACTCATGTTTTCTTGCTTGAGGTTTGAGAATTCCAACAAATCCGCCTCCCTCAACTCAACTGGGAAGAAGTGATCAAGAAATGCAACTTTAAACTTTTTCCAACTTGTGGGACCTCTTCAACCCTTTTATCTTTTCATTGGTTGTATCAAACTTGAACGGTAACCTTGAGTTGGTAGGCCACCAACTCGACCTTCTCCTATGAAGACACTCCCATAATTTCCACGATCTTAAACAAATCACCAACAAAGTCTTGGGGATCCTCATCAATCTTAGATATATGAAACTCAAAAGGGTTCATCCTTGTGAAGTATTTAACCCTTAAAGCCAGAGTAGATATATTTGGAGGAACAACTACTCCTTGGTTCACTTCATTAGTCACGAGCTTGGGCTAGCATCTGAAAAGTTGCTCAAAACTCTGCATTAGTCACTTATTCATCCAAAGGAGCAATCAGAGCTTGTACTCCTCTTCAACATTCCATTAAATGAGAACTCTTTGTGGAGGCATGATTTTGAAATAAAAAAGAGAAAGCATAAACTTTAGAGTTTAACTCTATAGCACGATGAGATCATGAAAGAAGTGAAATGTTTCTTAAATGCATCATAGCCTCCTATTCATATATGTGGCATATTTCACACAAATTATCAAGACTCCACTTGACACAACATGTTAGACTCCCTAGGACACCAGAACCTTGTGCTCTGATACCAAGTTTGTCATGACCCAACCTAGGGCCTAGTTGTAACACGTCTATTAGAATCTTGAAGGACTCTAATCAAGCCTCTTAGCATAATATTCAAGAGCATATAAAAGGTGAATGAAGTATGTAAAGATAAATCAAGATGTAGAAGAAAAAATCTAAGATAGAATAGAAATTTCAAAATGAGAAAATGACAACATAAGCTCTCTCTAGCTAGCAAACCTCTACTGCTAGATAGGTGCATGGGACAATCTCAGAACTTATCTAATAGACAACATAAGAGTAATGAAGTACAATTGTCCAATATGAAACAAATGTCATGTCTTCAAACTATGAGGTGTTACCAATAAGAAGCTAATATAAAACTCTAGCCATGAGCAGGAGGAGGATGAACGTGATCATCAGATCCTACATTATGATACAATGTAGGAAAAAGTATGCGTTAATACATGGAATGCACTAAGTATGTGAGAATATACATAAACAATAAATATAGGACATAATCAATATGAATCATGGGACTAAAGGTCAATATCTTTAAAATATGAGTAAAGTCATGGAAATATTAAAATATTTATCTCATTGGTCAATGCATATAAACATCATAACTATCATAAGAAATCATAAGTCAACTTAAACTATGTGGGATAAGAATTTTAACCAACATATAAGACTACGTGAGCTAATACATGAAATCCGATGACTGCTGCATCGAGATAGGTGAGACAAACTTGCCAAGACATATTCCATTAAGTACTTCTTTTAGCTGTGCTATCTGGATCTACTAGCTTTACCATATTGACATATGTAAACCTACGCAGGCAACATAGTTTGGGACTAAAGCTTGCTACTAAGATTCCCTTGGGTAACTAACTATGTTACCGGACCTTACCCCACCTAAAAGTCCTCTCGGTGCTTAGTTATTATCCCAATGGAACTCATAAAACTTGGTCATAAATATCAAAAATAAAAATAATTATAAATATCAATCCATTTTTATAAAATAGAATAAGAATAGCTCATCTAGCATCATCATAGTAAGATCATATGATTAGCTCATCTATTACATAATTCACACAATGTGGGTGTAAGCCTTCCATCAATATATACCTTTAATCATAAGCATATTTAGGGTCTAACTTTCCCTATCATTAACTTTTCTTCAAACATCAAAGAATCATAATTCATAACTTCTTAGCATAAAACATCTTTAAACTCATTTATAAAGATTTCATAGAATATAGTTGGAAAAACATGATCATATCTCATAAATACTACTTGAAACTAGAATATGACATGCGTCATTAAAATTCAACTTGAAATCATGCAATATGATGTGAATTATGCATATTTGGGCTAATAGCATTGAAATATATCATAATTGAGAAGACCTAATGAAAATCATACAATTAGGGCTTTAAATTGAAGAAATCATAAGAGAATTTGAGAAGAAACCTTGGGATTCCATGGGTGAAATGTAACCATGGATGAAGTCCCACATATCTTGACCTTTATAAGCCCTAAATTTAAAACAATGAAAGATTCACCTTGAAGAAATCCCTTGAATTGCTTGAGGAAGAAGAATACCTATAAGAGAAAACTTGGGAAAGAAAGCTTTATAATTTTGGGAATTATAGTGAGAATAGGAGGGTTAGGAGAATTTAGGTTAGTTAATGGGTAAGAATATAGTCCAAAAAATCATCCACATTCATTAATAAAATATAGGAAAAAGAGCAAAATAATCCTAGATTAAAACTGAATCCGAAACTTAAATTGATCATCTCTATGGACTGTTATGGATAATATGGTCCGTGGTCCCCTCCGTGGTGAGAGAATTTTAAAAAAGGGAGTTTTGGAACACTTCCCACCATATGACCCACTATGGTTCATTCTGTGTACTGTGGCCCGTGGTGGTCATCCTTGAGGGTGGTATAGGGCTCAAGTCTAAAGGCCTTTGGGAGGTGTCTACCACTAAGGGCACTACGACTCGTGCTGCCTACCACGACCTATAGTCTCTATTGTGGTCCTTTCCTTGCAGAACCTTAGTTCCTAAAACTCTACCACAGCAGCCACCATGAGCCATGGTGATGAATACGGCTCGTGATTTCCCTCGTGGTCATCACCTAGTGCCAAAGTTACATTGTTTTCTAGAAATTCATCTTTCAATCCTTGTTTTCCTACTTTCCAACTTCTGGGATCTTACATATAGTGTAGGTTAGGGATGTTGATGCTGAAACTCCTACTCTTGAGTTGGTACCTATTGGCAATAAATTTCCCAATGTGTTTCTAGATGATTTGCCTTGTGTTCCTCCCAAAAGGGAGATTGACTTTTTCATAGATCTTCTTCCCTATACCCAACTTATTTCTATTCCTTCTTACCATATGGCTTCGGTGGAACTTAAGGAGTTGAAAGAGCAATTGAAGACTTGTTGTATAAGGGTTTTATAAGGACAAGTATTTCACCATGGGGTACTCTCATATAGTTTGTTAGGAAGAAGGATGGCATACTCTGAATGTGTATAGACTACCGACAGTTGAATAAGGTCACCATAAAGAACAAGCATCCAATTTCAAGGATAGATGGTTTGTTTGACCAATTGCAAGGGGAAAGTTACTTCTCTAAAATTGATCTCCATTCTGGTTACCACCAATTAAGGGTAAAATAGTGTGATATCCCCAAGATGACATTTTGAATAAGGTACGACCATTTTAAATTCATAGTCATTTCATTTGGGTTGACTAATTCTTATGCTATCTTCATGGATTTGATGAATCAAATTTTTAAGCCGTACTTAGATATGTTTGTTGTGGTGTTTATTGATAATATTTTGATTTACTCCTGAAATACAGGAAAACATGTGGGTCACTTGAGGATTGTAACTATTTTTGAAGTTTAGTAAGTGCAAATTTTAGGTAAGAGAAGTTCCTTGGTCATGTGGTGTCCAATAATGGAATTAAGATTGATCCAAAGAAAATAGAGGCAGTGAAGAATGGGATTGGACCATTTTGACCTTCAGATATTAGAAGATTTTTGGGCTTAGCCGGATACTATAAAATGTTTGTTGAAGGGTTTTCTTTTATTGCTTCGTCTTTGACTAGGTTGAAGGATCGTCTTACGTAAGCTCCTATTTTGGCTTTTCTGGAAGGGTTTGATGGTTTTTTTTATGTATTGTGATGCCTCAAGGATTGGACTTGGATGTGTGGTGATGCAACATGGTAAGGTTTTAACATATTCCTCAAGGCAACCCAAAGTGTATGAACGAAACTATCCAAACCATGATCTTGAACTTGCGGCATTTATATTTGCATTGAAAATTTGGTGTCATTATCTTTATGAGGTGTATGTTGATTATGTTGGAAATGTTGAAGAGAATTTGACTTATAAGTAGGTTCCAGTGGAAATCTTAGACCAGCAATTGAAGACGTTAAGGAATAAAGAGGTTGCGTCCGTCAAGGTGTTGTGGAGAAATCAACAACTAGAGAGTCCTACATGGAAAGCGGAAGCAGATATGATAAAGCATTATCCGTATCTCTTACCTTCTACTCAAGCCTAAGGTACTAAGTTGTTCATGATCAAATAGATTAAACTCTTACGTTCCAGTTTCATATGTATTTCATATGCATACATCTTCATGAAATTAGTTTTAAAGTCACGATTTATGTTAAGATTGAAAATCTCATGGTTTTTGCTTTATTATGTGTCATTGTAATCATGATTAGGTTGCTAGTCCTTATTCCATGTCCTTTTTATGCTAAGTTAATCTCATTCGAGGAAGAATGATCCCAAGAGGGAAATATTATAAGGTCTTAGAAGTTGGTAAACCGAACAAAAGAGAATTTAAGAAATATTAAGACTATCTCGAAGATTACTATTAGGACTATGACTCGTAGGGATCCTTACGAGTCATACAAGTGAGTCGTGGAAGTGAGTGATAGGCTGGAAAATTTGGGAAGTATGGTGTGCAGGTCAACGTATCGTATAAAGACTTGTGAAAGAGTCTACGACTCATAGAAGAGAGTTGTAATGCAGGTCTAAAAGCATGCAACTATGCAACCCTCAGGACCTCTTCGACAACTCGATAGGATGAGTTGTAGAGAGGACTATTACTCATAAAGGTGGGTTGTATGCAAACATCAGAGATTTCTTTCATAGTTTTTGAGTACCTATAGGATGAATGAAGTCTAAGATTCATAGACTTGAGAACGAGTAGTAGACACGACTCGTATAACAAGTTTATAGACTCGATTTCTAGGTCTTTCACAAGACCTACAAGATGGGTTGTTCCTACGACTTGCCAATGCCTCTACAACTCATAGAGGGCCTCTCGTAGACCCTTGTAACTCAGTTTAATAAGGGGTAGTTTAGTCTTTTTCCTATATTTTACCAATGTATGTGGACATTTTGAAGGACTAGATTCATTAAGTAATTTTTCCTAAATACCCCTAAACCTTTTTATTCCCTCATTATTTCCCCAAACAAGTTTCAGACTTCTCTCCTAAGGTTCCTCATGAGTTCATCATCTTCATCTAGCTTTAGTTAGGATCTCTTCAAAGATTAAGCCTTCTTTTTGAATTCAAAGTTCAATTTTAATCAAAGTAGGTGGGAAATGATCCATGGGTTCCCTTCACCCATTAAGTTCCATGGTTTTCCTCAAATATATAATGAAATTTCATTATCTTTAAACTCTAATTTTGATAAATTGTGATGGGCCATTTCAATTACGTTTTAAGTGTTATTAATGATCATTCTAAGTATGTTTCTACGTAACATACATGATTTAAGGTTGAATTATGAATGCCCATGCATGAAACTATTTTCAATAATGATATACATGAAGTATGATTATGGAGTTCAATGATTCCAAAGTATTCTCATGGATATCATCTAAATTGAATATGTATATGAGTTTTACTCTAAATTCAAGTATGAATATGATTACATATTTAAATTATGATCAAATTATGAATTTCATGCAAGTTATGGAAAAGGTAACTTATGGCCCTATGTTGGTGACCAAGGAACCACATGATATGAACTATGCAAGTATGATATTGTAATGTTAAAAGGCTAATAGTCACATTGAAAGTATGTTATGAAAATAAGCTACTCTATGAAGGATAAACCTATGTTCAACTTTCAAGAGATATGTTAAGTATGATTACTATATATGTATTCCATGGGATGATTCAATGTATCGATATAAAGGAAGTTTGTGGATGATTCAAATTCCATTATACAATTGGAAAATTTAAGTGTTGAAGAAAACTTAACTTATGAAGAGGTTCCGGTGGAAAGTTTAGACCAACAAGTGAAGAGGTTAAGAAACAAAGAGGTTGTGTATGTCAGGTTATTATGGAAAATCAATAAGTAAAAAGTGTTAGATGGGAAGTTAAAGTAGACATGAAGAAGCCATATCCATATCTCTTTCCTCCCACTCAAGCAAAAGGTATTAGGTGGTTCTTTCTCAAATTGCCAAAATTCCTACATTTTAGTTTTTCCTATGTCTTCCATATGCATGCATGTTCATGAAGTTGATTTTTTTAGTCATAGTTTATGTTAAAGTTTGAAAATCACGTGGTTTATGCATTTTTAATGTGTCATTGCATTCATGTTGGGTTGCTAGTCCTCTTTCTGTGTCCTTTCAAGCCAGTTGAATCTCATTTGGGGATGAATGATCCGAAGGGGGAGATTGTCATGGCCAAGCCTAGGGCCTAGACACGACAAGGCGAATGATACACCCGGAGGTAGCTCACCCAACCCTCTTAACATTCATTAAGTTTTTTTATAGGTAATGACATTCAATCAATAAGTGGAAAAACAAGGGAAAAGGGACAAAGGGAGAACATTATAGAATAAGAGCCAACATCAATCTTAGATCATTATACATTTATGTCCAAACATATCTCTACTAATAGACTTAGCGGGGATAAGACATGACCCTAGCTCATCGTCAATCAAAATAGAAATAAGAACCATGAAAGTTATTCAAAAGACTTTACACATCATAAGCTAGAAAACAAATGAGATGTTGTTTTCGAAACAAGGGGAAATCACCAACTATGTAGCCTTCAATGAAACAACTAGACACATAGAGGTGCATGTGGAGCAACGATAGTTCCTATATGGTGATATCATGTAGGCAAAAGAATATGCATTAGTACTTTAAATATCCTAAGTACGTGAGCAATACATTATAATAAAAAGCATTAAGACAATTATAAGGAAAATACATAAGTGAGTGCATGCATGGATAATCAAGTAATAAGCATTTGAAACATTTATTTGTGGGAAGATGACCATAACCGATATTTGAGACTATGCGAGCTATTACATGGAATCCAGTATAACCCTCTACGTTGGCATGGGGAAAGTACTTTTTGGGTAGAACTCCATCAACTTCATTCATTTCTTTAACATTTAGGGCTATTTGTGGATCCACTAGACTAAACCTAAATGGGCTCCTATGTTGGCGCATAGTTAATAAGACAAATGGCTATTTCTTTAATATTTAGGGCTTTTCAATCAGGCAGTGTTTGTGTTGAGTCCTTATTGATCGGGGACTAGTCAACGAGTTGGTTATTATTTTCAAAGAATTTTGTTATATTTCATATTAAAGGTGACCTATGGACATGTATTAGCCCCAGTCTATACTCATGAGTAGAGGCATCTAGTTGGACAAATGTTTCGAGTCTATGTTGTCAGGTGACATTTTTTATTTACTATTCATGGTTTAGACTCTATTATGATAATTTCACTTTTAGTTTACCTTATGTATGCTTATTATATGTACAAGAGGCTTGGTTGGAGATTTTCGGGATTTCGATCGCCATGTTACGAATAGGCCCTTGATCGAGTCGTGACAAACTTGGTTTCAGAGCACAAGGTTCAAGTATCCTAGGGTGTCCAACATGCCGCATCAAGTAGAGTATTATTCATGGGTGTGAAGCATGCCACACTTATGAGTAGGAGGATATGCGGCATCTTAGGAAATGTTTACTTCTTTCATGATCTATATCGTGCGATAGAGTGGTACTCTAAGATCAATCATCCTAATGATTGGTATAGATTGGTTACATACATCTTATGCTTCTATAGATTGTAGAAATCATTGAGTAAAGTTTCAATTCCCAAATGAGTCTATTCTATAATGGAAAGTTCATGATTTAGTAGTTAAGGGTAGCTTTAGTTCTTGTCTTAAGGCTCTAGTTTGGGGTTATGATAGATAGATAGAGAGTGGCCATTGCGTATTTTGACAAACTATGCCATGCTTACCCCATCTAAGGTTATAGATATGGAGGAAGAGATAAATGGATATTTTTATAAACAATATATAGGTAAGAGTATATTGGTGTGCCTGTTAGTAGGAGTTAATGCAAATGTAGATGTAGAGATGCTAATATAGACATGAAAATTCTTAATTGATGATGACTCCAAGTGAGTGTGTTATAATGGTTATAGAACTAGGCTTGAATGTGGATGGCATGCAGGTGAGTGTGCTGTGCATTGGGTGCTCCTTGATTAGGTCTGAAGGTTTGATAAAATTTGATGGTTAGGAGTAGTACTCTTGGGATAATTTTTCCTATAAAGGTATAGGATCCTAAGGTATATTGACAAAATGGAATACGAGTTAGACTTGCCATTTGAGTTGACTTTAGTTTATCCGATATTTCATGTGTCAATATTGAGGATGTTCATGGGTGATCTAAGTTCTATTATGCCCATGGAGAATGTGAGTATTGAAGAGAATTTCACTTATGAGGAGGTCTCGATTGAGATTTTAGACCGACACGTGAAGAGGTTAATAAATAAAGAGTAGAGAGTGCTACGTGGAAATCAAAATCGGATATGAAGAAGCGTTATCCATATATATTTCTTTCCACTCAAGCCTAAAAGTAACAAGTTGTTCATGATCAAATAGATTAAACTCCTACGTTTCAGTTCCATATGTCATTCATATGCATGCATAATTCATGAAAATGATTTTTCTCAATGACATGAAGTATACATGTTCTATGCATTTTTCAAAGTTTCCTTATGTCCATGTTGGGTTTCTAAGTCCTTTTTCCATGTACTTCGAAGGACGAATGTTCCCAAGGGGAAGGCATTATTATATCCTTCAAAATACTCACAAGTGCCTTAAGAATGCCTTGGGAATAAGCAACTCATGTAATGCATTATCCTTAATCTTTTTTAAAAATTCGAGTTCAAAATATCGATCAAGGGGTCAAAACCAACGGGTAAATAGTCTCGGTAGATTTTTAGGACCTGTATATCAAAAGATAGATTTTTAAAAGAAACTGTGCAAAATAGTAAAGTGCGCGGCAAGTCTGCGATGCAGACTTTCTTGCCTCCGCATTGTGGACCCGACGATGGTTTTCTGGACGAATTTAGTTTTTAGTAAGGGTAATTTATAGTTTTTCCTAATTGTTAGCTAATGAACCTAGACATTTTTAGGACATAATTCAAATCTATAAATTAACCTAAACCTCTAATTCTATTCATTCTTCTACAATTCACCTACTCAAATCTTTCACTCTCTACAAAATACTCTCAAGGACTCAATTGAAGACTTCAAATAAATTCACTAAAACTCTCCATGAAAACTCTCAAGTTCTTACAAATTATTTAGTTTTCTCACTTAATGTATGTGGGTATTAATTCATGGATTCTTTTATCCATGAATCCTAATTAATTTCTCAAGTTTTCTATCAAATTAAAGTATGGTATTTTATGGGTTTTATGATTTCTACTCCAATTATATCAATTATGATTCAAATTATGATTATGAGTCTATTTTGATATAAATTGATGGTTAATGTATTGAATTGAAGAGTTTTTCCATGAATTCTCCTATATTGATCTCTAAGGTTCATGATGTAAAATATGAGTATTTTCAGTTATACTTCTCAATTATATTTTCTTCATGAATTATGTATGGGTTGATAGGAGGTATATGATCATTCATGTTTTTAAGTCAATTTCATGATTTTCAAATCAATTGATCATGCATTCATGTCTTACCCTAGTTTCAAGTATAAGCTATGATCATGAATTTCCAAATATGAATTATGATTATGTATTTCAATTACGATCATGGATTATAAGTATGTTTCGAATGATGATTTTCATGCAAATTATGGAAAGGGTGATTTAGGGCCCAATGTGGTGCATTAAGACCTAATGATATGACCTATGTATGTTGATTTGTAATGTGGAAGAACAATACCCGCATTGCACTTATGTTATGAAAATGAGCTACTCTATATTTTCAAACCTATGATCATGATTATGATATATGTCATTTATGATTTCTCTGATATATATATATCTACT
Organism: Solanum dulcamara; assembly: GCF_947179165.1. Lineage (NCBI taxonomy): Eukaryota > Viridiplantae > Streptophyta > Magnoliopsida > Solanales > Solanaceae > Solanum > Solanum dulcamara. The sequence continues at coordinate 53,314,586 of NC_077237.1, read as the reverse complement.
CCGTGGGATTGGACTTAGCATCGAGTGGACTTAAGGTGGGTTCCTTACCAAAAGCCCTAGTAGCAACCTCATATCTCTTGAACTATGTGCCACCGTAGGATCAAAGGGATTAGAGGTGAATAACCAAATCTCTAAGAGGTGAGTACCTGAAATATCAAGGCTTGGAGGTGAGTACCCGACTCTAAGAACTAAGGGTGAGTACCCGGTTCACATAACCGCTTAGTGGATCCACTTAGGCATGTAGAGTCTACCTTGGCAAGTAGATTTCCCTTTTATTCATTGTATGGGGAGACAACGGGATTCCATGTTACATGTCGCATTGTCTTATTTTCGGATATGGCTCCTATCCCACATATCTATGGTCCTTTTTATTTTTTAAATGACTAATCCTATCTTTTAATATATATGATACCCTTATGGTTTATTATGCATTGATCCTTTTTAAAGACTACTTATGAATTTTGACAACTTCTCCTATCATGCTATTTAAAATGGTCATTTTACAAACATAGTTTTCTATACATTGCATTGCCCTCATACTTAGTATATTCTAACGTACTAATGCATACTTTTGCCTACATTATCTCATAATGTAGGGGTTGAGGTTGAGGATCATACTCATCTACGTGGCTAGTTAAGCTTTTCTATCCTACGGTCTTTGTGTTTAGTCCTCATTGATTGGGGACTAGTCATCGAGTTGGTTATTGTTTTCAAAGACTTTTATGATGTTTTATATTGAGGGTGAGCTAGGGACATGTCTTACCCCCACCCATACTCATGAGTAAAGGCATCTAGTTGGATAAATATTTTGAGTCTATGTTGTTATGTAACATTCTTCATTTACTATTCATGGTTTAGATTCTTTTATGATATTTCTGCTTTTACTTTACCTTATATATGCTTATGATATGTACAAGAGGCATTGTTAGATCCCTTCGGGGTTTCGATCGTCGTGTACAACTAGGACATAGGTCTGGTTATGACAGTTGTGGATTTTGGGGGTCAACGATGTTATACCCCGCACTTTTGTATATTGTAGCATATTTTTTTTTCTAAAAGGTTGCCATGGGATCCATGTTATCTATGAAGTTCCACCCAAGTAGTAACGGTTGGAAATAGGGCTATGATAATCCGGAAGTAGTTGGAGGCCAAGTAGTGAGTCGTAGGACTCGACTTACTTGGGTAAGTTATCACTTTGGATATCCTACTTACCTATGCTACTTGAGTACATGTCGAGTTTAAGTAGCAAGGAACACATAGGCTCTTAAAGTGAGACGAGATTATAAAACTACGAAAGAGAAATAAGAAGACGACGCACCTACTTGAAGCAAGTAGGTGACTCACCTACTTGGGGTGGACCCCATGCTGCCACGTGGCAGCTTTGGGTTGGAAGTTCGGATGAGGTGGCACCCTAAGAGGCTTCCACGTGTCACCCCTATGGGGCTTCATCTGTCATCTCCAAAGCCAATGTATACATATGTATTACATGACTCATAATTCAGTTCCTTATCCAAAAAAACATAAGAAAAGCTTAGAAACAAAAACCCTAAAGCTAAGGAGAAAAGGGTGACGACTAGGAGGGAAAAAAAAGGTAAGTCCTGATTTTGTTTCGTGAACTAATTATTCATGGTATTCCACGGCTACATGACAGTGTTTAATAGCGTAAAATTACTATTTGGGGCAGTAAAGAAGTGACGTTAACAGCCCGCAACTTTCAGCATGTTAAGGAGCTTTCGAAGTAATTTTCAGCAAGTTTGGGAAGCCGTTTGTTAAGGTATGACTTGGTTCTCTTAGCTCACCTTTTGTTAAGGGTTTGGAAATGATATGAAGGTGTTAATAATTTAAAATCATGTCTTGGAGGAGTACCAAATGGATAAAAAGTAGTCCGTGCGATTTCAGCAAGTTTGAAGAGTTTCCGAGGCGCGATTTGGCATGTTTTGGCCAATTTCGGGTAAGGTAAGGTTTATCCTTTAAATTTGGAATTTATGGGGTGGTTATGGAGTGTATTATGTTCCTTTTAGGTGTCTTTTAGTGTAAAAATTCCATAAAAATGCTTAACGCTCGAAACAAGCTAAATTGGAGTCGCTATAGTTTAAATATAGCCGAAATGAGGCGTTCTGCGTGTGGGGTGCTTCTGCAGGTGTGTGGTGGTGTGTTTCAGGGCCTAAATGTATTATTAAAGATGTGTGGGAGCTTTTGGTTATGACACCCGACCCTCTGTTTCGTATATTTAATGGTTTTCCAAAATGGAAACTAGAAACCCTATTTTGGTATCGTGGTTTCGAGCGAGTCATTTGCAGTTTGTGTTGTATTATGCTGGTGTGAACTTCTTGTACATGTGATGAAGGTTGATTTTTTTGGTTGGATGTATTTTTTATGAGTGTGATTGGAAATTAAGATAGGGCATGTTATAGGGGAGGTGCTGCCCGAATTCCGTTAACTTCTTAACTAACAAATAGACTAGTCGAGACTAGTCAAGAAAGGCAAATAAGGAATTGATTCCTATGGGTGCTTAGTGGTAGATTTAGAAACTGTAAAGTTAAATGTTATTAATATTAGTATTACCTTCGTGTTAAATAGGTCCAGAGGATGATGAGACAAGCCGGGTTAAAATCAATCGATAAGAGGTATGTAAAGCCTATCTTTCCTTTCTTTTGGCATATCTTCAAGTTAAGTAATGAACAATGTGAGATTGAGGGTAAATCTACTCCTAAATGCCAAGCATAATTAACGGTCCTCATTTACTTCTAAATGAAAGCACTATTACACTAATTGAATGAGGGCTTCTCAAGCCTTCCATATGTTAGGAAGTGATGAGTAAGTAAAGCTATCCTTCCTTTCTCTTGGCGTGTCTTAGTCTTAAGTATGATGTGCATATGAAATATGGGGAAAAATGTACTCATGAAGCTCCGAACGTGATTCATGACTCCTACCTACTTCTTGAAGTGGGAGCTCCTATGCTAATTGAGTTAGTGCCTCTCACTGACTCTTAGATGATGAAAAGAAGAGGGTATGTAAAGCTAAATTTCTCTTCTTTTGCCATGTCTTAGCCATGAGTTGTGGGTATATGTAATGTGGAGATAGTTCCATTCATAGAACCCCAAGCATGACTCGTTAATCTTATTCACTTCTTGATGTTAGAACTCCCGCGATGGTTGAGTTATGGTCTTGTAAGCCTTCTACATGATAAGAAGTAATACACGTAAAGCCTATCTCTTCCTTTTCTTAAAATAGCTTAAGGTAAGTGAAATGATATATGCTATGAGTTAGAGATAGTTCCATTTATAGATTCTGGATGTAACTCATGACTTGTACTCACTTTTGAATGATAAGGGACTTGAAGTAGTTGAACTACGACCCTTGAGCCTTCTATAGGCTGAATAGTGATGGGATGTGTAAGCTCCTATAGCTAGGAGCTCTTGAACATGCTTTATGGTGATACCTGAGGGATGCTTGACATGTTACCAAGTCTTACATGCACGTATATGCATTGTTATGTGATATGTGGATCGGGCCGTTGTTCCTCGGTACTATTAAATGATATGCATGCATGCAGATCGGGCCATCTTACCTCGGAATTATCATATGATATACAGATCGAGCTATCGTACCTCGGCATTATCATACGATTTACGGATCGAGCCATTATACCTCAACATTATCATATAATATATGGATCAGGCAATCGTACCTCGACATTATCATGTGATATATGGATCGGGCCATCGTTCCTTGGAATTATCATATGATATACAGATCAGGCCATTGTACCTCAGCATTATCATGCGATATTCGGATCGGGCTGTCATTCCTCGGCATTATTATATGATATGTAGATCGGGCCATCGTTCCTCGGTATGTACTTGCTATATACATGGATTGGTATGTATGTTCCACAGTGCTAATAGTACATATGTGCTTATGATGACCAACTAATGTAGTTGTTATCCTGAGTCCCCAAATGGGCCGGATACAGTACGTGATGATAGTATGTATGCCTTTATTTTGTAAGATGCAGGTACGGTAGATGGCTAAATATTATACTTTCCCCCTGCATCCCTATTTTAGCGGTTGTCCTAGTTATGATATTTTATGCTTTATATACTCAGTACATGTATCGTACTGACCCCTTTCTTCGAGGGGCTGTATTTCATGTCCGTAGGTACAGATGTTCATTTTGGAGATCTGCTAGCTTAGGATTTCTGTTCAGCTATGTTAGAAGTGCTCCACTATTCAGGAGCCTAGCTTTTGAGTACTGGTCCTGCGATGTATATATTTGTTTATTCAGGGGTACAGTGGGGGCCCTATCCCACCATATATTATTGTTACTATTCTTAGAGGTCTGTAGTCATGTATATGTGGGTTAAGTGTAAGTTGTCTCAATTGTGCCTGTATGTCGTTTTATAAGTGTTATCATATTATGGCTACCTTGTCGGCTTGCGTGCCCTTTCATATTATGATATAGGTGAAAGAGGCTACAGGTATACGAAAAAGTTTTTGACCCATTGGGGTCTTTGTTTATAGTATCACATCACACACGATTCAACTTGACTATAGCTGATAGATACGTGTATAGGGGTCCAGGTAGGACCCCACTCGCCACCTACGGGGTTGAGTCATGACAGAAGTGGTATCAGAGCAGTTCATCCTTGGAGTGTTTACACACCGTGTCTAGTAGAGTCTTGTTTATCTGTGTGTTGTGCACCACATCTATAAACAGGAGGCTATAGGAAATTTAGGATGTTACCTTTCTTTCAAATCTAATATCGTGCGATAGAGCTGAGTCATAAAGAATGAAATTCCTCATATTAATTTGTGATTTTAGCAGAAGGACAACATCAATAGATGAAGGTGACTGACGATATTGGAATTTACAAAGTACGCAGGTAGGCAAAGGAATGAAAGATATATGTCAGGTAAGGTATTGAGGTACAATTGGAATGTAAAGTTTAATTTGAAAGGAAAAGTAGCCAAGAAAGTTTAACAGGTGCAGTTTGAGTTGGGCATATAAGGTAAGTCCATCATTTTTACTGTTGTTGATATTGGGCACCCTGTGTGGTTGCGATATGATATGATTTGAATATATACATGCGTGCCCTGTGAGGCATTATTGGTATTTCCTATGTGCAGGTATTGAGATAGGGAGAAATACAAAGGAAACTCTGCCAAAATTTTCCTAGAAATAAAAGAAGAAGGAGTTACAAGGTTGTATTATGCCTTGTCCATAATCAGAATAAGATTTGACTAAACTACGAGTAAGGCTGACCTTTAGAAATAAGTTAATGACTAAAGTAATGGTAATAGTAATGAGGAGGTCAATATGGGTATGGAAAAAGAATCTGGAAAAAGACTGGTAAGACTAAGGGATGATTTAGAGATGACACCTAGATCTGGATAGAATGACATATGAAGGCACCGATTGAATTAATAAATAGGGAGAAATTATGACCAATCATAGCTAAAGAAGTAATGTTGTGATTGAGACAAGGGTACAAAGGATAAGAGAACTTAAGAGTAAGTAAAGGAAATGAAACAAGTATGACAACATAGACTATGAGTGTGTATGGGTAATATGAAATACGTAGAGCAGAATAAGTCAAGAAAGGGGAAAGACAGTGAATAGAATCGAACACACTTGGTACAAAAATTTCCTGAGATCTTTTTTAGACCTTATGAGAGTTAACATTCGAGGGCGAATGTTCTAAAGGGGGGAAGGATGTTATACCCCGCACTTTTGTATATTGGAGCATTTGTTTTCTAAAAGGTTGCCACAGGATCCATGTTATCTATGAAGTTCCACCCAAGTAGTAACGGTTGGAAATAGGGCTATGAGAATCTGAAAGGAGTTGGAGGCCAAGTAATGAGTTGTAGGACTCGACTTACTTGGGTAATTTATCACTTTGGATATCCTACATACCTAAGATACTTCAGTACACATCGAGCTTAAGTAGCAAGGAACACATAGGCTCTTAAAGTGAGACGAGATTATAAAACTACAGAAGAGAAATAAGGAGACGATGCACCTACTTGAAGAAAATAGGTGACTCACCTACTTAGGGTGGACCCCATGCTTCCATGTGGCAGCTTTGGGTTGGAAGTTCGGATGAGGTGGTACCCTAAAGGGATGACACGTGTCACCCTAGGGGGATTCCATGTGTCAGATCCTAAGATAATGTATACATATGTATTACATGACTCATAATTCAGTTCCTTATCCAAAAAAAACATCAACAAAGCTTAGAAACAAAAACCCTAAAGCTAAGGAGAAAAGGGTGACGACTAGGAGGGAAAAAAAGGTAAGTCCCGATTTCATTTCGTGAAATAATTATTCAAGGTATCCCATGGCTACATGACAGTGTTTAATAGCATAAAATTACTATTTGGGGCAGCAAATAAGTGACGTGAATAGCCGAAAACTTTCAGCATGTTAAGGAGCTTTCGAAGTAATTTTCAGCAAGTTTGGGAAGCCGTTTGTTAAGGTATGGCTTGGTTCTCTTAGAACATATTTTTGTAAGGGTTTGGAAATGATATTAAGGTGTTAATAATTTAAATCATGTCTTGTAGCAGTACCAAATGGATAACAAGTTGTTATACCCCGCACTTTTGAATCTTGACACGTGTCCCTAATCGTCTTGAAAGTAGCCATGAGACCCTTACTATCCACAAATATCAAACAACTTTAAGGAAACAAGAATGTGATACCCCATAGTAGAGAAGGTTGGAAATGGAGTCATAAGAATCCGGAAGGAATTGGGGATCAAGTAATGAGTCATAGAACTCGATTTACCTACGTAAGCTACTAACTTGGAAGTTTTACATACTTAAGCTATTGGAGTACGTACCAAGCTTGTGTAGCATGGATTACATAGGCTCTTAAAATAAGAAGAGATTACGAACCTACGAGAGGAAGCAAAAACTAGTTTTTGAACTTACGAAAGTGAAGCAAGCAGGTGACAAGCAAGCACCACAATCAAGCAGGTGACAAGCAAGCAGGTGACTCACCTACCTGCTTGGGGTGGGGCCCACACTGCCACGTGGCAGCATGTGGGTGGACGCATGGGTGAGGTGGCGCCCTAGGAGGCTGCTACGTGTCACCCCAAGGGTATGCCACATGTCACCCTCTAGGGAAGGTTATATATTAGTCATTTTATGACTAGAACTTCATTTTCAGCATTTTTAACTTAGGGAATGAGAGAAAAACGTGAAGAACAAGTGAGGGCAGCCACAGGTTTTAGCAAAACAAAAGGTAAGGCCCGATTTCATTTCGTAAATTAATTATTTAAGGTATGCTATGGTTATATAGCGGTGTTTAATAATGAAAATTTCGGATTTGGGGCAGCAAGAAGCCACGCAAACAACCCCTTAGTTTCAGCCGCGTCGAGGAGTTCCGAAGTTAATTTTCAGCACGTTTGGAGAGCCGTTTGTTAAGGTATGGTTTAATTATCTTCTCCCACATTTTTGTGAGGGTTTATACATTCTATTGAGGTGTTATTAATGAAAATTTACGATTCGGAGCAGCACCAAAAAGATACAAATAGTCCGCTAAAGTTTCAGCATGTTAAGAAACTTCCGAGGCGAATTTTGGCGCGTTTTGGAAAATTTAGGATAAGGTAAGGTCTTCCCATCTAATTTGAAGGTTATGATGTTATTATAGGGTGTATTACACACCTTAGGGGCTTATGGAAGTTGGGGAAAAGGTTTTAAATGTTCGGCATTCGAAATAAGCTATATTGTAGTCGCTATAGTTGAATTGTCGTCGAAATAAAGTATTGCTCTTGTGAGGTGATGCTGTAGGGGTGTGGCTTGTTGTTGCAGGGCCTAAATATGTTCTAATGTGGGTTAGGGTGCTGCTGTTCGAAGCCACATTACCCCTCGTTGCGTATAATGAAAGGCGTTACAAAATAAAGGCTAGACGCCCTGTTGTGAAATCGTATTTTTGAATAGGTCATTTGGAGTTTTATTTTATATATTGTTGGTGTGAATTGCTACAGGTTGTTGTTGTTGTTTGGATGTAGGTCTTATGGACCTAATTGGAAATTCGTATAGGGCACATTATAGGGGAGGTGCTGCCCAATTTTCGTTAACGCCTTAACAAACTAAAGAACTAGTCGAGGAAACGACTAAGAAAATAGATTCCATTAACACTTAGGTGTAACCTAAGATGATGGAAAATTAAGAAGAGTTGATATGCATATTAATCTCATGTTTAATAGGTTCAAAGGACGACGAGGCGAACAGGATAAGGAATAACTCAGACGAGGTATGTGAAGCTTTCTTTTGGCGTGTTGTTGGAATAAATATGTAGAGTTATTCTTCTTTTCTTTTGGCATGTCTTAGGTATAAGTTATGAATGGTTTGTATACGAAATGTGGGGATAATTCCACTCGTCAAACTCCAGGTGTAATTCATACACTTTATTCACTTTGTGATGTTAAGACGCTTGTAATAGTTGAGTTATTGCCTTTTAAGGCTGCTAGATCATGAATAGTAGTATATGTAGAGCCTGTCTGTTCTTCCTTTTGGAAGGTCTTAAGTCTAAATTTAATAGCATATGATATGAGGTGGAGGTAGTTCCAGTTATAAGCTCCAGGTATAACTTGTGACTTTTATTTACTACTTGGTATTAGAATTCTTAAAATAGTTGAACTACCCTCCAGTCTCCTATTTGATGAACAGTACTTGAATGTGTCAGATCCTATTCCTAAAGTCTCTGCGAAGACAAATGTCTCTACTTCCATAAGCTATTTAACCTTGTCTCGATACACGTCTACGATTCCTGAAACTCCAGTTGATATGCTCCGTAACGATGTTTAGAAGATACTTATGATGATTACTACTCTGATCTTCAGGTGACAATTCACTTGACTGTTTTATTGAGTGTCAAAAGATGACTTAGTTGCATATAGTTTCTCACTACTCTGTTCGAGCACCCTGTAACCCATCTTCCTCTGAGTCCCATAAGAGGGTCGGGAATGCGATCGTGCCTAGTTTTACTATTCGTTCACCGAGTCCCGGGCCGGCTATATATATATATAAGAAGTATACGAGGATGAAATGCTGTATACGATAAAGTGAAGCATACGATGACGCCGTATGTGATGATGCTCGTCACCGCATCCCGGGCCGGATATGTATATATAATGATATATTGGAAAATGTGGATTGAGCCGTATGTTCTTCGGCATTGTTTTAAATTATGGATCGGGCCGAACGTTCCTCGACGTATTTTACTATATGATGATGGTACGTTATAGACATACACTACTCTTTCACCGAGTCCCTCACTAAAGGGCCGGCCACTTTATGTAGGCATGCATATGAAAGTATAGGGATATATTTGTGACCCCGAGCCCTACAGTGAACCGGATATACAGTGATGATATACAAGGTTAGTCGCATACGATGATATGATGCCGTATACGATGGCATGATAAAATGATATACATGATGATATGATGACCCATGATTATGATAAAACGATTATGGTACCTAGTTCACTAGAGGGACGAGTACAGGGTATGATAAGGTATATGACTGCATGTCTTAGGCTACAGGTACAGTAATCTGTTAACTATTATACATGTCTTTTGTATCCTCATTTCAGTTGTTGTCTCAATTATGATGTTATGCTTTATATACTCAGTACATATGTCGTACTGACCTCTCTTTCTTTGGGGGGGGGGGATGGGTTTTATGCCCGCAGGTACTGACGTTCGTTCTGGAGATCCATCAGCTTAGGAGTTCCTCTCAGCTATGTCGGAAGTGATTCACTATTCTGGAGCCTAGTTTTTTATACTGGTTATTTGATGTACATATTCATTTATTCAGAGGTACAGCGGGGCCCCTGTCCCGCCATATGATACAGTTATTACTCTTAGAGGTCTGTAGACATGTGTATGTGGGTTATTTGTAAGTTCGTTCTAGTTTTGCTCATACGACGTATTGTAAATGTTTTCATGTTATGGTAGCCTCATCGGCTTGCGTGCCCTTTCATGTTATGATACAGGTGATAAAGGCTACATGTATATGAAAAAGTTTTTGACCCATTGGGGTCTGTGTATAGTATCACATCACACACGGTTCAACTTAAGTGTAACTAGTAGATACGTACAAGAGGGTTCAGGTCAGACCCCAGTCGCATCCTACGGGGTTGGGTCGTGACAGAGGTGGTATCAGAGCCAGGTTCGTCCTTGGAGTGTCTACAGACCATGTCTAGTAGAGTCTTGTTTATCGGTGTTTGGTGCACCACATCTATAGACAAGAGGCTACAGGATATTTAGGATGTTACTTTCTTTCATATCTAGAATCGTGCGATAGAGCTGAGTCGTAGGAAATACAATTCCTCATACTAACTTGTGATTTCAGTAGAAAGGCAATATCGATAGAAGAAAGTAACTGACGATATTGGATGTTATGAAGAACGCAGGTAAGCAAAGGTACGAAGGACCTATGTCAAGTAAGGTGTTGCAATACAACTGATATATAAAGTTGGAAAATGAAAGGAAAATTATACAAGAAAGTGCAACAGGTGCAGTTCGAAGGGACATACGAGGTGAGTCCATTTTCATACTGCTAATTGTGGGCGCCTTGTGTGGAGGTGATATAAAATGATATGAATATATATTTGTGTGCCCTGTGAGGCATTATTGGCATTTTCTGCATGCAGGTGTTGGAGAATGAGATACAGGGCTGTAGTATGTCTTGAAAGGTTGTTCTCGCAACAATGATGAGATTTTACTAAACAAGTATGGCTGACCTCAAGAAATAAGTTAATTGCTGAGTTAATGGCAATAGAAATTAGGAGGACGATACTTGAATAGTAAAATAAGTTAGAAAGGACCTATAAGCCAAAAAAGATCACTTAGAGAGGACTAATAGATCGAGATAAAACGAGATGGTAAGGCATCACCTGAATTGATACATAGGGATAAACTATGACAAGTGATAGTTGAAGGAAGTAACAGTATGGTTAAGACAAGAGTAAGACATAACTATGGGTCGGAATGCGAAGAAAGTACCAGGTGAACATAACAAAAACCGTTATGAGAATAAGCAAAACTTAGTAAGGAATTAACTAGAAGGTATGATGTGGTCCATGTAAATAGAATGTAAAGATAGGTGTGGAACGGAAAAGCAAGCTATGGAACAAATAAGGAAGATTTATCAAGTTCCATAAGGAAAGTTTCGAATAAAGGTTATATGTTGACGAAAAGAATGGCTAGTACAAAGAAATAAAGGGTAATATGGAATTCCTTACGCCCAACCAAAAATGGAAATGAGTTGAAGTAATAATAGAGAAGTTCTAATAGAGGCACTCAAGATAGATGTGATAAATTAAGTATGAGTATCAAACAAAAAGAGAAATAGACAGTTACGACCTGGAGGTGTAGTAAGATCAAAAGGTATTAAGACAAGGTCACCACTACAACGAAGTTGATATGGTTTTAAGCAGGATTTGAAGTAAGCCTTAAGCACACGACAAAGATGGAAGCTCAGGAGGCATAAAGAAGTATTGTGTATACGTGACTCCACCTTGACGATTAATGAGATCCTACAAGGAAAGGGAATATCAATTCATAGAATAACTGTTGCATTACTAAGTTATTAGAAGAATAAGATGTATCCACGGGAATAAGTTTAGTATAATGACAGAGCTTGAAACGTGAATTGCTAAAGTATAAGTACTCTCGAGTGGAGGATTTGAACTAAGGATGAGCACGAGCTAATTACTGATTGGGATGGATGGAATGTGGCTTGGAATGCATTGCTACATTATGGATATTACTCGAGTATCAACCATTAGATGAGGTTTATACGATATATTACATATACGAAAGCACCCTATGGTTGTGATAGGGTTTCCTATAAAGGCAACCTAACGTATGGAAGATTTAATAGAACATGTAGACATGGTGCAGCACGTTAAATATGTTAGAGTAGAATCATTCGCGTGTGAATGGCTGAAAATAAATGGAGGATGACATAGGTACACCCTAAAAGGGGGGAAGTGGACAAGAGAAGTATGAGTGTAAAAGAAAATCGACTGACGCTATCGTATGTAAATAGGGATGCTTGAACTTCAAAACAGAACCCCATAAGGGATTGACATGATCATAACCGCACGGATGCACCGAATTCCGTCAAAACTCTGAAGTTAAACGTACTCGGATGAGAGTAGCACTGGGATGGGTGACCCTCTAGGAATCGATAAAGGGAACGAAACAAGTATGATAGAAAGAGATTATAAAGGCGTGTTAGTACAATAACACATATAGAACATAGTAAGCCAAAAACAAAAAAGATTATGACTGAAATACAACGCACTTCGTGAAAATGGCACAAGAATAGTTGTACAGCTTACGAACATTGGTATACTAAGAGTGAGGTCAAATGATTACTCGATAAAAGGAAGTCAGTAATAGCAATGTGGTTGCCATATTTAGAATCTATTAAAGAAAAGTGTAAGATGGTTCAAGGTAGAACTATGAAGGTCTAATCGGTATTAAGGACAAAAGCCGTAGCGGAGACCTAACCTCGACTGAAGGAGGTAAGCTTCTAGTATAGCGACACTAAAGAATTTTCTAAATGGCTCGACGTACCTACACACGGTTGTGTGAGAATTTCAATATAATGTGTGGTAATAAAACTGAAAGGAAGATCCGAGTAAAAGAGCAAGATAGCATATCTAAGGTGTTACAAGTTTAATTAAGAAGAGTGGTATAATGTCTTAAACGAAGAGGAGCATCAGAGGATTGATAGCCTATTATGGGGGATGGGAATCCCGACTCGGGAATGGATGGCAATTAATGTAGGTTATAGTGCAGGCTGACCTGGTACCTTACGGAAGTATAAGTTTATTTGGGTTATGGTAGATAAGCTGACAAAATTAACCCATTTTCTTCCAAGTAGGAAGATGTACTCGGCTAAGGGTTATACGAGATGACAAAACAAGGAAACAGTAAGGTTTCACGAGGTTCCCACATCTATTATCTCGGACGGGAAAGTTCAATGTATGGCTAATCGCTGGAGATCATTCCGGTAAGGATTGGGAACACAAGTGAATCTTAGTACAGTATTTTGCCCTTCGATGAATGGATAGGTCCAGAGGGGATCCAGTAAATTATTGATGAAGTAAAGCTTAGTCTGGGAGAAGCTATCGATTAGAAGCCTAGAGTCGGTAGGAAGGGGATATATTGATCCTTCTCAAGTTATATGTAGAATGGATAAAGCTGCCTATGAGTAGGACTTACTGTCCCGTTTGAAGAAATACATTTAGTTTTCATAGATTAATGCTCCGCAAGATCGTAAACGACGCTCCCAGAATATTTCCCGTTGAGAAGGTCCACATAACAGGGAGTTATCCTACGAGAGGCAACCTATTTCCATCCAGGATCAACAGATTAAGCGGGTTGCGAACTAAGGAAATAACTTCCATCAAGGTACTGTAGTGGAATAAGAATTGTGAAGCCATAACCAGGAAGTTAAAAAGGACATGAAACACAGGTGTCCGTAGTCGCTATAGTTGAATTGTCGTCGAAATAAAGTATTGCTCTTGTGAGGTGATGCTGTAGGGGTGTGTCTTGTTGTTGCAGGGCCTAAATATGTTCTAATGTGGGTTAGGGTGCTGCTGTTCAAAGCCACATGACCCCTCGTTGCGTATAATGAAAGGCATTACAAAATAAAGGCTAGACACCCTGTTGTGAAATCGTATTTTTGAATAGGTCGTTTGGAGTTTTATGTTATATATTGTTGGTGTGAATTGCTGCAGGTTGTTGTTGTTGGTTGGCTGTAGGTCTTAGGGACCTAATTGGAAATTTGTATAGGGCACATTATAGGGGAGGTGCTACCCAATTTTCGTTAACGCCTTAACAAACTAAAGAACTAGTCGAGGAAACGACTAAGGAAATAGATTCCATTAACACTAAGGTGTAACCTAAGATGATGGAAAATTAAGAAGATTTGATATGCATATTACTCTCCTGTTTAATAGGTTCAAAGGACGACGAGGCGAACAGGATAAGGAATAACTCAGACGAGGTATGTGAAGCTTTCTTTTGGCGTGTTGTTGGAATAAATATGTAGAGCTATTCTTCTTTTCTTTTGGCATGTCTTAGGTATAAGTTATGAATGGTTTGTATACGAAATATGGGGATAATTCCACTCGTGAAACTCCAGGTGTAATTCATACACTTTATTCACTTTGTGATGTTAAGACGCCTGTAATAATTGAGTTATTGCCTTTTAAGGCTGCTAGATCATGAATAGTAGTATATGTAGAGCCTGTCTATTCTTCTTTTTGGAAGGTCTTAAGTCTAAATTTAATAGCATATGATATGAGGTGGAGGTAGTTCCAGTTATAAGCTCCAGGTATAACTTGTGACTTTTATTTACAACTTGGTATTAGAATTCTTAAAATAGTTGAACTACCCTCCAGTCTCCTATTTGCTGAACAATACTTGAATGTGTCAGATCCTATTCCTAAAGTCTCTGCGAAGACAAATGTCTCTACTTCCATAAGCTGTTTAACCTTGTCTTGATACACGTCTATGATTCCTGAAACTCCAGTTTATATGCTCTGTAACGATGTTTAAAAGATACTTAAGACGATTACTACTCTGATCTTCAGGTGACGATTCACTTGACTGTTTTATTGAGTGTCAAAAGATGACTTAGTTGCATATAGTTTCTCACTACTCTATTCGAGCACCCTGTAACCCAATTTTCTCCGAGTCCCATAAGAGGGCCGGGAATGCGATCATGCCTAGTTTTACTATTCGTTCACCGAGTCCTGGTCTGGCTATATATATATATAAGAAGTATACGAGGATGAAATGTTGTATACGATAAACTGAAGCATACGATGACGCCGTATGTGATGATGCTCATCACCGTGTCCCGGGCCGGATATGTACATATAATGATATAATAGAAAATGTGGATTGAGCTGTATGTTTTTCGGCATTATTTTAAATTACGGATCGGGCCGAACGTTTCTCGGCGTATTTTACTATATGATGATGGTACGCTATAGATGTACACTACTCTTTCACCGAGTCCCTCACTAAAGGGCCGACCACTTTATGTAGGCATGCATATAAAAGTATAGGGATACATTTGTGACCCCGAGCCCTAGCGTGAACCGGATATATGATGATGATATACGAGGTTAGTCGCATACGATTATATGATTCCGTATACGATGATATGATAAAATGATATACATGATGATATGATGACCCATGATTATGATGAAATAATTATGGTACCGAGTTCACTAGAGGGTCGAGTACAGGGTATGATAAGGTATATGACTGCATGTCTTAGGCTGCAGGTACAGTAATCTGTTAACTGTTTTACATGTCTTCTGTATCCCCATTTTAGTTGTTGTCTCAATTATGATGTTATGCTTTATATACTCAGTACATATGTCGTATTGACCTCCTTTTCTTCGGGGGGCTGCATTTCATGCCTGTAGGTACTGATGTTCATTCTGGAGATTCGTCAACTTAGGAGTTCCTCTCAGCTATGTCGGAAGTGCTTCACTGTTCTGGAGCCTAGTTTTTGATACTGGTTATTTGATGTACATATTCATTTATTCAGAGGTACAGCGGTGGCCTGTCCCGCCATATGATACAATTATTACTCTTAAAGGTCTGTAGACATGTGTATGTGTGTTATTTGTAAGTTCGTTCTAGTTTTGCTCATACGACGTATTGTAAATGCTTTCATGTTGTGGTAGCCTCGTTGGCTTGCGTGCCCTTTCCTGTTATGATACAGGTGATAAAGGCTACATATATATGAAAATATTTTCGACCCATTGGGGTCTGTGTATAGTAAACATCATACACGGTTCAACTTAAGTGTAACTAGTAGATACGTACAAGAGGGTTTAGGTTGGACCCCAGTCGCGGTCTACGGGGTTGGGTCGTGACACAAGTAGTCTGTGCAATTTCAGCAAGTTTGAAGAGTTTCTGAAGTGCGATTTGGCAAGTTTTGGCCAATTTCAGGTAAGGTAAGGTTTCTCCTTTAAATTTGGAGTTTATGGACTATTTATGGAGTGTATTATGTTCCTTTTAGGTGTCTGGGAGTGTAACAATTCTATAGAAATGCTTAACACTCAAAACAAGCTAAATTGGAGTCGCTATAATTAAAATGTAGTCGAAATGAGGCATTCTGCGTATGGGGTGCTGCTGTAGATGTGTGGTGGTGTGTTTCAGGGCCTAAAGGTATTATTAAAGATGTGTGGGAGCTTCTGTTTATGACACCCGACCCTCCGTTTCGTATAGTTAAAGGTTTTGCAAAATGGAAACAAGAAACCCTATTTTGGTATCGTGGTTTCGAGCGAGTCATTTACAGTTTGTGTTGTATTACGCTGGTGTGAACTTCTTGTACATGTGATGAAGGTTGTTGTTTTTGGTTGGCTGTATTTTTTAGAAGTTTGATTGGAAATTCAGATAGGGCATGTTATAGGGGAGGTGCTGCCCGAATTCCGTTAACTTCTTAACTAACAAATAGACTAGTCGAGACTAGTCAAGAAAGGCGAATAAGGAATTGATTCCTATGGGTTCTTATTGGTAGATTTAGAAGCTGTAAAGTTAAATGTTATTAATATTAGTATTACCTTTATGTTAAATAGGTCTAGAGGACGAGGAGATAAGTCAGATTAGAATGAATCGATAAGAGGTATGTAAAGCCTATCTTTCCTTTTTTTTGGCATGTCATCAAGTTAAGTAATGAACAATAAGAGCTTGAGGGTAAATATACTCCTAAGTAACAAGCTTAATTAACTGTCCTCATTTAGTTCTTAATGAAAGCACTGTTACAGTAATTGAATGAGGGCTTCTCAAGCCTTCCATACGTTAGGAAGTGATGAGTAGGTAAAGCTATCCTTCCTCTTTCTTAGCGTGTCTTAGTATTAAGTATGATGTGCATATGAAATATGGGGACAAATGTACTCATGAAGCTCCGAATGTGATTCATGACTCCTACCTACTTCTTGAAGTGGGAGCTCCTATGCTAATTGAGTTAGTGACTCTCACTGTCTCTTAGATGATGAAAAAAAGAGGGTATGTAAAGCTAACTTTCTCTTGTTTTGGAATGTCTTAGCCATGAGTGGTAGGTATATGTAATGTGGAGATAGTTCCATTCTTAGAACCCAAGAAGCTACCATTTTCATCTTCTAGTTTGAATCTTGTGAATTTTCATTGCATGCTCATTTTGCGTAGTTTTCCAACCCCGTACTATTTATCATATTGTTTTGTGAGCTTGGGGAGATGTTTAGACCCTATATTTGGGGTCAATTTGGGAATTTTGGACACGAGTCCCACATTTCCCATTTTAGACCCTGAAAATAGTCTGTATCCTAATTCGATAATTTCAGTGTCCTAACAACCATATTAATGTTGTGATTCTATTATTGATACAATGGCAATATTTGGAGGCCGCTCGAAAGGTAAAAGCTCTGATTTTGTGAGTTGGAGTATGCGTGGTCGGCTTACAAGTAGGCTACAGTTTTCCCCTTATAAGACTGAGCATGTTTAGGCAATTATACATTTATTTGTATGAGTTTTATGATGTTGGGTGTCAAGAGTGATAATTTCCTAGAATCCATGTCATAGGCCTTATTTTGGGTGATTGTTGGATTATGTAAGCATGACTCGTGTGGTTGTTGGTTTTTCCTATCATGTAATGAATGTTGTGCTTATGGTAA
Organism: Solanum dulcamara; assembly: GCF_947179165.1. NCBI lineage: Eukaryota > Viridiplantae > Streptophyta > Magnoliopsida > Solanales > Solanaceae > Solanum > Solanum dulcamara. The sequence continues at coordinate 53,296,876 of NC_077237.1, read as the reverse complement.
GACATTTAGAAGCATGATTTTCCTTAATCTAGGATTAGAATAGTGTGGATTTAGACTTGTGCGATTTTGGTGCTGCTGGGCATTAGACCTTCTCGGATGTCATTTCAGATGGTTAGCTCCCTATAGACTGATATAGTAGACTTGAGTCTGATAGTCTGAGCCTTAGCTAAGAAGTAACTTAGCTTGTGACTTTACCTCCATAATGACCTATTCTCCTATATATCTTATATTTCTCGATTCTTGATTTTTGGATGTTTTTTTAGTGATACAAGTTATATTGGTTCAGGCTAGAGCGATGCATTGATGACCCTCGATTTTGGGGTACTCCCCATGACACATGGTTGGTATTTGATTCTAATTGGGTTTGATCCCTTAGCTACAATTACCCGATCAAAGTTCGTGGTCCAGCATACTTGTGTTTGGATCCTTAGCTACAGATACCCAACTAAAGTTCGTGGTCCAACTTACTTATGTCCAGGCTTTCTAGTTACAGATACCTGATTAAAGTCCGTAGTCCAGCTTACCCATGCACGACCTATACTAAGTATGTGAGAAATGCATTATAATGGAAAACATTAAGAAATTTATAAGGAAAGTGCATAAGTGAGTGCATGCATGTATAATGAAGTAATGAGCATTTGAAACATTCATTTGTGGAAAGATGACAATAACCGTTATTTAAGACCATGCGAGCTATTATATGGAATCCAACATAACCCCCTACATTGGCACATGGAGACTACTTGCTGGGTAGAACATCATCAACGTCATTCATTTCTTTAACATTTAGGGATATTTGTGGATCCACTAGACTAAGCCTACAAGAGCTCCTATGTTGCCACATAGTTAATAGGACGAGGGGTTGGTGCTAGAATTCGTTTACCGAATCCCATCTCAATGTCCCATTCGGGGCTAAGTCAATCCCACAGAATAGTTTAAAAACTTAAGAACATAATCATTTACATAGCTTTAGATCATAAAAACATCATCTGATAGAACAACTCATAAAGCCATTCATTTGATTCACATAGGTGAGAATTGGCCTTTCATAAGTAGAATCCATCATTTGGTCAATGTTTTATTTCATAAGACTCCCTTGGATCAAACACATTTTCTTTCATAAACTTTTATTTTGGAGTCAAAGCTTTCAATTTAACTTCATTGTAACATAATGAAACTAGGTGAGTTTTATTCAATCAACTTTCAAATTATCAAGTCCATGATACCATGGATCAGAGTAATGTGATGCATAAATTAAAATATCTTTAAAATAACCCACCAAAATACATTAAAACTCCTTTTCATGACTTCATATAAGGGCCCATTGACAAATTCACCATTTCATGAAATTAAGAGTCAATATAAGCCATTATAGGTAAATAAACTTCATATAGACAACAATCTATGCATTTGGAATCATGATATAAAAACCTATAAGATTTCACAATTTGAAATTGAATTTTCTAAGTTTACAAAATACTTTGGATCAATGAGTGGAAGAACCTATGAATGAGACCCACATACCATGGGGAAATAATCCCTACTTCATTCTTTAAAAATAATGGAGACTTGACCTTGAAATGAAACCCTAGACTTTGCTTGAAACCCTTGGGAGAACCTTGAGAGGAAAGAAATTTGGTGTAGGGGAGTTAATGTGAGGAATAAGGGCTTTTGAAGATTTAGGGTGTTTAGGTAGGGTCAATTCATACCTCAAACAACCTCACTTCAATATTAAAACATAGGAAATAACAAAAACACCCCCCTTTAAAACTGGGCAGACTAGGCTTCACATAGGACCTATCACGGTCCGTGGTGCTCACCACGGTCCGTGGTGGTTTCTCGTGGTAAATGACTTGGAGAAAGGATTTTGGGGTTTGCAGGGAAAACCTATGAACTTTCTCCATGGAGAGATTTATAGTCTATAGAGGGCATCACAGTCTATGAATCGTAGTTATTGTATAGGTTCTGCTATGACGCCTGTAGGATTGACCACCATGAAACACACCATTGTTCATGAAGAACTACATGGCCCATGGTGGTCGATAGTGGTACTTTCCTTAGAAAGTTTTTTTTGAGTCCATGCTCCCTCGTTGTAGTCCCTTTCTTGAAAGTTTGGGATTCTGAATCGCCACCGCATGGGCTCACCACGTGGCGTAGTGCAGACCATGGCCCGTGATGGCCTTTCGTGGTAATCACCTGGTGCTATTTTCTTCATTTTATTGAGATTTCATCCTTTGTTCCTCTTCCTAGTACTTTCCAACTTCTGGGGTCTTACATTATCATTGTAAGACCCCAGAAGTTGAATGATCGAAATAAGAAAAAGGTGGACAAATTTCTTCACTGTGTTAGTCTACATACTGACCTACGACTCATATAAGCTTCTATAGATTGTAGGATGGATCCATAGGAATGGTATTGAGGAAGGAACTCTCATTAAGTGTGGAAGGGAGTTTACGACTCGATTTATGACCCATCAAAATTGGTATGACTTATATAAGTGACTCGTAGGGTCAGTGCCTAAGTTCTGCACATGACAAGTTTTAGGATCTTTTAAATGGCTTTATAAGAAAAGTCGTAGAATAAATGATGACTCGTAGGAATGAGTAGTAGGAAACATTTACAGGCTTAGGGTTTTTTGGGTTATTCAGACTCAACAGGATGAGTCATTTATACGACTCAGAAGAACCCACTCGTAGGGTCTTCCATCCAAATTTAATAAGGGGTATATTAGTCATTCTCTATATTTCATTAATAAATGTGGACGGGTTTTGGGAATAGATTATCACCTATTAACTAACCCCATTACTCCTAAACTCCTCATTATAACATTAACTATAAAAATCGCAAAGCTTTTTCTCCCAAGGTTCCTCTCAAGGGTCTTCTTCTTTATTAAGCAATTACAAGATTTTTCTTCAATCTCAAGTCTTCTTTTTCAATCTCAAGGATATAATTCGTCAAGGTATGTCGGTGTTGATCAAGGTGTATCTTTCACCCATGGAATCCCAAGTTTTCTTTCAAATATTCCTTATGATTTTTATTCCAAAAATCCTAATTTCCATTATTATGCATAGGGTCTTCTTATTCATGGTGTATTATATGATTATTGATTAAATTATGCATCTAATTGATATTATTTTAATGAATTATGTATGAGTTGGTATAAGGAATATGATCATGCATGTTTTCAATAAAATTTCATGGTTTCCAAGTAAATGGTGCATGTATTCAAGTTTCTACTCTGATTTCATGTATAAGCTATGGTCATGGATTTTAAGGTGTTCAAGATATGAATTTCAAAAAGGTTTATGATAAGAGGTAACTTAGGATCCTTAAATGGTGACCTAGAGACCTAATGCTATATTTCATGGAAGCTTATGAAAGAAATGGATGACTTAGGGTCCTTAAATAGTGACCTAAGATCCTAATGATATTTCTTATGACAATATGATGTATGAAATTGAGCTATTCTATGAATTATGAAATTTATGAACAAGAATATGAATATATGTTAAGTATGATTTATGATATGTATCTCATGGGATTTGACTTAGCACCGAATGAGGCTTGAGGTGGGGGCTCGACCTACGGGGTCCTTAGATAAAGTCTCTTTTCTCATAACTATGTGCCACCATAGGTTTTCCTTATGGCCTAGCTAGTGAATCCACATACAACACATATTCATGACCCACCTAGTGGGTTAGAGTTCTACCTTGGCAAGTAGGGCTCTCTTTTCCCAAATTTACGGATAGACATTGGGATTCCATGTTATAGCTCGCATGGTCTTATTGCTGGTTATGGTTCTATCCCGTATATGTATACTCTCCCTATTTACTCTTTATGATATTACTTATGTCTTTAAATTGCTTGATCAACTATGGTTTTCTCATGACTCTACTTATCATCTAATTTAACATATATGTTATTTGATCATTCCATCTCATTTTTAATATTTTATAGCATGCCTGCATATTTAGTACATTCAAACGTACTAACACATATTTTTTCCTACATTGTATCATAATATAGGTGTTTACAAGGACATCCATCCTTCACGTGGTAAGAGTAGAGTTCCTTCTTCCGCTATCGATAAACCTCATTTGTCGAGGGTCGGATTATGGTTTCTTGCTTTCATTTCAAACATTTTGGTTATTTTACATTGAGGGTGAGTTAGGGACATGTCTTAGCCCCCATATATATAGACTATGTAGAGACTTGTCGGACACTAATGTAGAAGTCTATGCTATCTTGATTCTTTTGAGTTTATGCTATGTCTTTTGGAATTTTATGAGTTTTTGCTTGTTGTTTACCTTATGTATGATTATGATATTCTAAGAGTCCATGTGGGTACAAGTGGGTTTTTGTGCAAAAATAAAATGAAAAAGGCAAAGTCATGAGATATTAAACACGACTTATGGCACAATAACTTGTTCAAGGGCTGGCATTGATTATGTCGAGATATATTCTCCTGTGGTGGATGTTGTTATATCTTATTTATATGGATCATTGGACCACAATATTTTATTTGAAAATCTCTAAATCATTCAAAGTGCCTAAAGCACAAATTTCACAAGTAACTTATTTGATAAAGATTCAACAATCCTTCTATTGATTGAAACAATCAGTGTAGATGTGGTAAAATCTTTTTAGCCAATTTTTTCTAAAGGAAGCGTACAAAATTGACCCCATTTGACCTTGTTTTTTTACAAAAAGGCCTGGATCTAAATTTATTATAATAATTGTGTATGTTGATAATTTGAACATTATTGGCACTCCTAAAGATCTTTCAAAAGTTGTTGAGTGTTTAACTAATGAATTTGAAATGAAAGATCTTGGTAAGATAAAAAAAATTCTTGTCCTTTAGATTGAGAATTTGACAAATGAAATGTTTATCCATTAATCAACATATACTAAATTTTTTTAGAGCAATTTACATGGATAAATCACATTCATTGAGTATCCCAATGGTTGTAAGATCGCTTGACATACATAAAGATCCATTAAGAACTCAAGAACAAGATGTAGACTTTTTTGGTGATGAAACTCCATATTTTAGTGCCATTGGGAGCTAATGTATCTTGCCAATAATACTCAACCAGATATCTATTTAGCAGTAAGTTTATTGGCAAGATTCAGCTCCTCCCCAACCAGAAGTCATTGGAATGGGGACAAGCATACATTCAGATATCTTCGAGGAATCATTGACATGGGATTATTTTAATCTAATATATCCAAGTCAGAAATGGTTGTTTATGCAGATGAAGGATATTTATCTGATCCATATAAAGCTCAATCTCAGACAAGATATTTATTTATATATAGAGGCACATCTATATCATAGCATTCAATAAAGTAAACTTAGTTGATACTTCTTCAAATCAAGAAGAAATAATATCCATCCATGAAGAAAGTCATGAGTGTGTTTGGTTGAGACCAATGAGTCAGCATATTCAAGAAATGTCTGGGTTTTTTTAAGAAGGATATTCCGACTACATTGTATGAAGATAATGTTGCATTTATAATTCAATTAAATGGAGGATACTTTAAAGAAGATAGGACAAAACACATCTCAACAAAAGTACTTTTCACTCGTGATCTTGAGAAGAAGGGTGAAATAGATGTTCGACAAATTTTCTTAGTTGATAATTTAGCAGATTTGTTCATTAAAGAATTACCGACCTTAATATTTGAAAAGCTAGTAATCAAGATTGGAATGCGTCGTCTTTGAGGAATTAATGATGTTTGCATCAGGGGAGTAGACTGCGCATTGAACTCTTTTTTCCTTGGCCTAGATTTTATACCAATGTGTTTTTCAGGCAAGGTTTTTAAAGAGATAACAAACAATGCGTATTACAAGATATGTGTACTCTTTTGTACTTCACTAGAATTTTTTCTCTAGTAAGGTTATAACGAGGCATATTATCTATCAATGGTCATCTAAGGAAGAATATTATAAATAATTTGATGTTTAAATGGATGATCATAACTCTTAGGTTAATTTCACACTTTATGGGTAGTAATATTTTTGATAATTTGGTTAATTGGATGGCCATAATTCCTAGATAAATTATATCCTTTATAGGTAGTAATGTCCCCATTCTCAAGGTTTAATTTTATGTTTATGACACCCTTTGATATTTATCAATGTAATCCTATAGATAGAGGTATTGAGAATGATGTTTAATACACTAGAAAGAAAGAAAGTTATCTTATATTATTCCTCTTGTCTTATATTCTTCTTCTTGTTTTCATCCTTATATTGTTCCTTTGTTCTTGATTTCACAACAGGTTTCTTATTAAACTATGGAAAAATTACATAACTAAGCTAACATATAGTAGTTAATTATGCTACATAACTATAGTTTAGCTTAATTAAAAATAACGATTGTGTCACGACCTGATCCAAGGGCCTAGACATGACACAACGATTAAGATTATGACGAATCCCAACCAAGACATCTTAGCATACATCACAAACATAAATTAAGGAAAGATGACAAAGAAAGCGGACGTAACAACTCAACTGAAGCTTAAAGGATAGAAGTACTCAAAATTTCCAAATGGACTACATCAAAATAATGTCTAAACATGCCTCTATTCTATGCTTTGCTGGGGGGTTAGGAAAATCTCCTAGCTTACCCAAAGCTTAAGGATAAGTCATATTAAACAACATCACAGAAAATTCATAACCTAGATGAATGAGGACTCATAAACTTGCGAGACTAAAGTAACTCTACCACGAGTAGGATGATGGCGAGTGTCGTCCGTCCCTATATTAAGATACAATGTAGGCAAAATATGTTTTAGTACATAGAAGGTACTAAGTATGTGAGATATGAATGAACAAGTAAAGGAACTGAAAAATATGACATATATGCATGACCATCATAATGAACATGAATAAGTCTTAAAAGCATGTGAAAACATATCGAAACTTATACTCAATGCATCATAAAATATCATAGTAAATCTCATAGCTTAACATTTAACTTGTGTAGGATAAGACTTTTAACATACATCTTAAGACCATACAAACTATAACATGGAATCCGATGTAACTGCCACATCGAGAAGAGTGAGGCTATTGTGCAAAGGTAGACTCTGTGAGAATCAACTTTAACTTTGTGTGTTACATATGGATCCACTAGCTAAGCCATGAATAAAACCTACATGGTCAATGTAGTTTGAGACTTTAGGTTGCTACTAGGATTCCCTTGTGTAATAAGCTGTGTTACCGGACCAAACCCCACCTATAACCTCTCTTTGCTTAGCCAATATCCCAAAGAGACTCATTAAAACTTGATCATAACATTATAGGGAAAGATAGTAACTATCTAACAATCCATCTTTATAAAACATAATAGGAGTAGCTCATTAACTTTATGATTCATAGGAATCAATAATTTAGCGGATTTGTTTATTAAAGCATTACCGACCTTAATATTTGAAAAGATAGTATTCAAGATTGGAATGCACCATCTTTAAGGAATTAATGATGTTTGCACCAGGAGAGTAAACTACATATTGCACTCTTTTTTCCTTGGCCTAGGGTTTATACCAATGGGTATTTTTGGCAATGTTTTTAACAGGGTAACAAACAATGTATATTATAAGATATGTGCACTCTTATATCTTTCATTAGGATTTTTTCCCTAGTAAGGTTATAACGAGGCATATTATCTATCAATGGTCATCCAAGGGGGAATATTGCAAATAATTTGGTGTTTAAATTGATGACCATAACTCTTAGGTTAATTCCCTACTTTATGGGTAGTCATATTTCTGATAATGTGGTTAATTGGATGGCCATAATTCCTAGGTTAATTCTATCCTTTATGGGTAGTAATGTCCCCATTCTCAAGGTTTAATTTCACGTTTATGACACCCTTTAATATTTCTCAATGTAATCCTATAAATAGAGGTTGAGAATAATGTTGAATACACTAGAAAGAAAGAAAGTTATATGATATTATTCCTCTTGTCTAATAATCTTCTTCTTGTTTTCATCCTTATATTGTTCCTTTGTTTTTTAATTCACAACAGGTTTCGTATTAAACTATGGAAAAATTACATAACTAAGCTAACATATAGTAGTTAATTATGCCACATAACTATAGTTTAACTTTCGTATAAATAACGATTGTGTCATGACCCAAACCAAGAGCCTAGACGTGACACGATGATCGGAATTATGTGAAATCCCAACCAATCCATCTTAGCATATATTGCATACATAAAGTAAAGAAACATGACAAAGAAAGCATAAGTAACAACTCAAGTGAAGCTTAAAGGATAGAAGTACTCAAAATGTCCTAATGGACTACATCAAAATAACGTCTAAGCATGCCTCTATTCTAGGCTTTGATAGGGTCTTAGGACAAGCTTCTATATCACCTAAAACATAAGGATAATTCATAGTAAACAACACCACAGAAAAGTCATGTCCTGGATGAATGAGGACTCATAAACTTGCAAGTACTAAAGCAATTCTAGCCATGAATAGGATGATCGTGAGTGTCGTCTATCCCTATATTATGAGACAATATAAGCAAAATATTTGGTATAACGTACAAGGTATTAAGTATGCGAGATATGCATGAAGAAATTATCACTACCCAACCCCGTAGGCCGCGATTGGGGTCCGACTTGGACCCCTGTATACATATCTGTCACCTATAGTTGAATCAAACTATGAACAAGGTGATACTGCTCACAAAACCCCAATGAGTTAAAACTTTTTCAGGTACGTGTAGCCTCTTTCATTCATACTATATCATGAAAGGGCACGCAAGCCGGCAAGGCTGCGGTAGCATAAAAACATTTACAACATGCTGTATAGGCGCAACTGAAATAAACTCACAAGAAACCCACATGCATGTATCTACAGACCTCTAAGAGTATTAACTGTATCAAATGGCGGGACAAGGCCCCCGTCGTACCTCTAAATAAACAAGTATATATATTACATGACCAGCATCACAAGTTAGGCTCCGGAACAGTGGAGCATTTCCAATATGGCTGAGTAGAAATCCTAAGCTGGTAGATCTTTGAAATGAAGGTCTGTACCCGCGGGCATAAAATACAGCCCCCTGGAAAAAGGGAGTCAATACAATACATGTACTGAGTATATAAAGCATAATACAGTATAACTGAGATTTCAATGGTAATAGGGATGTAGGAGATAAATATAACAGTTAACGAATCACTATACCTGCACTGTGTGAAATGAGGGCACGTATATCTTCCTCACATACCATACCCGGCCCGCTGGAGCACTAGGGGTTACAAATGTAACATTATGTTTTCATGTGCATGCCTATATACTGTATCCGGCCCTTCTGTGAGGGACTCAGTGAAGTTGTCATTTTATCGTGTATCATGCCCGGCCCTTCATAGGACATAGTCAATAAGCATTTGATCATTTATCATGCCATCCCTTCATGAGATGCGGTGAATAATCAGTTTATCTTATTTCATGCTCGGCCCTTCATGGGACGCGGTGAATAATCAGTTCATCATATATCATGCCCGACCCTTCATGGGATGCGGTGAATAATCAGTTCATCATATATCATGCCCAGCCCTTAATGGGATGCGGTGAATAATTAGTTCATCATATATCATGCCCGGCCCTTCATCGAATGTAGTGAATAATCAGTTCATCATATATCATGCCCGACCCTTCATGGGATGCGGTGAAAAATGTATTAATAATATGCACGAGTAGAGTAGCGAGGAGACATATGCAATTAGCTCTTCATCTGAGATTCGGTCTAATAGTCGTCATGAACTATCATTTGAGGATCAAAATGATCATCATCTCAAGTATCCTCTAAGTGCCATTAGGGCCATATCGACGGAGTCTCAAGGGTCATAGACTTTTATTAAGATAATACCATACGACTTATGAAATAAGAGACACTTATCATTATAGAGTTCTTAGGCACATGAGCTCATATGTTCAATTAGTATTCATCGTATAGGGACTTGAGGGTAGTAGTTCAACTACTTCAAGAACTTTTATATTAAGAAATGGATAGGAGTTATAGTTCATGCTTCCCATGCATCCATTTACTATTTCATGTACAGAAGGCTCGGGGATGATAGCTCAACTACCTTAAGCGCCTTTGTATTTAGAAGTGAACACGAGTCAATAGGCTCTACATATATTACCTTTTATCCTATAGAAGCCTTAAAAAGGCAATAACTCAACTATTACAGGAGTTCTACCATCACAAAGTGGATAAGAATTAGGAACTGTACTCGGAGCTTTACGAATGGAATTATTCCCATATTTCATATACAAATTGTTCATAACATATTTTTAAGACATTCCTAGAAGAAAATAAAGACAGGCTTTACATACTTATGCCAAGAACATGCCAAGAGAAAGCTTCACATACCTCTTACGGGTTAGAGCCCGTTTGGATTGGCTTTAAGTTGGTCAAAACCAACTTAAAGCCCCTTTTTAGCTTTTGGACGTGTTTGCCTAATGCTGAATTTAAGCCATAAAGTTCTTAAAGTCAGTCAGAAATGAAAAGTTAGGATTCTTAACTTTTTTTTCCAAAGTGCTTAAAGTCATTTTCTTTGACCATGGAAATTACTTTTATATCCTTTATATTTTAACTAAATTCTCAAACTACCTTTTTTATTCTTTTAACCCTAAAATTCACATCATAAGCACTTTTATCCAAACACTCAACTGCTTATTTATAAAAATAACTTTCAGCACTTTAAAGTTCTAAAAGCACTTTATACATAAAAGTTACTTTTTTTAAGCCCATCCAAACGGGCTCTTACTCTTTATCTTGTTCGTCTCGTCGTCCTATGAACCTAAATAATATAAAATCAACAAAAATATTAATAACCCTTGGCTTTCCAGCATCTTAGGTTACATATGAGTATTCATAGAACCCAACCCCTCGCTCGTCTTTCCGACTAGTTCTTTAGCTAGTTAAGGCGTTTAACGAAAATCGGGCAGCACCTCCTCTGTAATGCGTCCTATCTGAATTCCCAATTACGTCCGTAATACCTACAGATAACCAAAAACATAACCATAAGCTCATATATATGTATAACATAGCAACATTACACAATATAAACTCCAAACGACTCGCTCGAAACTACGATGCCAAAATAAGGTTTCTAGTTTCTGGTTTGCAAAACCTTTAACCATACGAAGAGGAGATCATGTGGCTGCCACAAGAAGCTCCCCCACCTATTTTAGGACAAATTTAGACCCTGAAACACAAACCACACAACAAGAAGCAACATCCACACATACAATGCCTCATTTCGACTATAATTTTCCTACGACGACTTCAATTTATATTGTTTCTTTTGCTGAGCATCTCCATGATTTTTTATACTTACAGTAGTATAAAAGGTACATAATACACTACCTATACACCTCATAAATTCCAAATTTAAAGGAGAAATCTTACCTTACCCGAAATTGGCCAAAACTATCCAAAATTGTGCCTCGGAAACCTCTTTAGCGTGCTGAAAGTTGGGGACTGTTTGCAGCTCTTTCTTGCTGCCCCAAAATGGATTTTTATGTTATTAAACACATATATACCTCAGTAGGATACCTTAAATAGTTAATTTATGGAGCAAAATTGGAACATACCTATTTTCTGTCCTAGCCATCCTCTTTTTCTCTCTAGACTTAGGGTTCTTATTTCATGTTGCTGCTGACTATTTTTGGCTAAGGACTGAAGTTAATAGTCGTTTATCATGTATATATGGGCTTCCTTTAATGTGGTGCATGTCATCCCCTTAGGGTGACATGTGTCCAGTCGTGATTGGACCACAGCATTTATGTAGCCTCTTAGGGACCGCCACGTGGCAGTAGGGCCCATCTCCCCCAAGCAGGTGGGTCACCTACTTGACCCCAAGCATGTGGGTCACCTGCCTGCTTGAGGTGCTTCCACGTGTCACTCCTCCATTGGCTACCACTTGTCCTCTTTTCCTCTTCCTCGTGGGTTCGTAATCTCATCCTATTTTAAGAGCCTATGTAATCCATACTACGTAAGCTTGGTACATACCCAAATAGCTTAGGTATGTAAGATTTCTAAATTAATAGCTTACGTACGTAAGTTGAGTCCTGCGACTCCTTACTTGGCCTCCAACTCCTTCCGACTTCTCTTGACCCTATTTCCAACTTTTTCTACTATGGGGTATCACATTCTCCCTTCCTTAGAGTTGTTTGATAGTGTGGTAGATTATTCGACTCACTTGATAACTTCTAAGAACTTAAGGGATATTCCGAGCTCAAAAGTGTGGGGTGTAACATCAGTAAAGGAGAGCAATATGACATAGATGCATGACCATCATAATGAACATGAATAACTCCTACAAACAAGTGAAAACATGTTAAAACTTATGGTCAATGCATCATAAAACTTCATAGTAAATATCATAGCTTAAAATTCAACTTGTGTGGGATAAGAACTTTAACCAAAATCTTTAGACCATGCGAGCTATAACATGGAATCCGATGTAACTCCTATATTGAGAAGAGAGAGGCTACTTTGCCAAGGTCCACTGTGTGAGAATCAACCTTAACTTTGTGAGCTACATGTGGATCCACTAGCTAATCCACGAAGGCAACATACGTAGGCAACGTAGTTTGAGACTTCAGGTTACTACTAGGATTTTCTTAGGTAATTAACTATGTTACCAGACCAAACCCCACCTATAATCTCTCTTTGCTTAGTCAATATCCCAACAGAATTCATTAAAACGTGATCATAACATTATAGGAAAAAATAGTCTCAACCTAACAATCCATCTTTATAAAAAATATTAGGAGTAGCTCATTACTTTTAGTGATTCATAGAAATCCATAACATCAGCGAGAATTGTCCTTATCACAATCTTTAAACATGATTGTGTGAGAATTGTACTTATCACACCATAATAATTATCTTGGATCATAATTGTTAATCATCTTAGCTTTCATCATTAAATCATAATCTCAACTTTAAATCATAGAACTTTCCTTGAATATCATTAAACTCATAATCAACTCATGAAAATCATTTTTAACTTTATAATCACAACTTGGAACCATCTTTATGCATGGGCATTTATTATTCCACATAAAATCATGAAATTCATGTAAAATCTTTTTTTGAATAATCATTGATAATAATTCAAAACGAAATTGAAATAACCCAATGCAATTCATTAAAACTAGGGTTCATAAATCATTGAAAATTGAGGAAAACTTGGAGAAAACTTTAGGATTCCATGGGTGAAAGGGCCCCATGAATTAATCTCTAAATACGTTGATTGAATTCACTTAGAATTGGAGGAGACACCTTGATGAAAATCTGAAACCCTATCTTGGAGTTTGGAGGAGAGCTTGAAAGAATTTGGGTTCTTTCCTTAGGAGAATTTAGATAATGATTTAGAATGAGGAAATTCAAAGGTTAAGGTATATATAGACTTGAACTTAGCCATAATTGTGTCAAGGTTCATTGAACCAAACTTGGGAAATGATACAAATACCGCTCATCAAAACTCAGATTTGACCGTATGAGTTTACTTCTATGAATCGTTCTCAAGTCTACCACTCGTAGACTTGAGTTTTAGTACAAGTACTTAGTTTTTCTTTGATTTAAAGAACCTATGAAGTTGGGTCTATGAGTTGTGGTTACTATTCATCTTCAAAATTATGAGTCGTTAATAAGACTCATCCTGCTGGTCTGAGAAAAGGTTCTAAATTCGAGTCTCTGAAGTTTTTGTACGAGTTATATCTACGACTCATCTTTATGAATACGAGTCATCATTTGGACTCATCTTACAGGTCTTGAAACCTGCAAACTTGAGGGTTTCTAAACTCTTAAAACAAGTCATCCTTATGACTCATGCTATTGAGTCGTAGGACGATGACTCATGCTGTTGAGTCGTAGGACTCCTCTTAAGGGTGGTACTATGAATTACTCAATAGGTCACTTTATGACTTACTCTTACGAGTCGTATAATGCTCTACAAGTCATAGAGTGACTCGTAAACATGAGGTCAGTCCAAAATAGAGAATTTTCTCCTTAGTTACAACTTTTCGACTTTCGAGGTCTTACAATATCTCACCCTTGGGAACATTTCTCTTCGAATGAGATTTAACTAAGATGGGAGATACAAAGAAAGAGGACTAGCAACCCAACATGATAATAATAACATCTTAAAATGCATAGATCATGAAAATTTAAAACATGACTTCAAATCAACTTTCATGAACATGCATGCATATGAATGACATTGGAGGAACTGAATACGTAAGATTTCAACTAACTTTAATAAAAAAAACTTACTATATTAGGTGTGAGAAGAGGGAATATTCTCATTGAGTAGAGGGAATATTCTCAATGAGAATATTCCACTTGAAACTTAAGAGGGTGTCTAACACCCTTAGTAGCTGGTCAAGGCAACAGTATGGGGACATATATGAAGCTGTCAAAGAGTTTGAAGAGAAGGTAAAGCAAGCTGAAGTTGATCTCATCCAAGACAAGTCTGAGGATAACAAGATCAAGCTGAATCTTGTGAATGCTCAGTACATTAAATACTTAAAGACTGAACAATCCATCCTTAAACAAAAAACTAAGCTTCAGTGGTTTAAGGAGGGAGATGCCAATTCCAAGTACTTTCATGCTATTATTAGAGGAAGGAGAAGAAGATTACACCGCTGGCAACACTTACTACACCGCTGGCAACACAACCAAGAATTCTCTCAAACCCTAGTAATCATTATCTCAAAGAAGGGCATTTTAGTCACAAAAACGAAATGGGGTGGGACCCACCTCCGGACCTCGAAAAATTTCGTTCGAAAGATGGAATCGTAGATTCCGTCGATACGAACACAACGAAAGTTATCTCACTCTCAGATTCCATCTATAGCTCCTCAAATTTGCAAAAGACTGAAGTGATCACTGTTCATTGTTCGAGTGAGGAGCTGCTGCAAGCTGAAAAAATCATATCCTTGAGAAATCGGGGATTGCTAAAGATTATAAACAATATTGGAGATGATTCTTCATCCCATATGCCAAGCACAGTACAAAATTCACAAAAAAATTTAGTCCCAATTGAGAAAAATGCAGAGGCGCATCAGCTCAGCATCGCCGCCAATGCGCCACCACTGCGCCTTCAATTTCCAGCCACCTCCGGCGATATTCTAGCCCTCGCACCACCTGGACTTTGTTCGCAAGGACAAGGCGCCCGGATAGGAACAAAAACCTCTGGCGAAATCAACTCCGGCGAACAAATTGTAGTCGACGCCGGAGCTACGGCAAGCCAAAACGCACAAGATGAATGCCAAAATGTTCCTCAAGCTGTTTTCAATCTCCTCAGTCATGAGCGCCATCTCGAATCACTGCCACACTCTTCGAATTTATCCTTGAGCTCTGACAACAATGGAGTCGCCGGAGCTCCGGCCAGCCAATTCATCCAAGACCAATACCAAAAGGTGAGTAACAGTGTGGATAAGGTTTCTAACTATAACACATGTCTCAAATCTATACAAACAAGTTCAAATTCAAAAAGTCGTCAAGACGACTTTGGTGGTGCCGGAGCTCCGGCGAACCAATTGGCAAGAGACCAATACCAAAAGACTCATCAAGGTGTTATGAAGCTTCCAAGCTATATAGAGTGCCTCGAATCACCATCAACAAGCTCAAATTCAAAAAGTCGTCAAGACTTGCATCTCCCTGAAGAACACTGTAACAGTGTTGTTCGAGCTGAAGCTGTGGCTGTTGTATTGGATCATGTTCAAAATGACCAACAAGGAAATAGAATGCTAATATTGGAAGGCATTGAAGAAAATGGTCATGCCCCAAAAGAAATTTCGAAGGGGAACTTCACTGATAAGCAATGGAACAGTGCTCTTGCTGTGGCTCATCCAGGTAAGTCTTCTAACTATTTCAACCAATATCTAGTAAAAAGTGCTGATCATATTAACAATGTTGTTCAAATGCATAGTGACACTGTCAAACCTCATGAACTTAGCTTACTTGATAATAATGTACAAAAAGGAAATTTAGCTAATGTTGCTATTGTTAAGCCTACTAATTTGCATCTAGCTCTGACCAAGAATAATAAGGAAATTCAGAATGCTACTCACAATGGTGATGCTGATCTTGTTGTTAAGCACAAGGAGCAGGGGAACATAATACTTGGTAATGTTGAAAAAAACAAACAACCTGACCAGTTGAACAGGGGGCTCAATGTGAAAACTCAACCTGTCCATAGACCTTATGTTCCTAATAGCAATCCTATGAAAGTGTCAAATAATTTTGATGCTATTAAATCTACTAACAAACCTGCTTATCTGAATACTGGAAGCAACCTAGGTTCCAGAAACTCAAACCAACTTAGAGCTCCAAGTTTTAATATTCCAACTCCTAATAATCATGTGGTGCTTCCCAATACTAATTTACCTGCCAAACAAACCAAGCACCCCAATACTAATACTCCAACCCCTCCTAATCCTGTCATCCACCAAACTCTGGCTACTAAGTTGAGAGCCCAAGAAGCTATGAAAACAGACACTATTGATATTACACCTCCCAAAATTACCACAAAGCAAGGCTATCCAGCTGTAGTATTTACAGAAGAAGATTTCCTGGTGAAATTGGCTAGTGATTGTAAGTATACTCTAATAGGAAAATTCACAAATACTATGCCTAAGATGGAAACCATTAGAAAGGAATTCATCTTGCAAACAGAACTCAGAGGAGGAGTGAAACTTACCCATTTTAACTCTAGGCATTTGTACATAGACTTGGACAATGAGTATGATCACTCTACTGTTTGGTCCAAAGGAAGAATGTACATAAATGGCCAACTTATGAGACTCCAACTGTGGACCCCCACCTTCAAGCCTGAAGAAGAAACATCTCTAGTTCCTATATGGGCTATATTACCTGAATTACCTTGGCACTGTTATCGTCTTGCAGTGGTAACTCCATTACTATCCCCAATTGGAAAGGTGTTGTTCTTGGATTTGGCAACCTACAAGAAAACAAGGGGTAGTGTTGCAAAAGTCAAAGTACAAATTGACCTTACAAAACAAAGACCACAACATGTATGGATGGGGTATGGTGAGGATGAAAATGGAGCAGGAAGGTGGCAGTCTATCCAATATGAGGGAGTGCCAGATTACTGTCAACACTGCAAACATCAAGGTCACACCATTCATGTTTGTACTGTGAAAAGAAGGGATGAAGATAATAAGAAAAAGCAAATTCAAGAAGAAGAAGCAAGAAACAAAGATAAATCCAGCAATGAAAAGAACAAGGAACAACAGAACAAGGAGCTAAAACACCAAGAAGACAAACAAAATAAGGAACAACAAAACACTAGCAAAGCTGAAGCTGAAAAAAGAGACCAAGAACATGCAGGTTGGCAAATTCAAAGGAGGAAAGGCAAAAAAGATGGACAACACAACCAATAACAACCACAACAGCATAAAACACAAGTATCCATGACAAAAGGGGAAAGTTCAGTACCATCCCAGCATATTATCAGCAGCAGCAAAGAAGGAAAATCTCAACAGCAGGCAGGTATGCTTAATAACTCTAACTTTAATACTTGTAATATCCAAACTTGTAATGTAGACTCTGGAGTCCAGAGCCTACTCCCCATTCCCCATACAATATTGGATCCCAGCCCCCATAATCCCATACAGCAGGTATTACATATTAATGAAGAGAGCAGACCTGCAGACAAACAAAAAGAGCAAAATATTACTGCCAGGTGTGCACCAAATACTGGTTTGAATAATGTGGAAAGCAACAAAGCCAATGGAAAAATCCCAGGTATTGACTTAATGCTCCCACAACCCCATGGCTCCCCCAATTACTTTAATATCTTAAATAGTATTAATGTTGTGGCTGAAGAAGTCTGTGGAGGTCAGGTTGGAGGAATACAGGAAACAGCTTTCAGAGGACAGTGATAAGGGAGGTGTTGAATCTCCAAAAAATAGTGAACAAAATACAGGTGCAGTGATTCAGCTACTGAACAATAAATATACTCTTTCTTTGAGTAAAAAGAAGAGGGAGGCACTGAAGAAAAAGATAGGAAAAAAAGTAAAAAATCTCTGTCTGAAAAGACACAACACAGAGCAGGGATTTATGCTTCACCTCTTCAAATTCAATCCAGCTCTACTGAATTGTGTGTGCTTAATAAGAGAGCCATATCAGATGACTTGGAGGATGAATATAGACCTATTCAATATGAAGATGAAGAGGACCTAGATCAAAGGGAACAAACTCATGATGAGGATGAGGAAACTAGTGCCTCCCCCATTAGAGCACTGGATGATATCACAGATTCTACAACTCAGGATGAAGTGTTGCAAGTCACTGAGAAGCAGGGTTTATCACCCAGGGGTCAGCAAGCAAAGAAGAAGAAGAAAAAACAGAAACACGACATCTCCACCAGTTCACATAATGCTACTTGTAAGAGTGGCATCAACACAAGGTCCAAATCCCTGAAACTTTGATGATGAATACAATATGCTGGAATGCAAGGAGTATTGATACTCAAGGTGCCTTGGATAGACTCCAAAAACTCAAGGATTATCACAATTTAACTATGTTGGCAATCCTGGAACCATTTGCTAATCAATCACATATCAACCACTACAGAATTCAGCTGAGAATGGACAGTGCCATTCATAATCCCAATAACAAGATTTGGTTGTTTTGGACTAAGGATGTGGACTGCTCTATTGTAGACCAAGATGAACAACAGTGTACTTGTGAAATCAAACATGTGGCTAATCCTAATTCTCATATTATTACATTTGTTTATGCCAAGTGTAAGGATTACCTGAGAAGAACTCTTTGGGATAAAATGCTGCAGTATGCTGACACAGACAAGCCATGGTGCATTATGGGAGACTTTAATGTGATCACTGATGTTGATGAAAAACTAGGAGGACAACCATACAACATGAACAAAAGCTTAGAGTTCATAAGTGTAATTGAGGCATGTGGTCTCACTGATCTGGGATTCCATGGGCAGAAATTTACATGGTGCAACAACAGGGACATGGAAGTTAGAATTTGGAAGAGACTGGACAGGGCCATGGTGAATGATAGGTGGTTAGAGATGATGCCCATGACTACTGTGGCTCATCTTGCTTCAACAGGTTCAGATCACTCCCCCCTATTACTTGAATGTAAGGAGACTCACAGTAATCCTATCAAATACTTCAAGTTCCTCAACTGTTGGGTGGATAATGAGACTTTCCAGTACACTGTTAGAGTCTATTGGGAAAGACCAGTAGAGGGTAATCCAATGAGAATATTCCACTTGAAACTTAAGAGGGTGTCTAACACCCTTAGTAGCTGGTCAAGGCAACAGTATGGGGACATATATGAAGCTGTCAAAGAGTTTGAAGAGAAGGTAAAGCAAGCTGAAGTTGATCTCATCCAAGACAAGTCTGAGGATAACAAGATCAAGCTGAATCTTGTGAATGCTCAGTACATTAAATACTTAAAGACTGAACAATCCATCCTTAAACAAAAAACTAAGCTTCAGTGGTTTAAGGAGGGAGATGCCAATTCCAAGTACTTTCATGCTATTATTAGAGGAAGGAGAAGAAGATTATTCATCCATCAGATTACTGATGAACAGGATAATACTATTCAAGGTGATCAGAATATAGCTACTGCTGCATGTGACTACTTTGAGAAGATATTTACTGGTAAGGATGATGCTATCAATGAAGATATCCTCAGATGTATCCCCAAATCCATCACAGATAATCAAAACCAAGCTCTTAATGCTATGCCAACTAAAGAGGAGCTGAAAGAAGCTGTATTTTCCCTCAGTGATGTATCTGCTGCAGGTCCAGATGGTTTTAATGGAAAGTTCTTCCAAACTTGCTGGGATATCATCAGTGAAGACTTATTTAATTTGGTGAAATACTTTTTTTGTGGGCATTCTATTCCCAAGTTCATCTCACATGCTTGTTTGGTCCTACTCCCAAAAGTAGATCATCCTAATAAGTTATCAGATTTCAGGCCTATATCACTAAGTAACTTCACCAATAAAGTTATTTCAAAGATCCTATGTCTCAGACTTGCTCCTATTCTTCCTCAACTGATCTCTGAAAATCAGTCAGGTTTTGTTAAGGGAAGAAGTATAGCTGAAAACATAATGTTGGCACAGGAAATCACTCATAGCATTAAAAAACCAAAGCTGGGAGATAATGTTGTGATCAAATTAGACATGGCCAAAGCCTATGACAGGGTGTCCTGGTCATTTATATGTCTAGTCATGAGAAGGTTTGGATTTGGAGAAGGATTTATTGACATGGTTTGGAGACTTATGGCTAATAACTGGTATTCAGTTATTGTGAATGGAGGTAGGCATGGTTTCTTCCACTCTACAAGAGGCCTCAAACAGGGAGATCCATTATCCCCAGCCCTATTTATTTTAGGTGCTGAGGTACTATCAAGAATGCTCAATAATCTTCATCAACACCATTTGTACAAAGGTTTCCACATGGAGAAGAAAGGTCCATTGATTAATCATTTGAGCTTTGCTGATGATATAATCATTTTCACTTCAACATGTAGTAACTCTCTCAAGCTGATCATGAAGACACTGGAAGTGTATGAACAGACTTCAGGTCAGCTTATTAACACACAAAAGAGTCAGTGCATGATCCCTCTGAATACTGATCCTGAGATCACTGAAAGGGTCACTTCTACCACTGGTTTCAAAACAACTCATGGCCCTATTACCTACTTGGGTTGCCCCTTATATATTGGAGGTCAAAGTATCATATACTTTACTAGTATGGTGTCCAAAGTAACATCCAGAATTAGAGGATGGCATACCAAAATTCTCAGTTATGGGGGGAGAGCTGCTCTTGTGAAGTATGTGTTGCAGTCCCTCCCAATTCATCTCTTATCTGCTGTGATTCCAACTTCCACTACACTCAAACAAATAAAGTCCCTAATAGCAGACTTTTTTTGGGGATGGGACAAAGAAAATAGAAAATACCATTGGGCATCATGGGAGACCCTCAGCTACCCAACAGATAAAGGAGGTGTTGGCATGAAAAATCTGAAAGATGTCTGCCTAGCAATGCAATATAAACAATGGTGGATTTTTAGGTCTAAGAAGACTCTATGGGGGAGCTTTCTGAGGGCCAAGTATTGCCAAAGGGCAAATCCAGTAATCAAGAAATGGGACACTGGTCAATCAATTATGTGAAAACACATGATGACAAACAAAGCTGAGATTGAGCCTCATATACAGTGGCACCTTAACTCAGGCTCTTGCAGCTTTTGGTGGGATGATTGGTTAGGAATTGGCCCCCTAGCTTATCACAAAGACTGTCTACCTAGACTTAACAATACCACTGTCTCCAAGTTCCTGAAGAATGGAGAATGGGATGAAGAGAAGGTGAGGCAACATGCACCACAGCATCTGATACAGAAGATTCTTAGTTTTTCCTTCAAGTATCAACCTAACATCCTAGATACAGCTTACTGGAAGCTGACCTCAGATGGAAACTTCACTTGTGCTTCAGCTTGGAACAAGATCAGGCCAAAAAGGAACAAAACCATTACTGACACTTATGTATGCCATAAGAATATACCTTTTAAGATATCCTTTCTAGTTTGGAGAACTCTCAGAAGCAAGTTGCCCACTAATGAAAGTATTGAGAAATTTGGTCATGCACCTGTTCAGTGCTCTTGTTGCTATAGGTCAGGTTGGGATAATATAGATCATATATTCATCTCAGGACACATGGCTAGACATATATGGAATTATTTCTCTGATTGTTGGGGTATACATCACAGCAGTAGCCCCATGAGGAACACTCTGATGAAATGGTGGTTGGTTAAACCAAATAATGAAGTCCATAAACTATTAATGCAAGCTATCCCCATATTCATCTGTTGGAATCTATGGAAGAACAGATGTGCTAGCAAATATGGAGGAAAAAAGTCAAGCAGTACTAGAGTGAAGTTCTCAGTTATCAAAGAACTTTACATGCTGATCTTCACAGCTTTCCCTTACCTTAGCTGGCCAAGTGACTGGAAGGAGCTAATAATTATGGTGGAAAGCTGCAGTCAGGAGCTGAAAATAACCCAGGTTAGTTGGCACAAACCAACTTACAATGTGGTTAAATTTAACACTGATGGAAGTGCTTTGAATAATCCTGGGAAAATTAGAGCTGGGGGCATCCTAAGAGACCACAAAGGAAACCTCCTTTATGCATTTGCTGCACCACTTGGAATTGGTTCTAACAACCAAGCTGAGGTACAGGCTGCACTTCTGGGCATCACTTGGTGCATTCAACATGGCTAGAGCAGGGTCCTACTGGAGGTTGACTCTGAATTACTTGTGAAATGGCTAAAACAAGAGATTACACCACCCTGGACTATCAGGAATTACATTACAGACCTGCAGGAACTGATCATAATGCTGGATTTCTTTCAATGCAAGCACATCTATAGGGAAGCTAATTTTGTTGCAGATACACTTTCCAAGCATAGCCACGGTGTAGACAGCATGATTCAATTCTACAGTCCTCAACAGCTTCCTAAGGAAACAAGAGGATACTACATCCTAGACAAAATGGGGATGCCAAATTTTAGGAGGACAAAACTGAAGAGGATCAAACAACCTCCTTGAATTGTATACCATTAATAGTAGTACATAACTCCCTATGTATAAATTCATAGTTAGGAGTTTTGTAAAGGGGAGAGTCTCCCTTGTTTATTGCCTTCCTAGAGCAATCAACCTACCCCTAGAGGTAAGGATTAGAGTAGATATTTTCTTTTTTCTTTTCATGCTTCATTGTGTAGGTACCAGCAGATTTGGAAAAAGGGAACAAACAAATGCAAGCCAGGTGAGGTTTGCTTCTTGGCACAACAGCTGCAAAATGAACCAATGGATAACTTGGAGATGGCCTTGGAGCTGCAAGAATGTTGTAGAGATGCAGCACAGGAATCAGCAAAGGGAAGTTTCCTTTTGTTTGTTTATCTGGTGCAGGTATCATAAGGCTTTGAGCCTGGTATTGGAGTTTCAGCAGCTGAGATTGGAATTCTTAGACCAACAACCTACCATAGACTTGCAGCATCTCAGCAACATCACTTGCATATTCTACACTACAGCAGCAACAGGATCCTGCATAAGGAATCCTTTGTACTGCAAATTCAGATTGCTTCCTACCTTCCTCAACAACTACCTTAAGGAGCTGATCCTGATCAGCAGGTGCAAGGTGAGGAGTCACTTGTGGACCTGTCCAAAGGCCCCCAAACTTTGCAGGATTCCAACATATATTATTTTGACAAGGCCCAAGAAATTTCAGCCCAAACGGATAATTGGAGACGTTAGGCGAGCGAGCTTGAAACAATCAGCTGTCTTAAGCTTAAAAAGGAATAATTTTGCTAAATGGAAGCTCCAACTTGGGAAACAAGCCTTCAAACTTTGCATGGCTAAAGGAAAGGATATATATGCAAACTTCAGAAAGTTTCAGCTCAAACGGATAAGTGGAGACGTTAGTCGAGTGACATGGAAAATGCTCACAGGCTCCAAAATTCTCTTTGAGACCCATTCTTCTCTATTAACCTGTACAGGTCTTTGCTTGTTCCTGGTTATTTGTTGTGTATTTGCAGGTTGTTGGAGATATACACCAACATGCTTTAACAACAAATACATAGAGGACAACACCTGCAGCAACTCAACACCTGCAGCAGCTCAACACCTGCAACACCTGCAGCAGCTCAACACCTGCTTGCTTTGTTGCTTGTCTTTGGTTGACAGTTTTTGTTTAGAATCTCTTTGGCAATGCTATGAGGGCTGCAGTAACCTGGGGCTTCTATGGAGAAGCACACTCAGCTTGCCAACCACACCCTCTATTATCAACACACCCCAGCAACAACTCCACCAACCTGCAGCACACAAGGAACAAATACAAGCTATCTACAGCAGCATGCAGATTTCTTTAGTTGTGTGGCTTGTTGGTTTTGTTTGTCTGTGCAGGTACTCCAAGAAGCTGAACCTGATCACAACAAAGGACCTCCCTTCTTGTATAATTGACACCAACATGCAGCCAAAGCACAAAGGAAGCACCAAGGAGATGCACAGTTGCTTGTTTCTGTACACTTCTGGTTTTGTATGTCTATGTCCACATACCAGGAACTCTCCAGCACCCTCCAACAATTTTCACTACCTGCAGCAACACCAAATTTTTTGGAGCCCCTTGCAGCAACAATTCCAACAACTTGCAGCACACAAGAAACATGGTTACAGCAGCTTCCAGATTTCTTTGGTTGTGTGGTTTGTTGTTTTTGTTTGTCTGTGCAGGTACTCCAAGAAGCTTAACCACCTCAAAACAAAGACCAACAATCGCCTAACTACAAAGGCAGCAACAAGGAGTTGCACAAAAACATGCATCAGCCTTTTCTCTTCCCACAATTGCTTGCCCCTTTGTTAATTGCTAATGCAGGTTCACTGATGCACACCTGCTACAACTTCAAAGTTGAGAATTCTTGGCTTCACAAGGATACTGCAGCCATCATCATCACCCACCATCTGTACCTACCATATGCAGCACAGCAGCAGCAGTATACAGCATATGCAGCACACAATAGTTTGCTTATGTGTTTTTCTGGTGTTGTTTGCCTGTGCAGGTACCAAAAGAGGGATCTACTACTGAACCTAATTCTCCACAACTCCAAGGCTGTTGGATACTATAGATCCATATATTTCCTCTCCTTTCAGCCCCCATATCTGATAATCATGATACTGATGCAATGGCACATTTCACCTGGAATTTCTTGGTACGACAAGACTAAAAAGAGCAAAGATGAAAAGAATTTTCCCATCCCATGCGAGATAGAAGTTTCGTCTACTTGTTCTTCTTCAATGTAGCTATGTCTGGTACGTAGCATAGTTGAATAGGACTAGTGTAGGTTACTTTCCTGTTTTCTCATGGAAGGGGAGAGTCTCCCTCATTTATGCTTTCATAGTTGAATTGTACCGGGAGGAGTCCTCTCATAGGTTTACTGCTTTCTAGTTATAGTTAGTCTCTTTTTTTTTGTATCGGGGATGAGTTAGCCGACCTTAATAGGTTAGCCGACTTATGAACCACCATAGGATCGGAGGTAAGGTTTATGTCCCCCTCCTTATATTTTTATTTTGATTATTTATGTTAAGGCTTGGGGGTGTTGCTTAACCCCTGACTGTGCACGAGAGGTGGGAGCCTCGTGTAGGGTCTGTTCCCATAAAAAAAAAAAAAAAAAAAAAACTCAAGGTCTCTTCTTCTAATGTCCGAATAGGGATTTTGAAGACTTTGAGTCGACTTCAACCTCTCCCTCATGAGTCTTAACTTCTCCATACAATCTACTACCAAACATGGACCGATTAACATCATCTCACCTACTTCAAACCATCCCATCAGGGACCTACATCTTCTGCCATACAATGCTTCAAAAAGAGGCATTAGGATGTGAGAGTTATAACTATTATTGTAGGAAAATTCTATCAACGGTAGGTGTTCATACCAACTCTCTTTAAAATCAATAAAACATTCTCTCAACATGTCCTCTAAAGTTTGGACCGTCCTTTTAGATTAACCATCAGTTTGAGGATTAAAAGTGGTACTTAACTTAACCTTTATACCCAAACCCTTTTGTAACGACATCCAAAAGTGTGAAGTGAATTGAGTACCTCGATACAATATAATGCTAAATGGAACACCATGAATTCTTACCAACTCCCGAACATACAACATAGCATGATCTTCAGCACCATAATAAGTCTTAACTGGTAGAAAATAAGCCGACTTAGTCATTCGATCTACAATAACCCAAATGGAATTATATTGCTTATTAGTACGAGGCAAACCCATTATAAAGTCTATATTCACATCTTTCCACTTCCAAGTAGGAATTTCAATGTCTTGGACTAAACCTACCAGTCTTTTATACTCAACTTTAACTTGATGATAATTAGGACATTTATCTACAAATGTGATAATTAGGACATTTATCCCTCAAATCACGATACATTTTTGTGAAACCCGAATGAATTGAATATAAAAAGCTATGAGCCTCATTCAATATCAATTCTCTTAAAACATTAACATTAGGCACACATAAACAACCTTGATAAAGAAGTACACCATCTCCCCCTTGGGAGAAAGCCTCAATGGCATTTTCGGTAACCGACTTCTTTTATTCAACCAACACCAGAGCATGGTCTTGTTTGGCCTTAACATATGCCATAATATATGGTTCTGAACCATTATGCACGAGAACACCTGCATTATTAGAATAAACAAAATGCACACCTAAACATACCTATCTATG
This sequence comes from Solanum dulcamara, assembly GCF_947179165.1. Lineage (NCBI taxonomy): Eukaryota > Viridiplantae > Streptophyta > Magnoliopsida > Solanales > Solanaceae > Solanum > Solanum dulcamara. Next base: position 53,270,534 of record NC_077237.1, on the reverse strand, counting down.
AACATATTTACCCAATTCATCCTTATCTTCTTCAACATGTGCAACACTATTCATAGATAATCTACTTAGTGCATCTGCAACCACATTAGTTTTGCTTGGATGGTATAATACACTGATATCATAGTCTTTCAAAAATTCAATCCATCTCCTTTGCCGAAGGTTCAAGTCTTTTTGCATAAATATATATTGTAAACTATTATGGTCGGTGAACATATCAACATGGACATTATAAAGATTGTGTCTTCAAATCTTCAATGCAAACACAACCATCACTAGTTCCAAGTCATTAGTTGGATAATTTCTTTCATACACCTTAAGTTTCCTAGAAAATACGCTATTACCTTACCATATTGAATCAAAACACAACCAATACCAACTCTTGAAGCATCAAAATACACAACAAAGCCATTGGAAAATTCTGGCAAGGTCAAAATAGGAGTAGTAGTAAGGCGATCTTTCAACTCTTGGAAATTCTTCTCACAAGCTTACGACCATTGAAACTTCACCTTAGTTTAAGTAAACAAAGTCAAAGGTGATGAGATCGATGAGAACCCTTCTACAAATCCTTTATAATATCCGACTAGGCCCAAGAAACACCTAATATCTGAAGGGGACAACGGTCTAGGCCAATTCCTAACTGCTTTGATTTTTTTAGGATCAACCATAATCTCTTCACCGTAGTTAATCAAAACTCATATTTATTATCACGACTCGACCTAGGACCTAGTCGTAACACGGCGATCAAAACTCCGAAGGGCTCGAACCAAGCCTCTTGTACATATCATAAGCATACATAAGGTGAAATATAAAAGCGGAAACATCATAAGAGAGTCTAAAACATGAATAGAAATCTGAAAATGTCTTATAACAATGTAGAATCCAATATATTGAAGTAGATGCCTCTAAACAAGAGTATTGGCGGGGGCTAAGAAAAGTCCGTAGCATACCCTCAATATACAACGTAAAAAAAGTTTTTTAAAAAGAAAATAGTAAGTAACTTGAAACTAGTCCCTGGTCAATGAGGACTCACCACAACACCATCAAATGGAGAACACCTACTAGTTACATGGCCGATTAGGATCTTCAAACTCAACCCTTATATTATGATACAATGTAGGCAAAAAGTATGTATTAGTAAATTGGAATGTACTATGTATGAGGGCGTGACATAGAACGTAAATCATAAAATGCTAAGGTCAAGTAAAACACATGATAAGATGGAATAAGTAAAGTCATGAGAAAATCATATTGACCAAAGCTTTTAAAAGAATAAATTCAAAGTCATAACATACTTAAGAGATTATACATATGTGGGATAAGAACCATAACCGATAATAATACCATACGAGCTATAGTATTGAAAAAGGAGAGACTACTTCCCAAGATAGAGTTCTACATACCTAAGTGGATCCACTAAGCGGTTATGTGAACCGGGTACTTACCCCTAGTTCTTAGAATCGGGTACTCACCTCCAAGCCTTGATATTTTGGGTACTCACCTCTTAGAGATTTGGGTATTCACCTCTAATCCCTTTGTTCCTACGGTAACACGTAGTTATGAGATAGGAGACTTTATATAAGGACCCCTTAATTCGAGCCCCTACCTCAAGTCCACATTCGGTGCTATGTCAAATCCCACTAAATACATACATAACATAGAAATTATAATTTCATATATCATAGTCAAGAATCAAAGGATTGAAATCATAGAGTAGCTCATTCTCATAACATACTTGTAAAGTGAGAATTGTCCTTTCATCATTACAATCACATTTGCATAATTCATATCGTTAGGCCTTAAGTCTCCTTACTTCATAACTTGCATGAATAACCATAATTTTAAATATACTTATAATTCATGATCATAATGGAAATACATAGTCATAATTCATATTTAGAAAATTCATGACCATAACTTGTACTTGAAATTTGGGTAAGACATGAATGCATGATCAATTTACTTGAAAATCATGAAATTTACTTGGAAACATGCATGATCATAAACTTTATATCAGCCCATACATAATTCATATAGATAGTATCATTTGGAAGTATAATTGAAAATACTCATAATTTACATCATAAACCCTAGGACTCAAAGTAGGAGAATTCATGGAAAAACTCTACAATTTAATTCAATAACCATCAATTTATATCAAAATAGACTCATGATCATACATTAAATCAAAATTCATGCAATTGGAATAGAGATCATAAAACCCATAAAATACTATACTTTAATTTGATAGAAAACCTTGAGAAAATAATTGGGATTCATGGATGAAAGGATCCAAGAATCAATACCCACATACCTTCAGTGAGAACACCAATTAATTTGAAAGAAATTGAGAGTTTTGATGGAGAACTTGAGTGAATTTACTTGAAGTCTTCAATGGAAACCCTTGAGAGCCTTTTTGTAGAGAGAGAAATATTTGGTAGATGAATTATAGAAGAATGAATAGAATTACAGGTTTAGATTAATTTATAGAGTTGAATTAGGTCCTAAAAATGTCTAGGTTCATTAATTAATAATTTTGGAAAGGTCTAAAACTCCCTTTGAAAAAACTCAACTCGGCCAGAAAATCCTCCTAGGTCCGCGACGCAAACGTGTCGTGGACCCTTCTGTTCTGTGAATTCTTTGAAAATCTATCTTTCAATATACGGGTCCTAAAAATCCACAGAGACTATTTCCCTGTAGGTTTTGACCCCTTGATCGATATTCTGAACTCGGATTTTCCAAAAAGATTAAGGATAATGTATTACATGAGCGGCCTATTCCCAAGGCATTCTTAAGGTATTTGTGAGCATTTTTGAGGGATGTTACAATGTCTCCCCCTTGGAAACATTCGTCCTCGAATGAGATTCTACTAATATAGGAAGGACATGGAAAAATGACTAGCAACCCAACATGAATATGAGGACACTTTGAAAGATACATAGAACATGTAAACTTCATACTTAAAATAAAATATAGTCGTTGAGAGAAATCATTTTCATGAATCATGCATGCATATGAATGACATATGGAGCTAAAGTGTATAAGTTTACTTTATTTGATCATGAGCAACTTAGTACCTTTAGGATTGAGTGAAAGGAAAGAGATAAGGATATCGCTTCATCATGTCTTATTCCGCTTCCCACGTAGCACTCTCTACTTGCTAATTCCTCTATAACACTTTAACGGATACGTCTTTATTTCTTAACCTCTTCACTTGTAGGTCTAAAATCTCAGTCGGGATCTCCTCTTAAGTCAAACTCTCTTCAATACTCACATTCTCTATTGACATAATAAAATTTGGATCAGCCACAAACTTCCTCAACATTGACACATATACCTTAGGTTACTACACCTCTATAGGAAAATAGAGTACTACTTCTTACTACCCATATTCATCAAACCTCAAAACATAATAAAGAAACTCACAATGCATTGTGGATTCACTCATATGCCATTAACACTACATTCAAGCGTAGTTCTATAACAACTCTAATACATTTATTTAAAACCCTTAACAAGAAGTCATCAATAGACTAATATAATCATTCATATATCTACAACCACACATTCAAGCCTACCATTTTAACCACTTTATGGATCCCTTGAAGTCAACATCACTTAATAATTTTTGTGTCTACCCTAGCATCACTACATCCTCATTGGTATTCATTCCTACCAATGGTCACACCAATATATATTCCTATCTATCCATTTCCCACAATAAGGTCTCAGTAGCTCTTCCTCCCTTTCTATAACCTCAAATGGGGAAAGCATCCTACAGTTTATCGAAATAAGAAATGGCCACTCTCTCTCCTTCTATCATGACCCCTAACTAGAGCCTTAAGACAAGAACTGAAGCTACCCTTAAATATTGAATCATGACCCTTCCATTATAGAATAGACTCATTTGGAAATTGAAACTTGAATCAATGAGTTCTACAATCTATAGAAGCATAAGATACCAATCCATACCAATCATTACCATTTCAAGAAGGGAATTCACACTTACCGGATAAAGCACCATGCTAAGTTTGGGGACCCATAGAAGGGTAGGGCTAAGATCACCGAAGACTATCCTTATCATTCTTATCAACCCTTGGATAATGCCTGAACTTGTGATCCTTCGCATCACAACCAAAACATACACCCGAACCAGCTAGACAATCTCCTGGATGGTACCATCCATACTTTTGGCATGCGAGAAAAGCTTGACCACTATAATTATCACCTTGATATCTAGGGTTAGGCACCCTATACTTGTGATACTTAAACACTAAAGTATTATCAAAAGATGATCCATTTTCAATCCGGGCCTTCTTAGTCATCCTAGGAACCTCCTTAAGATTTTTCTCTTCAATTTGCTCGGCATGAGTCATTAGTCTAGAAATATCCATTTCCTTTATCAACATGGCCATATTACATTCTTGAACAACCAAATCTGAAACTCCTAATATAAACTTACTCATTCGGGCTCGAGGGTCAGACACCAAAGTCGGAGCATACTTGGACAACTTTATGAAGTTAAGGGCATATTCCCTCACACTCATACTCTCTTGCTTCAAGTTGATAAATTCCATCACCTTTGCCTCCCTCAACTCTAAGAGAAAGAAACGGTCAAGAAATGCACCCTTTAAACTTTCCCAATCTATAGGACCCTCATTCGCTCTTTCATATTTCCATTGGTTATACCACACTTGAGCGACACCCTTGAGTTGGTAAGCTGCCAACTCTATTTTTTCTTCTGAAGTAACTCCCATAATGATAATTTTCTTGTAGACCTCATCAATGAACTCTTAAGGATTTTTATCAACCTTTGAGCCATAAAACTCTAGAGGATTTATTTGTGCAAAGTCCCTTACTCTTGAGGCCGGAGTAGGCACATTAGAAGGACTCGCAACCCCTTAGTTGGTCACTACTTGGGCTAGCATAGTAATGGTGGTTTGGAACTCCGCATTAGTCACTTGGTCTGGTAAAAGACCATTGCATTGAGGATACAATGGAGCTTGGGATTTATTAACATTCTCTCCCCTTGGAAATGTTGGTCTTCTTGGAGCCATCTTTCTAAAAATTGCAAAGAAAGACCATCAAGGAAAAGAAGTCTTAATGTAAACTCTATAGCACGACATGGATCATGAAAGAAGTGAGAATTCCTAAATGCCCCATAGCCTCTTACTAATAAGTGTGGCGCACTTCATATCCATGAATAAAAATCTACTTGACGTGGCATGTTGGACACCCTAGGACACTTGAAAAATCTTGTGCTCTGATACCAAGTTTGTCATGACCCAACCTAGGGCCTAGTCATAAAACGGTGATCAAAACCCTGAAGGGCTACTATGAAGCCTCTTATACATATCATAAGCATACATAAGGTAAAATATAAAAGTGAAAACATCATAAAAGAGTCTAAAACATTAATAGAAATCTGAAAATGTCTTATAACAACATAGAATCAAACATATGTCCAACTAGATGCTTCTATACATGAGTATGGGAAGGGGATAAAACATGTCCCTAGCTCACCCTCACTATACGAAGTATACAAAAGTGTTTTGAAAACAAAACAGTAAGTAACTTGAAACTAATCTCCGGTCAATAAGGACTCACCACAACACCGTCAGATGGAGAAAACCTAGTAGTTATGTGGACAATTAGGATCTTCTACCTCAACCCTTATATTATGAGACAATGTAGGCAAAAATATGTATTAGTATGTTAGAATGTACTAAGTATGAGGGCGTGACATGCAACGTAAATCATGAAATGCAAAAATCAAGTAAAACACATGATAAGATGGAATAAGTAAAGTCATGAGATATTCATATTGACCAAAGCTTTTAAAAGATTAAATTCAAAGTCATAACATACTTTAGATATCATACATACGTGGGATAGGAGCCATAACAAATAATAAGGCAATGCGAGCTATAGCATGGAATCCCAATATTACCCCTACATCGGAGGAAGGGGGGACTACTTGCCAAGGTAGACTCCTACATGGCTAAGTGGATCCACTAAGCGGTTATGTGAACCGGGTACTCACCCCTAGTTCTTACACTCATGTACTCACCTCCAAGCCTTGATATTTTGGGTACTCACCTCTTAGAAATTTGGGTATTCGCCTGTAATCCCTTTGTTCCTACGGTAGAACGTAGTTATGAGATAAGAGACTTTATATAAGCACTCCTTAATTCGGGCCCCCACCTCACGTCTACATTCGGTGCTAAGTTAAATTCCACAGAATATGTACATAACATAGAAATTATAATTTCATATATCATAATTATGAGTCATAGGCTTGAAATCATTGAGTAGCTCATTTTCATAACATACTTGTAATGTGAGATTTGTCGTTTCATCATTACAATCATATTTGCATAATTCGTATCATTAGTCCTTAGGTCGCCTTACTTCATAACTTGCATGAAGAACCATAATTTGAAACATACTTATAATTCATGATCATAATAGAAATACATAGTCATAATTTATACTTTTAAAATTCATGACCATAGCTTGTACTTGAAATTTGGGTAAGACATGAATGCATGATCAATTTACTTAAAAATCATGAAATTTACTTGAAAACATGCATGATCATAAACTTTATATCAACCCATACATAATTCATATAGATAGTATCATTTGGAAGTATAATTGAAAATAGTAATAATTTATATCATAAATCCTAGAAATCCAAGTAGGAGAATTCATGGAAAAACTCTATAATTTAATTCAATAACCATCAATTTATATCAAAACAGACTCATGATCATACTTTAAATCAAAATTCAAGCAATTTGAATGGAGATCACAAAACTCATAAAATACCATACTTTAATTTGATAAAAAACCTTGAGAAATATATTGGGATTCATGGATGAAAGGATCCAAGAATCAATACCCACATACCTTCAGTGAGAACACCAATTAATTTGAAAGAAATTGAGAGTTTTGATGGAGAGTTTGAGTGAATTTATTTAAAGTCTTCAATGGAAACCCTTGAGAGCCTTTTTGTAGAGAGAGAAATATTTGATAGAAGAATTGTAGAAGAATAAATAGAATTAGAGGTTTAGGTTAATTTATAGATTTGAATTAGGTTCTAAAAACATCTAGGTTCATTAAATAATAATTTGAAAAAGGCCTAAAATGCCCTTTAAAAAAATTCAACTCGGCCAGAAAACCCTCGCAGGTCCATGACGCGGACCTATTGCGGACCCTTCTGCTTTGTGAATTCTTTGAAAATCTATCATTTGATATACGGGTCCTAAATATCCACAGATACCATTTTCCTACAGGTTTTGACCTCCTTATCGATATTCCGAACACGGATTTTCTAAAAAGATTAAGGATAATGCATTACATGAGCGACCTATTTCCAAGGTATTCTTAAGGTATTTGTTAGCATTTTTAGGGATGTTACATTTATTGAACTTGGCAAATAATTTCTTGTCCCTTAGAGTTTTCAACACAATCCTCAAGTGATTAGCATGCTCCTCCTCATTCCGAGAGTAAAACTAAATATCATCAATAAATATAATTACAAACATATCCAAATATTGTTTGAACACCCTATTCAACAAGTCCATGAATGTCGTGGGGGCATTGGTCAAACCAAATGATAAGACAAAGAACTCATAATGGACATACCTTGTTTGGAATACCGTCTTAGGAATATCACACTCTCTCACCCTTATTTGGTGATAATCGGAATAAAGATCAATCTTAAAGAAATAACTTGCCCATTGCAATTGGTTAAACAATTCATCTATCCTCAAAATTGGGTATTTATTCATAATGGTTACTTTGTTCAATTGCCAGTAGTTAATACATATATCTAGCCAACCATTCTTCTTTCTAACAAAAAAATGGGAGCACCCGTTGGGATATACTTGGTCTAATGAAACCGTTGTCTAACAAGTCTTTCAATTAGTCCTTCAAATCCTGTAATTCCACCGAAGCCAATCTGTAAGGAGGAATGGAAATGGGTTACGTACTCGAAAGAAGGTCTATGCCAAAGTCAATTTCCCTTTTGGGAGGGACACCAAGTAGATCATCGAAAAACACATTCGGAAACTCATTAACAATTAGGACCAATTCTAGAGTAGGACCTTTGGAATTTGTATCCCTAACCCTTACAAGATGGTAGATGCAACTCTTGGAAATGATTTTCTGAGCTTGAAGGAACAAAATTAATTGAACCTTGAACACAACATAAAATGCATATAGAAAATCCATACCAAAGATAACATCAAAATTAGTTATCTCGAGCTCAACTATATCACATAGAGTAAATTTATGAAAAACCAAAAATGGACAACTTCTATGAACTCTTTTAGCCATAACCATCTCACCTATGAGATTATAAATGGAAAAGGCTCTAAAAATATTTCAGGGCTAACATCAAATCTCATTGACACATAAGGAGTAACAAAAGACAAATTAGCAACCAGATTAAGTGAGGAATAAACATCATAGTGAAAGATCCGTAACATACTGGTAAACAACATCAGGAGTCTCCTCCAACTCTTGCCTATCAAAAAGATCATAAAACCAATTGTTGCGCTAACTACCTTTTGGTTGTACTTGAGCACCTTGGAAATAAGGACAACCATATTTGACCTTACACTCTTTAGATGATGACCCGTCTTACCACATCAATAGCATACATTCAAACCCACCAAACACCGACTCTTGTGGTTCTTGCCAGACTTTTTACATGCAGGAGTAGCTTTGCCAATAGGAGCGTCTCTTTTAGTCTTAGGATTAGGCATACTAAATTTATCAAACCTTAGAGTAGTAGCATTTGAAAAAACTTGACCAGAGTACCTTTGGCAAAAATGAGGATGCCCACCATCTTCGAACTTAGCATGAGAGGAATCACCACCATCGGTCCTTGCCCTCGTGGACTCCCTAGTTTTCTCCTTTAGCTTATCACTCTATATTTTCTCCGTATTGGTCATAAGTCTAGAGATGTACATTTCCCAAATCAATATTGCCATCTTACATTCACTAGAAACCATATATGCCATACTTGAAACTTGCTCATACGAGCTCTTGGGTCGGCAACCATGAATGTAGTGTATTTTGACAATGGAGTAAACTTGAGGTCATACTCCCTCACACTCATACCACCTTAATTAAGGTTGATGAATTCTTGTATCTTGGCCCTCTTTAACTCTAATGAGAAAAAGTGACGAAGAAATACTCTTTTGAACTCCTCTCGTGTGACGGGATCCACCTCTCTAGGCCTCTCTCTTTTCAATTGATCAAACTAAATTTGAGCAACACCCTTCAATAGATATATAGACAACTCGGTCCTCTCAATCAGGCTAACCCCCATTATATCCATAATCTTATGAATGCTATCAATGAACTCTTGTTAATGTTATTCCACCTTGGAACCCCAAAATTTCAGATGATTCATCCTCATGAAGTCAAGAACGCTTGTCGACCCTGTACCCATATTTGGGTTCATGGTAGCAACCACTTCACAATTGACTTGAGCTATAATGGCTTGACCAATTAATTGAAAGGCTGCTCGGAACTCGGCGTTGGAGACTTGGTCACTCAAGGGATTATTTGAAGCTTGTTTCTCCTCTTCAACCACTTTCCTTCAAGCGGGGTATCTTCATGGGGGTATTTTTTGAAAATTGCAAAGAACAAACGTTAGAGGGAAACACTTAGTCTATCAGTCTACCATACGACATAAATCATGAAAGAAGTGAGATTTTCCCAAGACAGTCTCATAGCCTCCTATTCATGTATGTGTCACGCATCACATCAATGAATACGACTCTACTAAACTCAGCATGTTAGACTCCCTAGGACACCGCTAAACTTTGTGCTCTAATACAAAGTGTCATGACCCAAGCCTAGGGCCTAGACGTGACAAAACAAATGAGACACCCAAAGGTACCTAACCCAGGCCTCTTAGCATTCATAAATCTTTTCATAAGTAATGACATACAATAAATTGCGGAAGAAAAAGGGGTAACAGGACTGAGGGAGATAACATAGAATAGAAATCATAGGCAATATCAAACATCATCTATTTGACAATACATCTACTTTATTTAGATTTGGCAGGGTTAAGACATGTCCCTAGCTCACTCTCATTATAAGTATCCAAATGTACACAAGATAACCAAAAGTCTATGTATGTAAATAGCAAGAAAAGGAAATAGAATGTTGTTTCCGGAATATAGAAACTCACCAACTAAGTATCCTTCAGCGATCAAACTAGCCATGTAGAGGAGAATATGGAGCAACGTCAGTCCCTACATAGTGATATCATGTAGGAAAAAGTATGTATTAGTACTTTGAATGTACTAAGTATATGAGCATTCAATGCAATATATCATTATACAATAAGGTGATGCAACAGACCATACTAGAACCTTGCAATTATTTAAAATACCATTTAGAGTTATGAAGCTTAGTCAATAAAATATAGGAATCATCATGAATCATAAAAGAAACTTAAATAGTATAGAGGTAATCATGAGTCATTATAAGAAACCATATACTTGCAAAGTACCATGAATCGTAAATAAGTATACCATAGTCCTTTTGAAAGGGATCTTTAAACTTTATGAGAGCACATACTTTACTTTGTGCTAGATATAGTAGAAATCATATGCTATATCTTAAACATTGGAAGAGATACCTTGTACCTTTGTGAGAGCGACTGTTAACCAACATAAACTATGTGAGTTATAACATAGAGTCCCGATGTTACCCCTACATCAGAGGAAAATAGGGAGACTACTTGCCAAGGTAGACTCCATACTGCCTAAGTGGATCCACTAAGCTATTGTGTGAACAGAGTACTCACCCCTAGTTCTTAGAATTGGGTACTTACCTCCAATCCTTGATATTTTGGATACTCAACTCTTAGATATTTGAGTATTCACCTCTACCTCCTTTATGCCTAAGGTGGCATGTAGTTCTGGGACATGGGTATTCGCCCCTAGTCATGCTCAGTGCTACGTAAGCTCTGAACAGAATAATATTTAAATATCATAATAACGTAAGCATTTATATAACTTTAACATATAATCATCATTCAATGGAATAGCTCATTAAAACCTTTTATTTAATTCAATATGAGAATTGTCCTTTCACATTGAAACCTTACTTTGTCTAAGAAGCCTTTTCATCATTCAATCAATCATAAGACTCCCATTTCAAAAATACTTTCTTCATATCATTCATTTTGGAGTCAAAGCTTTCATTTTAAACATCATCCAAACATAGTAAAACTAGGTGGGTACCTTTTCACAACCATTTATTCTTTCATTGAAAAGACTCCCATGACCATAGTTATTATCTTTATTAAACATTTAATTGGAGTTCATAAAATTCAAGTCATGCTTTAGTGAAAATATAGTCAAAGTTAGATGGGTTCAAATCAATAATGTCATTTAAATCAATGCTGGCATGCATGAAAGTAAAGGAATATATTGTCTAAATATGTTAAAATAACCTACCAATATACTTTTAGAAAAACTATTTTGATACCTTCATTTATGGACATTTAATAACATGATAACTTCCTGAAATCACGAGTTAATATTCATCATTATATCTAAATAAACTTAAAATATATCAAAATCTATGAATTTAGAGTCATCATGTTACAGCCCATAAGATTTTATCATCAAAGATTGAAATGCTAGGTTGAGAAAACATTTGGGCTCCAGGGTGGAAGGAACCATGGATGAAAACAAACATACCTTGGGGAAACAAAATCCCTAATGAAAGCTTGATAAGGAGAGGAGATTTGAATATTCCTTGAGATAACCCAAGCTTGGCTTGAAACTCTTCGGAGAGTTTGAGAAGAGAGAATTTGTGTTTAAGAAGTTGGAGTAAAGAAAATGAGGGCTTTTAAGGGTATAGGGTCTTTAGATAGGTGAATTTTGCCATCAAAATGACACCACTTTTGGTTAAAACGTAAGAAAATACCAAAATATCCCTTTAAAAATCTAGCTGGAACTGGCTTCATTGGGGACCTTTACGGTCCATTATGCCCACTACGAACCGTGGTGGGGTCCAGATGTAAACTTCTTGGAAAACTATTTTGGAAAGTGTTGATGAGAAGTATCTGAAACTTTTTCATAGACGGCCACTATAGACTGTATTACGGTTCACAGAAGGCCATTACGAGTTTTGGTGCTCACCAGTGCTCCTATCTGAGCAACTTCACTAAAATAGCCATAACATTTTACTCTAAACTCAAAATGATCAAACTCAGTGTAGTTGGAAAGAGGATTCAATGACCTTTGATTTGATAGGTATGGGACACCTGATTCAAAATATTGAAGGATATATGATTGTGTAAAGTTGACCTATTTAAAATCTTACATCAAAATTCAATCGAAAAGGAAGCTTTCAACTTAATTTTGTGCTAAAGGATTCGCGTGACCTTAAAACATCTCTAAATTTATTCCCATGATAAAGAATTGGACTTAAAACCCCTAAGATAAAATGAATGGATCCCTGAATGGACTACCTTCATAGTTCGTGAAAAGCTCTAAGGGTCGTGGGTTGTCGTTGAAGATTACCTTAGCAAATTTCCTGAGGGTCTTAGGGAGGGGTCACCACGGAAGGCTTTATGGGCCGTGGTGCTGACAACAGTTTGTAGTCTTCCATAGTGGTTCATCCCCTGTAGATATGAGTCTCTGAATGTCTACCACGGTTTCTCACCATGGTCTGTGATGATTACCAAGGCCCGTGAAGGCTTCCATTGCCAGCTTAGTGCCAATTTTTCTGTAATTTCTGAAAATTCATACTTTGTTCCTTGGTTTGGGATCTTCCATATTTCTGGGGTCTTACATAATATTTGTCATGACCCGAGCCTAGGGCCTAGATATTACACGACGATCAGAATTATCAGGTATCCCAACCAAGCCATCTTAGCATACATGTCATACATAAGGTCAAAAAACATGATAAATAAAGCCGAAGAAACAACTCAAGTGAAGCTTAAAGGACAAAATTTCTCAAAATGTCCAAATGGACTATATCAAAATAACATCTAAACATGCTTCTATTATAGACTTTGATGGTGACTTAGGAGCAGCTCCTAGCTCACCCAAAACATAAGTAGAAGTCCTAATAAACAAAATTAAAGAAAAGTTATGTCCACAATGAATGAGGACTCACCAACTTATGAGTACTAAAGCAACTCTAGCCACGAATAGGATGATTGTGAGTGTCATCCATCCTTACATTATGATACAATGTTAGCAAAATATGCATTAGTACATAAACAAGTAAACGAACGTGAGTAATATGACATAGAAGCATGACCATCATAATGAACATGAATAAGGCTTAAAATCATAAGAAAACATATTAAAACTTATGGTCAATACATCATGACACTTTAGAATAAATCTCATATCATAACATTCAACTTATGTGGGATAAGACCTTTAACCGATATCTTAAGGCCGTGCGACCTATAACATGGAATCTGATGTAACTTCTACATGGAGAAGAGAGAGGCTAATTACTAAGGTAGACTCCGTGATAAACAATTTTAACTTTGTGATCTATATATGGATCCACTAGCTACGTCATGAAGGCAACCTACATAGGCAAGGTAATTTAGGACTTTAGGTTGATACTAGGATTGCCTTGCGTAACTTACTGCGTTACCGAATCGAACCCCAATTATAAATCATGTCACTCCTTAGTCAATATCACAATGAAAATAATTAAAACATGATCATAACATTATAGGGAAATATAGTAACTACCTAACAATCCATCTTTATAAAACATATTAGGAGTAGCTCATTAAGTTTAATGATTCATAGGAATCCGTAACTTCGGTGAGAATTGTCCTTATCACCATATTTAAACTTGATTGTGTGAGAACTACACTTATTACACCATAATAACTATATTGGATCATAATTGATCATGATCATAAATTTTATCATTAAATAATAATGTCAACTTTAAATCATAAAACTTTCCTTGAAAATTATTAAACTCATAATCAACTCATGAAAATCATCTTTAGATTCATAATCATAACTTGAAAATAGATTTATGCATGGGTATTCATTTTTTAACTTAAAATCATGAAATTCATGTAAAAAATTCTTAGAAAAATCATTGATAATAATTCAAAATGAAATTGAAACAACCCAGTACAATTCATTAAAACTAAGCTTCATAAACCATTGAAAATTGAGGAAAACTTGGAGAAAACTTTGGGACTCCATGGGTAAAAGGTATCCATGGATCAATCCCTACATACTTTTAATGAATTCACTTAGAATTGTTGAAGAAACCTTGATGAAAATCCAAAACACTAGCTTGGAGTTTGGAGGAGAGCTTGAGAGAATGTGAGTTCTTGCCTTAGGAGAATTTAGATGACTGATTAAGAATGAGGGAAAATAAAAGGTTTAGGTATATATATAGAATTAAACCAAGCCATAATTGTATCTAGGTTCGTGTCATGACCCAACCCCATAGGCCGCGACTGGGATCCGACCTGCACCCTTATATACCTACCTATCTATTGTAGTCAAATCGAACTAATAACAAAGTGATACTACTTACAAAAATCCCAATGAATTAAAACTTTTTCATGTATGTATGGCCTCTTTCATTCGTACCATATAATGAAAGGGTACGCAAGCAGACAAGGCTACTATAAATAAAAACATTTACAATATGTCATATAGGCACAACCGAAACAAACTAACAAACAACCCACATACATATGTCTACAGACCTCTAATAATAGTAACATCAACATATGGCAGGATAAGGCCCCCACCGTACCCCTGGACAAATAAATATATACGTGTTACATAACCAGTATAAAAAGTTAGGCTTCGGAATAGTGGAGAGCTCCCGACATAGCTGAGTGGAAGACCTAAGCTAGCGGATATCCAAAATGAACATCTGTACCTGCAGCATGAAATGCAGCCCCCCGATGAACCGAGGGTTAGTACGACATATGTACTGAGTATGTAAAGTATAAAATATCATAAATGAAACCACAACTGAAATAGAGATGCAAGAAACTTGTATGAAAGTTAACAATACACTATACCTACACCTTATGAAAAGAGGGTATGCATATCATCCTCACATATCACTCCCAGCCCGCTGCGGGACTCAGTGTTACCATATCATCATATACGGAATAATACCTTCGTATACAGTATCATTTCACACATTATAAGTACCTCACTATGTCTTCATATGTATGCCTATCTATCATATTCGTCCCTTTAGTGAGGGTCTTGGTGAAAGAGTGGTGTATATGTCGTACCGCACCCGACCCGCTATGGGACTCAGGGCCATTATGATATAGTAAAATATACCGAGAAACATTCGGCCTGATCCATACTTTAAAATAGTGCCGAGGAACGTACTGCCCGATCCATATTTAAAACAATACTGAGGAACGTACGGCCCAATCCATATTTTAAAACAATGCCGAGGGACGTACGGCCTGATCTACATTTTCCATCATATCATCATGTACATACCCAACCCCAGACGCGGTGACGAGCATCATCACATACGGCATCATCGTATGCTACACTTTATAGTATACAATGTTTCATCATCGTATACTTCTACATATATATAACTGGCTCGGGACGCGGTGAGCGAAGAGTAAAGCTAGGTACAACCGTATTCCCGGCCCCCTTATGGGACTTGGATCAAGATGGGTTACCGCATACACGAGTAGAGTAGTGAGAAACCATAAGTAATTTACATCATCATCAGAGACTCGATGAAACAGTCAAGTGAACCATCACTTGAAGACCAGAGTAATAACCGTCTTAAGTACCTTCTAAATATTGTTGGGGATCATATTAGCTGGAGTCTCAGGAATCGTAGACGTGTATCGAGACAAGGTTAATCTGTTTATAGAAGTAGAGACGTTTGTCATCGTAGAGACCTTAGGAATAGGAGTTGATGCATTCAATTATTATTCATCAGATAGGAGACTCAAGGTTAGTAGTTCAACTACTTTAAAAATTCTAATATCAAGTAATGAATAAAAATCACAAGTTATACCCAAAGCTTATAATGGGAACTACCTCTGCCTCGTATCATATGACATTGCATTTATACTTAAGACATTCTGACAAGAAGAAGAAACATGCTTTACATATCCTACTATTCATGATATAGGAGCCTTAAAAGGCAATAACTCAACTATTACATAAGTATTAACATCACAAGGTGAATAAAGTCTATGCATTACACTTAGAGTTTCACGAGTGGAATTATCCCCACATTTCATATACAAACCATTCATAACTTATACCTAAGACATGCCAAAAGAAAAGAAGAATAGCTCTACATACCTCTTACGGACTTCTCTTAATCACGTTCACATCGTCGTCCTCCAAACCTATTTAACATGGAAGCAACGCAAGTATAAAAAAACTTATACTTTTAAGCATCTTAGGTCACACATGAGTATTCACAGAACTCATTTCCTGACTCACCTTCTCGACTAGTTCTTTAGTTAGTTAAGGAGTCAACGGAAATCGGGCAGCATCTCCCCTATAATATGCCCTATCCGAATTCCCAATTACACTCCGAAGAACTACATACAACCAACAAAAATAACCTAAAGAATATATATATACAATTCACATCAAAATTATACAACATAAACTCCGAACGACTCACTCGAAACTGTGAAACCAAAATAGGATTTCTAGTTTCCATTTTGCAACACTTTTAACCATACGAAACGGAGGGTCGGGTGGCTGAAACCAGCAGAAACCACACCTCTTTTAGAACATTTTCCATCACCTTAACACACCACCACATGACCAGCAGCTGCAGCACCACAAACATAACCCATTATTTGACTTTAGTTTAGCTACAATGACTTCTATTTAGATTGTTTCTAACGCCGAGCATTTATACGAAATTATTACACTTCCAGCTGCATAAAAGCTGGTTAATACACCCTATAAAAACACCATAAACTTCAAATTAGAAGGGAAGACCTTACCTTACCCGAAATTGGCCAAAACCCGCCAAAATTGCGCCTCAGAAATTCTCTAAACTTGCTGAAATTGAGCGGGCTGTATGCATCACTTTCTTGCTGACCCAAAGTGGAATTTTATGTCATAAAACACCGCTATATAACTGTAGTATATTATAAATAATTATTTCATGGAACAAAATCAGGACTTACCTCTTTTTCTCCCCTAGGCCATCACCTTTTCCTATCTTAATTTAGGGTTTTTGTTTCTTGCCTTTGCTGAAGGTTTTTGATAAAGAATAAGACTAAGATTCATTTAACATGTATATATGGGATTCCTTGGAGGTGACCATGTCATCCCCTTAGGGTGACATGTGTCTAGCCCTTATTGGGCCACCGTATCTATGTATCTACTTAGGAGCTGCCACATGGTAGTAGGGTCCACTCCCCAAGTAGGTGGGTCACCTACTTTACCCAAAGAAGGTGGATCACCTTCTTCCATGTGTAACTTCCCTATGCTTCCATGTGTCACTCCTTTCTTGCTTCCATGTGTCGTTCTCTCCTCTTCCTCATGGGTTCATGATCTCGTCTTATTTTAAGAGCCTATGTTATCCTGCTACGTAAGCTTGGTATGTATGCAAGTAGCTAAAGTGTGTAAAACTTCTATGTTAGTATATTACATAGGTAAGACAAGTCCTATGACTAATTACTTGGCCTCCAACTCTTTCCGACTTCTCATGACCTTATTTCCAACCTTCCCTACTATGGGGTATGACCTTCTCCCTTCCTTAGAGTTGTTTGATAGCGTCGTAGATTATACGGCTCACATGACAACTTTTAAGAAGCCTAAGAAACATTATGAGATCAAGAGTGTAGGGTGTAACATCTTTCCCCCCTTTAGAACATTCGTCCTCGAATGTTAACTAATCTTATGAGGACTTACCAGGACTTTGGGAATTATCTATACCAGTTGTTATCCCTACGCCTCATACGAATCAACACCATTGATTTAGGAGTTTAGATTACTTGTAGGCATAGGGAACCCATTTGGATACTTCTTCTCTATCATTATCTCATCACATGCTTTGATGGGAGCCGCATCCCTAGTTTGCAACCTTCTAATTTGCTGACCCATGATGGTGATAGGTTGCTCCTCGTAGGATAACTTCTCTTTTATGTGGACCTCATCCATAGAGACTAGTCTGGGAGGGTCACTTATATATTTGCGGAGCATTGATCTGTGGAAACTGAATGTATTGCTTCAAACTGGAGGGTAGGTCCAACTCATAGGCAACTTTGCCTATCCTACGAATGAACTGATAAGGGACAAGTTTCTCTTTCATGTCGATTCCTGTTACACCTTTCGCTGGTGACGCTTTCATGCATACTCAACCCCCAACTCCAAACTCGAATGATCGACGTTGACTATTTGCATATGACTTTTGTTGACCTTGGTCTATTAATAGTCTTTGCTAAATGGGTTTCTCTTTATCAATAGCATGTTGGCTCGTGTCCGAGCCCATCAATGGACCTTTATCAATCTTAAACCCACCAGTAGATGCTCTGCGCCTTCTTCTACATGAAGCTTTCTATGGTGCCATATGGATGCTATTAGAAGAACTTCAATAAGTGACAGGCGATCACTCCAACTGCCTCTAAAGTTAATAATACAGGCCCGCAACATAGTCTCTAGCATTTTCATAGTGCGCTCGGTCTGTCCATTAGTCTGAGGGTTAAAGGTTGTGCTAAGATTCACCTAATTTCCCAATTCCTTAGTGCGCTCGGTCTGTCCATTAGTCTGAGGGTTAAAGGTTGTGCTAAGATTCACCTAATTTCCCAATTCCTTTTTTGGAATGATCCCCAGGAGTTAGCTGTAGATTGGGCTTCTCTGTTTGAGATCATAGCTGTGGGGATCCCGTGAAGTTTTACTATTCTCTTAACTTGAAGGAAGTGGGCTTGGCTGAATACATAATCCTAACTTGAAGGAAGTGGGCTGATTCCTATTAGCCTATCCATAATAGCCCTTGGCTGAATACATAATCCTAACTTGAAGGAAGTGGGCTGATTCCTATTAGCCTATCCACAATAGCCCATATAAACTTATACTTCCGTAGATTGCAAAGTCAGCCTATACTGTAACCTATATTAATTGCCTCCCATTTCCGAGTCAGGATTGCCATCCTCCGTAATAGGCTATCAAGCCTCTGATGCTTAATTTTTTTAAGCTTTTGTACAATCCCTCTTAGTCCATCTTGTAACACTTTAGGCATGCTATCCTGCGCTTTTACTCATATACTCTCTCTAGTTCCTTTATCACACCTCATCATACTTTTTATACAAATGTGTGTTGGTGCTTAGAGCAGTCCAAAAATGCCTTAGCATTGCTCTACTAGTGTCTTACCTCCTTCAGTTGAGGTCAGGGCTCCACTATGGCTTTGGTCCTTAATACTGACCACATCCTTTGATGTTATACTATTCAAGGTCCTTGCTAATAATTCTCAACACTGTCTCCAGTATCATGGCTTTTATTCGTTCATTGTTAGCTTTTAGATCTTATTAACTCGTGCTAGTATGGGATCTCATTTGGAGACACTCCCCCATTTAGGGTGCACCTATGCCACTATCTATTTGTGTTCTACCTTATGCCCTTATTTCAAATTTTCAAATGCATATGATTATTTTCCAACACGCTTAGTATACTGCACCATATCTATACCTTAGGTTACCTACGTATGAAATTTTAACATAATTAGAAGGTTCTTATCATCATTTCAAATTCCCCATTCTGGAGCACTTTCTGATGATGCATTTTTCAAACTTGGTTATAATACTATCTTGGGTGCCTCCGCTAGAACTTCTTTATCATTTCTCCCATAAGATAGCCAAGGTATGAAAACTATCTACCCTCACCGTACTTTTCTAAAATAAAGTCTCCTATTGGTGTGGCTATCTCAAACAGGTCCATTAATTCGAGTTTCCTTCTGACCCGACTAGCAACAAAAGGGGATACATATATGATAAAGTGGAGCTTAGATCTATCAACACATATATCCTGGAAGAAGATTTGTAACATACCTATAGCCATATTTGGTGGCGCCTCCTGGTCCTGTCCGCTAGCTAAAGCATAAATGTGACTCAAAGGACCGCTAGAAATAGAAGGTCCACCATGGCCCCGACCACGACCTACTGATGTATAAGTACCGTGCCCTACAGGGCGCATAGCCACTAAAGAAGAAGAACCCACAATTGTCCCCATAGGTAGAGCTTCACTACTTAACCTACCTCCAAATTGACACGTTCTCATAAGATAGGCTTGATGGCCACACATAAAACAAGTACCCATCCCAAAACGAGATTTCCCAAAATAAGATCTATCAAAATGAGGATACTGAGGCAGAGGTGGCCTTGGCTGATGCGAACCCTTGCCTATCTGTGGACTTGCACCCTGGAGTTTTGACCGACTTCTAGACCTTCCATATTATCGAATCTCCAACTTAGGAAATGAAGGGATGTACTCCAGGCTGGTTGGGAAGGGTATTCACCAAATTGCTGCGGCTGTCAGCCTTGAAACTCACCTGAATCCTCGACCGACCTAGTTTTCTTATATTGGCCGCTATCATAATCTCTATCGGGACGTCGCCCTCTGTGTTGAACCTTTCTCCCCAGCCCATGACTTCGAGCCCGCCCTGCCGCTAATCTGGTTAGCAACAAAACTATATCTCTCATTGCCCTATCCTCTGGCCCTGGCTGTGGGGATGAAGGCCCAAATATTGGGGCCTCAGGATCTGCGACTACTACTGCCTTAGGCTCCTCTGAAGGTGGAGGCATAGTAGAGCTTACCAACTGGAACACAACCCCCGGCATAGACTAGGCACGAGTCCTAGTGACCTTCAATGTCTGACCAGTTTCTTCTGCTACTGACTCGCCCTTCTAGGCAGTTGTTGCTTTCCTTGGAAACATCACTGCAAAAATAATGGTATGTTAGTGAGAGATCATCCTAACTACTATTGCCAATAATTCCACAATTAGCTTATTTATCGGGGCTAGCCACACTCGTAGTTTAGTTAAATCTCATTCTTATTATGGAAAAGGCGTACTACAACCTTGTATCTTATTCTCCTTTGCTTGGTAGGAAAATTTGGGCAGAATTTCCTCTGTATTTCTTACTATCTCAACACCTGGAGGTAGAAAATACCAACAATGCCTTACAAGGCCAACACATATATTCGTATCGCAGCCACATAGGGCTTCCAATATAAATGACAGTATAAAATAATAGACTTACCTCGTATTTCCACTCAAAATGCACCTGTTAAACATTCCTGGCTACCTTTCCTTTAACTTTGTATGTCACTCGTATTTTAAAATCTTACCTGACATATACTTTTTGTGCCTTTACTTACCTGCGTGCTCTGTAACTCCCAATATCGCCGGTCACTTCTTCTATCGATGTCGTCCTTCTGTTGAAACCATATGTTAGTATGAGGAATTGTATTCCCTATAACTCGGCTCTATTGCACGATCTTAGATATGAAAGAAAAGTAACATCCTAGATGTCCTGTAACCTCCTATTTATAGATGTGGTGCACAACACACCGATAAACAAGACTCTACTAGACACGGTCTATAGACACTCTAAGGATGAACTTCTTTGATACTACTTCTATCATGACTCAACCCCGTAGGCCGCAATTGGGTCCGACTTGTACTCCCATTTACGTACCTATCAGCTATAGTCAAATCAAACTAATAAAAAAGTGACACTTCTCACAAACCTGCAGGACAACTCATGATGAAAAATTGTAGGACTCATTAACACTCGTAGGACACAAATTTGTAGGGTCAAATATGAAGTTTAATGAAGGGTATTTCCATCTTTTTCCAAGTTGAGTTCAATGAACCTAGCCACTTTTATGGCCAAGTTCAATGTCTTTAATTACCCAATTCTTCAAATTCCCCTCCTATTCTAATTCATTCTCCTAAATTCCCTAAGGAAAGACTATCAAATATCTCTCAAGTTTCTCCTACAATTTCAAGCTAGGGTTTCAAGTTCAATAAGGTTCCTCCTCAATTTTCGAGTTGATTTCGTCAAGATATGTAGGGATTGATCCATGGGTTCCTTTCACCCATAGATTCTCATATTTTCCTCAAAAGATCTCTTGAATTTCAATGACTTCTCAACCCTAGTTTTGAAGAATTTCATTGGGGTGTTTCAATTACGTTTTAAATTATTTTTAATGATCATTATAAGCATGATTATACATCAATTTTTTAATTTCAAGTCAAATTACAAATTCCCATGCATGAAGCTATTTTCAATGACGATTTACATGAATAATGATTAGGAAGTTCAATGATTTTCAAAGTTCTTTCATGGTTTTCAATCATATTGACAATGTACACAAGTTATACCCTAATTTCAAGAATGAATTGTGATCATGGATTACGATTATGTTCAAAATATGATTTTCATGCAAGTTATGAAAGAGGTAACTTAGGATCCCTGATTGGTGACCTAGAAACGTAATGACATGAATTATGCAAGTATGATTTATGATGTTGAAAGGGTTTTACTCACATTACAATTATGATATGAAATGATATATTATATGAGTTTTGAAAACTATGAACAACATTATGATATATGTTAAGCATGATTACTCTGTTATGTATTCCGCGAGAGTTTACATAGCATGGAATAAATCTTTAGGTGGGAGCTTGACCTACGAGGTCTTTTTATCACGACCTGGACTAGGGTTTAGCCATGGTAAGATGATCAAGAATCCAAAGGATCCTAACCATGCCATATTAGCATACATTAAATTCATAAGATAAGATAAAACATAATAAAAAGAAGCGGGAGAACAATCTCAAATATGGAAGTCTAGAAATGAAACAGAATCTCAAGTCACATGCCCAAACTGACTACACCAACTCTTTGTCTAAACATTCCTCTTCATACAAACATAGGTGGGGCATAGAACAAGCTACTATCTCCCCAAAAAAGAAAAGAAACATCTCAAAATACTAACATAGTTTAGAGGTAACAAGGAAAGAAATAAACCCAATAGGTAGTCCCCAAAGTTTGAGGACTTACAAAATCAAGTGAACAAGTCTTCTATCTAGCAATGAGAATGTGTAGGGAGATCACCGATCCCTATATTATAACACTATGTAGGAAAATAAAACTATGCCTTAGTACTTTTAATATACTAACTATGTGAGCAATTCAATACATGACATAAAAACAATCACATATGATCAAGGCTAGAACATATAATAAGTAGATTATTTACATGTAATTGTGAATCATGAGTAAGGAAAATGTCAATTTAATAAAACCATAATGCAACCTTATGAAGAGAGCTTGTACAAAGCATGGATAGTCATGAGTTATAATAAGGGATTTGTTACACCCCACACTTTTAAACCTTGAAACGTATTTCTAGTCTTCTTGAAAGTGTCCATGAGACCCCTACTTTCTAGACACTATCAAACAACTCTAAGAAGGGGAGAATGTGATACCCCATAGTAGAGAAGGTTGGAAATAATGAAACCTTATGAAGAGAGCATGTACAATCCATCTCCTTTGTCTAAGGTTCAAGTCTTTTTGCATAAACATATATTGTAAACTATTATGGTCGGTGAACATATCGACATGGACACTATAAAGATAGTGTCTTCAAATCTTCAATGCAAAGACAACTGTCGCTAGTTCCAAGTCATGAGTTGGATAATTTCTTTCATGCACCCTAAGTTTCCTAGAAACATACGCTATTACCTAACAATGTTGAATCAAAACACAACCAATACCAACTCTTAAAGCATCAAAATACACAACAAAGCCATCGGACAATTCCGACAAGGTCAAAATAGGAGTAGTAGTAAGGCGATCTTTCAACTCTTGGAAACTCTTCTCACAAGATTATGATCGTTGAAAATTTACCTTATTTTAAGTAAACATAGTCAAAGGTGATGAGATCGATGAGAACCCTTCTACAAATCCTCGATAATATTCGGCTAGGACCAAGAAACACCTAATATCTGAAGGGGATAGCAGTCTAGGCCAATTCTTAACCGCTTTGATTTTTTCAGGATCAACTATAATCCCTTCACCATACTTAATCAAAACTCACATTTATTATCATGACTCGACCTAGGGACTAGTCATAACATGGTGATCAAAACTCCGAAGGGCTCGAACCAAGCCTCTTGTACATATCATAAGCATACATAAGGTGAAATATAAAAGCGGAAACATCATAAAAGAGTCTAAAACATGAATAAAAATGTGAAAATATTTTATAACAATGTAGAATCCAGTATATTCAACTAGATGCCTCTAAAAATGAGTATGGGCGGGGGATAAGAAAAGTCTATAGCACACCCTCAATATATGAAGTTAAAAAAGTTTTTTGAAAAGAAAATAGTAAGTAACTTGAAACTAGTCCCTGGTCAACGAGGACTCACCACAACACAATCAAATAGAGAACACCTACTAGTTACATGGATAATTAGGATCTTCAAACTTAACCCTTACATTATGATACAATGTAGGCAAAAAGTATGCATTAGTACATTGGAATTTACTATGTATGAGGCCGTGACATGTAACATAAATCATAAAATGCAAAGGTCAAGTAAAACACATGATAAGATGGAATAAGTAAAGTTATGAGAAAATCATATTGACCAAAGCTTTTAAAAGAATAAATTCAAAGTCATAACATACTTAAGAGATTATACATATGTGGGATAAGAACCATAACCGATAATAAGACCATGCGAGCTATAGCATGAAAAAAGAGGGGACTACTTCCCAAGGTAGAGTTCTACATACCTAAGTGGATCCACTAAGCGGTTATGTGAACCGGGTACTTACCCCTAGTTCTTAGACTCGGGTACTCACCTCTAAGCCCTGATATTTCGGGTACTCACCTCTTAGAGATTTGGGTATTCACCTCTAATCTCTTTTTTCCTACGGTAGCACATAGTTATGAGACAAGAGACTTTATATAAGGACCTCTTAATTCAATCCCGCACCTCAAGTCCATATTCGGTGCTAAGTCAAATCCCACGAAATACGTACATAACATAGAAATTATAATTTCATATATCATAGTCAAGAATCAAAGGCTTGATATTGTCACGACCCAACTCCGTAGTCCGTGACTAGTATCCTATTAGGGCACCCATACATACCCTTAGCCCCATGAGTATGTTAGCCGAATAAACCTATGAAGAAATCAAAAAAAATCGCTAGAGAGCGCACGAAAATATATGTAGCATACGAAGGCCGTTAAGGACATCACGGAACATAAAACCCAAAATATATATACAGAACCCACATCATAAGTCTATGGACCTCTACAGAATGCTAGCCTAGTCATATGACGGGATAGGGCCCTGTCGTACCCCTAAATAAATAAACATTTATATAAAACGACCAGTATCAAAAGTTAGGCTCCGGAACAGTGGAGCACTTCCAACATTGCTGAGTGGAAATCCTAAGCTGGCAGATCTCCAAAGTTAACATCTGTACCTGAGGGCATGAAACGTAGCCTTCTAAGGAAATAGGGTCAGTACAACATATGTACTGAGTATGTAAAGCATGGACTGTAACAAGTAAGGCCATTACCAGAACAGAAGGTGAAAAAGTGAGCTAAATACCCAGAATATCAAAATGTTTTTCATAATCACAAATAATGTATGCACATAAACATATGCCATATTCGGCCCCATTATAGGATGCGGTGAACAAAATGTAGTCGCCAGCCCGTTACTGGGGCCACAACACAACATACATCAATAGTGGGGAATATCTCCATAACAGATCATATCATATCACATGGTCATATCAGATCATATCATATCAAATGTGTACATGGCACATCATAACTCCACAAATCCCATGTACAGGTCATACCTTCCCCCTCACATCGGAGCATGACAAACAATGCAGAGAAGTACGCATGATAACAAAACCTGGCCCGGACTCGGTGAAGGAAATATTGAGGAATCCACGAGTGGAGTAGTGAGAAACTATATGCAATTTCAATCATATTTGAGACTCGACGGAATAATCAAAATGAGCTTTCGTTCAAAATCAAGATAAAAGTCATATCAAGTACCTTTTGAAAGTCACTATGGACTATATCAAAATAGAACTTCTGGGAATCATATATATGTATCAAGGCATAACAAAATATCTTTTGGAAGTCGAGAAATTGGCCATCCTAGTGTCTTTAAGAATAGGAACTTCTTTGGAATTATATGAAAGTCATATACTTGCTTCGTAAAAACCATGCCAAAAAGGGAGATTAGCTTTTTATACTTATTTCAAATCATGCTAAGAAAAGGAATAAGATTTACATACTTATTCCAAAGACATGCTAAAAGAAAGTATAAGCCTTACATACGTATGCCAAAACATGCCAAAAGAAGAAAATGTTATCTTTACATTCATGTTACGGGTTAGTTTTTATCCCATTCGTCTTGTCATCCTTTAAACCTAAGTAACATAAAAGCAATATGAGTATTAACAACCCTTGTATTTCCATCACCTTAGGCTACACACGAGTATTTGTAGAACTCATCCCCTCGCTCACCTTCTCGACTAGTTCCCTAACTAGTTAAAGAGTTAACGAAAATCGGGAAGCATTTCCCCTATAATGTGCCCTATCCGAATTTCCAATTATACTCCTAATAGCTACAGCCAACCAAAAACAATAACCTGCAGTATATATATATACAATTCACATCAATCTTATACCACATAAACTCCAAATGACTCGCTCAAAACCACGATACCAAAATAAGGTTTCTAGTTTTTGTTTTGCAAAACCTTTAACCGTACGAAGCGGGGGTGTCATGTGGCTAAAAATAGAAGCTCCCCCACCTATTTTAGGACACATTTAGGCCCTGCAAAATACACCACACAACTGCAGCCACACACCACAAGCACAATACCTCGCTTCGACTACAATTTAACTATAGCGACTCCAATTTGGTTTGTTTCGAACATCGAGCATATTTAAGGAATTTTCATATTTCCAGCCATTTACACAACGTGTAATACACTTCATAACAACACCATAAACTCCAAATTTAAAGGAAAACCCTTACCTTAACATAAACTCGTCAAACTCGCCAAAACTATCAAAACGTGAATTCTGGACAGCCTACTGTCTTGTATTGTCTCTTAGTTTTGAAGGGGTAATATAGGGAAAACAGATTTGTGGGCTCAATTAAAGTTATATACATGTATATTAGGGTCACATACAATTTAGAATCAACCCTACAACAATTCTATAGCAAAAGATATGCCCAAAATAACAACATCAGCCCGTGTAGGATTTCCTAAACGAATTCTGGGAAGCACCTCATCTATACTTCATCATCCTTTTTCGAGAAGATAAAAGAAAAAATGGGTTTTATAGAATAAATAAAAGTTATATCCCTATGCAATATATTTCTAAAACATCTTGAATCACTCGAAACGAAGATTTACACAAGGAGTTATACTATTATTACTAACAACAGTCTCATTCCAAAAATGGGTTAGTTGACAAGAACGAGAACCTCCTCGAAACCCCAACTATAAATTTTATGTTGTTAAACACCATTGCTTAACCGAAGAATACCTTAAATAATTAATTCACGGAATGAAATCGGAGGGCTTACCTTGCTTAACCAAATCCGTAGCTCTCTCTCCATGTTCTCCAAGTAAATCTCCAATTGTTTTTACGTGTAAAGATGCTGAAAAGTGAGTTGATCCAGCAATACACATGTATATATATGTGTACTTAAGTGGGGACACGTGGAAGCCCCTAGGGGTGATATGTGGCATCCCCCTAGGGCGCCACCTCAATCATGCATCAAATCCAAAGCTGCCATATGGCAGCGTGGGGTCCACCCAAGCTGCTGCATCACCTACTTGACCCTAAGTAGGGGCATCACCTACTTGCTTCGAGTAGGCGTGTCGTTTCCTTATTTCTCTTTTGTGAGCCTGTAATCTCGTCTTACTTTAAGATCCTAT
This sequence comes from Solanum dulcamara, assembly GCF_947179165.1. NCBI lineage: Eukaryota > Viridiplantae > Streptophyta > Magnoliopsida > Solanales > Solanaceae > Solanum > Solanum dulcamara. The sequence continues at coordinate 53,242,512 of NC_077237.1, read as the reverse complement.
GTATTCCTTGCTACTTAAGCTCGACGTATATTCAAGTAGCTTAGTATGTAAAATGTCCCAAGTAATATCTTTCACAAGTAAGTCAAGTCCTACGACTCACTACTTTACCTCCAACTTCTTCCGGTTTCTTATGACCCTATTTCCAATCTTCTCTATTATGGAGTATCTCCTTCTCCTTTCCTTAGGATTATTTGATAGCATTATAGATTATCTGACTCACATGACGACTTCTGCGAAACTAAAGAGCCTTCCCAGAATCTTAAGAATCTTAAGAAGTATTCCAAGGTACTAAAGTACGGGGTGTGACATCCTTCCCCCTTTTAGAATATTCGTCCTCGAATGTGAACCAAAACCTTCCTCCGGATCTTATATCGACTATATGGAGAATTACTCTATCCCATTGCCATAACATATACTTTCATCAAGCAATCAATATCAGAGTTCCAAAGGTTAGGATTACTTGTAGACGTAGGGAATAGGTACGAATACTTGTGTTTCATTTCCTCTTTCGCTTCCCAAGGGGTCACCCATCGTAGTACTACTCTCACCCAAGCACGCTTAACTTCGGCGTTCTGATGGAATCCGGTACATTAGTACTGATATGATCGCATCTATCCCTTATGATATCTCATTTGAAGTTTAAGTGCTCCCATTTACATATGATAGCGCTAGTTGATTTTCTCTTACGCTTGTATTTCTATTGTCCGCTTCCCCCTTTTTAGGGTGTATCCATGTCATTGTCTATTTGTGTTATACCTTATGCCCTTATTTCCAATTTTTAAATGCGTAAGATTCCTTTCTAATACCTTTGGTATACCGCACTCTACCTATGCCTTTCTTTATACCACCCATACCTTTAGTTGCCCATGTACGACATCTTAACATAATCGTGAGGTGCTAATCTTATCTAATCATTGGTAATCGAGTCACATATACATAATACATCTTTATGCTTCATGAGCTTTCATCTTTGTTGTGCATCCGATGCTCACTTTCTCAATAGCATATCGAGCTTACCTTAATACTAGGCTTACCTTGACACCATATTGTTGTACTACCCCTATAAATCTATGACTATACATTCTCCTTTTTCTCCATCCTCGTATTCAGTTACTTACGTCTATCTTGGGTGCCTCTATTAGAACTTCCTTATTATTCCTTACTTATTCTCATAATGACCTTCATTATATTCACATGGTATCATGTTAGAATTCAATCCCATAGTATAACACTGCTTGACTTTCTTCACGATTCTTACTATGGGTTACTAACCCTTCTTAGTTAGTGTCACGACCCAACCCCGTAGGCCGCAACTAGGTTCCGACCTGGACCCTCTCATGCGTATTTATCAACTACACTTAAGTTGAACCGTGTGTGATGTGATACTATATACAAAAATCCCAATAGTTTAAAACTTTTTCATGTACATGTAGCCTCTTTCATTTGTTTCATATCATGAAAGGGCACGCGAGCCGACAAGGCTGCTATAACAAAAACATTCACAATATATCGAATAGGCAACATCGAAACTAACTCACAAACAACCCATATATACATATGTCTACAGACCTCTAAAAATAGTAACAACAACATATGGCAGGACAAGACCCCCGCCGTACCCCTGAATGTACAAATATATACATTAAGTGACCAGCATCAAAATTTAGGCTCCAATACAGTGAATCACTTCCGACACAGCTGAGAGGAACTCCTATGCTGATGGATCTCCAGAATAAACATCTGTAACTGCGGGCATGAAACGCAGCCCCCCGAGAAAAGGGGGGTCAGTATGATATATGTACTGAGTATGTAAAGAATAACACATCGTAACTGAGATCATAACTGAAATAGGGATGCAGGGGGCAAGTATAACAATTAACAAATTAATGTACCTGCACTTTAGGACACGTAATCCTATACATCATCATATACTGTGCCCGACCCTCTAGTGAACTCGGTGTCATAATCATTACATCATAATCCCATATTATCGTGTCATACTGCATTTTATTTCATCATATCATCGTATACGGTATCATACCATCGTATACGGTATCATCTTATCATGTATATCATCGTATTATACCCGGTTCACTACGGGGCTCAGGGTCACAATGTATTGCTTTAATCTCATATGCATGCCTACATAAAGTATCCGGCCCTTTAGTAAGGGACTCGGTGAATAGAGTGGTGTACGTCTATAGCGTACCATCATAATATACATATGTACCTGGCCCTCTAAGAAGGGACTCGGTGTTCCTTCCTTATTTCACCACATATACTATCATATTACAGCCGGCCCGGGACTCGGTGAATAATTGTATCGTCATAACATATAACATATATCACACCTCACGTACGGCATCGTCTCCTCGTGCGTGGAACTATACACATCCGGCCCGGGATGCGGTGAAAGAAGCAGTAACACTGTGCACGATAACATATCCCAGCCCATCATGGGACTCGAGGAAGGATGGTTACAGTATGCACGAGTAGAGTAGTGAGAAACCATATGCAACTAAGTCATTATCTAAGATTCAATGAAATAGTCAAGTGAACCGTCACCTGAAGACTGGGGGAGTAATTATCCGAGGTATCCCTTAAGATGTCATTAGGGCTTATATCAGTTGGGGCTTAGGGATCACAAACATGCATCAAAATAATGCCACATAATTCATGCAATCAGAAATATAGTCTATGCAATCAGAAACACAATTTATCTAGTCAAAGACTCAACTCATGCAATCAACGGCATTTATCATTTCAGAGCCTCTAAAAAGAGGAGTTGGTACCTCTACTTTCTATTCATTATATAGCAGGCTCGAGAATAGTAGTTTGACTACTTTCAAACTCTTAATGTTTAGGAGTGACTACAAGTCACGAGTTACAATCAGATCTCATAAATGAAATTACCTCTAAACCTATATCATATACCATTTCACTTAAAGTTAAGCCATCCCAAAGGAAAGAAGAAATAGGCTTTACATGTACTAGTTTTCATCACATAGAAGACAAAAAGGCAATGACTCAGCTATTGCAGAAGTTCTAATATCCAGAAGTAAATGAGAGTATCGACTCATACTCAGGTCTTTACGAATGGATTGAATCCCAAATATCATATACATATCATTTATATCCTATATCTAAGACATGCCAAAAGAAAAGAAGAATATCTCTACATATCTATTCCAAAAACACGCCAAAGGAAAGCTTCACATACCTTGTATGGATTTCTCTTAATCACGTCCACGTCGTTGTCCTCGAAACCTATTTAACATGGAAGTAATGTAAGTATTAACAACCTTGGACTTTTCAGCAACTTAGACTACCCATGAGTATTCATAACATTCATCCCTTCGCTCGCCTTCTCGGCTAGTTCCTTAACTAGTTAGGATGTTAACGAAAATCGGGCAGCACCTCCCCTATAATGTGCCCTATACGAATTCCCAACCATGTTCTTAGCACCTGAAGCCAACCAACAATGAAACCACCAACCCATACATATACATATTACGACCAAAATTACACAATATAAACCCCCGACAATTAACTCGAAACTAAGATACCAAAACTAGAGTCTTTAATCTTTCTTTCGCGAATTCTTTAATTGCAAAGCAGAGGGTCATGTGGCTGAAACCAGCAGCTCCCACACATCATTTAGATAACTTTTAGACCCTGCAACACTCCACAACACAACCAGCAGCAGCCCCTACGCGTACAACACCTTATTTCGACAACAACTTAACTATAGCGATTCCAAATTCGTTTATTCCGAACGCTGAACTTTTCAAACCTTTTCCCCAACTTAAAGAAGATCCTAAGGTGTGTAATACACCATAATTTAACATCATAAACTTCAAATTAGAGGGGAAGAACTTACCTTTCCCGAAATTGGCTAGAACTCGCCGAAATCGCGCCTCGGAATTGTTTTCACGTGCTGAATCGTTGTAGCATCTTGCTGTCCTTTTTTTGCTGCACCAAATCTTAATTTTGTACTACTAATACTTCCATATCATCGTATTATACGCTAATTAATTAATTTACGGAATGAAAATGGGACTTACCTATTTTTTTCTCCCAAGCCGTCGCAATTTTCTCCTTAGCTCTTAGGGTTTTCTTTTCTCACGTTGCTGCTGGAAATTTGTGACTGAACTGAAGATTTTTGGATACATATCAACTAATATAGGTGGTCCCAAGGGGTTACACGTGTCAGCCCCTAAGGATGACACGTGTCAAGCCATGATTGGCCACCGTGTCATGCTGCCAATTAGGGGCTGCCACGTGGCGGCAGGGTCCACCTCCCCCAAGTAGCTGCATCACCTACTTGACCCTAAGTAGGTGTATCACCTTCTTGCTTGAGGTGTCGCTCCTCCATTGGCTTCCACGCGTCGTCTTTTTCCCTTCCTCGCGGGTTCGTAATCTCATCTTACTTTAAGAGCTCATGTAATACGAACTACGTAAGCTTGGTATATCCTTAAGCAACTTAAGTGTATAAGACTCTTAACTTAGTGTTGTACGTAGGTAAATCGAGTCCTACGACTCATTTCTTAGCCTCCAACTCTTTCCGGATTCTTATGACTCTATCTCCAACTTCTCTTCTCGCGAGGTATCACAATCGTCTTTCCTTAGAGTTGTTTGATAGTGTCGTAGCTTATCCGGCTCACATGATAGTGTCTAAGGAACTCAAGAAGATGTTCCGAGCTCAAGAGTGCGGGGTGTAACATCCTTCCCCCCTTTAGAACATTCGTCCCCGAATGTTGAATAAAACATTCCTTAAGACTTTATACGGATCATAGGGATATGCCTTTCTACTGGAATGGCATACATTTTCGTCCAAGTAATTAATATACGAGTTCCAAGACTGGGGCTATCCGTAGACATCAGGAATAGGTACGGACACTTGTGTTTCATATCCTTGTCAACCTCACAGTTTATGTCTTCACGATTCTTATTCCGCCACAGTACCTTGACGGAAGCTATGTCCTTAGTTCGCAACCTGTTTAATCTGCTGATTCCGGATGGAGATAGGTTGCCCCTCGTAGGATAACTCCCTGTTACGTGGACCTCCTCCATGGGAAATATTCTGGGAGCGTCGTTCCTATTCTTACGGAGCATTGATCTGTGAAAACTGAATGTATTGTTTCAAATCAGACGGTAGGTCTCCCTCATAGGAAGCTTTATCTATTCTAAAAATGCCCTGCGAAGGATCAATGTATCCCCTTCTTGCTGACTTTAGGCTGCTAATTGATATCTTGTCTCGGAATAAGCTTTACTTTATCAATAATTTAGTGGATCACGTCTGGGCCTGTCCCTTAATCGAAGGGCAAAATGTCATACTAAGATTCATCTGGGTTCCTCAATCCATTTCGAAATGATTTCCAGCAGTTAGCTGTAAATTGAACTTTTCTATCTGAGATAATATATGTGGGGACTCCGTGAAATCTTATTGTTTCTCTACTATGTCATTTCGCAGAACCCTCAGCTGAATATGCCTTTCTAACTGGAGGGGAACAGGTTGATTCTGTCAGCCCATCTACCATAGCCCGTATGAACTCCCAGTTCCTTAGAATGCGAGGTCAGCTCATACTATAATACATATTAACTGCTTTCCACCTCTGAGTCGGGGTTTCCATTCCCTGAGATAGGCTATCAGGCTGCTGATGCTTCTTTTAACTTAAGCTGTTGTACAACTCCTCTTAATCTAACTTGTAATACCTTAGGTATGCTATCTTTCTCTTTTACTCAGATCTTTTCTCCAGTTTTCTTACCATACATCATATTGTAATCCTTACATAAACGTGTGTACGGACATAGAGCAGTCGAGAAAATTCCTTAGCATTGCTATACTAGTGGCTTACCTCCTTTAGTCGAGGTCAAGGCTCCACTATGGCTCTTGTCCTTAATACCGATTATATCTGAATAGTTCTACCTCGAACCATCTTACACTTTTCCTGAATAGATTCTAAATATGGCAATCACATTGTTATTACTGACTTTCTTTTATCGAGTAATCATTTGACCTTGCTCTTAGTATGCCAATATTCATAGGTTGCACAACTATTCTTGTGCCATTTTCACGAGGTGCATTGTATTTCAGTCATAATCTTTTTCTGCTCTTGGCGTAATCTGTTCTATATGTGTCGTTGTACTAACCCGCTTTTATAATCTCTTTTTGTCATACTTGTTTTGTTCTCTTTCTCACTTCCCAGGGGGTCACCCATCCCAATGCTACTCTTATTCGAGCACGCTTAACTTCGGAGTTTTGACGGAATCCGGTGCATCAGTTTGGGTATGATCACGTCCATCCCTTATGGGGTCTCGTTTGACGTTTAAGCGTTCCCATTTACATGCGATAACATGAATTGATTTTCTTTTACGCTTGTACTTCTTTTGTCCACTTCCACCCTTTTAGGGTGTACCTATGTCATTCTCCGTATATCTTCAGCTATTTACACGCGAATGATTCTATTCCAACATATTTAACGGGCTGCACCATATCTACATCTTCTGTTAAATCATCCCCACGTTAGGTTGCCTTTCTAGGAAACCCTAGCACAATCGTAGGATGCTGTAATATTTGGAATATCTCGAATCGAATATCATCTAATAATTGATACTCGAGTAGTATCCGTAATGTAGTAGTGCACTCAAAGCCACATTCCATTCATCCCAATCAGTAATTAGCGAGGGCTCATAATTGGTGCACATTCCCCACTCGAGTGTACTTATACTTTAATGACTCATGTTTCGAGCTTCGTCATTATACTAACTTTATTCCAGTGGATACCACTAATCATTAGAGTGAAGTCACGTGTACACCATACTTCTTTACGCCTCCTGAGCTTGCATCTTTGTTGTGTGCTTTAAGGCTCATTTCTAATCTTGCTTAAAACCATATCAATTTCGGGGTAATAGGGGCCTTATCTTATTACTTTTTCATCATACTATACTTTCAATTTGTGGCTGTCTTCTTAACACTTCATATCCATCACAATTCTTTATCCCTCGTACTCTTGTCTTAGTCATACCGTTACTTCCTTCAAACATAACTTGTCATAGTTTATCCCTGTGTATCAATTCAGGAGAAGCCTATCCATATCGTTTTATTCCGATCTATCAGTCTTTTATAAGTCATCTTCCTTGGCTTATAGCTCCTTTCCAACTTCGTTCTACTATATCAATATTGATCTCCTAGTTTTAATTGCTATTAATTCAGCAATTAACTCATTTCTCGAGGTCAGCCATACTTGTTTAGTCAAATCTCATCATTGTTGCGAGAACCACGTTTCAAGACATACTATAGCCCTGCAGCTCATTCTCTTTTTATTTCTACGAAAATTTGGGCAGAGTTTCCTCTGTATTTCTTACTATCTCAACACCTGCACATAGAAAATGCCAACAATGCCTCACAGGGCCAACATCATATATATTCCTATCGTATTATATCGCAGCCACACATGGCGCCCAATACTGATAGCCAACAGAGACATATATAACAAGGTGAAGCCTAGGTCTATTAATACATATACATCCTGAGAGGAGATTAATAATATACCTGGAACTACATTTGACGACACCTCCTGGTCCTGTCCACTAGCCAAAGCATTAATGCAGTTCGACGAGTTCCTAGAACTGGAAGGTCTGCCGCGGTCTCTACCATGGCCTACTAAAGTATGAATATCCTGCCTTTTAGGGCATGTAGCCAATGAAGAAGGAACTCCAACAATTGATCCAATAGGTTGAGCTACATCCCTTAAAATGTTTTCTAAATGGACACTCTCTCACCAAATGGCCTTGACGGCCGCAGGCGAAACAAGCACCTGTAGTAAGACGACATTCCCCAAAGTGAGTCTTGCCACAGTGAGGACACTGGGGCAAAGGTGTCTTTGACTGACGCAAACCTTTGCTTATTGGTGAACCCGAAACCCTAGAGCTTTGACCGACTCCCGAACATCCCGTGTTATTGAATCTTCCACCTGGGGACTAAAGAGGCACCCTCTAAGCTGGTTGGATAGGGTATCGACTATACTGGTAAGGTTGTCTGCCTTGAGGCTCCCCCGAATCACCACCCAACTTAGCCTTCTTATGCTGGCCTCTGCCGTAATCTTTATCGGTCTGGCGCTCACTGCATCGCCTCTTTATCCCCAGCCCATGCCTTTGAACCTGCCCTGCCATTAATCTGGTCAATAATTGAACTGCATCCCTCATTGTCCTATTTTCTGTCCCTAGCTGTGGGGCTAGAGGCCTAGGTACTAGGGCCTCGGGGGCTGCAGCTACTGCTGCTCTAGACTCCTCTGAGGGGTGGTAGTGTAGTAGAGCTCGCCGACTGGAGTATGATTCTCAGCATAGACTGGGCATGAGCCTTAATAACCCCTGAAGTCTGACGTGTTTCATCCGCAATTGACTTGCCCTTCTGAGCAACTGTCGCTTTCTTTGGAGGCATTGCTGCAAACATAATGGTACATTAGTGAGGGATCATCCTAAAAACATAGCTCTACCGCACGATCTTAGATCTGAAAAAAAAGTAACATCCTAACTGTCCTGTAGCCTCTTGTCTATAGATGTGGTGCACAACACACCGATAAAGAAGACTCTACTAGACACGGTCTGTAGACACTCCAAGGACGAACTGCTCTGATACCACTTCTGTCACGACCCAACCACATAGGCCGCAACTGGGTTCCGACCTGGACCCTCTCATGCGTATTTATCAACTACACTTAAGTTGAACCGTGTGTGATGTGATACTATATACAAAAACCCCAATAGTTTAAAACTTTTTCATGTACATGTAGCCTCTTTCATTTGTTTCATATCATGAAAGGGCACGCGAGCCGACAAGGATGCTATAACAAAAATATTCACAATATATCGAATAGGCAACATCAAAACTAACTCACAAACAACCCATATATACATATGTCTACATACCTCTAAGAATAGTAACAACAATATATGGCGGGACAAGACCCCCGTCGTACCCCTGAATGTACAAATATATACATTAAGTGACCAACATCAAAATTTAGGCTCCAGAACAGTGAAGCACTTCCGACACAGCTGAGTGGAACTCCTATGCTGATGGATCTCCAGAATAAACATCTGTACCTGCGGGCATGAAACGCAGTCCCCCGAGAAAAGGGGGGTCAGTACGATATATGTACTGAGTATGTAAAGCATAACACATCGTAACTGAGATCATAACTGAAATAAGGATGTAGGGGGCAAGTATAACAATTAACAAATTAATGTACCTGCACTTTAGGACACGTAATCCTATATATCATCATATACTGTGCCCGACCCTCTAGTGAACTCGGTGTCATAATCATTACGTCATAATCCCATATTATCGTGTCATACTGCATTTTATTTCATCATATCATCGTATACGGTATCATACCATCGTATACGGTATCATCTTATCATGTATATCATCGTATTATACCCGGTTCACTACGGGGCTCAGGGTCACAATGTATTGCTTTAATCTTATATGCATGTCTATAGCGTACCATCAAAATATATATATGTACCCGGCCCTCTAAGGAGGGACTCGGTGTTTCTTCCTTATTTCACCACATATACTATCATATTACAGCCGGCCCGGGACTCGGTGAATAATCATAGCGTCATAACATATAACATATATCACACCTCACATATGGCATCGTCTCCTCGTGCGTGGAACTATACACATCCGGCCCGGGACACGGTGAAAGAAGCAGTAACACTATGCACGATAACATATCTCGGCCCATCACGGCACTCGAGGAAGGATGGGTTACAGTATGCACGAGTAGAGTAGTGGGAAACCATATACAACTAAGTCATTATCTAAGACTCGATGAAACAGTCAAGTGAACCGTCACCTGAAGACTGGGGGAGTAATTATCCGAGGTATCCCTTTAGATGTCATTAGGGCTTATATCAGTTGGGGCTTCAGGGATCACAAACATGCATCAAAATAATGCCACATAATTCATGCAATCAGAAATATAGTCTATGCAATCAGAAACACAATTTATCTAGTCAAAGACTCAACTCATGCAATCAATGGCATTTATCATTTCAGAGCCTCTAAAAAGAGGAGTTGGTACCTCTACTTTCTATTCATTATATAGCAGGCTCGAGAATAGTAGTTTGACTACTTTCAGACTCTTAATGTTCAGGAGTGACTACAAGTCACGAGTTACAATCAGAGCTCATAAATGGAATTACCTCTAAACCTATATCATATACCATTTCACTTAAAGTTAAGCCATCCCAAAGGAAAGAAGAAATAGGCTTTACATGTACTAGTTTTCATCACATAGAAGACAAAAAGGCAATGACTCAGCTATTGCAGAAGTTCTAATATCCAGAAGTAAATGAGAGTATCGACTCATACTCAGGTCTTTACGAATGGATTGAATCCCAAATATCATATACATATCATTTATATCCTATATCTAAGACATGCCAAAAGAAAACAAGAATAGCTCTACATATCTATTCCAAAAACACGCCAAAGGAAAGCTTCACATACCTTGTATGGACTTCTCTTAATCACGTCCACATCGTTGTCCTCGAAACCTATTTAACATGCAAGTAATGTAAGTATTAACAACCTTGGACTTTTCAACAACTTAGACTACCCATGAGTATTCATAACATTCATCCCTTCGCTTGCCTTCTCGCCTAGTTCCTTAACTAGTTAGGATGTTAACGAAAATCGGGCAGCACCTCCCCTATAATGTGCCCTATACGAATTCCCAACCATCTACTTAGCACCTGAAGCCAACCAAAAATGAAACCACCAACCCATACATATACATATTACGACCAAAATTACACAATATAAACCCCCGACAATTAACTCGAAACTAAGATACCAAAACTAGAGTCTTTAATCTTTCTTTCGCGAATTCTTTAATTGCAAAGCGGAGGGTCATGTGGATGAAACCAGCAGCTCCCACACCTCATTTATATAACTTTTAGACCCTGCAACACTCCACAACACAACCAGAAGCAGCCCCTACGCGTACAACACCTTATTTCGACAACAACTTAACTATAGCGATTCCAAATTCGTTTATTCCGAACGCTGAACTTTTCAAACCTTTTCCCCAACTTCCAGAAATCCTAAGGTGTGTAATACACCATAATTTAACATCATAAACTTCAAATTAGAGGGGAAGAACTTACCTTTCCCGAAATTGGCTAGAACTCGCCGAAATCGCGCCTCGGAATTGTTTTCACGTGCTGAATCGTTGTAGCAGCTTGCTGTCCGATTTTTGCTGCACAAAATCCTAATTTTATACTACTAATACTTCCATATCATCGTAGTATATGCTAATTAATTAATTTACGGAACGAAAATGGGACTTGCCTATTTTTTTCTCCCAAGCCGTCGCAATTTTCTCCTTAGCTCTTAGGGTTTTCTTTTCTCACGTTGCTGCTGGAAATTTGTGACTGAACTGAAGATTTTTGGATACATATCAACTAATATAGGTGGTCCCAAGGGGTGACACGTGTCATCCCCTAAGGATGACACGTGTCAAGCCATGATTGGCCACTGTGTCATGCTACCAATTAGGGGCTGCCACGTTGCGGCGGGGTCCACCTCCCCCAAGCAGCTGCATCACATACTTGACCCTAAGTAGGTGCATCACCTGCTTTCTTGAGGTGCTGCCACGTGTCCCTCCTCCATTGGCTTCCACGCGTCGTCTTTTTCCCTTCCTCGCGGTTTCGTAATCTCGTCTTACTTTAAGAGCTCATGTAATCCGAACTACGTAAGCTTGGTATATCCTTAAGCAACTTAAGTGTATAAGACTCTTAACTTAGTGTCTTACGTAGGTAAATCGAGTCCTACAACTCATTTCTTAGCCTCCAACTCTTTCCGGATTCTTATGACTCTATCTCTAACCTCCCTTCTCGCGAGGTATCACAATCTTCTTTGCTTAGAGTTGTTTGATAGTGTCGTAGCTTATCCGGCTCACATGATAGTGTTTAAGGAACTCAAGAAAACGTTCCGAGCTCAAGAGTGTGGGGTGTAACAGTTAGTCTTATCCTTAATATCTCACAAGCTATCTTATTAACACTTCACTTCCGTCACAATTCTTTTTCCTTGTACTATTGTCTAATCTGCCAACAGTGCCTCACAGGGCACGCATGTATATATATTCATATCATATCATATCACAGGCACACAGGGAGCCCAATATCAATAGTATGAAAATAGACTTACCTCATCTGCCCGACTCAAACTGCACTTGTTACCCTGCCTTGTCTAATTTTCCTTTCCATTTTTAACTTTACATGTCAATCGTACTTCAATACCTCACCTGACATATATCTTCCGTGCCTTTACTTACCTGCGTACTTTGTAACTTCCAATATCGTCGGTCACCTTCTTCTATCAATATTGTCCTTTTGCTGAAACCATATGTTAGTATGAGGAATTTCATTCCCTATGATTCGGCTCTATCGAACGATCTTAGATATGAAAGAGAGGTAACATCCTAAATGTCCTGTAGCCTCCTGTTTATAGATGTGGTGCACAACACACCGATAAAAAAGACTCTACTAGACATGGTCTGTAGACACTCCAAGGATGAACTGCTCTGATATCACTTTTGTCACGACCCAACTTTGTAGGCCGTGACTGGTGTCCGATTAGGCACCCATACATACCCTTATCCCCACTGAGTATGTTAGATAAAAAAATATATGAAGAAATCAAAACAAAATAGCTAGAGAGCGCACGAAAATAAATGTAGCATACGAAGGCCGTTAAGGCCATCACGGAATATAAAGCCCAAAACATATATACAGAACCCACATCACAAGTCTACAGACCTCTATAGAATGCTAGCCTAGTCATATGACGGGACAGGTACCCATCGTACTCCTGAATAAACAAACATTTATATCAAATGACCAGTATCAAAAGTTAGTCTCCGAAACAGTGGAGCACTTCCAACATTGCTGAGTGGAAACCCTAAGATGGTAGATCTCCAAAGTTAACATATGTACCTGCGGGCATGAAACGCAGCCCCCTAAGGAAAGGGGGGCAGTACGACATATGTACTGAGTATGTAAAGCATGGACTGTAACAAGTAAGGCTATTACCAGAATAGAAGGTGCAAAAGTGAGCTAAATACCCAGAATATCAAAAAACATTTCATAACCACAAATAATGTATGCAGATAAACATATTCCATATCCGTCCCCATTATGGGATGCGGTGAAAAAAATATAGTCGCCACCCCATCACTTGCACCACAGCACAACATACATCAAGAGTAGGAAATATCTCCGTAACAGATCATATCATATCAGATGGTCATATCATATCATATCATATCATATGTGTACATGGCACATCATAACTCCACCAATCCCATGTACAGGTCATACCTGCCCCCTCACATCGGGGCACGACGAACAATGCAGAGAAGTACGCACGATAACAAAACCTGGCCCGAGTTTGGTGAAGGAAACATTGAGGCATCTACGAGTGGAGTAGTGAGAAACTATATGCAATTTAAATAATATTTGAGACTCGATGGAATAATCAAAATGAGCTTTCATTCAAAATCGAGACAAAAGTCATATCAAGTACATTTTGAAAGTCACTATGGACTATATCAAAATAGGACTTCTGGGAATCATATATATGTATCAAGGCATAAAAAAATATCTTTTGGAAATCAAGAAATTGGCCATCCTAGTGGCTTTAAGAATAGGAACTTCTTTGGAATCATATGAAAGTCATATACTTTCTTCGTAAAAACCATGCCAAAAAGGGAGATTAGCTTTGTATACTTATGTCAAATCATGCTAAGAGAAGGAATAAGAGTTACATACTTATGCCAAAGACATTCTAAAATAAAGTATAAGCCTTACATACGTATGCTAAAACATGCCAAAAGAAGAAAACGTTAGCTTTACATACCTGTTACGTGTTACTTTTTGTTATACCCCGTACCTTTACGCTTTGGAACGTCTTCTTAAGCTTCTTAAAAGATGTCATGTGCCCCAGATTATCTATAACATGATTAAATAACTCTAAGGAAGGGAGGATGTGATGCCCCTTAAGAGGGAAGGTTGGAAATAGGTCTAAATGGATTTGAAACGAATTGGAGGCCAAAATAACAAGTCGTAGGACTCGACTTACTTACGTAAGCTACCAACTTGGACGACTTACATAACTAAGCCACTGGAGTACATGTTGAGCTTACATAGCAAGGATTACATGGGCTCCTAAAGTAAGACGAGATTACGAACCCACGGGAGAGGAGGAAGGAGGCGTAGCACCTACTCGGAAGCAAGCAGGTGATGCACCTACTTTGACTAAGTAGGTTATGCACCTACTTTGACCAAGTAGGTGACACACCTACTTGAGGTGGGTCCCACACCGCCATATGGCAGCCTTGGAGGCTAGGTATGGATTCGTGGCCCAATAAGAGCTTGACACATGTCACCCTTAGGGGCTGACACATGGCACTTCCTAAGTAACCATATATATGTATGCTAATGACTCTTAAGTCATTAATTATCCAAAATCAGATCAAAACATAGAGAGAAAAACGTGGAGAAGAAGAAGGGAAGGAGGCAGCCAGGGTTTAGAAGAATTAAAGGTGAGTTCTTCACTTTTCCTCCATCAATTAATTATCTACGAGGGTCCTCAATTACGTGGAGGTGTATATATGTATATTAATATGCCTACGGAACCATATTTTCAGTTCTTCACTTGGAAAACTAAGAGAAACTTAAAGAGAACACGCTAGGGAATAGACCCATTTTTGGAGGGGACAGTTGTTAGTAATATTGATATAACTTCTTGTGTATAGCTTATTTTCAGGTGATTCAATATTGTTTGGAAAGGTATTTCATAGGTCTATAACTTTTATTTAGACTTTAAAATCCATTTGTTCTTTAAAATCCATTTGTTCTTTCGAAAAAGGTTGATGAAGTATAGAGGAGGTACTGCCCAAATTTGGTTTTGGAAATCCTGCACGGACAGCTGTGAGTATTTTGGTCATATATTTTCGTACAAAATTTCTATAGGGGTAATTCGAAATTTTTTGTGTCCTTGATACACATGTCTATAACTTTCATTGAGGCCATAAATCTTGTTTCCTTCAGTTACCCCTTCGAAACTAAGCAACAATACAAGACAGTAGGCTGTCCAGAATTCACGTTTTGATAGGTTTGGCGAGTTTTGGCCAATTTTGGGAAAGGTAAGGTTATTCCTTTCAATTTGAAGTTTATGGTGTTTTTATATGGTTTATTGCACCCCTTGTATGCTTCTGGAAGTTTAAGAATGTCGTAGAAATGCTCGACGTTCAAAATAAACTAAATTGGAATTGCTATAGTTAAATTGTCGTCGAAGGATAGTTTTGTTCGTGTGAGGTGCTGCTGCAGGGGTGTGATGTGTTTTTGAAGGGCCTAAATATGTTCTAATTTGGGTTAGGGTGCTTCTGGTTGAATCCACACGACCCCTCATTGCGTATATTGAAAGGCATTACAAAATAAAGGCTAGACGCCCTATTGTGCTACCGTATTTTTTAATAAGTCATTTGGAGTTTATGTTTTATATTGTTGGTGTGAATTGCTGCAGGTTGTTGTTGTTGGTTGGCTGTAGGTATTAGGGACCTAATTGGAAATTTATATAGGGCACATTATAGGGGAGGTGCAACCCAATTTTCGTCGATGCCTTAGCGAATAACAGAACTAGTTGGGGAAACGACTAAGGAAATAGATTCCATTAATACTAAGATGTAACCTAGGGTGCTGAAAGGTAAAAGGGGTTGATATTCATACTAATTTCATGTTGAATAGGTTCAAAGGGCGGTGAGGCAAGCAAGATAAGGAATAATTTAGACAAGGTATGTGAAGCTTTCTTTTGGCATGTTTTCGGCATAAGTATATAAATCTTATCTTCTTTTCTTTTGGCATGTATTACATATAAGTTATGAATGGTTTATACATATGAAATATGGGAATAACTCCATTCGTGAAGTTCCGAGTACAATTTATATTTCTTATCCACTTCGTGATGGTAGAACCCTGTAATAGTTGAGTTATTGCCGTTTAAGGCTTCTATATGATAAAAGGTAATATATGTAGAGCCTATCGCTTCTTTCTTATGGGACGTCTTAATGTAAATGAAATAAGATATGATTTGAGTGTAGAGGTAGTTCCAGTTGTAAGTTCCGAGTATAACTCGAGACTCGAGTTCACTCCTAAATGCTAAGGGCCTTAAAGTAGTTAAACTACGACCCTCGAGCCTTCTATAGATTGAATAGTGATTGGATGTGTAAGCTCCTAAACCTGGGGGTTCTCGGGCATACTTTACGATAATAGTTGAGGGATATTTGATATGTTACAGAGTTTTGCATGCACGTATATGCATTATGATATATATATGGATCGGGCCGGACGTACCTCGACACATTTTGCTATGTAAGGATTGGGTCATACGTTCCACGACAGATTATGCATCATACGGATTAGGCCATCGTACCTCGGCATTATTATGCATTATACGGATCGAGCTGTCGTACCTCTACATTATTATGCATTATATAGATCGGGCCGTCGTACCTCGACATTATTATACATTATACAGATCGGGCTGTAGTACCTCGGCATTGTTATATGATATACGGATTGGGCCATCATTCCTCGGCATTATTATATGATACATGGATCGGGTCGTCGATCCTCGGCATGTACTTTCTTTAGATAGGGATCGGGCTATACATCCCACAGCGTTAATGGAATATATATACCTAGCATGATAGATGATGTGTTTGTAACATCGAGTCTCCGAGCGGGCTAGATACGGTATGTGATAGTGGTATACATGACTTTATTTTGTGGGGTGCAGGAACAGTACCCTATTAAATGTTATACTTGGTTTCCTGCATCCCTGGTTCAGTTGTTATCTCAGTTATGTTGTGCTTATATACTCAGTACATATATCGTACTGACCCCCCTTTCTTCGGGGGGCTGCGTTTCATGCCCGCAAGTACAGATGTTCATTTTGGAGATCCGCCAGCTTAGGATTTCCACTCAGCTATGTTGGAAGTGCTTCACTATTTTAGAGCCTAGCTTTTGAGTACTGCTCTTGCGATGTATATATTTGTTTATGCAGGGGTACGGCGGGGGCCCTTTCTCGCCATATGTTGTCATTCCTATTCTTAGAGGTCTGTAGACATATGTGTGTGTATTGTTTAGGAGTTTATTTCGGTTATGTCTATGCAATATGTTGTAAAAGCTATTATGTTGTGGCAGCCTTATCAGCTGGTTTTCCTTTTCATGACATGATGCAAATGAAAGAGGCCACACGTGTATGAATATTTTATCACCCACTAGGTTCATGTGTTTGGTTCCTATATCTAGGAAGCTATATGAAAATGAAAAAGTTTTAACCCATTGAGGTTTTTGTGAGCAGTATCACGTTATACATAGTTCAATTTGACTGTAGTCGACAGTTACGTAAATGGGGGCCCAGGTTGGACCCCAGTCGCGGCCCACGGGGTTGGGTCGTAACTCTTTTTATCCCGTTTGTCTCGTCGTCCTTTAAACCTAAGTAACAAAAAATCAATACGATTATTAACAACCCTTGTCTTTCCAGCACCTTAGGCTACACACGAGTATTTGTAGAACTCATCCCCTCGCTCGCCTTCTAGACTAGTTCCCTAACTAGTTAAAGAGTTAACGCAAATCGGGCAGCATTTCCCCTGTATCTCTCTCTCCATGTTCTCCAAGTTTTTCTCCAATTTTTTTTAAGTGTAAAGATGCTGAAAAGTGAATTGATCCAGCAATACACATGTATATATATGTGTCCTTGAGTGGGGAAACATGGCAGTCCCTAGGGGTGATGCATGGCAGCCCCCTAGGGTGCCACCTCAATCATGCATTCAATCCAAAGCCGCCACGTGGCAGCGTGGGGTTCACCCAAGCTGTTGCATCACCTACTTGACCCTAAGTAGGTGCATCACCTGCTTGTTCAAGTAGGTGCATCACCTACTTGCTTCGAGTAGGCGCGTCGTTTCCTTATTTCTCTTTCGTGATCCCGTAATCTCATCTTACTTCAAGAGCCTATGTATTCCTTGCTACTTAAGCTCGACGTATACTCAAGTAGCTTACTATGTAAAATGTCCCAAGTAATAGTTTTCACAAGTAAGTCAAGTCCTACGGCTCACTACTTGACCTCCAACTTCTTCCGGTTTCTTATGACCCTATTTCCAATCTTCTCTATTATGGAGTATCTCCTTCTCCTTTCCTTATGATTATTTGATAACATTATAGATTATCCGACTCACATGACGACTTCTACGAAACTTAAGAGCCTTCCCAGTAACTTAAGAAGCTTAAGAAGCATTCCAAGGTACCAATGTACGGGGTGTAACAGATATCATAGAGTAGCTCATTTTCATAACATACTTGTAAAGTGAGAATTGTCCTTTCATCATTAAAATCACATTTGCATAATTCATATCGTTAGGCCTTAGGTCTCCTTACTTCATAACTTGCATGAATAACCATAATTTGAAATATACTTATAATTCATGATCATAATGAAAATACATAGTCATAATTCATACTTTGAAAATTCATGACCATAACTTGTACTTGAAATTTGGGTAAGACATGAATGCATGATCAATTTACTTGAAAATCATGAAATTTACTTGAAAACATGCATGATCATAAACTTTATATCAGCCCATACATAATTCATATAGATAGTATCATTTGAAAGTATAATTGAAAATATTCATCATTTACATCATAAACCCTAGAACTCAAAGTAGGAGAATTCATGGAAAAACTCTGCAATTTAATTCAATAACCATCAATTTATATGAAAATAGACTCATGATCATACATTAAATTCAAATTCATGCAATTAGAATAGAGATCATAAAACCTATAAAATACTATACTTTAATTTGATAGAAAACCTTGAAAAAATGATTGGGCTACATGGATGAAAGGATCCAAGAATCAATACCCACATACCTTGACTGAGAATACCAATTAATTTGAAAGAACTTGAGAGTTTTAATGGAGTGCTTGAGTGAATTTATTTGAAGTCTTCAATCGAAACCCTTGAGAGCCTTTTTGTAGAGAAAGAAATATTTGGTAGATGAATTATTGAAGAATGAATAGAATTAGAGGTTTAGATTAATTTATAGAGTTGAATAAGGTCCTAAAAACGTCTAGGTTCATTAATTAATAATTTTGGAATGGTATAAAACTCCCTTTCAAAAAACTCAACTCGGTCAGAAAACCCTTCCAGGTCCGCGACGCGGACTTGTCGTGGACCCTTCTGTTTTGTGAATTCTTTGACAATCTATCATTCGATATATGGGTCCTAAAAATCCATCGAGACTATTTCCCCGCAGGTTTTGACCCCCTGATTGATATTCCGAACTCGGATTTTCCAAAAAGATTAAGGATAATGCATTACATGAGCAGCCTATTCCCAAGACATTCTTAAGATATTTGTGAGCGTTTTTGAGAGATGTTACAATGTCTCTCCCTTGGGAACATTCTGTTACACCCCACACTCTTGAGCTCGAAACGTCTTCTTAAGTTCCTTATACACTATCATGTGAGCCGGATAAGCTACAACACTATCAAACAACTCTAAGGAAAGAAGATTGTGATACCTTGCGAGAAGGGAGGTTGGAGATAGAGTCATAAGAATCCGGAAAGAGTTGGAGGCTATGAAATGAGTTGTAGGACTCGATTTACCTACGTAAGACACTAAGTTAAGAGTCTTATACACTTAAGTTGCTTAAGGATATATCAAGCTTACGTAGTACGAATTACATAGGCTTTTAAAGTGAGACGAAATTACGAACCCGCAAGTAAGGGAAAAAGACGACGCGTGACAGCCAATAGAGGAGCGACACGTGGCAGCACCTCAAGCAAGCAGGTGATGCACCTACTTAGGGTCAAGTAGGTGATGCAGCTGCTTGGGGGAGGTGGACCCCGCTGCCACGTGGCAGCCCCTAATTGGCAGCATGACACGGTGGCCAATCATGGCTTGAAACGTGTCATCCTTAGGGGCTGACACGTGTCACCCCTTGGGACCACCCATATTAGTGATATATATCTCAAAATTCAGCTTGTTCATCAAAATTTCCAGCAGCAATGTGAACAAAAAAAACCCTAAAGCTAAGGAGAGAAAATTGCGACGGCTTTGGGAGCAAAATAGGTAAGTCCCGTTTTCGTTCCGTAAATTAATTAATTAGCATATACTATGCTGATATGGAAGTATTAGTACTACAAAATTAGTAGTTGGTGCAGCAAAAATCGGACAGCAAGCTGCCACAACGATTCAGCACGTGAAAACAATTCCGAGGCGCGATTTCGGCGAGTTCTAGCCAATTTCGGGAAAGGTAAGTTCTTCCCCTCTATTTTGAAGATTATGATGTTAAATTATGGAGTATTACACACCTTAGGATCTTCTGTAAGTTGGGGAAAAGGTTTGAAAAGTTCAGCGTTCGGAATAAATGAATTTGGAATCGCTATAGTTAAGTTGTTGTCGAAATAAGGTGTTGTACGCGTAGGGGCTGCTGCTGGTTGTGTTGTAGCTTGGTGCAGGGTCTAAAAGTTATCTAAATGAGGTGTGGGAGCTTCTTTTTGCAGACACATGACCCTCCGCTTTGCAATTAAAGAATTCGCGAAAGAAAGATTAAAGACTCTAGTTTTGGTATCTTAGTTTCGAGTTAATTGTCGGGGGTTTATATTGTGTAATTTTGGTCTTAATATGTATATGTATGGGTTGGTGGTTGCATTTTTGGTTGAATGCAGGTGCTAAGGACATGGTTGGGAATTCGGATAGGGCACATTATAGGGGAGGTGCTGCCCGATTTTCGTTAACATCCTAACTAGTTAAGGAACTAGCCGAGAAGGCGAGCGAAGGGATGAATGTTATGAATACTCGTGGGTAGTCTAAGTTGCTGAAAAGTCCAAGGTTTTTAATACTTACATTACTTCCATGTTAAATAGGTTTCGAGGAAAACGATGTGGATGTGATTAAGAGAAGTCCATACAAGGTATGTGAAGCTTTCCTTTGGCGTGTTTTTCGAATAGATATGTAGAACTATTCTTCTTTTCTTTTGGCATGTCTTAGATATAAGTTATGAATGATATGTATACGATATTTGGGATTCAATCCATTCGTAATGCTATGAGTATGAGTCGAGACTCTTGTTTACTTCTTGGTATTAGAACTTCTGCAATAGCTGAGTCATTGCCTTTTTGTCTTCTATGTGATGAAAACTAGTACATGTAAAGCCTATTTCTTCTTTCCTTTGGAATGGCTTAACTTTAAGTGAAATGGTATATCATATAGGTTTAGAGGTAATTCCATTAATGAGATCTGATTGTAACTCGTGACTTGTAGTCACTGGTGAACATTAAGAGTCTGAATGTAGTCAAACTACTATTCTCGAGCCTGCTATATAATGAATAGAAAGTAGAAGTACCAGCTCCTCTTTTTAGAGGCTCTGAAATGATAAATGCCATTGATTGCATGAGTTGAGTCTTTGACTAGATAAATTGTGTTTCTGATTGCATAGATTATATTTCTGATTGCATGAATTATGTGGCATTATTTTGATGCATGTTTGTGATCCCTGAAGCCCCAACTGATATAAGCCCTAATGACATCTAAAGGGATACCTCGGATAATTACTCCCCCAGTCTTCAGGTGACGGTTCACTTGACTGTTTCATCGAGTCTTAGATAATGACTTAGTTGAATATGGTTTCTCACTACTCTACTCGTGCATACTATAACCCATCCTTTCTCGAGAGCCATGATGGGCTGGGATATGTTATCGTGCATACTGTTACTGCTTTTTTCACTGCATCCTGGGCCGGATGTGTATAGTTCCACGCACGAGGAGACGATTCCGTACATGAGGTGTGATATATGTTATATGTTATGACAATACGATTATTCACCAAATCCCAGGCCGGCTGTAATATGATAGTATATGTGGTGAAATAAGGAAGGAACACCGAGTCCCTCCTTAGAGGGCCGGGTACGTATGTATATTATGATGGTACGCTATAGACGTACACCACTCCATTCACCGAGTCCCTCAGTAAAGGGGACGGATACTTTATGTAGGCATGCATATGAGATTAAAGCAATACATTGTGACCCTGAGCCCCGCAGTGAACCGGGTATAATACGATGGTATATATGATAAGATGATACCGTATACGATGGTATGATACCGTATACGATGATATGATGAAATGAAATGCATTATGATACGATGATATGTGATTATGAAGTAAGGATGATGACACCGAGTTCACTAGAGGGCCGGACACAGTATATGATGGTGTATAGGATTACATGTCTTAAGGTGCAGGTACAGTAATTTGTTAATAGTTATACTTATCCCCTTCATCCCTATTTCAGTTTGATCTCAGTTACGATGTGTTATTCTTTACATACTCAGTACATATATCGTACTGACCCCCCTTTTCTTGGGGGGCTGCGTTTCATGCCTGTAGGTACAGATGTTTATTCTGGAGATCCATCAGCATGGGAGTTCCTCTCAGCTGTGTCGGAAGTGCTTCACTGTTCTGGAGCCTAAATTTTGATGTTGGTTACTTAATGTATATATTTGTACATTCAGGGGTACGACGAGGGTCTTGTCCCGCTATATGTTGTTGTTACTATTCTTAGAGGTCTGTAGATATATGTATATGTGGGTTGTGTGTGAGTTAGTTTCGATGTTGCCTATTCGATATGTTTTGAATGTTTTTGTTATAGCAGCCTTGTCAGCTCGCGTGCCCTTTCATGATATGATACAAACGAAAGAGGCTACATGTACATGAAAAAGTTTTAAACTATTGGGGTTTTTGTATATAGTATCACATCACACACGGTTCAACTTAAGTGTAGTTGATAAATACGCATGAGAGGGTCCAGGTCGGAACCCAGTTGCGGCCTATGGGGTTGGGTCGTGACACATTCGTCCTCGAATGAGATTCTACTAATATAGGAAGGACATGGAAAAAGGACTAGCAACCCAACATGAATATGAGGACACTTTGAAAGATGCGTAGAACATGTAAACTTCATACTTAAAATAAAACATAGTCCTTGAGAGAAATTATTTTCATGAATCATGCATGCATTTGAATGACATATGGAGCTGAAGTGTATAAGTTTACTTGATTTGATTATGAGCAACTTAGTACCTTTAGGCTTGAGTGAAAGGAAAGAGATAAGGATATCGCTTCATCATGTCTGATTCCGCTTCCCATGTAGCACTCTCTACTTTCTGATTCCTGTATAACACTTTAACGGATACGTCTTTATTTCTTAACCTCTTCACTTGTAGGTATAAAATATCAATCGGGATCTCCTCATAAGTCAAACTCTCTTCAATACTCACATTCTCTATTGACACAATAGAATTTGGATTAGCCACAAACTTCGTCAACATTGACACATATACCTTAGGTTACTACACCTCTATAGGAAAATAGAGTACTACTTCTTACTACCCGTATTCATCAAACCTCGAAACATAATAAAGAAACTCACAATGCATTGTGCATTCACTCATATGCCATTAACACTACATTCAAGCGTAGTTCTATAACAACTCTAATACATTTATTTAAAACCCTTAACAAGAAGTCATCAATAGACTAATATAATCATTCACATATCTACAACCATACATTCAAGCCTACCATTTTAACCACTTTATGGATCCCTTGAAGTCAACATCACTTAATAATTTTTGTGTCAACCCTGGCATCACTACATCCTCATTGGTATTCATTCCTACCAACGGTCACACCAATATATATTCCTATCTATCTATTTCCCACAACAAGGTCTCATATAGCTCTTCCTCCCATTCTATAACCTAAAATGGGAAAAGCATGCTACAGTTTATCGAAACAAGAAATGGCCACTCTCTCTTCTTCTATCATGAAGCTACCCTTAAATATTGAATCATGATGCTTCCATTATAGAATAGATTCATTTGGAAATTGAAACTTGACTCAATAAGTTCTAAAATCTATAGAAGCATAAGATACCAATCCATACCAATCATTACCATTTAAAAAAGGGAATTTACAGTTACCGAATAAAGCACCACACTATGTTTGGGGACCCATAGAAGGGTAAGGCTAAGATCACCGACGACTATCCTTTTCATTCTTATCAACCCTTGGATAATGCCTCAACTTGTGATCCTTTGCATCACAACCAAAACATACACCCGAACCGGCTAGACAATCTCCCGGATTGTACCGTCCACACTTTTGGCATGCGAGAAAAGCTTGACCACTATAATTGTCACCTTGATATCTAGGGTTAGGCACCCTATACTTTTGATACTTAGGCACTGAAGTATTATCAAAAGATGATCCATTTTCAATCCGGGCTTTCATAGTCATCCTAGGAACCTTCTTAAGATTTTCCTCTTCAATTTGCTCGGCATGAGTCATTAGTATAGATATATCCATTTCCTTTATCAACAAGGCCATCTTACATTCTTGAACAACTAAATCTGAAACCCCTGATATAAACTTACTCAGTTGGGCTCGAGGGTCAGACACCAAAGTTGGAGCATACTTGGACAACTTCATGAAGTTGAGGGCATACTCCCTCACACTCATACTCTCTTGCTTCAAGTTGATAAATTCCATCACCTTTGCCTCCCTCAACTCTAAGAGAAAGAAACGGTTAATAAATATGCCCTTTAACCTTTCCCAATGTATAGGACCCTCATTCGCTCTTTCATCTTTCCATTAGTTATACCACACTTGAGCGACACCCTTGAGTTGGTAAGCCGCCAACTCCGCTTTTTATTCTGAAGTCACTCCCATAATAATCATTTTCTTGTAGACCTCATCAATGAAATCTTGAGGATCTTCATCAACCTTTGAGACATAAAACTCTGGAGGATTCATTCGTGCAAAGTCCCTTACTCTTAAGGCCGGAGTAGGAATATTAGAAGGAGTCGCAACCCCTTGTTGGTCCCTACTTGGGCTAGCATAGTAATGGTGGTTTGGAACTCAACATTAGTCACTTGGTCTGGTAAAAGACCATTATATTGAGGAGTTGGGGGATCTTGGGCTTCATTAACATTATCTCCCCTTGGAAATGTTGGTCTTCTTGGAGCCATCTTTCTGAAAATTGCAAAGAAAGACCGTCAGGGAAAAGAATTCTTAATATAAACTTTATAGTACGACATGGATCATGAAAGAAGTGAGAATTCCTAAATGCCCCATAGACTCTTACTAATAAATGTGGCGCGCTTCACACCCATGAATAAAAATCTACTTGACGTGGCATGTTGGATACCCTAGGACACTTGAAAAACCTAGTACTCTAATACCAAGTTTGTCATGACCCAACCTATGGCCTAGTCATAACACGGTGATCGAAACCCTGAAGGGCTACTACGAGGCCTCTTATATATATCATAAGAATATATAAGGTAAAATATAAAAGAGAAAACATCATAAGAGAGTCTAAAACATTAATAGAAATCTTAAAATGTCTTATAACAACATAGACTTGAACATATGTCCAACTAGATGCCTCTAAACATGAGTATGGACGGGGGATAAAATATGTTCCTAGCTCACCCTAACTATACGATGTAAACAAAAGTCTTTTGAAAACAAAACAGTAACTAACTTGAAACTAGTCCCCGATCAATAAGGACTCACCACAACACGTCAGATGGAGAACACCTACTAGTTACATGGACGATTAGGATCTTCAACCTCAACCCTTACATTATGAGACAATGTAGGCAAAAAATATGCATTAGTACATTAGAATGTACTAATTATGAGGGCGTGACATGCAACATAAATCATGAAATGCAAAGATCATGTAAAACATAAAATAAGATGGAATAAGTAAAGTCATGAGATATTCATATTGACCAAAGCTTTTAAAAGCATAAATTCAAAGTCATAACATACTTAAGAGATCATACATATGTTGGATAGGAAGCATAACCGATAATAAGACCATGTGAGCTATAGCAAGGAATCCCAATATTACCCCTACATCGGAGGAAAGGTGAGGACTAGTTGCCAAGCTAGACTCCTACATGGCTAAGTGGATCCACTAAGCGGTTATGTGAATCGGGTACTCACCCCTAGTTCTTAGAATTATGTACTCACCTCCAAGCCTTTATATTTTGGGTATTCACCTCTTAGAAATTTGGGTATTCGCCTGTAATCCCTTTGTTCCTACAGTAGAACGTAGTTATGAGACAAGAGACTTTATATAAGGACCCCTTAATTCGAGCCCCCACCTCAAGTCTACATTCGGTGCTAAGTCAAATTCCATGGAATACATACATAACATAGAAATTATAATTTCATATATCATAATCATGAGTCATAGGCTTGAAATCATTGAGTAGCTTACTTTCATAACATACTTGTAATATGAGATTTGTCCTTTCATCATTATAATCATATTTGCATAATTCATATCATTAGGCCTTAGGTTGCCTTACTTCATAACTTGCATGAAGAACCATAATTTGAAACATACTTATAATTCATAATCATAATGGAAATACATAGTCATAATTCATACTTTGAAAATTCATGACCATAGCTTGTACTTGAAATATGGGTAAGACATGAATGCATGATCAATTTACTTAAAAATCATGAAATTTACTTGAAAAAATGCATGATCATAAACTTTATATCTTCCCATACAGAATTCATATAGATAGTATCATTTGGAAGTATAATTGAAAATACTAATAATTTATATCATAAACCCTAGAAATCAAAGTAGAAGAACTCATGGAAAAATCTTCAATTTAATTCAATAACCATCAATTTATATCAAAATAGACTCATGATCATACATTAAATCAAAATTCATGCAATTGGAATAGAGATCAGAAAACTCATAAAATACCATACTTTAATTTGATAGAAAACCTTGAGAAATATATTGGGCTTCATGGATGAAAGGATCCAAGAATCAATACCCACATACCTTCAGTGAGAACACCAATTAATTTGAAAGAAATTGAGAGTTTTGATGGAGAGCTTCAGTGAATTTACTTGAAGTCTTCAATGGAAACCCTTGAGAGCCTTTTTGTAGAGAGAGAAATATTTGATAGATGAATTGTAGAAGAATGAATAGAATTAGAGGTTTAGGTTAATTTATAGATTTGAATTAAGTTCTAAAAACATCTTGGTTCATTAACTAATAATTTGTAAAAGGTCTAAAACACATTTTAAAAAACTCAACTAGGCCATAAAACCGTCGCAGGTCCATGACGCGGACCTATTGCGGACCCTTCTGTTTTATGAATTCTTTGAAAATCTATCATTCGATATACGGGTCCTAAATATCCACAGAGACCATTTTCCCGTAGGTTTTGACCTTCTGATCGATATTTCGAACTCTAATTTTCCAAAAAGATTAAAGATAATGCATTACATGAGCGACCTATTTCCAAGGTAGTCTTAAGGTATTTGTGAGCATTTTTTAGGGATGTTACATTTATTGAACTTGGCAAATAATTTCTTATCCCTTAGAGTTTTCAACACAATCCTCAAGTGATTAGCATGCTCCTCCTCATTCTGAGAGTAAAACTAAATGTCATCAATAAATATAATTACGAACATATCCAAATATTATTTGAACACCCTATTCATCAAGTCCATGAATGTCGTGAGGCATTGGTCAAACCAAACGATATGACTAAGAACTCATAATGGACATACCTTGTTTGGAATGCCGTCTTAGGAATATCACACTCCCTCACCCTTATTTGGTGATTACCGGAATGAAGAACAATCTTAAAGAAATAACTTGCCCTTTGCATTTGGTCAAACAAATCATCTATCCTCGGAATTGGGTATTTATTCATAATGGTTACTTTGTTCAATTTACGGTAGTCAATACATATATCTAACCAACCATCCTTCTTTCTAACAAAAAAATGGGAGCACCTGTTGGGATATACTTGGTCTAATGAAAGTATTGTCTAACAAGTCTTTCAATTAGTACTTCAAATCTTGTAGTTCCACCAAAGCCAATCTGTAAGGAGGAATTGAAATTGGTTAAGTCCTCGGAAGAAGGTATATGCCAAAGTCAATTTCCCTTTTGGGAGGGACACTAAGTAGATCATCGAAAAACACATCCGAAAACTCATTAACAATTAGGACCAATTCTAGAGTAGGGGCTTTGGAATTTGTAACCCTAACCCTTACAAGATGGTAGATGCAACCCTTGGAAATCATTTTTCGAGCTTTAAGGAACAAAATTAATTGACCCTTGAACACAAAATTACTACCATTCTATTCTAGGACCGACTCATTAGGAAATTAAAACTTAGCCACTCGGGTTCCACAATTATTAGAAACATAAAATGCACATAGAAAATCCATACCAAAGATAACATCAAAATCGGTTATCTCGAGCTCAACTATTTCACATAGAGTAAATTTATGAAAAACCAAAAATGGACAACTTCTATGAACTCTTTTAGCCATAACCGACTCACATACGAGATTATAAACGGAAAAGGCTCTAAAAATATTTTGGGGTTAACATCAAACCTAATGGACACATAAGGAGTAACAAAAGACAAATTTGCAACCGAATTAAGTGAGAAATAAACATCATAGTAAAAGACCCGTAACATACTGGTAACAACATCAAGAGTCTCCTCCAACTCTTGCCTATCAAAAAGATCATAAAACCAATTGTTGCGCTGACTACCTTTTGGTTGTACTTGAGCACCTTGGACTTAAGGACAACCATCTTTGACCTTACACTTCTTAGATGATGACCCGTATTACCATATCAATAGCATACATTCAAACCCGCCAAACACCGAACCTTTTGGTTCTTGCCAGACTTGTTTTATGCGGGAGTAGCTTTGCCAACAGGAGCGTCTCTTTTAGTCTTAGGGTTAGGCATACTAAGTTTATCAAACCTTGGAGTAGTAGCATTTGAAGAAACTTGACCATAGTACCTTTGGAAAAAATGAGGATGCCCACCACCTTCAGACTTACCATTAGAGGAATCACCACCATCGGTCCTTGCTCTCGTGGACTCCCTAGTTTTCTCCTTTAGCTTATAACTCTGTATTTTCTCCGTATTGGTCATAAGTCTAGAGATGTACATTTCCCGAATCAACATTGCTATCTTACATTCGTTAGAAACCATATATGACACACTTGAAAAAAACTTGCTCATATGAGCTCTTGGGTCGACAACCATGAATAAAGTGTACTTTGAAAATGGAGTAAACTTGAGGGCATACTTCCTCACACTCATACCACCTTAATTAAGGTTGATGAATTCTTGTATCTTGGCCCGATTTAACTCCAATGGGAAAAAGCAATGAAGAAACACTTTTTCGAACTCCTCCCAAGTAACGGGATCCACCTCTCTAGGCCTCTATCTTTTCGATTGATCAAACCGAATTTGAGCAACACCCTTCAATTGATGCATAGAAAACTCGGTCCTCTTAATCAGGATAACCCCCATAATATCCACAATCTTATAAATGCTATCAATGAACTCTTGTTAATGTTATTCCACCTTGGAACCCCAAAATTTCAGATGATTCATCCTCATGAAGTCAAGGACGCTTGTCGCCACCGTACCCACATTTGGGTTTATGGGAGCAACTACTTAACAATTGACTTGAGCCATAACGGCTTGAGCAATTACTTGAAAGGATACTCAGAACTCGATATTGGAGACTTGGTCATTAAAGGGATCATTTGAAGCTTATTTTATTCTCTTCAACCACTTTTCTTCAAGCGGCGAATCTTTATGGGGGTATTTTTGGAAACTTGCAAAGAACAAGCATTAGAGGGAAACACTTAGTCTATTGTCTATCATATGACATAAATCATGAAAGAAGTGAGATTTTTCCAAGACAGTCTCATAGCCTCCTATTCATGGATGTGGCACGCTTCACACCAATGAATAAGACTCTACTAAACTCAACATGTTAGACTCCCTAGGACACCCCTAAACCTTGTGCTCTTATACAAATTATCATGACCCAAGCCTAGGGCCTAGACGTGACACAATGAATGAGACACCCGAAGGTACCTCATCTAGGCCTCTTAGCATTCATAAATCTTTTCATAGGTAATGACATACAAAAAATCACGGAAGAAAAAGGGGTAATAGGACTTAGGGAGATAACATAGAATAGAAATCATAGGCAACATCAAACATCATCTATTTGACAATACGTCTACTTTATTTAGATTTGGCAGGGGCTAAGACATATCCCTAGCTCACCCTCATTATAAATATCCAAATGTACCACAAGATAACCAAAAATCTATACATGTAAATAGCAAGAAAAAGAAATGGATTGTTGTTTCCAAAACATGGAAACTCACCAACTAAGTATCCTTCAGCGATCAAACTAGCCATGTAGAGGAGAATATAGAGTAACGTCAGTCCCTACATGGTGATATCATGTAGGAAAAAGTATGCATTAGTAATTTGAATGTACTAAGTATGTGAGCATTCAATGCAATATATCACTTTACAATAAGGTGATGCAACAGACCATGCTAGAACCTTGCAATCATTGGAAATATCATTTAGAGTTATGAAGCTTAGTCAATGAAATGTAAGAACCATCATGAATCATAAAAGAAACTTAAACAGTATAGAGGTAATCATGTGTCATTATAAGAAACCATATACTTGCAAAGTACCATGAATTGTAAATAAGTATACCATACTCCTTTTAAAAGGGATCTTTAAACTTTATGAGAGCATAAACTTTACTTTGTGCTAGATAGAGTAGACATCATATGCTATATCTTAAATATTGGAAGAGAGACCTTGTACCTTTGTAAGAGAAACTGTTAACCGACATAGACCATGTGATTTATAATATGGAGTCCTGATGTTACCCCTACATCAGAGGAAAATGCGGAGACTACTTGCTAAGGTAGACTCCATACTGCATAAGTGGATCTACTAAGCTATTATGTAAACCGAGTACTCACCCCTAGTTCTTAGACTCGGTTACTTACCTTCAAGCCTTGATATTTTGGATACTCAACTCTTAGAGATTTGAGTATTCACCTCTACCTCCTTTATGCCTAAGGTGGCATGTAGTTCTTGGACATTGGTATTCGCCCCTAGTCCAGCATGGTGCTACTGTTACACCCCATCCTTTTTAAACTCGGAATGTCTCATAAGTTCCTTGGACATTATTATGTGAGCCGGATATGCTACGACACTATCAAATGATTCTAAGGAAGGGAGAATGTGATACCCCATAGTAGAGAAGGTTGTAGATGAAGTCATAAGAATCCGAAAGGAATTGGAGGCCAAGTAATGAGTCGTAGGACTCGATTTACCTACATAAGCTACTAACTTGGAGGTCTTACCTACTTAATCTATTGAAGTACGTACCAAGATTGTGTAGCATGGGTTACATAGGCTCTTTAAATTAGACAAGATTACGAACCTACGAGAGGGAGCAAAAACTAGTTTCCGAACTTATGAAAGTGAAGCAAGCAGGTGAAAAGAAAGCACCTCAAGCAAGCAGGTGACAAGAAAGCACCTCAAGCAAGCAGGTGACTCACCTGCCTACTTTAGGGTGGGCCACGCTGCCACATGGTAGCATATGATTGGCCGTGTGGGCTGCCACATGTCACCCTTGAGGGGGCTGCCACGTGGCACCTTCTAAAGGGGTATACATGTATATATAATGATGACTATTAAATCAGTCCTCATACAAAATTTCAGCAACATAAGAGAGCAAAAACGCGAGCAGAAGAAGGGAGCAACCATGAGCTTGCTTGGAGAAAGTTAAGGTAGGTTTCCAAGTTTTTCTCCGTGAATTAATTATCTAAGGTGTTCCTCGGTCACTTGGAGGTATATATATGTATATTATTATGACTAATAAGTCATTTATTCATCTGTACACTTAGAAAAGTTGGGCAGAAACGTGAGAGAAAGAAGAGAGAAGGGCTACAGCCTAGGGGCTGCCAAGGTACCCCTCCGAGCTTCATTCTGTAAATTAATTACTTAGCATATACTACGATGATATGGAGGTATTATTAGTATAAAATTAGGGTTTGGTTCAGCGAAAATCGGACAGCAAGCTGCCAGGACATTACAACGCGCTAAAGAAAATTCTGAGGCACTATTTCGGCAAGTTCTAGCCAATTTCGGGAAAGGTAAGTTATTCCCCTCTAATTTGAAGTTTATGATGTTAAATTAGGGTGTATTACACACCTTAGGGTCTGATGGAAGTTGGGTAAAAGGTTTGAAAAGTTCTGCGTTCGAAATAAGCGAAATTGGAATCGCTGTAGTAAATTGTAATCGAATAATGCGTTGCACTTGTGGTGTGTGAGTGCTGGTCGTGTGGTGAGGTATTGTGGTGCTGGAATGTATTCTAATAAGGGAATTTGGGTCTTCTGGCTGCAGCCACATGACCCTCCTCTGTGCAATTAAAGAATTCGCAGAAGAAAGATTAAAAACATTAGTTTTGGTATCATAGTTTCGAGTGAATCGTTGGGGGTTTATATTGTGTAATGTTGTCACAATATTCATATGTATGAGCTGATGGTTGTATTTTTGGTTGGCTGCAGGTGTTAAGGACATAGTTGGGAATTCGTATAGGGCACATTATAAGGGAGGTGCTGTCCGATTTTCGTTAACACCTTAACTAGTTAAGGAACTAGTCGAGAAGGAGAGCGAAGGGATGAATGCTATGAATATTAGTGGGTAGCCTAAGTTGCTGAAAAGTCTAAGGGTTGTTAATTTTGGCCTTACTTCCGTGTTAAATAGGTTTTGAGGACGACGACGTAAACACGATTAAGGGAAGTCCATAAGAGGTATGTGAAGCCTATCCCTTCCTTTCTTTTGGCATATCGTAAAGCTAAGTAACCAGTGACATAACGTCTAAAGTAATTCCATTATCGAATTCTCCTTATTCAGTTCTACATGTTAAAGATTGTATGATAGTTAAGCTAATTTCCTTGAATCTTTTATACACTGAGGACTTAATGAATATACAGACTCCTAGTCATAACATTATTCGTAGACAAATACTCTGGAACTCTTAGGTGAATAGTCTTACTTTGGTATATGTCTAGGAACCTCGAGATGTAATTAGTGTAGCCCCTAATGGCATTTATAGGGCAGCTAGAATGACTATACTATTACTCGAATTCTTAGACAATAACTTCGTCCACTTATATAGTTGAGATTCAGATAATGATTTAAACTGTGTTTTGTTTCTCACTACTCTACTTGTTTATACTGTAACACTTCTTCTCCGAGTCCCGAGCCGGTTATCAAATTTTTGTAATTCACGGCATTGTCCACCGAGTTCCTTTCTAAAAGGCTGGCATTCATATGTATATATATGATGATGATGTGTTGTAATAAGGTGACGATGGCACAGGGCATGATAGTGATACTATAATAATGTATGGTAATACAGTGACGATGGCATGGGGCCTGATACTGATACTACATATATGATTCACCGAACCCCTGATGGGGCCTGCTATATTGAAAATTTGTGCATGCATGTTTTTTTTATGATTCACAGAGTAAAGGTATATGTTTCCAATTTGATAAATTATTCTCCTGCTGCTCTATTTTGGATATACCCCCAGTTGTAGTATGTTACATTTGACATGCTCAGTACATATATCGTACTAACCCCCTTTCTTCGGGGGGCTGCGTTTCTTGCCCGCAGGTATAGATGTTTATTTTGGAGATCCGTCAGCTTAGGAGTTACTCTCAGCCATGTTGGAAGTGCTCCACTATTCTAGAGTCTAAATTTTGATACCGGTCATGTAATATGCATATATTTTTATATTTAGGGGTACGGCGGGGGCCCTATCCCACCATATAATGCAGTTATTACGCTTAGAGGTCTGTAGACATATATATGTGGGTTGTGTATGTTAGTTAGATTCAGTTGGGTCTATATGATATATGATATATGTTACTATGTTATGGCAGCCTTGTCGGCTTGCGTGCCCTATCATGTTGTGATACAAAAAAAGAGAGCTACAGGTTTATGAAAATATTATCGCCCAGTGGGGCTCTATTACATGATATTGGTTTATTTACAGTTCAATGTGACCAAAGCTGATAGACATGTGTACGGGGGGTCCAGGTCGGACTCCAGTTGCGGCCTACGGGGTTGGGTCATGACAGAAGTGGTATCAAAGCAGTTTGTCCTTGGATTGTCGGTAGACCGTGTCTAGTAGAATCTTGATTATTGATGTGTTGCGCGCCACATCTATAAACAGGAAGCTACAGGACATTTAGGATGTTACCTTTCTTTCACATCTACGATCGTGCTATAGATCCGACTCATAGGAAAATTCCTTATACTAACCTTGGATCTTAACAGAAGGACGACACCAACAGAAGGAGGTAATTGACGACATGGGACATTACGAAGCACGCAGGTAAGTAAAGTAAAGGCACGGAAGATATCCGTTTGGTAAGGTATTGAACTAATATTGAAATGTAAAGTTGAAACCTGAAAGGAAGGCAAACAGGAAGTGCCACAGATGCAGTTTGAAGTTGGACATACGAGGTAAGTCCAGTATTTTTATATTATTCTTAATATTGAAAACCCCGTGTGGCTGCAGTGTAAGATGATATTAAAAGCCTTGTGCGACTGTGATGGGATATGAATATATATATATATGTGTTATCCCTGTGAGGTGTTGTTGGTATTTTCTGCGTCCAGGTTATGGGATAGTAAGAAGTGTACAGGAAATTCTGCCGAAATTTTCCTAGAACGGGGAAAAGGAAATGAAACATAGATTTTTGAGATGTCTGAGAAGTTGATACCAAGTACCCCTACTGTGTTCAACTAAAGCTGTAAGAGGTACCCTTCAAGTCGTCGATAAGGGTCACCCTTTTCACTTGAAGAATTTTGTTTTGGAGGAACAAAAGCTTATTTAAGTAGTAAAGTTCAGACTACGGTATCTCCAGCCATATTTGTACTGTAGGAATATAAACAGAGGGCTCAGGGTGAATGATAAGATGTCCCGCGAATGAGTTTTACTCTTTTTGAAAAAAAAATACCAAGCCCTCAACTTCTATTGTAAATTAGATGAGTTGTTCATAACTCGAGATAAACTAAGAAGGGGACCAGGTAGGCAAGTATTAAAAAAGAGGAGTCCTGCGACATTTAAGAGGTTCGGGTTTCTTCCAACAATGGTTGGGGAATGGTTTACGATAAGAGTTTATAGTTCTCCACCGACTAATTGGGGAAAAAACCTCTAATAGAATCACCTCAAAGAGATGTCAAGAACTGAATATGAGTAGGAACTAAAAGAGGGATATGTAAGTATGAATTGAACAGTGTGATACAACTATAGAGGGATAAAGTAGGACCACTAGTAAGGAGCGCTTTATATGCGCTGACTAAGTTAAAATCCTACATTGAGAACACAGTAAAAACATGTAGCTTAAGATAAAAAAAATGAATGACGCGTGTAAACAACGTCGCCCCAAAGATGGTGGAACCCTTAAGGGAAAATGATGGAAAACTTAAGGAATAAATGGCACAACTTCTATTCGTCCCAAGAAACAAGGGATATAGGTTGGGAAATCCACTACTCCAAGAGAATCTTGGACAATGAATGTTGAAATACAAATATGGCCTGGTTAAAAGGAAAGTTAGAACGGCTACAAGTGTGTATCAACTTTTATAAGGATAAGTAGAATGTGGCCTTGGGCAAGTTATTTCATGGTTCCCATTACTCAAGTAAAGAGTAACAGACGAGGTGTCGCACTATGTATGAAAAGGTTCTCGTCTTTTCATAATTTAGCCAAGATTCCGTATGCGGATAACCAAGTTGAAAAAAATACAGGAATATGGAGACCTGATCCAGTACCACATAGATTGGAGAAAGAGATTAGGCAAAATCGAGACTGGACATAGAGACATAGAGCAAGGTACAGGCAGATGAAAGTACGAGTACCCTCTAAAGGGGGAAGTTAACGAGAAAATGGCAAAAGTAGGAGGAGGCAATTGATATGGAAATATATTTGAGATGGACTTCTAAACTTCAATAAAATATTTTGCCGAACCAAGTTAGAAAGGTACGGAAGCCACCAATAATTGGATGGAAACTAGGATGCTACATAAGACAGCGTTAATAAGGTTGTGATGAAACCTTGAACAACATAACTCTAGAAGGAGGCGGTGTATGAAAACAAAGAGGTATGACCATGAAAGGATATTGACTAACTCAAGAGACATTGTGAGGGATAATGACAGACTACTTGTCATGACCCAACCCTGTAGGCTGCGACTGGGGTCGGACCTGGACCCCCCCGTATACCCAACTACCAGCTATGATCAAATTGCACTGTAAATAAAACAATATTATATAACAGAGCCCCATTGGGCGACCACATTTTGATGAGTCTGTAGCCCTTTTCTTTTATATCACAACATGATAGGGCACGCAAGCCGACAAGGCTGCCATAACATAATAACATATATCATGTAGACCCAGCTGAATCAAACTGACATATACAACCCACATATACATGTCTGCAGACCTCTAAAAATATAAATGACAACATATGGCGGGACAGGGCCCCCGCCGTACCCTATAATAGACAAAACAATATTATACACCAGTGGACAGTATCAAAAACGAGGCCCTGAAACAATGGAGCCTCTTCCTGCTGAGCTGCATGGAATCCTAAGATGACGGACTCCCAAACCTGTATCTGTACCTACGGGCATGAACGCAGCCCCCCGAGAAAGGGGTCAGTATGATATATGTACTGAGTATGTAAAATGTAACATAATACACTGGAGGTATATTCGAAATAGAGAAGCAGGGGAAGAAATTATTAAATCGAAGTCATGTACCTATACTCTGTGAATCACAAAAGCATGCATGCTCAATTTATACAATATAGCCGGCCTTTTCAGGGGTCCGGTGAATCACATTTGTACCATCATAGGCCCAGCGCCATCACCACCTTATTACAATACATCATCATATATATACATACATACCCCGCCCTCTAGTAAGTGGCTCGGTGAACAATGCAGTGAATTGTGCACGACAATGTACCCGGCCCGGGACTCGGTGAAAGAAGTGTTACAGTATACACGAGTAGAGTCGTGAGTAACTATATGCAATTTAAATTATTATCAGAGACTCGACCAAATAAGAAAGTTACGCTTTTGTTTGAGGACCTGAGTAATGGTGTAGTCATCTCGAGTGTCCTCTAAATACCATTATGGGTTGTCTCAAAAGTGATCTCGGGAACCCTAGACATGTATTAACGTAGGTCCAAATCATTTATGGAATCAAAAATGCTTAATCTCGTATAGTCTTTAAGACTTGGAGCCTGTACATTTGGTCCCTCTTTAATATATACATTTTCTAGGAAAATAGTTCAACCGCTATCAAAGTTTGATGTTCAAAAGTAAATAAGAAATATTTAAGAATGGAGTTACCCCGCAGTTTAGATTACATTTAACTTACAGCTAAACAGAGTCATGCCCAAGAGAAGAAAGAGAATAAGCTCTATGTAGTCTGTACTTTCTTTTAGATAACCTTCATACACATATTTCATATCCGGCCCATTATGGGGCTCGGTGAGCCAATATGGCATTCAAATTTCACTTTCGTACCAAATACATATCAAGAGAAGGGAAAGATAGTTTCCCATACACTACTCTTTAGCACATAGAAACCTAAACAGGCAATACTCAATCCTTGTAGGGGTGTCAACACTTAACTCTATTTAGGGATTATGGGGCGTACCTGGAGTTCTAGGAGTGGAATTATTCCCACATTCCACGTACAATTCACTTAAGTCTAATAATTGCAAAAAGGAAAGAAAGATAACTGTACGTGCTTATACCAAAACATGCCACGAAAAAGCTTTACATACCTTGTCTGAATTATTCCTTATCATGCTTTCCTCGCCGTCCTTT
This sequence comes from Solanum dulcamara, assembly GCF_947179165.1. Lineage (NCBI taxonomy): Eukaryota > Viridiplantae > Streptophyta > Magnoliopsida > Solanales > Solanaceae > Solanum > Solanum dulcamara. Next base: position 53,204,510 of record NC_077237.1, on the reverse strand, counting down.
GAACCTATTCAACATGAAAGTAGTATGAATATCAATGCCTTTTACTTTCCATCACCCTAGGTTACATCTTAGTATTAATGGAATCTATTTCCTTAGTCGTTTCCCCGACTAATTCTTTTATTCGCTAAGGCGTCGACGAAAATTGGGCAGCACCTCCCCTATAATGTGCCCTATCCAAATTTCCAATTAGGTCCCTAATACCTACAGACAACCAACAACAACAACCTGCATCAATTCAGAGCAACAATATACAACATAAACTCCAAATGACTTATTCAAAAATATGGTAGCACAATAGGGCGTCTAGCCTTTATTTTGTAACGCCTTTCATTATACGCAACAAGGGGTCGTGTGGATTCAACTAGCAGCACCCTGACCCACATTAGAACATATTTAGGCCCTAAAACAACACATCAAACCCCTGCAGCATCACCTCACACGAAAAACACTATCCTTCGACGACAATTTAACTATAGCGATTCCAATTTAGTTTATATCGAATGTCGAGCATTTCTACTACGTTCTTAAACTTCCAGCAGCATACAAGGGGTGTAATACACCATATAACAATACCATAAACTCCAATTTAAAAGGAAAGGTCTTACCTTACGTTAAACTTGTCAAACTCGCCAAAACTATCCAAAATGTGAAATCTGGACAGCCCACTGTCTCACTTGTCGCTTAGTTTCGGAGGGTAATTTAGGGAAACAGGATTTGTGTCCTCAATGAAAGTTATATACATGTGTATCAAGGTCGCAAAATTTTTTGAATTACCCCTACAACAATTTTGTACGATAATATATGACCAAAACACCAACAACAGTCCGTGTAAGATTTCCAAAACCAAAATCTGGGCAGTACCTCCTCTACACTTCATCACCCTTTTTCGAGCTGATACAAGTAAAACTGGATTTTGGAGTCTAAATGAAAGTTATAGAAACATGAAATACCTTTCCTAAACATATTGAATCACCCAAAACGATGATATACACAAGAAGTTATACGAATATTACTAACCACTGTCCCTTCCAAAAACGGGTTTGTTAACTAGCATTTTCTCTTTAAGTTTCTTTTAGTTTTCCAAGTGTAGAACTGAAAATATAGTTCCGTAAGCATCGTAATATACATATATACACCTCCACATATTTTAGGAATGTCGTATATAATTAATTCACGGAGAAAAAATTAGAAAACTCACCTTTAAACTTCAAACGCCATGGCTGCCTCTCTATCTCTCTTTCTCACGTTTCTGTCCAATTTTTCCCAAGTGTACAGCTGAAGAAATGACTTCTTAGTCATCATAATATACATATATATATACATATATATCACCACGTGCTTGAGGAATACCGTAGCTAATTAATTCACGGAAGAAAATTAAGGAACTTACCTTAAACTTTCTCCAGCCATGGCTGCCTCTTCTCACATTTTTTTTTCTCTATGTTTTGGACTGATTTTTGGCGAAGTATTTTGTACTTAGTCATTACATATATATCCACCATTTTTAAAAGGTGCCACGTGGCATTCCCTTGGGGGTGACATGTGGCATCCCCATAGGACGCCACCTAGTTCATGCGGCCTATCACACGTCGCCACGTGGCGGCGGGGTCCACCTCCCAAGAAGGCAAGTGAGTCACCTGCTTGCTTGTCACCTGCTTGCTTGAGGTGCTTGCTTGTCACCTGCTTGCTTGACTTTCGTAAGTTCGGAAACTACTTTTTGCTCTCTCTCGTAGGTTCGTAATCTCGTCTTATTTTAAGAGCCTATGTAACCCATGCTACACAAGCTTGGTATGTACTCCAATAGCTTAAGTATGTAAAACTTCCAAGTTAGTAGCTTACGTAGCTAAATCGAGTTCTATGACTCATTACTTGGCCTCCAATTCCTTCCGGATTCTTATGATTCCCTTTCCAACCTTCTCCACTATGGGGTATCACACTCTCCCTTCCTTAGGGTCATTTGATAGTGTCGTAGAGTATCCGGATCACATGATAATGTCTAAGGAACTTAGGAGACATTTTGAGCTTAAAAAAAGGGTGGGGTGTAACATCCTTCCCCCTTTAGAACCTTCGTCCCCGAATGTTAAACAAAACTTCCCTTATAACTTATACAGACCATCGGGGGATTTGTTTCTATTTCCGTAACACATATTTCCATCGAAATACTTAGTATACGAGTTTCAGGAGTTGGGGTTACTTGTAGACATCGGGAAATAGGTTTTACCTCACAGGATTCCATCTTTGGGACCTTATTTATGGAATATACCCTGGGTGGCTCGTCAGTACCTTTGCGAAGCATTGTTATCTGATGGACAGGGCGTATAGTTTCCAAGTGAGGTGGTAAGCTTAACTTACCAGCCACGTTGCCCACCTTATGACTAACTTGATACCGTCTAACATATTTTGGGTCAAGTTCCTTTTCTAGGTGACCCTATAATGAACATCCAATCATAAACATGAACTCTGTATGTCGACTTCGATTATCTGTATATCATTCCTGCCGACTCTGGGCTTTTAGTCAATAGCTTGCTTAATCATGTCGAGGCCATTGGAATACTGGAGTAGTAATTATTATTGTAGGCAACTTGATAGGTGATGGATAATCATTCCGGCTACCTTCAAAGTTAATCTCCCAGCTTGTGACATATCTTCTAGTGTCTAATAGTACGCTCAGTCTGTTTAGTAGCTCGAGGGAGAAATGCAGTACTAAGACTTGTCTGTGCTCCTTATCTCTTCTTGGACTGATCTCAAGGCGTTAATTATAATTGAAGTCCCTTTATCTGGGATATTAGATGAGGAAACCTCACAGAACCTTACCATTCTCCATGTTCTATAACTCCCTCTAATTTCAGCAACATAGGTCCTCTTGATTGCAAGCAAATGGGCTGATTCATTAGCCTAATGACAATAACTCATATAGCACCCTACTCTTCCCGAGTATAAAATGGGTGTGTAATGACGTGGATAATTTGGGAACCATTAGCCTCGTATAGTCTTTCTCGACTACTTTCAGAACTTTAACTGGCATTCGATCTTTTGGGTCCTTCTTCCCCTCTTTTTCCAATCCTTAGGGTTGGCTATCGAATAATGTTGTAGTCCCCCCATATAACGGGCTCGTAGTCGTTCTGTGCTTTGTCTAACATGATCTGGTGCAATTCCAAAAGAGTTTTGGCATAGAAGCTCGCTATCCTGTAGTAACCAGCTAGTTCAGTCAGTTTTACTTAACCCTTTTCACAATTTCCCTTACCCCCGCTTATAATCCTCTAGACATATTATCTTGTGTCATTCTTTACATTTACAAGAATAAGAGAGGGTACAAGAAGCATCTTAGAGTTACCTCGCCAGTCCTCATGTCTTACCCTGCCTTTCCTCCCTTCCTACACTCGAGCTCGGTGTAGATCTTTGGTCCAATCGTGGCCATAGCTTAATTCACCCATAGTACTAATTCCATCTTGGTAGTTTGGCTTAACTTATCTTTGCACCTCTCGGTAGTTAGTTGCAACTTAGGCTCCTTCTCTTGGGATAATAGCTGTGGGGCCTCCGTAAGGTCCTACCACTTTTTTTACTCTACAATTATACACCTTCTCGGCGGATTAGGTAACCTTTGATCGAAGGAGTAGGGACTAATATTGTTATTCCACAAGTAAAATTCCCTCCAGAGTCATCTGGCGCTGGAGTGCAAAATGAGTTTTGTAGTCCTGGTCATATTATGGGATTTTCGACCTTGGGCACTGCTTCCTGTCATTTGTAAATTACATCCGCTAGAACCCTTACCTTTGGGTTTTGCTTTTTCGCCCTCAGAGTTGGCTACCAAGTGGTGTCGAAATTCCCTCGCCCACTGGCCTATATATCCATTCTGCGGTTTTCCTCTCATTAACTAGTTCTATGTTTAAGAGATGTGGCATTCAAGTGTGTCGTCAGTTAGCAAATAGCTAATCCTTCTTGTTTTTCTTAAGACCTTGTTACGATTTTCTTTACCGTATCTTATAATACTCCGGGTATACAATCTCATCTCGTTTCTCCGTTACTAGTCAGATGCTTCTGTCTCGCGTGATCATACCAGCACTAACGTATTAAGTTCCATCTGAATTTCGAAGTTAAGTGTGCTGGGGCGAGAGTAATATTGGGATGGGTGACCTCTCTAGGAAGTCTTCGTGTTGCATTTCATTGTAATCCTTACCATAATGGGTGGGGTACTCAACTTAGCTCCCGATTTACCTTCGCGTTGTCTCGCGAGTCTTTATGTTTTGCCCTGTCTTTTTGTCTGTTATCTTGCATCCAGTGTCGGCGTAGACCTTTATATCCACTATCCTCCATTCACTTTGTGTTCTCCCCATTTACTACCACAGGATGTTTTCTATTCCTTTTCCTTTAGTTATTTATCTATCGCAACATCATTTGCGACTAACTCTATGACCAACGTTTTGGATTTTGGTCTAGCATGCTGTCATTCTCCTTCACATTGTCTCTTGAATTATTTGATATCCTTTCATGGTTACACTATTTTGTTTTTATATTTAGCCGCCTTCTAGGGTTATGTTGTTCAGGGTCTCGTCACAACTTCTTATCGCTGCGTTATGTAGCATTCTGGCTTCCATCTAACTATTGGTAGCCTCCGAACCTTTTTAACTTGGTTCGGCAAGATACCTTATTGAAGTTAACACGTTTGTCTCAGATATATTCCCATATCGATTGCCTTCACCTTACTTTTGGCATTTTCTCATTAACTTCCCCCCTTTAGAGGGTACTCGTACTTTCATTTGTTTGTACTTGTAGTCGTTCAATTTCAATTAGGCAGTACTAGTATTCCGACGATAACTATATCCTTTGTTTCTTGGGATGAATAGAAGTTGCATCATTTGTTCCTTAAGTTTTCCATCCTCGTCCCTTAAGGGTTCCACTATTTTTGGGGCGACGTTGTGTACACGCGTCATTTTTTTGTATCGTAAGCCCCATGCTCTTACTGTGTTCTCAACGCAGGCCTTTCACTTAGTCAACGCGTACTATGTCCGTCTGACTAGTGGTTCCACTTTATCCCTGTATACTCGTATCACACTGTTCAATTCATACATACATATCCCCCTTTTAATTCGTATTCGTGTTCCGTCCCTGCCATTTCTTTGAGGAGCTTCTATTCAAAGCTTTTTCCCCAATTTGTCGGTGGAGAACTATAAATGGTTATCATAAATCATTTTCGAATCATTGTGGGAAGAAATCGAAACCTCTTACACATCACAGTACTTCTTTTAGTACTTGACCTACCTGGTTTTCTTCTGAGTTTATCCTCGAGTTATGAACAACTCATCTAATTTACAATTAGGAGTTGAGGGCTTGGTATTTTTTTTCCAAAAGAGTGAAACTCATTCGCGGGACATCCTATCCTTCATTCTGAGCCCTCTGTTTATATTCCTACAATACAAATAGGGCTGGAGATACCGTAACCTGAACTTTACTACTTAATTAAGCTTTTGTTCCTTCGAAATAAAATTCTTCAAGTAAAAAGGGTGCCCCTTGTCAGAGACCTAAAGGATACCTCTTACAGTTTTAGTTAAACACAGTAGGGGTATTTGGTATCAATTTCTCGGACATCTCAAAAATCTATGCTTTATTTCCTTTTCCTTGTTCTGGGAAAATTTCGGCAGAGTTTCCTCTACATTTCTTACTTATCCCAAAACCTACATGTAGAAAATACCAACAATGCCTCACAGGGCCAGCATATATATATACATATCATATCACAGCCGCACAGGGCTTTCAATGTCATTTTTTATCGCAGCCACATAGGGCTTTTAACGTCAATAGTAATATAAAAATACTGGACTTACCTCATATGTCCAACTTCAAACTGCATCTGTTGCACTTTCTGTCTGCTTTCCTTTCAGGTTTCAACTTTATATTTCAATACCTTACCCGACGGATATCTTTTGTGGCTTTACTTTACTTACCTGTATGCTTCGTAACTTTCCATGTCGTCAATTACTTCCTTCTATTAGTGTCGTCCTTCTGTTAAGATCCAAGGTTAGTATAAGGAATTTTCCTATGACTCGGATCTATAGCACGATCTCAGATGTAGAAGAAAGGTAACATCCTAAATGTCCTGTAGCTTCCTGTTTATAGATGTGGCGCGCAACACATCGATAACCAAGACTCTACTAGACACGGTCTGCAGACACTAGGAGGACGAACTGCTCTGATACCACTTCTATCATTACCCAACCCCGTAGGCCGCGACAGGGGCTGGACCTGGACCCCCCGTATACCCAACTCCCAGCTATGATCAAATTGCACTATAAATAAAATAATATTATATAACAGAGCCCCATTGGGTAACACCATTTTCATGAGTCTGTAGCCCTTTTATTTTATATCACAATATGATAGGGCACGCAAGTCGACAAGGCTGCCATAACATAATAACATATATCATGTAGACCCAGCTGAATCAAACTGACATACACAACCCACATATACATGTCTACAGACCTCTAAAAATATAAATAACAACATATGCAGGGAAAGGGCCCCCGCCGTACCCTAGAATAGACAAAATAATATCATACACCAATGGACAATATCAATAACTAGGCCCTGAAACAATAGAGCCTCTTCCAGCTGAGCTGCATGGAATCCTAAGATGACGGACTCCCAAACCTGTATCTGTACCTACGGGCATGAACGCAGCCCTCCGAGAAAAGGGGTCAGTACGACATATGTACTGAGTATGTAAAATGTAACATAATACACTGGAGGTATATTCGAAATAAAGAAGTAGGGGAACAAATTATTAAATTGAAGTCATGTACTTGTACTCTGTGAATCACAAAAGCATGCATGCTCAATTTATACAATATAGCCGTCCCTTTCATGGGTCCGGTGAATCACATCTGTAGGACCATCATAGGCCCTGCGCCATCACCACCTTAATACAACACATCATATATATATATATATATATACATACTCGGCCCTCTAGTGAGGGGTTCGATGAACAATGCAGTGAATTGTGCACGACAACGTACCCGGCCCGGGACTCGGTGAAAGAAGTGTTACAGTATACACGAGTAGAGTCGTGAGTAACTATATACAATTTAAATCATTATCAGAGACTCGACCAAATAAGAAAGTTACCCTTTTGTTTAAGGACCCGAGTAACAGTGTAGTCATCTCGAGTGTCCTCTAAATACCATTATGGCTGTCGCAAAAGTGATCTCGGGGATCATTTATGGAATCAAAAATGCTTAATCTCGTATAGTCTTTAAGACTTGGAGCCTGTACATTTGGTCCCTCTTTAATATATACATTTTCCAGGGAAATAGTTCAACCACTATCAAAGTTTGATGTTCAAAAGTAAATAAGAAATATTTAAGAATGGAGTTACCCCGGAGTTTAGATTACATTTAACTTACACCTAAACAGAGACATGCCCAAGAGAAGAAAGAGAATAAGCTCTATGTAGTCTGTGCTTTCTTTCAGATAACCTTCATACACATATTTCATATCCGGCCCATTATGGGGCTCGGTGAGCCATTATGGCATTCAAATTTCACTTTCGTACCAAATACATATCAAGAGAAGGGAAAGATAGTTTCCTATACACTACTCTTTATCACGTAGAAGCCTAAACAGGCAATACTCAATCCTTGTAGGGGTGTCAACACTTAACTGTAGTTAGGGATAATGGGGCGTACCTGGAGTTCTGGGAGTGGAATTATTCCCACATTCCACGTACAATTCACTTAAGGCTAAGACTTGACAAAAGGATTATCCTGCTTGCCTCGCCGTCCTTTGAACCTATTCAACATGAAAGTAGTATGAATATCAATGCATTTTACTTTCGAGCTCCCTAGGTTACATCTTAGTATTAATGAAATCTATTTCCTTAGTCGTTTCCCTGACTAGTTTTGTTATTCGCTAAGGCGTCGACGAAAATTGGGCAGCACCTCCCCTATAATGTGCCCTATCCAAATTTCCAATTAGGTCCCTAAGACCTACAGCCAACCAACAACACATCAAACCCCTGCAGCTGCACCTCACACGAACAACACTATCCTTCGACGACAATTTAACTATAGCAATTCCAATTTAGTTTATTTTGAATGTTGAGCATTTCTACGACATTCTTAAACTTCCAGCAGCATAAAAGGGGTGTAATACACCATATAACAATACCATAAACTCCAATTTAAAAGGAAAGGTCTTACCTTACGTTAAACTTGTCAAACTCGCCAAAACTATCCAAAATGTGAAATCTGGACAGCCCACTGTCTTACTTGCCGCTTAGTTTCGGAGGGGTAATTGAGGGAAACAGGATTTGTGTCCTGAATGAAAGTTATAGACATGTGTATCAAGGTCGCAAAAAATTTTGAATTACCCATACAGCAATTTTGTACGAAAATATATGACCAAAACACCAACAGCAGTCTGTGTAAGATTTACAAAACCAAAATCTGGGCAGTACGTCCTCTACACTTCATCACCCTTTTTCGAGCTGATACAAGTAAAACTAGATTTTGGAGTCTGAATGAAAGTTATAGAACCATGAAATAAATTTCCAAAATATATTGAATCACCCGAAACGAAGCTATACACAAGAAGTTATACCAATATTACTAACCACTGTCCCTTCCAAAAACGGGTTTGATAACTACCGTTTTCTCTTTAAGTTTCTCTTAGTTTTCCAAGTGTAGAATTGAAAACATAGTTCCGTAAGCATCGTAATATACATATATACACCTCCACATATTTTAGGAACGTCGTATATAATTAATTCACGGAGAGAAAATTAAAAAATTCACCTTTAAACTTCTAACGCCATGGCTGCCTCTCTATCTCTCTTTCTCACGTTTCTGTCCAATTTTTCCCAAGTGTACAACTGAAGAAATGACTTCTTAGTCATCATAATTTACATATATATATATACATATATATATCTCCACGTGCTTGAGGAACACCGTAGCTAATTAATTCACGGAAGAAAATCAAGGAACTTACCTTAAACTTTCTCCAACCATGGCTGCCTCTTCTCACGTTTTTTTCTCTCTATGTTTTGGACTGATTTTTGTCTAAGTATGCTGTACTTAGTCATTACATATATATCCACCCTTTTTAAAAGGTGCCACGTGGCATCCCCTTGGGGGTGACACGTGGTAGCCCCCTAGGACACCACCTAGTTCATACAGCCTATCACACGTCGCCATGTGGCGGCGGGGTCCACCCCCTCAAGCAGGCAGGTGAGTCACCTGCTTGCTTGTCACCTGCTTGCTTGACTTTCATAAGTTCGGAAACTAGTTTTTGCTCCCTCTCGTAGGTTCGTAATCTCGTCTTATTTTAAGAGCCTATGTAACCCATGCTACACAAGCTTGGTATGTACTCTAATAGCTTAAGTATGTAAGACTTCCAAGTTAGTAGCTTACGTATCTAAATCGAGTTCTACGACTCATTACTTGGCCTCCAATTCCTTCCGGATTCTTATGAGTCCATTTCCAACCTTCTCCACTATGGGGTATCACACTCTCCCTTCCTTAGGGTCATTTGATAGTGTCGTAGAGTATTCGGCTCACATGATAATGTCTAAGGAACTTAGGAGACATTCTGATCTTAAAAAAAGGGTGGGGTGTAACAGTGCTAGACCAAAATGACCAAAAAGGACATGGTCGTGGTGGAACTAAAGATCTACCCCTGTGCCGGTTGCAAGATAATAGAGGGAAGGACAAGACAAAACATCAAGACTCGCTGGACAATGCTGAGGTAAATCTTGGGCTAAGTTGAGTGCCCCACACATTATGGCAGGGATTACAATATAACGTGAAACGAAGACTTCCTAGGGAGGTCACCCATCCCAATATTACTCTCGCCCCAGCACGCTTAACTTCGAACTTCTGATGGAACCTAATGTGTTAGTGCTGATATGATCGCGCGAGATGGAAAAATCTGAACTAACGATGGAAAAACGACATAAGACTATGTTCCTAGAGTACTATACGCTACATTGCGGGTATTGTAAGAAGGATTTAAGAAAGACAAGAAGGATTAGCTAACTACTAACTAATGGCGCACTTGAATGCCACAGTTCGTCGACATAGTATTAGTTAATGATAGGCAAGCGACTGAATGGCTATACGGGCCAGTGGGCGAGAGAATTTCGACACCACTTGGCAGCCAACTCTAAGGATTGAAAAGCAAAACCCAAAAAGGTAAGGGTACTAGTTGATATAATTTATGGAAGCCAGGAAGTAATACCCAAGGTCGGAAATTCCATAATATGACCAGGACTATAAGACTCATTCCACACTTCATCGACAGATGACTCTGAAGGGAATGTTACCCGTGGATTAATGATATTAGTCCCTGCTCCTTCGATCAAAGGTTACCTACTCTGTCGAGAAGGTGTAAAATTATAGAGTAAAAGAGTGGTAGGACCTTACGGAGTCCCCACATCTATTGTCCTGGACAAGGGAGCCCAAGTTGCAATTAACTATCGAGAGATACAAAGATAGGTTAAGCCAAACTATCGAGATGGAATTGGTACTATGGGTGACATAACACATGGTCACGATTGGGCCAAAGATCTCCCCCGACATCGAATGTAGGATAAGGGAGAAAAAGGCAGGGTAAAACATGAGGACAAGCGAGGTAAGGCTAGGATACTTCTTGTACCCTCTCATATTCTTGTGAAAGTAAAGAATGACACAAGATAATGTGTCTAGAGGAGTACAAACGGGGTAAGGGAAATTATGAAAGGGTCTAAGTAAAACTGGTAGAACTAACTAGTTACTACAGGATGACGGGCTTATATGCCAAAATTCCTTCAGAATTATATCAGATCATGTTAGACAAGGCACAAAATGACTAGGAGAGCCATTATATGAGGGGACTGCAATGTTATTCCTGTAGCCAACCCTAAGGATTGGAAAAAAAAGGGAAAGAAGGACCCAAAAGATCGAATGCCAGTTAAAGTTCTGAAAAGACTCAAGAAGGACTATACAAGGCTAACGGTTCCCAAATTATCAACTTCATTATGAAATTATTTTATACTCTATAAGAGTAGGGTGCTATACGGGTTATTGCGAGTAGGCTAACAAATCAGCCCATTTGCTTTCAATCAAGAGCACCTATGCGGCTGAAACTAGGTGGAATTATAAAACATGAAGATAGTAAGGTTCCGGGAGGTTTCCCCAGCTAATATCTTAGATAAAAGGACTTCAATTATGATTAATGTTTGGACCTCAGGCCAAGAAGAGGTCGAGAGCACCGACAGGCCTTTGTACTGCATTTTCCTCAGGCTACTGACTAGACTGAGCATACTATCAACTGCTAGAAAATATATTGTGAGCTTATGAGGTTGGCTTTAAGTGTAGATAGGACTATCGTCCACCACTTATTGAGTTTACCTACGAGAAGGGCTACCATTCCGGTATCCAGATGACCCCCTACAAGATGTTGTAAGGCAGAGTGTATGAGTCCCCCTGTTGGGGAAAACGATTAAGCTGGTAGGCCAAACAGGATTAAACAAACTAGTGACTAACAACCCAGAGTCGCCCGAAATGATATACAGATCATCGACATCAACATTCAGAGTTCAAATTGATGATTGAATGTTCATAACGGAGCCACCCAGAAAAGGGAACTGGACCCAAAATATATTAGAATGTATCAAGTTACTCATAAGGTGGACAACATGGCTAGTAAGTTGAGCTTACTACCACATTTGGAAACTATACGCTCAGTCCCTTAGATAGGAATGCTTCGCAAAGATACTAATGAGCCACCCAGGGTATATTCTATAATTGAGGTCCAGGAGATGGAATCCTGTCAGGAAAAGCCTATCGCCATCTTAGATCGGTGAACTGGACAATTATAGACTAAAGACGTTCCTTCCATCAAGATACAATGGAAAAACCAAAACCAGAAAGAGGATGATTGGGGAACTGAAGAGAACATGAAATACAAGTATTCGCACCTGTAACTGATATTTACAAGTAACCCCGATTCTTGAAACGCGTATATGAAGTACTTGTAAGGAAGTATGTGTTAAGAAAATAGCAAAGAATCTCCCTACGATTTGTATAAGGTGGTAAGAGAAGTTTTGTCTAACATTCGGGGATGAATGTTCTAAAGGGGGGAAGGATGTTACACCCCACCCTTTTTAAACTCAGAATGTCTCATAAGTTCCTTGGACATTATTATGTGAGCCGGATACGCTACGACACTATCAAATGATTCTAAGGAAGGGAGAATGTGATACCCCATAGTAGAGAAGGTTGGAGATGAAGTCATAAAAATCCGAAAGGAATTGGAGGCTAAGTAATGAGTCGTAGAACTCAATTTACCTACGTAAGCTACTAACTTGGAGGTCTTACCTACTTAAGCTATTGGAGTACGTACCAAGCTTGTGTAGCATGGGTTACATAGGCTCTTAAAATAAGATGAGATTACAAACCTACGAGAGGGAGCAAAAACTAGTTTCCGAACATACAAAAGTGAAGCAAGCAGGTGACAAGCAAGCACCTCAAGAAACCAGGTGACTCACCTGCCTGCTTGGGGGGTGGACCCCGCTGCCACATGGCAGCATATAATTGGCCGCGTGGGCTGCCACGTGTCACCCTAGGGGGATACCATGTGGCACCTTCTAAAGGAGTATACATGTATATATTATGATGACTATTAAATCAGTCCTCATACAAAATTTCAGCAACATAAGAGAGGAAAAACGTGAGGAGAAGAAGGGACCAGCCATGAGCTTGCTTGGAGAAAATTAAGGTAGGTTTCCAAGTTTTTCTCTGTGAATTAGTTATATAAGGTGTTACTCGGTCGTGTGGAGGTATATATATCTATATTATTATTACTAAGAAGTAATTTATTCATCTGTACACTTAGAAAAGTTGGGCAGAAACGTGAGAGAAAGAAGAGAGGAGGGCTACGGCCTAGGGGCTGCCAAGGTACGCCTCCGAGCTTCGTTCTGTAAATTAATTACTTAGAGTATACTAGATGATATGGAGGTATTATTAGTATAAAATTAGGGTTTGTTGCAGAAAAAATAGGACATCAATTTGCCACGACGTTACAACGCACTAAAGAAATTTCTGAGGCACAATTTCGGCAAGTTCTAGCCAATTTCGGGAAAGGTAAGTTCCTCCTCTATAATTTGAAGTTTATAATGTTAAATTAGGGTTTATTACACACCTTAGGGTCTTCTGAAAGTTTGGAAAAAGGTTTGAAAAGTTCAGCGTTCGAAATAAGCGAAATTGGAATCGCTATAGTTAATTATAATCGAATAATGTGTTGCACTTGTGGTGTGTGACTGCTGGTCGTGTGGTGAGGTGTTGTGGTGCTGGAATGTATGTTAATAAGGTCTTGGGGGTCTTCTGGCTGCAGCCACATGACCCTCCTCTGTGCAATTAAAGAATTCGCAGAAGAAAGATTAAAAACTTTAGTTTTGGTATCATAGTTTCGAGTGAATCGTTGGGGGTTTATATTGTGTAATGTTGTCACAATATTCATATGTATGAGCTGATGGTTGTATTTTTGGTTGGCTGCAGGTGTTAAGGACATAGTTGGGAATTCGTATAGGGCACATTATAAGGGAGGTGTTGTCCGATTTCCGTTAACACCTTAACTAGTTAAGGAACTAGTCGAGAAGGCGAGCGAAGGGATGAATGCTATGAATATTAGTGGGTAGCCTAAGTTGCTGAAAAGTCTAAGGGTTGTTAATTTTGCCTTACTTCCGTGTTAAATAGGTTTTGAGGACGACGACGTAAACACGATTAAGGGAAGTCCATAAGAGGTATGTGAAGCCTATCCCTTCCTTTCTTTTGGCATATCGTAAAGCTAAGTAAACAGTGACATAACGTCTAAAGTAATTCCATTCTTGAATTCTCCTTATTCAGTTCTAAATGTTAAAGATTGTATGATAGTTAAGCTAATTTCCTTGAATCTTTTATACACTGAGGACTTAATGAATATACAGACTCCTAGTCATAACACTATTCAAAGACAAATACTATGGAATTCTTAGGTGAATAGTCTTACTTTGGTACATGTCTAGTGTTACACCCCACATTCTTGAACTCGGAAGGTTCATTAGGTTACTTAGAAGCTATCATGTGATCCCTCTAAGTTACGACACCATCAAGCGACTCTAAGGAAGGGAGAATGTAATACCCCATAGTAAGGAAGGTTGGAAATAGGGTCAAGAGAAATTGGAAGGAGTTGGAGGCCAAGTGATGAGTCGTAAGACTCGATTTAACGAGGTATGCCCTTAACTTAGAAGTTTTACATACCTAATTTATTTGAGTACATACCAAGCTTGCGTAGCATGAATGACATAGGCTCTTAACATAAGACGAGATTACAAACCCACGAGGAGGGAAAGAAAATTATACAGGGCAGCCAATGAGAGGGTGACACGTGGCAGCACCTCAAGCAATCAGGTGACCCACCTGCTTGGGGTCAAGTAGGTGACCCACCTGCTTGGGAGAGGTGGGCCCCACTGCCATGTGGCAGCCCCTTCTTGATTGCATGGATACGGTGGCCCACTAGGGGCTGGACACGTGTCACCTCTAGGGGATGAAACATGTCACACCCTAAGACCACATATATATATGTATATGAATCATATACTCCAAATTTCATTCATCAAAACTTCAGCAAGCAAGAAAGATGAACAAACCCTAGAAGTGGAGAGAAAAACATGATGGGTTAGGAGGGAAAAATAAGGTAAGACCCAATTTCATTCCGTAAATTAATTATCTAGCGCATAACACGATGATATGGAAGTATTAATAGTATAAAATATGAGTTTGGTGCAGTAAAAAACGGACAGCAAGCTGCCACGACGATTCAGCGCTAAAAAAAAGTTCCGAGGCACAATTTCGGCAAGTTCGAGCCAATTTCGGGAAAGGTAAGGTCTTCCCTTCTAATTTGAAGTTTATGATGTTATTATAGGGTGTATTACACACCTTGTGGGATGATGGAAGTTGGGAAAAAGTCAGGAAAAGTTCGACATTCAAATTAAACTAAATTGGAATCGTTATAGTTAAATTGTTTTCGAGATAAAGTGGGGGAGCTTCTGGTTATAGCCACATGATCCCCCTCTTCGTACGGTTAAAGGTTTCGCAAAATAGGAACTAGAAACCCTCCTTTGGTATCGTAACTTCAGGCGGGTCGTTTGGAGTTTATATTGTGTAATGTTTCCATGTTATATATATATATGAGCTTCTGGTTATGTTGTTGGTTGGTTGTAGGTATTAAGGACGTAATTGGGGATTCAGATAGGGCACAGTATAGAGGAGGTGCTCTCCGATTTCTGTTAATGCCTTAACTAGTTAAGGAACTAGTGGAGGAGGCGAGCAAAGGGATGAATGTTTGAATACTCGTGGGTAGTCTAAGTTGCTGAAAAGTCCAAGTTTGTTAATACTTGCATTACTTCCATGTTAAATAGGTTTCGAGGACAACGACGTGGACGTGATTAAGAGAAGTCCATATGAGGTATGAGAAGCTTTCTTTTGGCGTGTTTTTGGAATAAATATGTAGATCTATTCTTCTTTTTCTTTGGCATGTCTTAGATATAGTCTATAAATGATATGTATATGATATTTGGGATTCAATCCATTCATAAAGCCCTGAGTACGAGTCGAGACTCTTGTTTACTTCTTGATATTAGAACTCCTGCAATAGCTGAGTCATTGCCTTTAAGTCTTTTATGTGATGAAAACTAGTACATGTAAAGCCCATCTCTTCTTTCCTTTAGAATGGCTTAATTTTAAGTGAAATGATATATGATATGGGTTTAGAGGTAATTCCATTCATGAGTTCTGAGTGTAATTCGTGACTTGTAGTCACTTTTTAATATTAAGGGTCTGAAAGTAGTCAAACTATTATTCTCGAGCCTACTATATAGTGAATAGTAAGTGGAGATACAAGCTCCTTTTCTTGAAGGCTCTGAAACAATCAATGTCTCTGATTGCATAGTTGTGTCTCTGATTGCATAAACCATGTTTCTGAATGCATAAGCTATGTGACATTGTCTTTATACATGTCTGTGATTCCTGAGGCCCCAATTGATGTAAACCCTAATGACATCTAAAGGGAACTTTGGATAAGTACCTTCCTGGTTTTCAGGTGACGGTTTACTTGACTATTTCATTGAGTCTCAAATAATGACTTAGTTGCATATAGTTTCTCATTACTCTACTCATGTATGATGTAACCCTTCTTTCTTCGCATCCTACGATGGGCCAGATATTATATCGGGCGGAGCTTTACTACTTCTTTCACCGCGTCTGGGGATGGATGTGTATAGTTCGACGCACGAGGAGATGATTCTATACGTGAGGTGTGATATATGTTATATGTTATGATGATACAATTATTCACCGAGTCCCGGGACGGCTGTAATATGATAGTATATGTGGCGAAATAAGGAAGGAACACCGAGTCCCTCCTTAGAGGGCCGGGTACGGCATGTATATTATGATGGTACGCTATAGACGTACACCACTCTATTCACCGAGTCCATCACTAAAGGGCCGGATAATATATGTAGGCGTGCATATGAGATTAGAATGATACATTGTGACCCTGATTCTCGTAGTGAATCGAGTGTAATACGATGACATACTCTATAAGATTATACCGTATACGATGATATGATATCGTATACGATGATATGATGAAATGAAATGCATGATGATACGATGACATATGAATATGAGGAAATGATTATAACATCGAGTTCACTAAAGGGCTGGGCACAACATATGATGAGGTGTATGATTTACGTGTCCTAAGGTGCAGGTACAGTAATTCATTAAGTTGTTATACTTATCCTCTGCATCCATATTTCAGTTATGGTCTCAGTTATGTGTTGTTATGCTTTATATACTCAGTACATATATCATACTGACCCCCCGTACTCCAAGGGGCTGCGTTTCATACCTACAGGTACAGAGGTTCATTCTGAAGATCCGTCAGCATAGGAGTTCCTCTCAGCTGTGTCGAAAGTGCTTCACTGTTCTGGAGCTTAAATTTTGATGTTGGTCGCTTAATATATATATTTGTATATGAAGGGGTACGATGGGGGCCCTGTCCTGCCATATGTTGCTGTTACTATTCCTAGAGGTTTGTAGACATATGGATATGGATGTTTGTGAGCTCGTTTTGATTGTTCCTATATGGAATTTTGTGAGTATTTTATGTTACAGCAGCCTTGTAGGCTTGCATTTCTTTATGTATTATGAGACGAGTGAAAGAGGCCATACGTACACGAAAAAGTTTTAACTCATTGGTTTTTTTTTTTGTGATTAGTATCACCTTGTTCATAGTTCAATATGACTACAACTGATAGGTAGGTATACGGGGAGTCCAGGTCAGACCCCAGTCGCGACCTACGAGGTTGGGTCGTGATAGAAGTGGTATCAGAGCACTTCATCCTTGGAATGTCTACAGACCGTGTCTAGTAGAGTCTTGTTTATCAGTGTGTTGTGCACCACATCTATAGACAGGAGGCTATAGGACATTTCGGATGCTACTTTCTTTCATATCTAAGATCGTGCGATAGAGCCGAGTCATAGGAAATAAAATTTCTCATACTAACCTGCTATTTTAGCAGGAGGACAATGCTGGTAGAAGAAAGTAACTGACAATATTGGATGTTAGGAAGCCCGCAGGTAAGCAAAGGCACAAAGGACCTATGTCAGGTAAGGTGTTGTAATACAATTGATATATAAAGTTGGAAAATAAAAGGAAAAGTATACAGGAAAGTGCAACAGGTGCAGTTCGAGTGGACATACGAGGTAAGTCCATTTTCACACTGCTAATTATGGGCGCCCTGTGTGGCTGCGATATAAGATGATATGAATATATATGTGTGCCCTGGGTAGCTGCAATATGATACGATACAAATATATATTTGTGTGCCCTGTGAAGCGTTGTTGGTATTTTCTGTGTGCAGCTGTTGAGATGGTAAGAAATACAGAGGAAACTCTGCCCAAATTTTCCTAGAAATAACAGGAGAATGAGATATAGGGCTGTAGTATGTCTTGAAAGGTTGTTCTCGCAACAATGATGAGATTTGACTAAAGGAGTGTGGTTAACCTCTAGAAATAAGTTAATTGTTGAGTTAATGGCAATAGAAACTAGGAGGTCAATACTGGAGTAGTAGAAGGAAGTTAGAAAGGACCTATAAGCCAAAGAAGATGACTCAGAGAGGACTGATATATCGGGATAATATGATATAGTAAGGCATCGCCTGAATTGATACATAGGGATAAACTATGACAAGTTATAATTGAAGAAAGTAACAGTATGATTAAGACAAGAGTACGAGGGATAAAGAATTGTGACGGATATAAAGTGTTAATAAGACAGCTTGTGAAACATTAAGGATAATACTAACTAAGAAAGGTAGGTAGCCTATAGTAAGAATCGTGAAGAAAGTCAAGCGGTGTTATACTATAGGACTGATTGTGAATAGGGTACCAGGTGAATATAACAAAAACTGTTGTGAGATTAAGTAAAGCTTAGAAAGGAAAGTTTTGAATAAAGGTTGTGTGATGATAAAAAGGATAGCTAGTACAAGGAAATAAAGAGTAATATGGAATTCCTTGCGCCCAACCAAAAATGGAAATGAGCTGGAGGAATAATAGAGAAGTTATAATATAGGCGTTCAAGATAAATATGATTAATTAAGTATGAGTACCGAACAAAAAAGGAGATAGACAGTTACGAATTGAAAGTATAGCATGATGGAAGAGTAATAACATAAGGCCCCTACTACAACGAAGTTAATATGGTTTTAAGTAGGATTAGAAGGGAGCGTGAAGCACATGACAAAGATTAAAGTTCAGAAGGCATAACGAAGTTAATATACGTGGCTCCGCCTTGAGGATTAGTGAGATCCTGCAAGGAGAGGGTATGTTGATTTGCAGAACAACTGCTGCATTGCGAGGTTATTAGAAGAATAAGCTGTATCAACGGGAGTAAAGTTAGTATAATGACAAAGCTTGGAACATGATTCACTAAAGTATAAGTACACTCGAATGGGGAATTTTCACCATTAATGAGATCCCGCTAATTACTGATTCGGATGAATGGAATGTGGCTTTGAATGCACTGCTACATTACAGATATTACTCAAGTATCAATCGTTAGAGGAGATTTTATATGATATATTCCAAATACTAAAGCACCCTACGGTTGTGCTAGGGTTTCCTATAAAGGCAACTTAACGTATGGAAGATTTAACAGAACATGTAAATATGGTGCAACACGTTAGATATGTTGGAGTAGAATCATTCTTGTGTGAATAGCTGAAAATAAATGGAGGATGACATGGGTACACCCTAAAAGGGAGGAAGTGGACAAGAGAAGTACAAGCGTAAGAGAAAATCAACTGACGCTATCGTATGTAAGTGGGAATGCTTAAACTTCAAACGAGACCCCATAAGGGATGGACACGATCATACCCGCACTAATGCACCAAATTCCATGAAAACTCCGAAGTTAAGCGTGCTTGGATGAGAGTAGCACTAGTATGGGTGACCCCCTGGGAAGTGAAAAAGGGAACAAAACAAGTATGACAAAAAGAGATTATAAAGGCGTGTTAGTACAATGACACATATAGAACAGAGTAAGCCAAGAGCAGAAAAGATTATGACAAAAAGACAATGCACTTCTTGAAAATGGCACAAGAATAGTTGTGCAGCTTATGAACATTGGCATACTAAGAGCAAGGTCAAATGATTACTCGATAAAAGGAAGTCAGCAATAGCAATGTGATTTCCATATTTAGAATCTATTAAAGGAAAGTTTAAGATGGTTTGAGGCAGAGCTATTAAGATATAATCAGTACTAAGGACAAAAGCCATAGCGGAGCTCTGACCTCGACCGAATAAGGTAAGACGCTAGTATAGCGACACTAAAGCATTTTCTGAATAGGTTTACGTACCTACACATGTTTGTGTAAGAATTACAGTATAATGTGTGGTAATAAAACTAGAAAGAAGATCTGAGTAAAAGAGCAAGATAGCATACCTAAGGTGTTACAAGTTGAATTAAGAGGAGTTGTATAATGGCTTAAACGAAGAGGAGCATCAGAGGCTTGATAGCCTGTTACGGGGGATGGGAATCCCGACTCAGAAATGGAAGTCGATTAATGTAGGTTATAGTGCAGCCTGACCTCGCACTCTATGGAAGTATAAGTTCATATGGGTTATGGTAGATAAGCTGACAAAATTAACCCATTTTCTTCCAATTAGGAAGGTATATTCAGCTAAGGGTTATACGAGATGACATAGCAAGGAAACAATAAGATTTCACGGGGTTCCCACATCTATTATCTCGGACGGGGAATTTCAACGTACGGCTAATCGCTGGAGATCATTCCGGTAAGGATTGGGAACACATGTGAATCTTAGTATGATATTTTGCCCTTCGATTAATGGATAGGACCAGAGGGGATCCAGTAAATTATTGATGAAGTAATGCTTAATCCGGGATAAGCTATGATTAGAAGCCTAGAGTCGGCAAGAAGGGGATACATTGATCCTTCTCATGGTATTTGTAGAATAGATAAAGCTGCCTATGAGTGGGAGCTACCGTTCGATTTGAAAAAATACATTCAGTTTTCACAGATCAATGCTCCGCAAGAATGTGAACGGCGCTCCCAGAATATTTCCCGTGGAGGACGTCCACATAATAGGGAGTTATCCTACGAGGGGAAACCTATTTCCATTCGGGATCAGTAGATTAAACGGGTTGCGAACCAAGGACATAACTTCCATCAAGGAGTTATCCTACGAGGGGCAACCTATCTCCCTATGATCCGTATAAAGTCTTAAGGGAAATTTATCCAACATTTGGGGACGAATGTTCTAAAGGGGGGAAGGATGTTACACCACACATTCTTGAACTTGGAAGTTTCCTTATGTTACTTAGAAGCTATAGTGTGAGCCCCCTAAGTTACGACACCATCAAACGACTCTAAGGAAGGGAGAATGTGATACCCCATTGTAGGGAAGGTTGGAAATAGGGTCAAGAGAAGTGGACGGAGTTGGAGGCCAAGTGACGTATGCCCTTAACTTAGAAGTTTTACATACCTAATTTATTTGAGTACATACCAAGCTTGCGTAACACGGATGACATAGGCTCTTAAAATAAGATGAGATTACGAATCCACGAGGAGGAAAAAAAAATTATACGGGGCATCCAATGGGGGGGTGACACGTGGAAGCACCTCAAGCAAGCAGGTAACCCACCTACTTGGGGTCAAGTAGGTTACCTACCTGCTTGGGGGAGGTGGGCCCCACTGCCATGTGGCAGCCCCTCCTTGATTGCATGGATGCGGTGGCCCAATAGAGGCTGGACACGTGTCACCTCTGGGGGATGACACATGTCACACCCTAAGACCATATATATGTATGTATATGAATCATATACTCCAGCTTTCATTCATCAAAACTTCAGCAAGCAAGAAAGATGAACAAACCCTAGAAGTGGAGAGAAAAACGTGACGGCTTAGGAGGGAAAAATAAGGTAAGACCCAATTTCGTTCCGTAAATTAATTATCTAGCGCATACCACGATGATATGGAAGTATTAGTAGTATAAAATTAGAGTTTGGTTCAGCAAAAAAACGGACAGTAAGCTGCCACGACGATTCAGCACGCTAAAAAAGTTCCGAGTCGCGATTTCGGCAAGTTCTAGCCAATTTCGGGAAAGGTAAGTTCTTCTCCTCTAATTTGAAGTTTATGATGTTATTATAGGGTATATTACACAAATTTTGGGCTGCTGGAGGTTGGGAAAAAGTCGGTAAAAGTTTGACATTCGAAATAAACTAAATTGGAATCGTTCTAGTTAAATTGTTGTCGAGATAAGGTGTTGTGCGCGTGGGGGATGCTGATGGTTGTGATGTTGCGTCTTTCAGGGCATAAAATTGTTCTAAATGAGTTGTGGGAGCTTCTTTTTACAGACACACAATCCCCCACTTCGTACGATTAAAGATTTTGCAAAATAGAAACTAGAAACCCTCTTTTGGTATCGTAACTTCGGGCGGGTTGTTTGGAGTTTATATTGTGTAATGTTGCCATGTTATATATATATATATATATATATATATGAGCTTCTGGTTATGTTTTTGGTTGTCTGTAGGTATTAAGGACGTAATTGGGGATTCAGATAGGGCACAGTATAGAGGAGGTGCTGTCCGATTTCTGTTAACGCCTTAACTAGTTAAGGAACTAGTGGAGAAGGCGAGCAAAGGGATGAATGTTATGAATACTCATGGGTAGTCTAAGTTGCTGAAAAGTCCAAGTTTGTTAATACTTGCATTACTTCCATGTTAAATAGGTTTCGAGGACAACGACGTGGACGTGATTAAGAGAAGTACATACGAGGTATGTGAAGCTTTCTTTTGGCGTGTTTTTGGAATAAATATGTAGATCTATTCTTCTTTTCTTTTGGCATGTATTAGATATAGGCTATAAATTATATGTATATGATATTTGGGATTCAATCCATTCATAAAGCACTAAGTACGAGTCGGGACTCTTGTTTACTTCTTGATATTAGAACTCCTGCAATAGCTGAGTCATTGTGTTACACCCCGCACTCTTGAGCTTGGAACGTCTTCTTAAGTTCCTTAGACACTATCATGTGAGCCGGATAAGCTACGACACTATCAAACAACTCTAAGAAAAGAAGATTGTGATACCTCGCGAGAAGGGAGGTTGGAGATAGAGTCATAAGAATCCGGAAAGAGTTGGAGGCTAAGAAATGAGTCGTAGGACTCGATTTACCTACGTAAGGCACTAAGTTAAGAGTCTTATACACTTAAGTTGGTTAAGAATATATCAAGCTTACGTAGTACGGATTACATAGGCTCTTAAAGTGAGACGAAATTACGAACCCGCGAGGAAGGGAAAAAGACGACGTGTGGCAGCCAATGGAGGAGAGACACGTGGCAGCACCTCAAGCAAGAAGGTGATGCACCTACTTAGGGTCAAGTACGTGATGCAGCTGCTTGGTGGAGGTGGACCCCGCTGCCACGTGGCAGCCCCTAATTGGCAGCATGACACGGTGGCCAATCATGGCTTGACACGTGTCATCCTTAGGGGATGACACGTGTCACCCCTTGGGACCACATGTATGTATGTATATTATGGATATACTTCAGAATTGGGTCTTCAAACTGCAGCAACAAAGCAGCAACAAGAGAAAAACGTGAAGAACAAGTGAGGGCAGCCACGGGTT
This sequence comes from Solanum dulcamara, assembly GCF_947179165.1. NCBI lineage: Eukaryota > Viridiplantae > Streptophyta > Magnoliopsida > Solanales > Solanaceae > Solanum > Solanum dulcamara. The sequence goes on along the minus strand of NC_077237.1, from coordinate 53,181,267 downwards.
TGAGCAAAACAAAAGGTAAGGCCCGATTTCGTTTCGTTAATTAATTATTTAAGGTATCCTATGGTGATATAGCGGTGTTTAATAATGAAAATTTCGGATTTGGGGCAGCAAGAAGCCACGCAAACAGCTCCTTAGTTTCAGCCGCGTCGAGGAGTTCCGAAGTTAATTTTCAGCACGTTTGAAGAGCCGTTTGTTATGGTATGGTTGGATTATCTTCTCCCACATTTTTGTGAGAGTTTATACATGATATGGAGGTGTTATTAACGTAAATTTATGATTCGTAGCAGCACCAAAAAGATACAAATAGTCCGCTAAAGTTTCAGCATGTTAAGAAACTTCCGAGGCGCGATTTTGGCTAGTTTTGGCCAATTTCGGGTAAGGTAAGGTTTCTCCTTTAAATTAGGACTTTATAAGGTTTTTATGGAGTGTATTATGTAACATTTATACTGCTTGAAGTATGAAAAAAATCGTGGGGATGCTCAGCGAAAGAAACAATCTAAATTGAAGTCGCCGTAGTTAAATTGTAGTCAAAGTGAGGCGTGGTGTGTTTGGAGGCTGCTGCTGGTTATGTGGTGTGTGTTGCAGGGTATAAACGTGTTCTAAAATAGGTTTAGGATCTTCTGTTTTCAGCCACATGATTCCACGCTTCGTACGGTTAAAGGTTTCGCAAAATAGACACTAGAAACCCTCTTTTGATATCGTAACTTCGGACGAGCCGTTTGGAGTTTATATTGTGTAATTTTGTCGTAATATGTATATGTATGGGCTGCTGTTTGGATTGTTGGTTGGCTTCAGGTGCTAAGGACATGGTTGGGAATTCGGATAGGGCACATTTTAGGGGAGGTGCTGCCCGATTTTCGTTAACATCCTAACTAGTTAAGGAACTAGCCGAGAAGGCGAGCGAAGGGATGAATGTTATGAATACTCGTGGGTAGTCTAAGTTGCTGAAAAGTACAAGGTTGTTAATACTTACATTACTTCCATGTTAAATAGGTTTCGAGGACAACGATGTGGACGTGATTAAGAGAAGTCCATACAAGATATGTGAAGCTTTCCTTTGGCGTGTTTTTGGAATAGATATGTAGAATTATTCTTCTTTTCTTTTGGCATGTCTTAGATATAAGTTATGAATGATAGGTATACGATATTTGGGATTCAATCCATTCGTAAAGCCCTGAGTATGAGTTGAGACTCTTGTTTACTTCTTGGTATTAGAACTTCTATAATAGCTGAGTCATTGCCTTTTTGTCTTCTATGTGATGAAAACTAGTACATGTAAAGCCTATTTCTTCTTTCCTTTGGAATGACTTAACTTTAAGTGAAATGGTATATGATATAGGTTTAGAGGTAATTCCATTTATGAGCTCTGATTGTAACTCGTGACTTGTAGTCACTCCTGAACATTAAGAGTTTGAAAGTAGTCAAACTACTATTCTCGAGCGTTCTATATAACGAATAGTAAGTGGAAGTACCAGCTCCTCTCTTTTTAAAGGCTCTAAAATGGTAAATGGATCTGATTGCATAAGTTGAGTCTTTGACTAGATAATTGTGTCTCTGATTGTATAACTGCGTCTCTGATTGCATAATCGTGTCTTTGATTGCATAAACCATGTTTCTGATTGCATAAGCTATATGGCATTGTCTGGATGCATGTCTGTGATTCTTGTTGCCCCAACTGATGTAAGCCCTAATGACATCTAAAGGGATACCTCGGATAATTACTCCCCCAGTCTTCAGGTGACGGTTCACTTGACTGTTTCATCGAGTCTTAGATAAGGACTTAGTGCATATGGTTTCTCACTACTCTACTCGTACATACTGTAACCCATCCTTCCTCGAGTCCCACGATGGGCAGGGATATGTTATCATGCACAGTGTTACTACTTCTTTCACCGCGTCTCGGGCCGGATGTGTATAGTTCCACGCACGAGGAGACGATGCCGTATGTGAGGTGTGATATATGTTATATGTTATGACAATACGATTATTCACCGAGTCCCGGGCCGGCTGTAATATGATTGTATGTGTGGTGAAATAAGGAAGGAACACCGAGTCCCTCCTTAGAGGGCCGGGTACATATGTATATTATGATGGTACGCTATAGACGTACACCACTCCATTCACCGAGTCCCTCACTAAAGGGAAGGATACTTTATGTAGGCATACATATGAGATTAAACCAATACATTATGACCCTGAGCCTCGCAGTGAATTGGGTGTGATACGATAATATACATGATAAGATGATACCGTATACGATGGTATGATACCGTATACGATGATATGATGAAATGAAATGCATTATGATATAATGATATGTGATTATGAAGAAGTGATTATAACACCGAGTTCACTAGAGGGACGGGCACAGCATATGATGATGTGTATGATTTACGTGTCCTAAGGTGCAGGTACAGTAATTCATTTAGTTATTATACTTGTCCCCTGCATCCCTATTTCAGTTACGATCTCAGTTACGATGTGTTATGCTTTACATACTCAGTACATATATCGTACTGACCCCCTTTTCTTCGGGGGGCTGCGTTTCATGCCCGCAGGTACAGATGTTTATTATGGAGATCCATCAGCATAGGATTTCCTCTCAGCTGTGTCGGAAGTGCTTCACTGTTCTGGATCCTAAATTTTGATGCTGGTCACTTAATGTATATATTTGTACATTTAGGGGTACGGCGGGGGTCTTGTCCCGCCATATGTTGCTGTTACTATTCTTAGAGGTCTGTAGACATATGTTTATGTGGGTTGTTTGTGAGTTAGTTTCGATGTTGCCTATTCGATATGTTGTGAATGTTTTTGTTATAGCAGCCTTGTCGGCTCGCGTGCCCTTTCATGATATGATACAAATGAAAGAGGCTACATGTACATAAAAAAGTTTTAAACTATTGGGGTTTTTGTATATAGTATCACATCACACACGGTTCAACTTAAGTGTAGTTGATAAATACGCATAAGAGGGTCCAGGTCGGACCCCAGTTGCGGCCTACAGGGTTGGGTCGTTACAGAAGTGGTATCAGAGCAGTTCGTCCTTGGAATGTCTACAGACCGTATCTAGTAGAGTCTTGTTTATCGGTGTGTTGTGCACCACATCTATAGACATGAGGCTACAGGATATTTAGGATGTTACTTCCTTTTATATCTAAGATCGTGCAATAGAGCCGAGCTATAGGAAATGAAATTCCTCATACTAACCTGCAATTTTAGCAGGAAGACAACGCCGATAGAAGAAAGTAACCGACAATATTGGATGTTATGAAGCACGCAGGTAAGCAAAGGCACGAAAGCCCTATGTCAGGTAAGGTATTGAAATGAGATTGACAGATACAATTGAAAAGTGAAAGGAAAGGTAAACAGGAAAGTATAACAGGTGCAGCTCGAGTGGACATAACAGGTAAGTTCATTTCCATACTGTTAATCATGGGCGCCCTGTGCGGCTGCGATATGAGATGATATGACTATATATGTGCCCTATGTGGCTGAGATGTTATACAATATGAATGTATATATGTGTGCCCTGTGAGGCATTGTTGGTATTTTCTGCGTGCAGGTGTTGAGATAGTAAGAAATACAGAGGAAACTCTACCCAAATTTTCCTACAAATAAGAGGAGAATGAGATACAGGGCTATAGTATGTCTTGAAAGGTTGTCCTCGCAACAATGATGAGATTTGACTAAACAAGTATGACTGACCTTGTGAAATAAGTTAATTGCTGAGTTAATGGCAATAGAAACTAGGAGGACGATACTGGAATAGTAGAATAAGTTAGAAAGGAACTATAAGCCAAATAAAATGACTCAGAGAGGACTGATAGATCTGGATAAAACGAGATAGTAAGGCATTGCCTGAATTGATACATAGGGATAAACTATGACAAGTTGTGGTTGAAGGAAGTAACGGTATGACTAAGACAAGAGTGCGAGGGATAAAGAATTGTGATGGATATGAAGTGTTAATAAGATAGCTTGTGAGACATTAAGGACAAGACTAGCTAAGAAGGGTAAGTAACCCATAGTAACAATCGTGAAGAAAGTCAAGCGGTATTATACTATGGGTCTGAATGCGAACAAGGTACCAGGTGAACATAACAAAAACCATTATTAGAATAAGCAAAACTTAGTAAGGAATTAACTAGAAGGTATGATGTGGTCCATGTAAATGGAATGTAAAGATAGGTGTGGAACGGAAAAGCAAGCTATGGAACAAATAAGGAAGATTTATCAAGTTCCATAAGGAAAGTTTCGAATAAAGGTTATATGATGACGAAAAGGATGGCTAGTGCAAGGAAATAAAGGGTAATATGGAATTCCTTACGCCCAACCAAAAATGGAAATGAGTTGAAGGAATAATATAGAAGTTCTAATAGAGGCACTCAAGATAGATGCGATTAATTAAGTATAAGTATCGAACAAAAAGAGACATAGACAGTTACGAAGTGGAGGTATAGTACGATGAAAAAGTATTAAGACAAGGCCACTACTACCACGAAATTGATATGGTTTTAAGCAGGATTAGAAATGAGCCTTAGGCACACGACAAAGGTGCAAGCTCAGGAGGCGCAAAGAAGTGTGGTGTACACGTGACTCCACTCTAATGATTAGTGGTATCCACTAGAATAAAGTTAGTATAATGATGAAGCTCGAAACATAAGTCATTAAATTATAAGTACATTTGAGTGGGGAATGTGCACCAATTATGAGCCCTCACTAATTACTGATTGGGATGAATGGAATGTGGCTTTGAGTGCACTACTACATTACGGTTACTACTCGAGTATCAATCATTAGATGAGATTCGATTTGAGATATTCCAAATATTACAGCACCCTACGATTGTGCTAGGGTTTCCTAGAAAGGCAACCTAACGTGGGGATGATTTAACAGAAGATGTAGATATGGTGCAGCCCGTTAAATATGTTGGAATAGAATCATTCGTGTGTAAATAGCTGAAGATATACGGAGAATGACATAGGTACATCCTAAAAGGGGGGAAGTGGACAAAAGAAGTACAAGCGTAAAAGAAAATCAACTGATGCTATCGCATGTAAATGGGGACGCTTAAACGTCAAACGAGACCCCATAAGAGATGGACGTGATCATACCCAAACTGATGCACCGGATTCCGTCAAAACTCCAAAGTTAAGCGTGCTCGAATGAGAGTAGCATTGGGATGGGTGACCCCCTAGGAAGTGAGAAAAAGAACAAAACAAGTATGACAAAAAGCGATTATAAAAGCGGGTTAGTACAACGACACATATAGAACAGAGTACGCCAAGAGCAGAAAAAGATTATGACTGAAATACAATGCACCTCGTGAAAATGGCACAAGAATAGTTGTGCAGCTTATGAATATTGGCATACTAAGAGTGAGGTCAAATGATTACTCGATAAAAGAAAGCCAGTAATAACAATGTGATTGCCATATTTAGAATCTATTCAGGAAAAGTGTAAGATGGTTCGAGGAAGAACTATTCAGATATAATCGGTATTAAGGACAAGAGCCATAGTGGAGCCTTGACCTCGACTAAAAGAGGTAAGCCACTAGTATAGCAACGCTAAGGAATTTTCTGGGCTGCTCTATGTCCGTACACACGTTTATGTAAGGATTACAATATGATGTATGGTAAGAAAACTGGAGAAAAGATCTGAGTAAAAGATAAAGATAGCATACCTAATGTATTACAAGTTGGATTAAGAGGAGTTGTACAATAGCTTAAGTTAAAAGAAGCATCAGCAGTCTGATAGCCTATCTCAGGGAATGGAAACCCCGACTTAGAGGTGGAAAGCAGTTAATATGTATTATAGTACGAGCTGACCTCGCATTCTAAGGAACTGGGAGTTCATACGGGCTATGGTAGATGGGCTGACAGAATCAACCTGATCCCCTCCAAGTAGAAAGGCATATTCAGCAGAGGGTTATGCGAAATGACATAGTAGGGAAACAAGTGTCCGTACCTATTCCCGATGTCTACGGATAGCCCCAGTCTTGGAACTCGTATATTAATTACTTGTATGAAAATGTATGTCATTTCAGTAGAAAGGCATCTCCCTATGATCCGTATAAAGTCTTAAGGAAAGTTTTATTCAACATTCGGGGACGAATGTTCTAAAGGGGGGAAGGATGTTACACCCTGCACTCTTGAGCTTGGAACGTCTTCTTAAGTTCCTTAGACACTATCATGTGAGACGGATAAGCTACGACACTATCAAACAACTCTAAGAAAAGAAGATTGTGATACCTCGCGAGAAGGGAGGTTGGAGATAGAGTCATAAGAATCCAGAAAGAGTTGGAGTCTAAGAAATGAGTCGTAGGACTCGATTTACCTACGTAAGGCACTAAGTTAAGAGTCTTATACACTTAAGTTTCTTAAGAATATATCAAGCTTACGTAGTACGGATTACATAGGCTCTTAAAGTGAGACGAAATTACGAACCCGCGAGGAAGGGAAAAAGACGACGTGTGGCAGCCAATGGAGGAGAGACACGTGGCAGCACCTCAAGCAAGAAGGTGATGCACCTACTTAGGGTCAAGTACGTGATGCAGCTGCTTGGTGGAGGTGGACCCCGCTGCCACGTGGCAGCCCCTAATTGGCAGCATGACACGGTGGCCAATCATGGCTTGACACGTGTCATCCTTAGGGGATGACACGTGTCACCCCTTGGGACCACATGTATGTATGTATATTATGGATATACTTCAGAATTGGGTCTTCAAACTGCAGCAACAAAGCAGCAACAAGAGAAAAACGTGAAGAACAAGTGAGGGCAGCCACGGGTTTGAGCAAAACAAAAGGTAAGGCCCGATTTCGTTTCGTTAATTAATTATTTAAGGTATCCTAAGGCTATATAGAGGTGTTTAATAATGAAAATTTCGGATTTGGGGCAGCAAGAAGCCACGCAAACAGCTCCTTAGTTTCAGCCGCGTCGAGGAGTTCCGAAGTTAATTTTCAGCACGTTTGAAGAGCCGTTTGTTATGGTATGGTTGGATTATCTTCTCCCACATTTTTGTGAGAGTTTATACATGATATGGAGGTGTTATTAACGTAAATTTACGATTCGGAGCAGCACCAAAAAGATAAAAATAGTCCGCTAAAGTTTCAGCATGTTAAGAAACTTCCGAGGCGCGATGTTGGCTAGTTTTGGCTAATTTCGGGTAAGGTAAGGTTTCTCCTTTAAATTAGGACTTTATAAGGTTTTTATGGAGTGTATTATGTAACTTTTATACTGCTGGAAGTATGAAAAAAATTGTGGGGATGCTCAGCGAAAGAAACAATCTAAATTGAAGTCGCCGTAGTAAAATTGTAGTCAAAGTGAGTCGTGGTGTGTTTGGAGGCTGCTGCTGGTTATGTGGTGTGTGTTTCAGGGTATAAACGTGTTCTAAAATAGGTTTAGGATCTTCTGTTTGCAGCCACATGATTCCACGCTTCGTACGGTTAAAGGTTTCGCAAAATAGAAACTAGAAACCCTCTTTTGATATCGTAACTTCGGACGAGCGGTTTGGAGTTTATATTGTGTAATTTTGTCGTAATATGTATATGTATGGGCTGCTGTTTGCATTGTTGGTCGGCTGCAGGTGCTAAGGACATGGTTGGGAATTCGGATAGGGCACATTTTAGGGGAGGTGCTGCCCGATTTTCGTTAACATCCTAACTAGTTAAGGAACTAGCCGAGAAGGCGAGCGAAGGGATGAATGTTATGAATACTCGTGGGTAGTCTAAGTTGCTGAAAAGTCCAAGGTTGTTAATACTTACATTACTTCCATGTTAAATAGGTTTCGAGGACAACGATGTGGATGTGATTAAGAGAAGTCCATACAAGGTATGTGAAGCTTTCCTTTGGCGTGTTTTTGGAATAGATATGTAGAATTATTCTTATTTTCTTTTGGCATGTCTTAGATATAAGTTATGAATGATAGGTATACAATATTTGGTATTCAATCCATTCGTAAAGCCCTGAGTATGAGTTGAGACTCTTGTTTACTTCTTGGTATTAGAACTTCTGCAATAGCTGAGTCATTGCCTTTTTGTCTTCTATGTGATGAAAACTAGTACATGTAAAGCCTATTTCTTCTTTCCTTTGGAATGGCTTAACTTTAAGTGAAATGGTATATGATATAAGTTTAGAGGTAATTCCATTTATGAGCTCTGATTGTAACTCGTGACTTGTAGTCACTCCTGAACATTAAGAGTTTGAAAGTAGTCAAACTACTATTCTCGAGCCTTCTATATAACGAATAGTAAGTGGAAGTACCAGCTCCTCTCTTTTTAAAGGCTCTAAAATGATAAATGGATCTGATTGCATAAGTTGAGTCTTTGACTAGATAACTGTGTCTCTGATTGCATAACTGCGTCTCTGATTGCATAATCATATCTTTGATTGCATAAACCATGTTTCTGATTGCATAAGCTATATGGCATTGTCTGGATGCATGTCTGTGATTCTTGAGGCCCCAACTGATGTAAGCGCTAATGACATCTAAAGGGATACCTCGGATAATTACTCCCCAGTCTTCAGGTGATGGTTCACTTGACTATTTCATCGAGTCTTAGATAATGACTTAGTGCATATGGTTTCTCACTATTCTACTCGTACATACTGTAACCCATCCTTCCTCGAGTCCTATGATGGGCCGGGATATGTTATCATGCACAGTGTTACTACTTCTTTCATCGTGTCCCGGGCCGGATGTGTATAGTTCCACGCACGAGGAGACGATGCCGTATGTGAGGTGTGATATATGTTATATGTTATGACGATACGATTATTCACCGAGTCCCGGGCCGGCTGTAATATGATTGTATGTATGGTGAAATAAGGAAGGAACACCGAGTCCCTCCTTAGAGGGCCAGGTACATATGTATATTATGATGGTATGCTATAGACGTACACCACTCTATTCACCGAGTCCCTCACTAAAGGGCCGGATAGTTTATGTAGGCAAGCATATGAGATTAAAGCAATACATTGTGACCCTGAGACCCGCAGTGAACCGAGTGTGATACGATGATATACATGATAAGATGATACCGTATACGATGGTATGATACCATATACGATGATATGATGAAATGAAATGCATTATGATATGATGATATGTGATTATGAAGAAGTGATTATAACACCGAGTTCACTAGAGGGCCGGGCACACCATATGATGATGTGTATGATTTACATGTCCTAAGGTGCAGGTACAGTAATTCATTTAGTTATTATACTTGTCCCCTGCATCCCTATTTCAGTTATGATCTCAGTTACGATGTGTTATGCTTTACATACTCAGTACATATATCGTACTGACCCCCTTTCTTCGGGGGGCTGCATTTCATGCCCGCAGGTACAGATGTTTATTCTAGAGATCCATCAGCATAGGAGTTCCTCTCAGCTGTGTCGGAAGTGCTTCACTGTTCTGGAGCCTAAATTTTGATGCTGGTCACTTAATGTATATATTTGTACATTCAGGGGCACGGCGGGGGTCTTGTCCCGCCATATGTTGCTGTTACTATTCTTAGAGGTATGTAGACATATGTTTATGTGGGTTGTTTGTGAGCTAGTTTCGATGTTGCCTATTCGATATGTCGTGAATGTTTTTGTTATAGCAGCCTTGTCGGCTCGCGTGCCCTTTCATGATATGATACAAATGAAAGAGGCTATATGTACATAAAAAAGTGTTAAACTATTGGGGTTTTTGTATATAGTATCACATCACACACGGTTCAACTTAAGTGTAGTTGATAAATATGCATAAGAGGGTCCAGGTCAGACCTCAATTGCGGCCTACGGGGTTGGGTCATGACACATTGCCTTTAAGTCTTCTTTGTGATCAAAACTAGTACATGTATGGCCCATCTCTTCTTTCCTTTAGAATGGCTTAATTTGAAATGAAGTGATATATGATATGGGTTTAGAGGTAATTCCATTTATGAGTTCTGTGTGTAATTCGTGACTTATAGTCACTTTTTAGCATTAAGGGTCTGAAAGTAGTCAAACTATTATTCTCGAGCCTGCTATATAGTGAATAGTAAGTCGAGATACAAGATCCTTTTCTTGAAGGCTTTGAAACAATCAATGTCTCTAATTGCATAACTGTGTCTCTAATTGCATAAACCATATTTCTGATTGCATAAGCTGTGTGACATTGTCTTGATGCATGTCTGTGATTCCTGAGGCCCTAATTGATGTAAACCCTAATGACATCTAAAGGGAACTTTGCATAAGTACCTTCCTGGTTTTTAGGTGACAGTTTACTTGACTATTTCATTGAGTCTCAAATAATGAATTAGTTGCATATAGTTTCTCATTACTCTACTCGTGCATGCTGTAACCCTTCTTTCTTCACGTCCCACGATGGGCTGGATATTATGTCGGGTGCAGCTTTACTACTTCTTTCACCGCATCCGGGGCTGGATGTGTATAGTTCCACACATGAAGAGACAATTCTGTACGTGAGGTGTGATATATGTTATATGTTATGACGATATGATTATTCACCGAGTCCCGGGCTGGCTGTAATATGATAGTATATGTGGCAAAAGAAGGAAGGAACAACGAGTCCCTCCTTAGAGGGTTGGGTACGATATGTATATTATGATAGTATGCTATAGACATACACCACTCTATTCACCGAGTCCCTCACTAAAGGAATGGATACTTTATGTAGGCATGAAAATGAGATTAGAATGATATATTGTGACCCCAAGCCCCGTAGTGAACCAGTGTAATACGATGACATACTTGATAAGATTATACCATATACGATGATATGATATTTTATACGATGATATGATATAATGAAATGCATGATGATATGATGACATGTGAATATGAGGAAATAATTATGACACTGAGTTCACTAGAGGGCTGGGCCCAGTATATGATGAGGTGTATTATTTATGTGTCCTAAGGTATAGGTAGAGTAATTCGTTAAGTTGTTATACTTATCCCCTGCATCCCTATTTCAGTTATGGTCTCAGTTATGTATTATTATGCTTTATATACTCAGTACATATATCGTATTGACCCCCCGTACTCTAGGGGATCGCATTTCATGCCCGCAGGTACAAATGTTCATTTTGAAGATCTGTCAGCATAGGAGTTCCTCTCAGCTGTGTCGGAAGTGCTTCACTATTCTGGAGCCTAAATTTTGATGTTGGTCGCTTAATGTATATATTTGTACATTTAGGGGTACGGTGGGGGCCCTGTCCTACCATATGTTATTGTTACTATTCTTAGAGGTCTGTAGACATATGGATGTGGGATGTTTTTTAGCTCGTTTTGATTGTGCCTATACGACATTTTGTAAGTATTTTTATGTTACAGCAGCCTTGTCGGCTTGCATTCCTTTTTGTGTTATGAGACTAGTGAAAGAGGCCATACGTACACGAAAACGTTTTAACTTATTAGGGGTTTTTTTATGAGTAGTATCACCTTGTTCATAGTTCAATATGACTACAACTGATAGGTAGGTATACGGGGGGTCCAGGTCGGACCCCATTCGCGACCTACGGGGTTGGGTCGTGACATCTAGGAACCTCGAGATATAATTAATGTAGCCCCTAATGGCATTTAGAGGGAAGCTAGAATGACTATACTGTTACTCGAATTCTTAGACAATAACTTAGTCCTCTTATATAGTTGATTCTCAGATAATGATTTAAATTATCTTTTGTTTCTCACTACTCTACTCATGTATACTGTAACACTTCTTTTCCGAATCCCGGGCCGGTTATCAGATTCGTGCAATTCACTACATTATCCACCGAGTCCCTCGCTAGAGGGCCGTCATCCGTATGTATATATATGATGATGATGTGTTGTAAAAAGGTGATGATGGAATGGGATCTGATACTGATATTATGATAATGTGTGGTAATAAGGTGACGATGGCATGGGGCCTGATACTGATACTACATATATGATTCACCGGACCCTTGACGGGGCCAGCTATATTGAAAATTTGAGCATGCATGTTTTTTTTATGATTCACAGAGTAGAGGTACATGTTTCCGATTTGATAAATTGTTCTTCTGCTGCTGTATTTTAGATATACCCCCAGTTGTAGTATGTTATGTTTTACATGCTTAGTACATATATCGTACTGACCCCCTTTCTTCGGGGGGCTGTGTTTCATGCCCGCAGGTATAGATGTTCATTTTGGAGATCCATTAGCTTAGGAGTTCCTCTCATCCATGTTGGAAGTGCTCCACTATTCTAGAGTCTAAATTTTGATACCAGTCATGTAATATGCATATATTTGTATATTTAGGGATATGGCGGGGGCCCTGTCCCGCCATATGATGTTCTTATTACTCTTAGAGGTCTATAGTCATGTATATGTGGGTTGTGTATGTCAGTTTCATTCAGTTGGATCTTCATGATATATGATATATGTTACTATGTTATGGCAGTCTTATCGGCTTGCGTGCCCTATCATGTTGTGATACAAACAAAAAGTGCTACAGGTTTACGAAAATGTTATCGCCCAGTGGGGCTCTATTTCATGATATTATTTTATTTACAGTTCAATGTGACCACAGCGGATAGACATGTGTACGGGGGGTTCAGGTCGGACCCCAGTCGTGGCCTACGGGGTTGGTTCATGACAACTACGTATGCTCTGAATAGAATAATATTTAAATTTCATAATAACATAAGCATTTATATAACTTTAACATATAATCATCATTCAATGGAATAGCTCATTAAAACCTTTTATTTGATTCAATGTAAGAATTGTCCTTTCACATTGAAACCTTACTTTCTCTAAGAATCTTTTTCATGATTCAATCAATCATAAGACTCCCATTTCAAAAATACTTTCTTCCTATCATTCATTTTGGAGTCAGAGCTTTCATTTCAAACTTCATCCAACCATAGTAAAACTAGGTGGGGACCTTTTCACAACCATTCATTCTTTCATTGAAAAGACTCCCATGACCATAGTTATTATCTTTACTAAATATTTAATTGGAGTCCATAAAATTCAAGTCATGCTTTAGTGAAAATAGAGTCAAAGTTAGATGGGTTCAAATCAATAATGTCATTTAAATCAATGCTAGCATGCATGAAAGTAAAGGAATATATTGTCTAAATATCTTAAAATAACCCACCAATATACTTTTAGAAAAACAACTTTGATACCTTCATATATGGACCTTTAATAACATGATAACTTCCTGAAATCACGAGTCAATATTCATCAATATATCTAAATAAACTTAAAATATATCAAAATCTATGAATTTAAAGTCATCATGTAAAAGTCCATAAGATTTCATCACCAAAGATTGAAATGCTAGGTTAAGAAAACATTTAGGCTCCAAGGTGGAAGGAACCATGGATGAAAATAAACATACCTTGGGGGAAACAAAATCCCTAATGAAAGCTTGATAAGGAGAGGAGACTTGAATATTCCTTGAGATAACCCAAGCTTAGCTTGAAACTCTTGGGAGAGTTTGAGAAGAGAGAATTTGTGTTTGAGAAGTTGGAGTAAAGAAAATTAGGGCTTTTAAGGGTCTAGGGTCTTTAGATAGGTGAATTTTGCCATCAAAACGACACCAATTTTGGTTAAAACGTAAGAAAATACCAAAATATCCTTTTAAATATCTAGCTAGAACTGGCTTCATTGGGGACATTTATGGTCCATTATGCCCACCACGGACCGTGGTGGGGTCCCGATGTAAAATTCTTGGAAAAATATTTTGGAAAGTGTTAATGAGAAGTCTCTAAAACATTTTCAAAGACGGCCACTATAGACTGTATTGCGGTTCACAGAAGGCCATTACGGGTCTTGGTGCTCACCAGTGCTCCTATCTAAGCAACTTCACTAAAATAGCCATAACGTTTTACTCTAAACTCGAAACGATCAAACTCAGTGGAGTTGGAAAGAGAATTCAATGACCTTTGATTTGATAGGTATGGGACACCTGATTCAAAATATTGAAGGATATATGATTGTGTAAAGTTGACCTATTTAAAATCCTACATCGAAACTCAATCGGAAAGGAAGCTTTCAACTTAATTTTTTGCTAAAGGATTCGAGTGACCTTAAAACATCTCCAAATCTATTCCCATGATAAAGAATTGGACTTAAAACCCCTAAGATTAAATTAATGGATCCCTGAACGGACTACCTTTATAGTTTGTGAAAAGCTCCACGGGTCGTGGGGTTGTCGTTGAAGATTACCTTGGGAAATATCCTGAGGGTCTTGGGAGGAGTCACCACGGAAGGCTTCATGGGTTGTGGTGCTGACAACAGTCTGTGATCCTCCATCGTGGTTCATCCCCTGTAGATCTGAGTCCCTGAATCTCTACCACGATTTCACACCATGGTCTATGATGATTACCAAGGCCTTTGAAGGCTTCCGTTGCCAGCACGGTGCCAATTTTTCTATAATTTCTGAAAATTCATCCTTTGTTCCTTGGTTTGGGATCTTCTATATTTTTGGTGTCTTACAAAATATTTGTCATAATCCGAGCCTAGGGCCTAGACAATACACGACGATCGGGATGATCAGGTATCCCAACTATGAAATCTTAGCATACATGTCATACATAAGGTCAAAAACATGATAAATAAAGCCGAAGAAACAACTCAAGTGAAGCTTAAAGGACAAAAGTTCTCAAAATGTCCAAATGGACTATATCAAAATAACATCTAAACATGCCTCTATTATAGACTTTGATGGTGACTTAGGAGAAGCTCCTAGCTCACCAAAAACATAAAGAGAAGTCCTAATAAACAAAATTAAAGAAAAGTTATGTCCTTAATGAATGAGGACTCACCAACTTGTGAGTACTAAAACAACTCTAGCAACGAATAGGATGATCGTGAGTGTAATCCGTCACTACATTATGAGACAATGTTATCAAAATATGCATTAGTACATAAACAAGTAAAGAAACGTGAGTAATATGATGTAGAAGCATTACCCTCATAATGAACATGAATAAGGCTTAAAATCATAAGAAAACATATTAAAACTTATGGTCAATGCGTCATGACACTTTAGAGTAAATCTCATATCTTAACATTCAACTTATGTGGGATAAGATCTTTAACCGACATCTTAAGGCCATGCGACCTATAACATGGAATCTTATGTAACTTCTACATCAAAAAGAGAGAGGATAATTACCAAGGTCAACTCCGTGAGAAACAACTTTAACTTTGTAATCTATATATGGATCTACTAGATACACCATGAAGGCAACCTATATAGGCAAGGTAGTTTAGGACTTTAGGTTGCTACTAGGATTGCCTTGAATAACTTACTACATTACCGAATAAGACCCCACCTATAAATCCCGTCGCTTCTTAGTCAATATCAGAACGAAATTAATTCAAACATGATCATAACATTATAGGGAAATATAATAACTACCTAACAATCCATCTTTATAAAACATATTAGGAGTAGCTCATTAAATTTAGTGATTCATAGGAATCCATAACTTCGGTGAGAATTGTCCTTTCACCATCTTTAAACATGATTGTGTGACAACTGTACTTATTACACCATAATAACTATATTGGATCATAATTGACCATGATCATAACTTTCATCATTAAATAATAATGTCAACTTTAAATCATAAAACTTTCCTTGAAAATCATTAAACTCATAATCAACTCATGAAAATCATCTTTAGATTCATAATCATTAAAATAGATTTATGCATGGATATTCATGTTTTAACTTTAAATCATGAAATTCATATAAAAAATTCTTAGAAAAATCATTAATAATAATTCAAAACGAAATTGAAATAACCCAGTGCAATTCATTAAAACTAAGCTTCATAAACCATTAAAAATTGAGGAAAACTTGGAGAAAACTTTGGGACTCTATGGATGAAAGGTATCCATGGATCAATCCATACATACCTTTAAGGAATTCACTTACAATTGTTGAAGAAACATTGATGAAAATCCAAAACACTAGCTTGGAATTTGGAGGAGAGCTTGAGAGAGTGTGAGTTCTTGCCTTAGGAGGATTTAGATGAATGATTTAGAATGAGGGAAAATAACAGGTTTAGGTATATTTATAGAATTAAACTAAGCCATAATTATATCTAGGTTCGTGTCATGACCCAACCCCATAGGCTAAGATTGGGGCCTGACCTGCACCCCTATATACCTACCTTATTAGATACCAGAGTCAATGGTATCTAATAAGTTTTACCTACTATTGGATTTGAACCTATCAGTTGTAGTCAAATCGAACTAATAACAAAGTGATACTACTTACAAACATCCCAATGAATTAAAACTTTTTCGTGTACGTATGGCCTCTTTCATTCATACTATATTATGAAAGGGCATGCAAGCAGACAAGGCTACTGTAAATAAAAATATTTACAATATGTCGTATAGGCACAACCAAAACAAACTCACAAACAACCTACAAACATATGTCTATAGACCTCTGATAGTAGTAACATCAACATATGACGGGATAGGGCCCCCGTCGTACCCCTAGACAAATAAATATATGTGTGTTACATGACTGCTATCAAAAGTTAGGCTCCGAAATAGTGGAGCGCTCCCAACATGGCTGAGTGAAAGACCTAAGCTAGTGGATATCCAAAATGAACATATGTACCTGCAGGCATGAAATGCAGCCCCCTGAGGAACTAGGGAACAATACGATATATGTATTGAGTATATAAGGCATAACATATCATAACTAAAACCACAACTGAAATGGAGATGCAAGAAACAAGTATGATAGTTAACAATACACTATACCAACCTTATGAAAAGATGGTATGCATATCATCCTCACATATCACTCCTAGCCTACTGCGGGACTCGGTGTTACCATATCATCATATACGGAATCATACCTTTGTATACAGTATCATTTTACACATTATAAGTATCTCACTATGTCTTCATATGTATGCCTATCTATCATATTCGGCCCTTTAGTGACGGTCTCGGTGAAAGAGTAGTGTATATGTCATACCGCACCCGACCCTCTATGGGACTGAGGGCCATTATCAAATAGTAAAATATACCCAGGAACATTCGGCCAGATCTAAAATTTAAAATAGTGCAGAGGAACGTATGGCCCAATCCATATTTAAAAGAATGCCAAGGAACGTACGACCCGATCCATATTTTAAAACAATGCCGAGGGACATACGGCCCGATCCACATTTTCCATCATATCATCATGTACATACCCAACCCAGAAGCGGTGAAGAGCATCATTAAATATGGCATCATCGTATGCTTCACTTTATCATATACAATGTTTCATCATCGTATACTTCTACATATATATATAATCGGCCCGAGAAACGGTGAGTGAAGAGTAAAGCTAGGAAAACCGCATTTGCGGCCCCCTTATGGGACTCGGAGGAAGATGGGTTATCGTGTGCATGAGTAGAGTAGTGAGAAACCATATGCAATTTACATCATCATTAGAGACTCGATGAAACAGTCAAGTGAATTATCACTTGAAGATAAGAGTAGTAACCGTCTTAAGTACCTTCTAAGCATCGTTAGGGATCATATTAGCTGGAGTCTCTGGAATTGTAGACGTGTATCGAGACAAGGTTAATCAGCTTATAGAAGTAGAGATGTTTGTCATCGCAGAGACCTTAGGAATAGGAGTTGATGCATTCAATTATTATTTATCAGATAAGAGACTCGAGGTTAGTAGTTCAACTACTTTAAGAATTCTAATATCAAGTAATCACAAGTTATACCCAAAGCTTATAACGGTAACTACCTCTACCTCATATCATATGCCATTGTATTTATACTTAAGACATTCCGACAAGAAGAAGAAGCATGCTTTACATATCCTACTATTTATGATATAGGAGCCTTAAAAGGCAATAACTCAACTATTACAGAAGTATTAACATCACAAGGTGAATAAAGTCTATGCAATACACTTATAGTTTCATGAGTGGAATTATCCCCACATTTCATATAAAAACCATTCATAACTTATACCTAAGACATGCCAAAAGAAAAGAAGAATAGCTCTACATACCTCTTATGGACTTCTCTTAATCACGTTCATGTCGTCGTCCTCCAAACCTATTTAACATGGAAGCAATGCAAGTATCAAAAACCTTATAATTTTCAGCATCTTAGGTCACACATGAGTATTCACATAACTCATTTCCTCACTCGCCTTCTCGACTAGTTCCTTAGTTAGTTAAGGAGTCAACGAAAATCGGGCAGCATCTCCCCTATAATATGCCCTATCCGAATTCCCAATTACACTCCTAAGAACTAAATCCAACCAAAAAAAATAACCTATATAATATATATATACAATTAACATCAACATTATACAACATAAACTCCAAACGACTAGCTCGAAACCGTGATACCAAAATAAAATTTCTAGTTTCCATTTTGCAATACTTTTAACCATATGAAACGGAGGGTCGGGTGGCTGCAACCAGAAGCACACACACTATTTTAGAACATTTTCCATCACCTTAACACACCACCACATTACCAGCAGCTGCATCACCGCAAACATAACCCATTATTCAACTTTAGTTTAGCTACAACGACTTCAATTTAGATTATTTCTAACGTCGAGCATTTATATGAAATTATTACACTTCTAGCAGCATAATAGGTGTGTAATACACCCTATAACAACACAATAAACTTCAAATTGGAAGGGAAGACCTTACCTTATCCGAAATTGGCAAAACTTGCCAAAATTGCGCCTCGGAAATTCTCTAAACGTGCTGAAAATGAGCGGGCTGTATGTATACCTTTCTTGCTGACCCAATGTTACACCCCACCCTTTTTAAACTCGGAATGTCCCTTAAGTTACTTAGAAGTTAGCATGTGAGCCACTTAAGTTACGACACTATCAAATGGCTCTAAGGAAGGGAGAATGTGATACCCCATACTAGAGAAGGTTGGAGATGAAATCATAAGAGTCCGAAAGGAATTGGAGGTCAAGTAATGAGTCGTAGGACTCGATTTACCTATGTAAGCTACTAAGTTAAAAGTCATATGCACTTGAGCTACTTAAGCATATATCAAACTTACGTAGCACGGATTACATAGGTACATAAAATAAGACGAGATTACGAGCCCACGAGGAAGGGAAAAAAAAAAGATGACACGTGGTAGCCAATGAAGAAGCGACACGTGGCATCACCTCAAGCAAGCAGGTGGTCCACCTGCTTGGGTGGTGGTGGACCCCACTGCCACGTGGCAGCCCATAGTTGGCAGCATGATACGGTGGCCCAATAGGGGCTGGACACGTGTCACCTCTTGGGGTTGACACGTGTTACACCCTAAAGCCACATATATATGTTGATATATATCATATACTTCAGTTATCCATCAAAACATCAGCCAACTTAGAGAGAAAAAAACGTGAGGGAGAGAAATAGAGAGGCAGCCATGGTTCTTGAAGTTTAAAGGTTTGTTTTCCAATTTTCTTCCGTGAATTAATTATATACGGTGTACCTTAAGTACGTGGATATGTATATATGTATTTTAAGACCTTCATGGAAGTAAAACTCCAGCTTTGCAATTGGAATTTGGAAGAGAAAATAAGAGAAAACGTTAATTAATAAACCCGTTTTTGGAAGGGATAGTGGTTAGTAATAATCGTATAACTTCTTGTGTACAGATTCGTTTCAAGTGATTTAATATGTTTTGGAAAGGTATTTCGTGGTTCTATAACTTTCATCCAGACTCCAAAATCCAGTTCCACTTGTATCAGCTTGAAAAGTGGTGATGAAGTGTAGAGGAGGTACTGCTCAAATTTGGTTTTGGAAATCCTACACGGACAGCTGTGAGTATTTTGGTCATATCTTTTTGTACAAAATTGATGTAGGGATGATTCGAAATTTTTTTGCGACCCTAATACACATGTCTATAACTTTCATGCAGGACGTAAATCCTGTTTCCCTCCATTACCCCTTCGAAACGAAGCGACAAGGTAAAACAGTAAGCTGTCCAGATTTCACATTTTGGATAGTTTTTGCGAGTTTGACAAGTTTAACATAAGGTAAGGTTTCTTCTTTAAATTTGAGCTTTATGTGTTCTGATGGAGCATGTTACACTCCCTATTGGTGGCTGTAAATATGAAAATGGCTTAGAAATACTTGGCGTTCGGAATAAACTAATTTGTAGTCGTTATAGTTGAATTGTTGTCGAAACAAAGTGTTGTTCTTGTGAGTTGCTCTGCAGGGGTGTGGCTTGTTGTTGCAGGGCCTAAATATGTCCTAATGTGGTTTAGGGTGCTGCTGGTAGAAGCCACATGACCCCTTGTTATGTATAATTAAAGGCGTCACAAAATAAAGGCTAGACACCCTATTGAGATATCGTATTTTTGGAATAAGTTGTTTGGAGTGTATGTTGTATATTGTTGGTATGAATTGCTGCAGGTTGTTGTTGTTGGTTGGCTGTAGGTCTTAGGGACATGATTGGAAATTTGGATAGGGCACATTATAGGGGAGGTGCTGCCCAATTTTCGTTAACGCCTTAACAAACTAAAGGACTAGTCGAGGAAACAACTAAGGCAATAGATTCCATTAACATTAAGGCGTAATCCAAGATGCTGGAAAGTTAAGAGTAGTTGATATTCGTATTACTTTCATATTGAATAGGTTCGGAAGACGACGAGACGAGCAGGATAAAGGGTAACTCCCAAAAGGTATGTAAAGCTTTCTTGTGGCATGTTTTGGTATAAGCACGTACAATTATCTTTCTTTCCTTTTGGCAAGTTTTAGCCTTAAGTGAAGTATGTGTGGAATGTGGGGATAATTCCATTCCCAAAACTCCAAGTATGCCTCATAACCCATATCCACTGCTTAGTATTGGAATTTCTGCAAGAATTGAGTATTGCCTAGTAAGGCTTCTATGTATTAAACACTAGTATTTGGAAAGCTATCTCTCATTTCCTTTGATACGTGTTTGGTACGAAAGTGAGATTATGATGCCATAATGATTCACCGAGCCCCATGATGGGCCGGGTATGAAATATGTGTATGTAGATCCCATAAAGAAAAGTACAGACCATATATAGTTTATTCTCTTTCTTCTTCTGGCATGTCTTAGTTGTAGGTTAAACATGATATGAGTTCCGGCGTAACTCCATTCTTAGCATCTCTTATTTACGTCTGAATATCGAACTTTTATAATAATCGAACTATTTCCCTGGAAACTTTTATATGTTAAAAAGGTAACAAATGTACAGGCTCCAAGTCTTACAGACTATATGTTAACAAATGTTCTGGTTCCATAAGCGATTTGGCTTTACTTTAGTACATGTCTAGGAGCCCCGAGATTATAATTGAGACAGCCCATAATGGCATTTAGAGGACACTCGAGATGACTACACCGCTACTCGGGTTCTCAAATAAAAGCTTAACTTTCTTATTCTGTCGAGTCTCTGATAATGATTTAAATTGCATATAGTTACTCACTACTCTACTCGTGTATATTGTAACACTTCTTTCCCTGAGTCCCGGGCCAGGATATGTTCTCGTGCACAGTTCACTGCATTATTCACTGAGTCCCTCAATAGAGGGCCAGGATACGTGTATAAATATATGATGATGAGTTGTAATAAGGTGGTGATGGCACTGGGGCCATGATGGTTTTACAGAGATGATTTTACAGAGATGATTCACCGGACCCCCAAAAGGGCCGGCTATATGATATGACTCGAACATGCATGTTTTTGTAATTCATAAAGTACAGGTACAGGTTTCTGAATTGATATCTTATCCCCTGATTCTCTATCTCAGATATGTTTCCAGTTGTTTTATATTATGTTTTACATACTCAGTACACATATCGTACTGACCCCCTTTCTCGGGGGGCTGCGTTCATGCCCGCAGGTACAAATACAGATTTTGGGAGTCCGTCAGCTTAGGATTCCATGCAGCTCAGCTGGAAGAGGCTTCATTGTATCGGAGCCTAGTTTTTGATACTGTCCACGGATGTATAGAAATTGTTTTATCCATTCAGGGGTACGGCGGGGGCCCTGTCCCGCCATATATTGTCATTTATATGTTTAGAGGTCTGCAGACATGTATATGTGGGTTGTGTATGTCAGTTTGATTAAGCTGGGTCTACATGATATATGATATATATTATTATGTTATGGCAGCCTTGTCGGCTTGCGTGCCCTGTCATGTTGTGATACAAACGAAAAGGGCTACAGTTTATGAAAATGTTATCGCTAGTGGGGCTCTGTTACATGATATTGTCTTATTTATGATTCAATGTGACCTCAGCTAATAGATATATGTACGGGGGGTCCAGGTCGGACCTCAGTCGCGGCCTACGGGGTTGGGTCGTGACAGAAGTGGTATCAGAGCAGTTCGTCCTCGGAGTGTCTGCAGACCGTGTCTAATAGAGTCTTGGTTATCGATGTGTTGCGCACCACATCTATAAACAGGAAGCTATAGGACATTTAGGATGTTACCTTTCTTCTACATCTGAGATCGTGCTTTAGATCTGAGTCATAGGAAAAAAATTCCTTATACTAACCTTGGATCTAAACAGAAGGATGACACCAACAGAAGAAAGTAATTGATGACATGGAAAGTTACAAAGCACGCAGGTAAGTAAAGTGAAGGCACGGAAGATATCCGTTTGGTAAGGTAGTGAAGTATTATTTGAAATGTAAAGCTGAAACCTGAAGGGAAAGCAGTCAGGAAGTGCAATAGTTGCAGTTTGAAGTTGGACATATGAGGTAAGTCTAATATTTTTATATTATTGTTGACGTTGAAAGCCCTGTGTGGCTGCGATAAAAAAAATGACATTGAAAGCCCTGTGCGGCTGTGATATGACATGTAAATATATATGCTGGCCCTGTGAGGCATTGTTGGTATTTTCTGCATACAGGTTTTGGGATAAGTAAGAAATGTAGAGGAAACTCTGCCGAAATTTTCCCAGAACAAGAAAAAGGAAGTAAAGCATAGATTTTTGAGATGCCCGAGAAATTGATACCAAATACCCCTACTGTGTTTAACTAAAACTGTAAGAGGTATCTTTCAGGTCGCCGACAAGGGGCACTTTTTTTTTTACTTGAAGAATTTTATTTCGGAGTAACAAAAGCTTAATTAAGTAGTAAAGTTCAGACTACGGTATCTCCAGCCGTATTTGTACTGTAGAAATATAAACAGAGGGCTCAGGGTGAAGGATAAGATGTCCCGCGAATGAGTTTCACTCTTTTTGAAAAAAAAAATCCAAGCCCTCAACTCCTAATTGTAAATTAGATGAGTTGTTCATAACTCGAGGATAAACTCAGAAGGAGACCAGGTAGGTCAAGTATTAGAAGAAGTACTGTGATGTTTAAGAGGTTCTGTTTTCTTCCAACAATGATTGAAAGAAGGGTTACGATAACAGCTTATAGTTCTCCACCGACTAATTGGGGAAAGGGCTTTAGACAGAAGCACCTCAAGGAGGTGTCAGGAACTAAACAGGAATACGAATTAAAAGGGGGATATGTAAGTATGAACTGAACAGTGTGATACGAGTATGCAGGGATAAATTGGAACCACTAGTAAGATGCACTTCGTACGCGTTGCCTAAGTTAAAGGCCTGCATTGAGAACGGAGTAAGAGCATGGGGCTTAAGATACAAAGAAATGACGCGTATACACAACGTCGCCCCAAAAATAGTGGAATCCTTAAGGGACGAGGATGGAAAACTTAAGGAACAAATGACGTAACTTTTATTCGTCCCAAGAAACAAAGGATATAGGTTGGGACAAAACCACTACTTCGAGAAAACCTAGAATAGTTATCGTCAGAATACTAGCACTACCTAATAGGGATTAGAACAACTACAGGTGCTAAGTAATTCTTGGAAAAAGAAAAAGTAGAAGGTGGCCTTGGACGAGTTGTTCCCTAGGTCACATTGTTCAAGTACTGATTAGTAGATAAGACATTATGTTAGATATGGAAAGGTTCTATCGCTTCGTAATTTAATCAAGGCTCCGTACACGGATAGTCAGATTATAAACATGCAGATAAATAAATACATGATGCGGTACCAAATAGATTGGTGAAAGGAATTGGACAAAAATTTAGACTTGACATAGAGACTTAGAACAAAGTACAAATAGAGGAAAGTGCGGGTACCCCCTAAAGGGGGGAAGTAATGAGAAAATGGCAAAGGTAGGAGGAGGCAGTTGATATAGAAATAAATGTGAGATAGACGTCTAAACTTTGATAAGATATCTTGCTAAACCAAGTTGGAAAGCTCCGGAAGTTACCAATAATAGGATGGAAGCCGGAATGCTACATAAGGTAGCGTTAAGAAGTTTGTGACGAGACCTTGAACAACATAACACTAGAAGGTGGTTGCGGATAAAAACACAAAAAAATGTAACCATGGAAGGATATCGGATAACTCAAGAGACACTACGAGGGATAATGACAACATGCTAGACCAAAAAGCCAAAATGTTGGCTATAGAGTTTGTCGCAAATGATGTTGTGATAAATGTATAACCAAGGACAAAGGAATAGAAAGCCTCCTGTGGTAGAAAATGAGAAGAACACAAAATGAATAAAGGATAGGGGAGCTCATATGTGAAATTCCATTAAAGATATGCCAGCTAATAATAGCCAAAACTCAAAATGGCTCCAAAGGTTAGTATATAAAAGAACTTTAGCGCTACTCAGTAGCCCACCCTAATGAATGGGTGCGTACAGAAAGGGGGCGGGATACAATAGGAGAAGTTAAACCAAACTGACCAAAAAGGGACATGGTCATAGCGGAACTAAAGGTCTATGCCGATACTGGTCGTAAGATAACAAAGGAAGGACAGGGAAAAACATAAAGACTCGCGAGACAACACTAAGGTAAATCTTGGGCTAAATTGAGTGCCCGCACATAGTAGAAAGGATTACAGTGAAACGATACACGAAGACTTCCCAGGAAGGTCACCTATCCCAATATTACTCTTGCCCCAGCACGCTTAACTTCAAAATTCTGATGGAACTTAATGCG
The DNA here is from genome assembly GCF_947179165.1 of Solanum dulcamara. Classification (NCBI taxonomy): domain Eukaryota; kingdom Viridiplantae; phylum Streptophyta; class Magnoliopsida; order Solanales; family Solanaceae; genus Solanum; species Solanum dulcamara. The sequence goes on along the minus strand of NC_077237.1, from coordinate 53,156,283 downwards.
TTAGTGCTGGTGGGATCCCGCGAGATGGAGGAATCTGAACTAGTGATGGAGAAACGATATGAGATTATGTACCCAGAGTATTATAAGATACATTAAGGCAATTGTAACGAGGGTTTAAGCAAAATAAGAAGGATTAGCTAATTGCTAATTGACGACGCACTTGAATGCCACAGTTCTTCAACATAGAACCAGTTAATGAGTGGAAAACCACAGAATAACTATATAGGCTAGTTAAAGTTCTAAAGAAAGTCGAGAAAAACTATACGAAGCTAAGGATTCCCAAATTATCAACGTCACCATGCACCTATTCTAAACTTTTCAAGAGTAGGGTGCTATGCGGGTTATTGCGAGAAGGCTAACGAATCAACCCCTTTGCTTCCAAGCAAGACCACCTATGCAACTGGAACTAGGTGAAGCTATATGACAAGGAAGTAGTAAGATTCCGTGAAGTTCCCCAACTAATATCTCAGATAGAGGAACTTCAAATATGGTTAACGTTTGGACCTCGGTCCAAGAAGAGGTCGAGAGCACAGACAAACCTTCATACCGCATTTACCTCGGGCTTCTGAATAGACTGAGCATACTATCAACTGCTAAAAAATATATTGCGAGCTTATGAGGTTGGCTTAAGTGTAGCTAGGACTATCGTCCATCAATTATTAGGTTTGCCTACGAGAAGGGCTACCATTACAGTATCCAAATGATCCCCTACATGATGTTGTAAGGAAGCGCCTATAGGTCCCCCTGATGGGAAAAAGACTAAGCTGGTAGGCCAAACAGGATTAAGCAAACTATTGACTAAAAGCCCAGAGTCGGCAGGAATGATATACAGATAATCGACATCGACATTCAAAGTTCAAATGGATGATTGGATGTTCATAACGGAGTCACCCAGAAAAGGGGACTTAACCCAAAATATGTTAGAAGGTATCAAGTTACTCATAAGGTGGGCAATGTGACTGGTAATTTAAGCTTACCACCTGATTTGGAAACCATACGCCCAGTCTATTAAATATAAATGTTTCGCAACTGTACTGGTGATCCACCCATAGTATGTCTCATAAATGAAGTCCATGAGATGGAAGAGTTATCCTATGAGGAGAAATTTATTGCCATCTTGGATTGGCAAATTAGAAGGTTGCGAATTGAGGACGTGCCTTCCGTCAAGATACTGTGGCAAAACCAAAACCAGAAAAGGGATGACCTGGGAAATTGAAGAGGATATAAAACACAAGTATTTGCACCTATTCCCAATATTCACAGGTAACCCCGATTCCTGAAACACGTATATGAAATATTGGTATGGAAGTACGTGTTAAGAAAATAGCAATGAATCTCCCTACGATTTGTATAAGGTGCTAAGAGAAGTTTTAGCTAACATTCGGGGACGAATGTTCTAAAGGGGGGAAGGATGTTACACCCCACCCTTTTTAAACTCGGAATGTCCCTTAAGTTACTTAGAAGTTAGCATGTGAGCCACTTAAGTTACGACACTATCAAATGGCTCTAAGGAAGGGAGAATGTGATACCCCATACTAGAGAAGGTTGGAGATGAAATCATAAGAGTCCGAAAGGAATTGGAGGTCAAGTAATGAGTCGTAGGACTCGATTTACCTATGTAAGCTACTAAGTTAAAAGTCATATGCACTTGAGCTACTTAAGCATATATCAAACTTACGTAGCACGGATTACATAGGTACATAAAATAAGACGAGATTACGAGCCCACGAGGAAGGGAAAAAAAAAAGACGACACGTGGTAGCCAATGAAGAAGCGACACGTGGCATCACCTCAAGCAAGCAGGTGGTCCACCTGCTTGGGTGGTGGTGGACCCCACTGCCACGTGGCAGCCCATAGTTGGCAGCATGATACGGTGGCCCAATAGGGGCTGGACACGTGTCACCTCTTGGGGTTGACACGTGTTACACCCTAAAGCCACATATATATGTTGATATATATCATATACTTCAGTTATCCATCAAAACATCAGCCAACTTAGAGAGAAAAAAACGTGAGGGAGAGAAATAGAGAGGCAGCCATGGTTCTTGAAGTTTAAAGGTTTGTTTTCCAATTTTCTTCCGTGAATTAATTATATACGGTGTACCTTAAGTACGTGGATATGTATATATGTATTTTAAGACCTTCATGGAAGTAAAACTCCAGCTTTGCAATTGGAATTTGGAAGAGAAAATAAGAGAAAACGTTAATTAATAAACCCGTTTTTGGAAGGGATAGTGGTTAGTAATAATCGTATAACTTCTTGTGTACAGATTCGTTTCAAGTGATTTAATATGTTTTGGAAAGGTATTTCGTGGTTCTATAACTTTCATCCAGACTCCAAAATCCAGTTCCACTTGTATCAGCTTGAAAAGTGGTGATGAAGTGTAGAGGAGGTACTGCTCAAATTTGGTTTTGGAAATCCTACACGGACAGCTGTGAGTATTTTGGTCATATCTTTTTGTACAAAATTGATGTAGGGATGATTCGAAATTTTTTTGCGACCCTAATACACATGTCTATAACTTTCATGCAGGACGTAAATCCTGTTTCCCTCCATTACCCCTTCGAAACGAAGCGACAAGGTAAAACAGTAAGCTGTCCAGATTTCACATTTTGGATAGTTTTTGCGAGTTTGACAAGTTTAACATAAGGTAAGGTTTCTTCTTTAAATTTGAGCTTTATGTGTTCTGATGGAGCATGTTACACTCCCTATTGGTGGCTGTAAATATGAAAATGGCTTAGAAATACTTGGCGTTCGGAATAAACTAATTTGTAGTCGTTATAGTTGAATTGTTGTCGAAACAAAGTGTTGTTCTTGTGAGTTGCTCTGCAGGGGTGTGGCTTGTTGTTGCAGGGCCTAAATATGTCCTAATGTGGTTTAGGGTGCTGCTGGTAGAAGCCACATGACCCCTTGTTATGTATAATTAAAGGCGTCACAAAATAAAGGCTAGACACCCTATTGAGATATCGTATTTTTGGAATAAGTTGTTTGGAGTGTATGTTGTATATTGTTGGTATGAATTGCTGCAGGTTGTTGTTGTTGGTTGGCTGTAGGTCTTAGGGACATGATTGGAAATTTGGATAGGGCACATTATAGGGGAGGTGCTGCCCAATTTTCGTTAACGCCTTAACAAACTAAAGGACTAGTCGAGGAAACAACTAAGGCAATAGATTCCATTAACATTAAGGCGTAATCCAAGATGCTGGAAAGTTAAGAGTAGTTGATATTCGTATTACTTTCATATTGAATAGGTTCGGAAGACGACGAGACGAGCAGGATAAAGGGTAACTCCCAAAAGGTATGTAAAGCTTTCTTGTGGCATGTTTTGGTATAAGCACGTACAATTATCTTTCTTTCCTTTTGGCAAGTTTTAGCCTTAAGTGAAGTATGTGTGGAATGTGGGGATAATTCCATTCCCAAAACTCCAAGTATGCCTCATAACCCATATCCACTGCTTAGTATTGGAATTTCTGCAAGAATTGAGTATTGCCTAGTAAGGCTTCTATGTATTAAACACTAGTATTTGGAAAGCTATCTCTCATTTCCTTTGATACGTGTTTGGTACGAAAGTGAGATTATGATGCCATAATGATTCACCGAGCCCCATGATGGGCCGGGTATGAAATATGTGTATGTAGATCCCATAAAGAAAAGTACAGACCATATATAGTTTATTCTCTTTCTTCTTCTGGCATGTCTTAGTTGTAGGTTAAACATGATATGAGTTCCGGCGTAACTCCATTCTTAGCATCTCTTATTTACGTCTGAATATCGAACTTTTATAATAATCGAACTATTTCCCTGGAAACTTTTATATGTTAAAAAGGTAACAAATGTACAGGCTCCAAGTCTTACAGACTATATGTTAACAAATGTTCTGGTTCCATAAGCGATTTGGCTTTACTTTAGTACATGTCTAGGAGCCCCGAGATTATAATTGAGACAGCCCATAATGGCATTTAGAGGACACTCGAGATGACTACACCGCTACTCGGGTTCTCAAATAAAAGCTTAACTTTCTTATTCTGTCGAGTCTCTGATAATGATTTAAATTGCATATAGTTACTCACTACTCTACTCGTGTATATTGTAACACTTCTTTCCCTGAGTCCCGGGCCAGGATATGTTCTCGTGCACAGTTCACTGCATTATTCACTGAGTCCCTCAATAGAGGGCCAGGATACGTGTATAAATATATGATGATGAGTTGTAATAAGGTGGTGATGGCACTGGGGCCATGATGGTTTTACAGAGATGATTTTACAGAGATGATTCACCGGACCCCCGAAAGGGCCGGCTATATGATATGACTCGAACATGCATGTTTTTGTAATTCATAAAGTACAGGTACAGGTTTCTGAATTGATATCTTATCCCCTGATTCTCTATCTCAGATATGTTTCCAGTTGTTTTATATTATGTTTTACATACTCAGTACACATATCGTACTGACCCCCTTTCTCGGGGGGCTGCGTTCATGCCCGCAGGTACAAATACAGATTTTGGGAGTCCGTCAGCTTAGGATTCCATGCAGCTCAGCTGGAAGAGGCTTCATTGTATCGGAGCCTAGTTTTTGATACTGTCCACGGATGTATAGAAATTGTTTTATCCATTCAGGGGTACGGCGGGGGCCCTGTCCCGCCATATGTTGTCATTTATATGTTTAGAGGTCTGCAGACATGTATATGTGGGTTGTGTATGTCAGTTTGATTAAGCTGGGTCTACATGATATATGATATATATTATTATGTTATGGCAGCCTTGTCGGCTTGCGTGCCCTGTCATGTTGTGATACAAACGAAAAGGGCTACAGTTTATGAAAATGTTATCGCTAGTGGGGCTCTGTTACATGATATTGTCTTATTTACGATTCAATGTGACCTCAGCTAATAGATATATGTACGGGGGGTCCAGGTCGGACCCCAGTCGCGGCCTACGGGGTTGGGTCGTGACACCCAAAGTGGAATTTTATGTCATAAAATACTTCTATATCACCATAGGATATCATAAATAATTATTTCACAGAACAAAATTGGGACTTACCTCTTTTTCTCCCCTAGGCCGTCACCTTTTCCTCTCTTAGTTTAGAGTTTTTGTTTTTTGCCTTTGCTGAAGGTTTTGGATAAAGAATAAGACTAAGATTCATTTAACATGTATATATGGGCTTCCTTGGAGTTGACACGTGTCATCCCCTTAGGGTAACACATGTATAGCCCTTATTGGGCCACCATATCTATGTAGCTACTTAGGGACTACCACGTGGTAGTGGGGTCCATCCTCCCAAGAAGGTGGGTCACCTACTTGACCCAACGAAGGTGGGTCACATGCTTCCATATGTCACTTCCCTATGCTGCCACGTATTACTCCTTTCTTGCTTCCACGTGTCATTCTCTCCTCTTCCTCATGGGTTCATAATCTCGTCTTATTTTAAGAGCCTATGTAATCCGTGCTACATAACCTTGGTATGTATGCAAGTAGCTAAAGTGTGTAAAACTTCTAAGTTGGTATCTTACATAGGTAAGTCAAGTCCTATGACTAATTACTTGGCCTCCAACTCCTTCCAACTTCTCATGAACTTATTTCTAACCTTCCCTACTATGGGGTATCACCTTCTCCCTTCCTTAGAGTTGTTTGATAGCGTCGTAGATTATCCGGCTCACATGAAAACTTTTAAGAAGCCTAAGAGACATTCCTACCTCAAGAGTGTGGGGTGTAACATCCTTCCCCCGTTTAGAACATTCATCCTCGAATGTTAATTAATCTTATGAGGCCTTACCAGGACTTTGGGAATTATCTATACCAGTTCTCATCCATAGGCCTCGTACTTGTGAACACCATTGATTTAGGAGTTTAGATTACCTGTAGGCATAGGGAACCCATCTAGATACTTCTTCTCTATGTTTATCTCATCACACGTTTTGATGGGAGCCACGTCCCTAGTTTGCAACCTTCTAATTTTGCCGACCCACGATTGCGATAAGTTTCTCCTCGTAGGATAACTTCTCTGTTATGTGGAACTCATCCACAGAGACTAGTCTGGGGGAATTGCTCATATATTTGCGGAGTATTAATCTATGGAAACTGAATGTATTGCTTCAAACTGAAGTTTAGGTCCAACTCATAGGCAACTTTGCCTATCTTATGAATGGTATGATAAGGGCCAAGTTTCTCTTTCTTGTCGAGTCCTGTTACACCCTTCGTTGGTGATGCTTTCATGCATACTCAATCCCAACTCCAAACTCGAAAGGTCAATATCGACTATTTGCATATGACTTTTGTTGACCTTGGTCTGTTAATAGTCTTTGCTAAATAGGTTTCTCTTTATTAATAGCATGTTGGCTCGTGTCTAGGCCCATCAATGGACCTTTATCAATCTTATACCCACCAGTAGATGCTCCGCGCCTTCTGCTACACCAAGCTTTTTATGGTGCCATATGGATGCTATTAGAAGAACTTCAATAAGTGATAGGTGATCACTCCAGCTACCTCTGAAGTTAATAATACAGGCCCGCAACATAGTCTCTAGAGTTTTCATAGTGCACTCTGTCTGTGCATTAGTCTGAGGGTTAAAGGTTGTGCTAAGATTCACCTAAGTTCCCAATTCCTTTTTTGGAATGATCCCCAGGAGTTAGCTGTAGATTGGGATTCTTTGTCTGAGATCATAGCTATGGGGATCCCATGAAGTTTTACTATTCTCTTATTATATAATCTCGAATAGTCCTTGGCTGAATACATAATCGTAACTGGAAGGAAATGGGCTGATTCCTATCAGCCTATCCACAATAGCCTATATAAACTTATACTTCCGTAGAACACGAGGTCAGCCTGTACTATAACCTATATTAATTGCCTCTCATTTCCGAGTTGGGATTCCCATCCCCTGTAATAGGCTCTCAAGCGTCTGATGCTCAATTTTTTAAGCTTTTGTACAATCCCTCTTAATCTAATTTATAACACTTTAGGCATGTTATCATGCGCTTTTACTCAGATACTCTCTCTAGTTCCTTTATCATACCTTATCGTAATTTTTATACAAACGTGTGTCAGTGCTTATAGCAGTCCAAAAATGCCTTTGCATCGCTCTACTAATGTATTACCTCCTTCAGTTGAGGTCAGAGCTCCATTATGGCTTTTGTCCTTAATACTAACCACATCCTTTGATGTCATACTATTCAAAGTCCCTGCTAATAATTCTCAACACTGTCTCCGGTATCATGGCTTTTATCCGTTCATTGCTGGCTTTTAGATCTTGTTAACTCATGCCAGTGTGGGATCTTACTTAGAGCCACTCCCCCCTTTTAGGGTGTACCCATGCCACTATCTGTTTGTGTTCTACCTTACACCCTTATTTCAAATTTTCAAATGTGTATGATTCTTTTCAAACTTGGTTATAATACTATCTTGGGTGCCTCTGCTAGAACTTCTTTATCATTTCTCCCGTAAGTTTGCCAAGGTATGAAAACTATCTACCCTCACCGTACTTTTCTACAATAAAGTCTCTTATTGGTATGGCTATCTCAAACCGGTCCATTAATTTAGGTTTCCTTCTGACCCGACTACCAACAAAAGGGGATACATATATCATAAAGTAGAGCCTGGGTCTATCAACACATATATCCTAGAAAAAGATTCATAACATACCTGTAGCCATATTTGGTGGCACCTCCTGGTCCTGTCCACTAGATAAAGCATAAATGTGACTCAAAGGACCCTAGAAATAGAAGGTCCACCACAGCCCCGACCACGACCTACTAATGTATAAGTACCCTTCCCTATAGGGCGCATAGCCACTAAAGAAGAAGAACCCGCAATTGTCCCCGTAGGCAGAGCTGCACCACTTAACCTACGTCCAAATTGACACGTTCTTATAAGATAGCCATGACAGCCAAACATAAAACAAGCACCCATCCCCAAACGACATTTCCCAAAATGACCTTTATCACAATGAGGACACTAAGGCAAAAGTGGCCTTGACTGATGCGAACCCTTGCCTATCTATGGACCTGGCACCCTGGAGTTTTGACCAACTTCTAGACCTCCCATACTATCAAATCTCCAACTTGGGGAATGAAGGGGTGTACTCCAGGCTGGTTGGGAAGGGTATTCACCATACTGCTAAGGCTATCAGCCTCGAAACTCTATTGAATCCCCAGGCGACCTAGTTTTCTTATGTTTGCCTCTGTCATAATCTCTATCATTCCATCGCCCTCTGTGTTGACCCTTTCTCCCCAGCCCATGCCTTTGAGCCTGCCCAACCGTTAATCTAGTTAGCAACAAAATTACATCTCTCATCGCCCTATCCTCTGGCCCTGGCTCTGGGGCTAAAGACCCAAGTACTGGGTCCTCAGGATCTGCGACTGCTGCTTCCCTAGGCTCCTCTAGAGATGGAGGCATAGTAAAGCTTACCAACTGGAATACAACCCCCGACATAGACTAGGTATGAGTCCTAGTGACCTTCAGGGTCTGACCAGTTTCTTCCACTATTGACTCGCCCTTCTGGGCAGTTATTTCTTTCCTTGGAAACATCACTGCAAATATAATGGTATGTTAGTGAGAGATCATCCTAACTACTATTGCCATTAATTCTGCAATTAGCTTATTTCTCGAGGCTAGCCACACTCGTAGTTTAGTTAAATCTCATTCTTATTATAGACAAGGCGTACTACAACCCTATATCTTATTCTCCTTTACTTTGTAGGAAAATTTGGGCAGAGTTTCCTCTTTATTTCTTAATATCTCAACACCTGCAGGTAGAAAATGCCAACAATACCTCACAAGGCCGACACATATATTTGTATTGCAGCAATATAGGGCTTCCAATATCCATGACAATATAAAATAATAGACTTAGCTCATATGTCCACTCAAAATGCACCTATTAAACGTTCCTGGCTACCTTTCCTTTCACTTTGTTTGTCACTCGTATTTTAAAATCTTACCTGACATATACTTTTCATGCCTTTACTTACTTGTATGATCTGTACCTCCCAATATCACCGGTCACTTCTTCTATCGATATCGTCCTTCTGTTGAAACCACAGGTTAGTATAAGGAATTTTATTCCCTATGACTCGACTCTATCGCACGATCTTAGATATGAAAGAAAAGTAACATCCTAGATGTCTTGTAGCCTCTTGTTTATAGATGTCCTGCACAACACACCGATAAATAAGACTCTACTATATACAGTTTATAGACACTCCAAGGACGAACTTCTGTGATACCACTTCTGTTATGACTCAACCCCGTAAGCCGTAATTAGGGTCCGACCTGGACCCCCATATACCTACCTATCAGTTGTAGTCAAATCGAACTAATAACAAAGTGATACTACTCATAAAAATCCCAATGAATTAAAACTTTTTCATGTACATATGGCCTCTTTCATTCGTACTATATTATGAAAAGGCACGCAAGCCAACAAGGCTGCTATAACATAAAAACATTTACAATATGTTGTATAGGCACAACTTAAACAAACCCATAAACAATCTATATACATATGTCTATAGACCTCTGAGAGTAGTAACAACAACATATGGAAGGACAGGGCCCCCACCGTACCTTTGGACAAATAAATATGTGTATGTTACATGAACAGTATCAAAAGTTAGGCTCCACAACAGTGGAGTGCTCCCAACATGGCTGAGTGGAAGCCCTAAGCTAGCAGATCTCCAAAATGAACATCTATACCTATGGGCATGAAATGCAGCCCTTCGGGGAAGGGGGGGTCAGTACGACATATGTAATAAGTATATAAAGCATAACATATTATAATTGAAACCACAACTAAAATAGAGATTCAGGAAACAAGTATGACAATTAACAATACACTATACCTGCACCTTACGAAAAGAGGGTATGCATATCATCCTCACATATCAGTCCTAGCCCGCTGCAGGACTCGGTGTTACCATATCATTGTATATGGCATCATACCTCACTATGTCTTCATATGTATGCCTATCTATCATATCTAGCCCTTTAGTGAGGGTCTCGGTGAAAGAGTGGTGTACATGTCATACCGCACCCGACCAACTGTGGGACTCGGGACCATTATCATATAGTAAAATATACCGAGGAATGTTCGGCCCGATCCATACTTTAAAATAGTACCGAGGATTATACGGCCTGATCCATATTTTAAAATAATGCCGAAGAACATATGGCCCGATCCATATTTTAAAACAATATCGAGGGATGTACGGCCCGATCCATATTTTCTATCATATCATCATGTATATACCCGGCCCAGGAAGCGGTGACGAGCATTATCACATATGGCATCATCGTATGCTTCACTTCATCGTTAATGGTATTTCATCTACGTATACTTCTCCATATATATATAACCGGCCCGGGACTTGGTGAGCGAAGAGTAAATCTAGGCACGACCGCATTCCTAACCCCCTTATGGGACTCAGAGAAAGATGGGTTACAACATGTATGAGTAGAGTAGTGAGTAACCATATGCAATTTATATCATCATCAGAGACTCGATAAAATAGTCAAGTGAACCGTCACTTGAAGACCAGAGTAGTAACCATCTTAAGTACCTTCTAAACATCATTGGGGATCATATTAGCTGGAGTCGTAATGCAGGTACTTAGTTTTTGTTGGATTTTAAGAATCTCTGAAATTGGGTCTATGAGTAGTGGTTATGACTCATTTTTAATATTACAAGTCATTAATAAGAGTCATCTTATAGGTCTGACAAAAGGTCCTGAATTTGAGTCTCTGAAGTGTTTGTACAAGTAGTATCTATGATTTTTTTTCATGACTATGAGTCATTGCTTGGAATCATCCTGTAGGTCTTGAAACTTGAAAACTTGATGGTCTCGGAACTCTTAAAATGATTCATCCTTATGACTTTTGAACAAGATGATGACTCATCCTGTTGATTCATAGGACTCCTCCTAAGGGTGGTACTGTGACAGAGTCAAGAGGTCACTCTATGAATTGCTCTTACGAGTTGTAGAAAGCTCGACATGTTGTAGAGTGACTCATAAACATAAGGTCAGTCAAATATTGAGAATTTTCTCCTTGGTTCGAAGTTTCTAACTTTTGTGTTCTTACAAATTATAGTTAAAGAAAAATTCTATATGGTGGGTCCCTCATTTTTACATTTGTATCAAAACATGTAATTCTCCTCTTTCACCTTTTATAAAAATAAAAACACTCTCTATATTATCACACCAACTAATTTATGTTCTAAAATCTCTCAAGTCTCCTTAAATCACTCAACCGCATTAAAATTCAAAAGTTGAAAATTTTGATTCATCTGTTCTAATTGTCAACAATAAAATCCAAGTAATCTCCAATCATTTTTAATGTTTTTGTATAGTTGTTTTTCAATTTCTCCCATGGTTTAATTTTTTTAAGTTATAGTCTTGTATATCTCCATAAAATTGGTGTACTCATTCAAACCATGAATGAACAATATCCATCAAAGAGGATTACTAGAAGTATACATCTCCATGAAATAAATTTTGATGATCCTCCAGATTTTCTTTGCATTTAACTCAAGATTTTGGAAAATTAGAAGGTTTATTGCCAAATCCAAATCCACCGAGTGTAATACCTAGGAAGTTCGAAGTCCAAACAAAAGTAAATGATGTAGGAAAAAGTTGTAGGAATTTACTGGTGCAGGTTCCTACGAATTTCTATGGGCCGTAGGAAGGCAGTCGTAGGGAGACAAACTATAAGACCCCAAAAGTTGGGAAGTTGAAACCAAAGAGAATCCCTCAAAATGCTGCTTGACTTCAGGATCATGAGTCACTCTACTTAGCGTAGTCACTCCTATGACTCATAGGGATGAGTCATAGAGTGAGTCCTTGAGCCTGTTCAGGACCATTCTCATAAGAAGCTTTACGATTCAACAGGATGATTGGTAGTCTTATTGAAGAGTCATAAATTTGACTCTTAATGAAACTTTAGAGGCTTAGAATATGCATGTTTTTCAGACCTGCTGGACAACGAGTGTCTACGACCCATTAATAGTTTGATGAGTTATAAGAGTGACTCATAGGAAAGGATAAGAGGCTTTGAAATTAGGGTTTTTCTCAAACCTGCAGGATGACTCATGATGAAAAATTATAGGACTCATTACGACTCGTAGGACCCAAATTTGTAGGGTCAAATATGAAGTTTAATGAAGGGTATTTCCATCTTTTTCCAAGTTCAGTTCAATAAACCTAACTACTTTTATGGCCAAATTCAATTCCTATAATTATCCAATTCTTCAAATTACCCTCCTATTCTAATTCATTCTCCTAAATTCCTTCAGGCAAGACTATCAAATATCTCTCAAGTTTCTCCTACAATTTCAAGCTAGGGTTTCAAGTTCAATAAGGTTCCTCCTCAATTTTCGAGTTGATTTCATCAAGATATCCATGGGTTCCTTTGACCCATGGATTCCCATGTTGTCCTCAAAAGACCTCTTGAATTTCAATGACTTCTCAACCCTAGTTTTGAAGAATTTCAATGGGGTGTTTCAATTACGTTTTAAATTATTTTTAATGATCATTATAAGCATGATTCTACATCAATTATTTAATTTCAAGTCAAATTACAAATTCCCATGCATGAAGCTATTTTCAATGACGATTTACATGAATAATGATTAGGAAGTTCAATGATTTTCAAAGTACTTTCATGGTTTTCAATCATATTGACAATGTACACAAGTTATACCCTAATTTCAAGAATGAATTATGATCATGGATTACAATTATGTTCAAAATATGATTTTAATGCAAGTTATGAAAGAGGTAACTTAGGATCCTTGATTGGTGACCTAGAAACGTAATGACATCAATTATAAAAGTATGATTTATGATATTGAAAGGGTTTTACTCACATTAAAATTATGATATGAAATGATCTATTATATGAGTTTTGAAACCTATGAACAACATTATGATATATGTTAAGTATGATTACTGTGTTATGTATTCCGTGAGAGTTTACATAGTATGGAATAAATCTTGAGATGGGGGCTTGACCTACGGGGTCTTTATATTATGGCCTGGACTAGGGTTTAGCGATGGTAAGATGATCAATAATCCAAAGGATCCTAACCATGCCATATTAGCATACATTGAATTCATAAGATAAGATAAAACATAATAAAAAGAAGCGGGAGAACAATCTCAAACATGGAAGTCTAGAAATGAAACATAATCTCAAGTCACATGCCCAAACTGACTACACGAACTATTTGTCTAAACATTCCTCTTCATACAAACATATGTAGGGAATAGAACAAGCCATTATCCCCCCAAACAAAAAAAGAAACATCTCAAAATACAAACATAGTTTAGAGGTAACAAGGAAAGAAATAAACCCAATAGGTAGTCCCTGAAGCTTAAGGACTTACCAAATCAAGTTAACATGTCTTCTATCTAGCAATGAGAATGTGTAGGGAGATCACCGATCCCTATATTATAACACTATGTAGAAAAATAAAACTATGCGTTAGTACTTTGAATATACTAACTATGTGAGCAATTCAATACATGACATAAAAACAATCACATATGATCAAGGATAGAACATATATTAAGTAGATCATTTACATGTAATTGTGAATCATGAGTAAGGAAAATGTCAATTTAATAAAACCATAATGCAACCTTATGAAGAGAGCTTGTACAATGCATGGATAGTCATGAGTTATAATGAGGGATCTATTATACCCCGCACTTTTAAATCTTGAAACGTTTTCCTAGTCTTCTTGAAAGTGTCCATAAGACCCCTACTTTCCAGAAACTATCTAACAACTCTAAGGAGGGGAGAATGTGATACTTCGTAGTAGAGAAGGTTGGAAATAGAGATATAAGAATCCGGAAGTAATTGGAGGTCAAGTAATGAGTCCTAGGACTCGATTTACCTACAGAAGCTACTAACTTGGAAGTCTTACATACTTAATATATTGGAGTACGTACCAAGCTGACGTAGCATGGATTACATAGGCTCTTAAAATAAGACGAGTTTACGAACCCACAAGGAAGGGGAATAGATGACACGTGGCAGCCAATGGAGGAGTGAAATATGGCAGCACCTCAAGAAAGAAGGTGACCCACATGCTTGTGTTCAAGTAGGTGACCCACCTGCATGGGGGAGGTGGGCCCCACTTTCATGTGGCAGCCTCTCCTTGCTTGCATAGATACGGTGGCCCATTAGGGGATTGACACGTGTCCCCATTAGGGGCTGACACATGTCGCCTCCTAGGACCACCAATATACATGTATATCATGACTTAGCTTCAGTTTATACTCCAAAACTTCAGCAGCAAGTAAAAGAAAACAAACCCTAAAGTTGAGAGAAAATAGTGACGGCTTCGAGGAAAAAATAAGGTAAGTCCCAATTTTGTTCCGTAAATTAATTATATAGAGTATGACACAATGATATGGAGGTATTATTAGTATAAAATCATGGCTTGGTGCAGTACAAATCGAACAGCAGGCAGCCACGGCGTTTAAATCTTGCTAGAGAAGTTCCAAGGCGCAATTTTGGCGCGTTTTGTCCAATTTCGGGTAAGGTAAGGTCTTTCATTATAATTTGAAGTTTATGGTGTTGTTATACGGTATATTAAACACCTTTATGCTGATGTAAGTTTAATAAAAATCATGGATATGCTCGACATCCGAAATAAACTAATTGGAATCGTTATAGTTAAATTGTAGTTGAAATGAGGCGTTATGCATGTGGGGGCTGCTTATGGTCGTGTGGTGGTGTGTTGAAGGCCCTAAGAGTTTTCTAAAGGAGGTGAGGGATCTTCTGGTTGCAGCCACATGACCCCCCCTACTTCGTACGGTTAAAGGTTTTGCAAAACGGAAACGAGAAACCTTATTTTGGTATCGTAGTTTCGAGCGAGTCATTTGGAGTTTATGTTGTATATTGTTGATGTGAATTTCTTAAACATATGCTGCAGGTTGTTTTTGTTTTTTGGATTTAGGTATTAGGAGTGAAATTAGAAATTCGTGTAGGGCACATTATAGGGGAGGTGCTGCCCAATTTTCGTTAACGCCCTAACTAATTAAAGAACTAGTCGAGGAGACGAACAAGGAAATAGGTTCCATGAATACTAGGATGTAACCTATGATGTTGTAAAGTAAAGAGTGTTTGATATTAATATTACTTCCGTGTTGAATAGGTTCAAAGTACGATGAGGTAAACGTTGCAAAGAGTAAACCCGTACCAGGTATGTGAAGCTTTCTCTTGGCATATTTTTGGAATAAGTTTGTAAAGTTGTCTTTCTTCCCTTTTGGCATGTCTTAGTCTTAAGTAAATGGTTGTGAAATGAGGGGATAATTCCATTCCCAGAACTACAAGTACGCCTCATAATCCCTGTCCACAGCTTAGTATTGGAACTCCTGCAAGAATTGAGTATTGCCTGTTAAGGCTTTTACGTGTTAAAAAGTAGTGTGTGGAAGATATCTCTCCTTTCTCTTGATATGTACTTGGTATGACAATGAGATTATAATGGCATAGTTTTTCACCGAGCCCCAGGATGGGCCGGGTATGAATTATGTATATGATGACCACACGAAGGGAAGTACAGACTATATAAAGCTTATTCTCTTTCTTTTTTGGCATGTCTTAGTTGTAAGTTAAATATGGTATGAGCTCTAGAGTAATTATATTCTTAAGTATATCTTATTTACTTCTGAGTATTGAATTCCAACAATAGTTGAGTTATTTCCCTGGAAACTTCTATATGTTAAAGAGGTACCAAACGTATAGGCTCCAAGTCTTAAAGACTATATGATAACATGTGTTTCTGATGCCAGAAGCGACTTGGACTTACATATGTACATGTCTAAGGTCTCCAAGGTTGCAATTTGTATATCCCATAATGGCATTTAGAGGACACTCGAGATGACTACACTACTACTCGTGTCCTTAGGCAAAAGCTTAACTTTCTTATTCTGTTGAGTCTATGATAACGATTTAAATTGTATATAGTTACTCTCTACTCTATTCATGTATACTGTAACCCTTATTCTCCGAGTCCCAGGCCAGTTATCAGATTTTTGCAATTCACTTCATTGTCTACCGCCCCTCACTAGAGGGCCGGGTTATGTATGTATATATATATGATGATGTGTTGTAATAATGTGGTGATGGCACAGGGCCTATGATGGTTTTACATATGTATTCACCGGATCCCTAGTAGGGTCGGCTATATGGTATAATTTGAATATGCATGCTTTTGTAATTCATAGAGTACAAGTACAGGTTTCTGATTTGATATTTTATCCCCAGCTTCTCTATTTCAGATATGCTTCCAGTTGTGCTATGTTATGTTTTACATACTCAGTGTACATGTCGTACTGACCCCCTTTCTTCGGGGGGCTGTATTTCATGCCCGCAAGTACAGATACAGGTTTTAGGAGTCCGTCAGCTTAGGATTCCGCTCAGCTCAGCTGGAAGAGGCTCCATTGTATCAAAGCCTAGTTTTTTGGTAATGACCATTGATGTATAAACTTTTTTTGTTTATTCAGGGGTTCGGTAGGGGCCCTGTCCCGCCATATGTTGTCGTTAATATCTTAGAGGTCTGCGGGCATGTATATGTGGGTTATGTATATCACTTTGATTCAATTGGGTGTACATGATATATGATATATGTTATTATGTTCTGATAGCCTTGTTGGCTTGCGTGCCCTTTCATGAGGTGATAAAAATAAAAGAGGCTACAGGTTTATAAAAATGTTATTGCCCAATAGGGCTCTGATGCATAGCGTTGTATTGTTTGTAGTCCGGTTTGACTACATTTGATTTATATGCATTACATCGACTTGACCACAACTAATAGATATGTATACGGGGGTCTAAGTCGGACCCAAGTCGCGGCCTATGGGGTTGGGTCGTGATAGGATCATAAAAGATATTGCAAATTCATAAATAGTAGTAAGGATATTTAAATCATATTAAGAGTCATAAAACCATAGGTGAGAAAACATACTTTTCGATGTGGGAGACATATTAGACATCGTAAGAAATACCTTAAAAATTGAGAGAGGGATCTTATACCTCTGTGAGAGAGGCCGTTAGCCCACATAAACTATATGATCTATAACATAAAGTCCCAATGTTTAGCCATACATCGGAGGAAAGTGGGAGACTACTTACCAAGGTAGACACCTATATGCCTAAGTGTATCCACTAAGCTACATGAAGTATCTAACTACGGTGACCCTCAAACGAATCAAGCCTCTTCTATCGGTGTTTCTTTATCCTACTGTGACATGTAGTTATGGGATAATGGATCTTTCTATAGGTATCTTGCCTTTACTATGAGAGAGAATGCCTATCCCAAATTCTACTCGATGCTAGGTGAGCTCTCAACAGAATAGACAACTGATAAGACATAAACTCAAAATCATGCGGGAGGGGCCATATCTACTATCTGTCCACTCATTACTAAAGCATAGTCATAGAATATCTTCTTAATCTTATCTCATGTAATATGAGCATAAAACTTCCATCATTACATATCTTTGTTCATATAACATCTTTAGGGCCTTAGATCACCCTATCATTAACTTTATTGAAACATCATTCATAACCTCCTTTTGATATAACATCTTTAAACTCATTCAAAGATGTGGTCAAATATTCATAAAGCTTCCATTGAAATGACATGAAATCCATCATCATATCTTGTACTAGAAAATACAGTGCAAACATGAGTACATGATCAATTGAGTTGTAAATCATGATATTTACTTAACAACATGCATAATCATATACTTTATATCAACCCAAACATATTTCAAGAAGATGGAATCAATTTGAAGCTACATTGAATGTACCAATAATTCATAGCATAACCCTAAAGATCAATATAGGAAATTTATAGAAACACATTGAAATCAATATTTATAATCTTCACCAAACTTTCATAAGTGTCAATCTTGATTTATAAAAATCTTTTTGGAAAACCATTCATAGTTCATGGAAATCACCATTGGAAATAGCATTATGCTTGGGCATTAATAATTCAACATAAAATCATGCAAATAATGTAGAATCATGCTTATAATAATCATTAATAACAATTAAAAATGAAATTGAAACAACCCAATGCAGTTCATCAAAACTAGGGTTAGAAACAAATTCTTTCTTACCTTCCTCGACATGCGCAACACTATTCATGGACAATCTACTTAATGCATCAGGAACAACATTAGCTTTTATCCGGATGGTACAACACACTCATATCATAGTCCTTCAATAATTTAAGCCATCTCCTTAGCCGAAGGTTCAAGTCTTTTTGCTCAAACACAAATTATAAACTCTTATGGTCGGTAAACACATCCATATGGACACCATAAAGATAATATCCCCAAATTTTCAAAGTAAACAAAACTGCCACTAGCTCCAAGTCATGAGTTGGGTAGTTCTTTTTATGAACCTTATGTTTCCTAGAAGCATAGGCTATCACCTTACTTTGTTGCATCAAAACACAACCAAATCCTACCCTTGAAGCATCACAATACATAATAAAACCATAAGACCCTTCCGGCAAGGTCAAATTAGAGCGGTAGTGAGACCATCTTTCAACTCTTGCAAACTTTTCTCACAAGCTTCCGACCATTGGAACTTTACTTTTTTTTTAGTAAAATTAGTCAAAGGTGATGAGATCGATGAAAACCCTTACACGAGAATTTAATAATACCCAGTTAGTCCTAAGAAACTTCTAAAATTTAAACGGGACAACGGTCTAGCGCAATTCTTAACCGCCTCGGTTTTCTTAAGATAAACCATAATCCCTTCACTGAACACAAAGTGACCAAGAAAAGCCACCTTCCTTAGCCAAAAATCACACTTAACTAGGTAAATAATTACTTGTCCTTTAGATTTTGCAATACAATTGTTATACTCCGTACCTTCGCGCATTGGAACATGGTCTTAAGCCTTTTAAAAAGTGCCATGTGATCTAGATTATCTACCACACTATCAAATAACTCTAAGAAAGAAGAATGTGATACCCCACCATAGAGAAGGTTAGAAATAAGGTTATAATAGTCTGGAAGGAGTTGGAGGCCAAGTAATGAGTCTTAGGACTCGACCTACTTTCTTAATCTACCAACTAGGAAGTCTTACATATTTAAGCTACTTGAGTACACGCCGAGCTTACGTTGTAAGGATTATATAGGTTCTCAAAGTGAGATGGTAATATTAACCTACAAATAATAAATAAGTAGGTGATACACCTACTTGGACTAAGTAGGTGATGCACCTACTTGAAACATGGCAACGTCGGATGAGTACACATAGCAGCACGTGGGATAGACACATGGCTACAAGAGGGAGGCAACACATAGCAGAAGGAGGATGCGCCATATGGTATCAAGGAAAGATGACATATGGAAGTAGGTGATGCACCTGCTTGGGGTCAAGTAGGTGACACACCTTCTTTCAGTGGACCCCACCTACCACGTGGCAGCCCAGAAGAGGATGCATGGTTGCGCTGGCCTAATAAGTGCTGGACATGTGTCACCCTAAGGGATGACACATGTCACCTTCTAAATAAGCCTATATATGTATGTAATATGACTAATTTTAAGTTCTTATCACAATTATGCTTAGAACTTGAGAGAAAATTAAGGTTCAAGAGCAAGAGAGCTATGGCAGCCCAAGCCCAAGGTGAGTCTTCCAAATTCTTTCTGTGAATTACTTATCTAGGGTGTTGTTCTATCATGTTTAGGTTTTTAATAATGTAAATTACCTATTTGGGTCAGCAAGAATGGGTAACAAGCAGCCACAATGTTTCAGCCGCAATTAAAGAACTTCCGAGGTAAGTTTTGGCGAGTTTTGGCAAGGTTAGGTTCTTCCTTTCGAGTTGGAGTTAATGATGTTTTTATGGAGTATATTACATGTATTAAATGAAGTTGGAAGTAGGAAAATTTCATAAGTACACTTGATGTGAGAAACAAACTAAATTGGAGTCGTTCTAGTTAAATTGAAGTTGAGTAGTGATGTTGTGATTGTGGTGTTGTATTTGGAGATGGTTTAATGGAGTGTTTCATGTCTGGAAAGTGTTCCAAAAAGGGTGTGCTTGCTTCTAGTTTCATCCACATATCCCTTCATCCATGTGGTTAAAGGTTTTACAAAATAGAGCTAAAAACCTTATTTTGGTATCATGGTTTTGGGCGAGTTGTGTAGAACTTGTATTACATCATATTGGAGTGATTTGATTGTATAAATATGATGGTTGTTGTTGGTAATATGGATTATAATATTAGAATTTGTATAGGGCAAGTTATAGGAGAGATGCCAACCAATTTCTACTAACTTTGGAACTAGTAATAAACTAGTCGAAGGAAATGATTCCTATGGATACTTGGTTGTAGATTTTGAAATTGGAAATTGAAAGGTTATTAATCTTAGTATTACTTTCATTTTAATAGGTTAAGGAGATAATGAGGCAAACTAGATTACAGTTTCCATAAAAAGGTATGTAAAGCTATCCTTCTTTTCTCTTGGCATGTCTTAGCCATAAGTGGTTGATATATGAAATATGGGGATAATTCCATTCATTGAAACCCAAGTATGGTTCATAAATCCTATTCACTTCTTGATGTTAGAACTCCTGCAATAGTTGAGTTATTGCCTTGTAAGTCTTCTACATGACGAAAAGTAGTATAGGTAAAGCCTATCTGTCCTTTGTTTTGGAATATATTCAAGTTAAGTAATGAATGATATTAGCTAGAGGGTAAATTTACTCATAAATTCTAAGCATAATCCATGTTCCTTATTTACTTCTTGATGAAAGAACTTTTACAGTAATTGAGCTAGGGCTTCGCAAGCCTTCCATACGTTAGGAAGTGATGAGTATGTAAAGCTACCCTTCTTTTCTCTTGATATGTCTTTGACATAAGTTATGATGTTATGATGAAATGTTTATGGTACAGAGTCCCTCGATGGGCCAGGTATGGTATATGTGTATAAAGATTGGGCCGAATGTTCTTCGGCATATGTTACTATCTAAGGATCGGGTCCTACGTTCCTCAGCACATATGTATATGAAGACTACATGAAGGAAAGTAGAGAATATGTAAAGCTTATCCTCTCTTTTCTTTTAGCATGTCTTAGATGTAAGTAAAATATGATACAAACTCTGGGTAACTCCATTCCTAAGTCCTAAATGTAGTTCATGTCTCTTATTCACTTTGGGAGGTCAAACCTTCAAAGTAACTGAACTACTTCCCATAAACCCTCTATATGTTAAGAAGTAACGAGTGTGTAAGCTGCGAGTCCTAAGGACTTTGTGATGATAGGTATCTATGATTCCATAAGCCGGTAGCATTATTCTGGCACATGTCTATGGTTCCTGAGGTCCCAATTGATATAGCCCCTAATGGCATTTAGAGGGCACCTGAGATGATTACATTACTACCCTGGTCCTCAGAGGATAGCTTATTCTTCTTATCCTATTGAGTCTCAAATGAGGATTTAAATTATGTATGGTTTTTCACTATTTTGCTTGTGTATACCGTAACACTTCTATCACCGAGTCTTGGGCCGAATACATAATCATGCACAATTCACTGCATTGTCTACCAAGTCCCTCATTAAAGGACTGGGTACGCTACGTGATGACATGATAATGCAATGATATGATTTTTCACTGCGCCCCTCACTAGAGGGCCGGGTATGTATGTATATATATGATAATGTGATGTGATAAGGTGATGATGGTCTTACAGGTATGTGTTGCACTGAGTCCCTAAGGGGGCGGCTATAATATGCGATATGAGCAAGCATGATTTTATGATTCACAAGGTACATGTTCAGTGGTTCCTTGGATACCACATTTGACTCCTGAGCCTCTACTCCAACCGTGTTCTTATTTATGATATATTATGCTTTATATACTCAGTACATATGTCCAAATATTGTTTGAAAACCATGTTCATCAAGTACATGAATGCCACGGGGGCATTGTTCATACCAAATGACATAGTTAAGAAGTCATAATGGCCATACCTTGTTCTAAAAACCGTCTTAAGAATATCACACTCCCTCACCCTTATTTGGTGATAATCGAAATGGATATGAATATTAGAGAAGTAACTTGCCTCTTGCAATTGGTCAAGCAAATAATCTATCACCGAGTCCTGGGCCGGATATATAATCATGCACAATTCACTGCATTGTCTACCAAGTCCCCCATTAAAGGACCGAGTACGCTATGTGATGTCATGATAATGCAATGATATGATTTTTCACCGCGCCCCTCACTAGAGGGCCGGGTATGTATGTATATATATGATGATGTGATATGATAAGGAAATGATGGTCCTACAGGTATGTATTTTACTAAGTCCCTAAGGGGGGCGGCTATAATATGTGATATGAGCAAGCATGATTTTATGATTCACAAGGTACATGTTTAGTGGTTCCTTGGATACCACATTTGACTCCTGAGCCTCTACTCAAACCGTGTTCTCATTTATGATATGTTATGCTTTATATACTCAGTACATATGTCCAAATATTGTTTGAAAACCATGTTCATCAAGTACATGAATGCCATGGGGGAATTGTTCATACCAAATGACATAGTTAAGAAGTCATAATGGCCATACCTTATTCTAAATATCGTCTTAAGAATATCACACTCCCTCAGCCTTATTTGGTGATAATCGAAATGGATATGAATATTAGAGAAGTAACTTGCCCCTTGCAATTGGTCAAGCAAATAATCTATCCTCGGATTTGGGTATTTATTCTTGATGTTTACTTTGTTCAATTACCGGTAGTCAATACATATAGGAAGCGAACCATCCTTCTTTCTAACAAACAGAACAGGAGCACCCGATGGGGATATACTTAGCCTAATGAAACCTTTGTCTAACAAGTCTTTCAATTGATTCTTGAACTCCTTTAGTACCGCCAAAGCCTTTTTAATAAGGAGGAATATAAATAGGATGAATACTAAGAAGAAGGTCTATACCAAAGTCAATTTTCCATTCGGAAGGACTACCAGGTAGATCATCGGGAAACATATCCGAAAACGCATTAACAATGAAGACCGACTCTAGAGTAGGGGCTTCGAAATTAGAATCCCTAATCCTCACAAGATGGTAGATACAACCCTTAAAAATCATTTCCCAATCTTTAAGGCACGAAATAAACTGACCTTTAAAGACGGAGTTACTAACCTTCCATTCTAGGACCGGTTCAATAGGAAATTGGAATTGAACCACCGGGTTCTATGTTCAATAGAAGCATAGCATGCATATAGACAATTCATACCAAGGACAACATCAAATTTTATGATCTCAAACTCAACTATATCACATAGAGTAACTTTGTAGAAAACCGAAATCGTACAATTTCTATACACTATTTTAGTCACAACTGACTCAACTACGGGAGCATAAATAGAAGAAGGCTCTAACAATGTATCGGGGATAAAATCAAATATCATGAACACATAAGGGTAAAAAAAGACAAATTTGCACCCAAATCAAGTAAGGCATAAACATCATAGTGAAAGACCCACAACATACCGGTAACAACATCGGAAGTCTCCTCCACCTCTTGCCTACCATGAAGCGTAAAACTAATTATTGTATTGAACACCCTTTGGTTTCACTTGCCCTCCATGAGAAACTTGACCTTGAGGGAGAGCATATTTAAATTTACACTCCTTATCATGATGACCCGGCTTGCCACATCGGTCGCACACATTAAAACCCGCTAGACGCTCACCTTTGTGATTCTTTTCACACTTCTTAAATGTGGGGCTAACTTGGCCAATTGGAGCACCTCCTTGAGGTTTAGGGTTGAGCACCCTATCTTTGCGAAAACGTGGATTAGTAGTATTTAAAGATCCTTAAATGAAGTACCTTTGGCAAAATTGAGGAAGAGCACCACTTCCGAACCTACCATGAGAGGAATAACCATAATTGGTCCTTGACCTCTTGTACTCCCTAGCACTTCTCTCCTTAAGCTTTTGATCCTTTAATTTCTCCACATAATTCATAAGTAATCAACATAGCCATCTTACACTCCTTAGAAACCACATCCGACACACCCGTCACAAACTTGCTCATATGAAAAATTGGGTCGGGAACCATGAATGAAGCATATTTTGACAATTGAGTGAAATTGATGGCATACTTCCTTATATTCATACCACCTTGATTAAGTTTTATGTATTCTTGTGCCTCCCTCAAATCAAATGGGAAAAACCAATTAGGAAATACTTTTTTGAATTCCTCCCACGTCATGGGATCCGCCTCTCTAGGCCTCTCACTTTTCAATTGATCATAGCAAATATGATCAGCACCCTTCAATTGATAACTAGCCAACTCCACCCTCTCAACCGGGCTAACCCCCATAATCTCAAGAATCTTGTGAATGCTATCAACAAACTCTTGTGGATCCTTTCCACCTTAGAACCCCTAAAACTACAGAGGATTCATCCTTATGAAGTTGAAAACTCTTTGTGCCACCGTTCTCACACTTGGGTTCACGAAAGCAACCACCTCATAATTATCTTATGTTGTAACAGCTCGAACAAGCACTTTGAAGGTTATTTGAAACTTAACATTGGAGACTTGGTCATTCAAGGGATCGTTCGAAGCTTCTTGATCCTCTTCATCCATATTCCTTCGAGTGGTGTATCTTTATGCAGTAGTTTTCTAAAAATAGCAAAGAAAAATCATTAGAGGAAGAAACTTAGAGTACCACTCTATCGCACGACATAGATTATGAAAGAAGTGAGATTTTCCTAACACGTTTCATAGCCTTCTATTCATGGA
The DNA here is from genome assembly GCF_947179165.1 of Solanum dulcamara. Classification (NCBI taxonomy): domain Eukaryota; kingdom Viridiplantae; phylum Streptophyta; class Magnoliopsida; order Solanales; family Solanaceae; genus Solanum; species Solanum dulcamara. The sequence goes on along the minus strand of NC_077237.1, from coordinate 53,131,497 downwards.
TGTGGCATGCTTCACACTAATGAACAAGACTCTACTTAACATGGCATGTTAGACTTCCTAGAACACTCCTAAACCTTATGCTCTGATATTAAGTTTGTCAAGATCCAAACCTAGGGCCTAGATGTGACACGGCTATAGGGAACCCAAAGGGTGACAAACAACCCATCTTAGAATACACTGCATAAATAAGGTAAACAAACATGACAAGGTAAGAGGAAGAAAAAAATTCACAATTGTAAGTCTAAGAGAAAGAAATACTCAACCAATGTTCAAAGTGGACTTACATCAATTTAAAATGTCTAAGCATGCCTCTATTCTAGACTAGGTGGGGTTTTGGGACACACTCCTATCTCACCCGAATCATAAGAGAAAAATTCAAGTAAATAACATGAAATAAAAGTGATTTCCTTGATGAATGAGGACTCACCAAATATCAAAAACTAAGCCGGCCCTATCCATGAATATAAAGAGCGTGAGTATCATCCATCCCTATATTATGTGACAATGTAGGGAAAATACATTTTAGTACATAGAAGGTACTAAGTATAGAGACATGCATGAACAAGTAAGGGAACATGAGTACTATGATAATAAAATGCATGACAAACATAATGAACATGAATAAGGCTTAAAAACATTTGGAATCATATTAAAACATATAGCAGATACATCAAAACTTCACAGTAAATCTCATATCTTGCATTCAACTTGTGTGGGGTAAGAGCCTCAACTGATATCTTAAGACCAAGTAGCTAGAACATGGAATTCAATGTGACTCCCACATCGAGAGGAGAGAGGCTACTTTCAAAGGTATACTCTATGAGAACAACTTTAACTTTGTGAGCTATATGTGGATCTACTAGCTAAGACAATGAACGCAACCTACATATGCAACGTAGTTTTGAAATTTAGGTTTCTACTAGGATTCTCTTGGGTAACTAACTACTTTACCAGATAAAACCGCACATATAAGTCCTCTCGGTGCTTAGTCAATATCCCAATGAAATTTATTTATAAACACGATCATAAAAATTATAGGGACAGATAGTTACTACCTATCAATCCATCTGTATAAAACATAATAAGAGTAGCTCATTAACTTTAGAAATTCATAGGAATCAATAGCTTTGGAGAAAATTGTCCTTGTCACCATCTTTAAACTTCATGTATGTTATTGTTGTTGTATTATATAAGAATTGTACTTATCACACTATAATAACCATATTAGATCATAATTGATCATCATCATAACTTTCATCATTAAATCATAATCTCAACTTCATTCATAAAAACTTTCTTTTAAAAATCATTAAACTCATAATCAACTCATGAAAATCATCTTTAAGCTTCATAATCATAATTAAATAACTTTATGCATGGGCATTTGTAATTCAACTCAAAATAATGTAATTCATGTAGAAAAATGCTTATAATAATCATTTGTAACAATTAAAAATGAAATTGAAACAACCTAATGCAATTCATCAAAACTAGAGTTAATAGACAATTGAAAATTGAAGAAAACTTTAAGAAAAACTTGGGATTTCATGGATGAAGGAAACCGTGGATCAATCCCCATATACCTTGGTGAAATTAAATAAATATTGAAGAAGAACCTTGATGAACTTTAAACCGTAGCTTGGAATTTGAAGGAGAGCTTGAAAGGATTTGTGATCTTGCCTGAATGAATTAGAATAGAGGGAATTTTGAAGGGATGGGTATTATGGTCTTGAACTTAGACATAATTGAGTCTAGGTTCATTGAGCCGAAATTTGGGAAAAGACCATATTTCCCTTCATTAATTCTGGAATTTAAACCAACGACTTAGGTTCTACAAGTCGTACTCAATTCTACAACTCGTATACTTAAGTCATCGTATAGGCCTGATAAAACTTTTGAAAATAGAGGCCTCTGATTTTGCATCAATGAGTTATATTTACGAATGATCATCATTATTATGAGTCATCAACCTTGACATGTCTTGAAGGTCTTAGAAGAACCTGATTTTGGGGTTAGTGATCTTTTCTTATGAGTCATTGTTAAGACTCGTAAACTTACTTATGACTTGTCAAAGACATTCATCCTGTAGATTTGAAACATGCATATTTCATGGGCCTTTGATGTTTTATTATGAGTCTTCCTTACGACTCTTCAATAGGATGATGACTCATATTTTGGAGTCGTCGGAGCTCCTCCAGAGATTAGTCTTGAACAAGTTCAAAGACTACCTTTAAGACACATCTCTATGAGTCATAGGAACCTCTACGAATGGTAGAGTGAGTCGTAGTCTTGAATCCAGTAATATTTGCAGATTTTCTCTTGATTCTAACATTCTGACTTCTAGGGTCTTACAATTACGAGGGCCTTCTATAAATCATAATCACGTCTACGAGTCATCAACTTGACTCGTAGATTCTCTCTTCACTTGATTCTATTTTGAACCTCAATAACACTTCTCTGAGTCAGTCGTACGACTCGTAGAAGTACCTACAACTCATAGGTTCAGTCATCAACTTGAAGACAGTCCAAATTTCCTTGAGTTTTTCCCTCATTTCAACTTTCCAACTTTCGGATTCTTAGAATATCCCTCCTTGAGAACTTTTTTCCTTGAATGAGATTCAACTAGCATAGAGAGGACACAGAAGAGGACTAGAAACTCATCATGAATACAATTAAACATCAACACGCATAGAACATGTGATTGTCAAACTTTTAAAATCAACTTCATGAACATTCATTCTTATGAAAACATGGGAATAACTAAAACTTGAGAGTTCATAAGGATAGACATGAGAAGTTAACACTTCAACTAGCATGAAAACTCAAACACTCGGGTTATCAAGTCAATCAGATCACAAGAAATATGAAACCATTCAATCCAAACCATTTTCATAACCAAAGGAAACCCATAACATACCGGATAAAGCAGCCCAAGCCATCTCCCTTCCTTTTCTAATAGACACTATGTAATACCTCATCTTATGACCCATATCACCATACTTTATGGGCCATGCATTCTCCTTGGTGGGTCCTAAAATACCTCTACAAAAGGGGAAAGAAACGTTATTCCTTGTTAGGCCTAGGCCTTGGGGCATTAGCAAAAGGTAAACCACTATCGAGTTGTGCCCTTTTGGAGTCCCTAGATTTCTCCCTTAGTTTTTCATCGTCTATTTGATCCTCATATGTCATGAATCGAGAGATATCCATCTCCCTTACCAACATCACTATCTTACACTTTTTGGACACCAAGTCCAAAACTCCCAAAATAAATTTTCTCATCCATGTTGTAGGGTCAGTAAACATAAATGGGGCATACTTTGATAATTGGATGGACTTGAGGGCATACTCCCTCACACACATGATTCCTTGATTGAGGTTACTAAACTCTTGTATCTTGGATTCCCTCAATTCCATTGGAAAGAAGCAATAAACAAAAGCCACTTTAAAGACTTCCCAACCAATAGGACCCTCATCATGCCTCTCAGACTTCAATTGAGTATACTAAACTTGAGCAACACCTATGAGTTGGTAGGCTTTCTACTCCTCTTTCTCTTCCAAAGTCACCCCCATAATATCCACTATCTTATCCATCTTGAAAATGAACTCTTGGGGATCTTCATCAACTTTCAAAGCATGGAGCTCGGGAGGGTTCATTCTTGCAAAATCTTTTATCATTGAAGCTTGAGTAGGAGCATTAAGAGGAGAAACAACCCCTTGGTTGGTCACAACATGAGCCAGCATAGTGATGATTTTCCGGAACTCTACATGGCTAACTTTATCAGTGAGAGTATCATTATCTTGAGGGACTTTCCTTCTTAGAGGCATTTTCTAAAAATTGCAAAGGCCAATTGTTAAGAAAAGAACCTTAGGGCACAACTGTATCGCATGACATAGATCACAAAAGAAGTGAAAAATTTCCCTAAATGCCTCATAGCCTTTTATTTATAGATGTGGAGCACTTCACAACGATGAAAAAGACTCTACTTGACGCGACATGTTAGACTCCCTAGAACACTCCTAAACATTATACTTTAATATCTAGTTTGTCATGATTTGAACTAGGGCCTAGTCGTGACATGGCGATTGAGAACCCAAAGGTTCCCAATCAATCCATCTTAGAATACATTGTATTCATAAGGTAAGATAAAATATGATAAGAACAAGTAGAAGAACAATCTCAAACATGCAAGTCGAGAAATAAAATGTAATCTCAAGTCATATGCCTAAACGTACTATACTAACTCTTTGTCTAAACATGTGTATATCATACTAACATATATAGAGGCATAGAACAAGCCACTAGCTCCCCAAACAAGAAAAGAAATATCTCAAAATAGTCACACAGTTTAGAGGTAACAAGGAAAGAAATAAACTAGATCTCTAGTCCCCAAAGCATGAGGAGTTACAAATCAAGTGAACTTCTATCTAGCCACGAGAGTGTGTAGGGTGATCGTTGAGCCCTACATTATAACCCAATGTAGGAAGAAAAAAGTATGCATTAGTACTTTGAATTTTCTAAATATATGAGCAATGCAATATACGACATAAAAGCAATGTCGTATGATCAAGGCTAGAACATATAATAAGCAGACCATTTACACTTAATAGTAAATCATGAGGGAATGCCTATCCTAAGGTCCACTTGGTTCTAGGTGAGCTCTCAATAAAATAGACAAACCATAATACATAAACTAAATAACATGTAGGAGGGGCCATATCTACCATCATCCATTGTTTATTAAAGCATAGTCATAAAATATCTCCATAACCTTGTCTTATGCAATGTGAGCATAGACTTTCCATAATTACATATTTTTTCTCATAGAACATCTTTAGGGCCTTAAAACATCATTCATATCCTCCATTGGATAAAACATCTTTAAACTCATACATAGACCTTGTCAAACATTCACAAAGCTTTCGTTGAAATCACTTAAAATCCATAATCATAGCTTGTACTTGATAAAATGTTGCAAACATGAGTGCATGATCAATTGACTTAAAAATAATAAAATTTACTTAAAAATATGCTTGACCATACACTTTATATCAACCCACACATATTTCATGAAGATGACATCAATTGGAAGAAACATTAATTATACCCATAATTTAGATCATAACCCTAATGATTAATGTAGAAAATTTATAAAAACTCAATAAAATGAATATTTATAATCTTCACCAAACTCCCATAAGTTAAAAACATGATTTATAGAAATTTTCATTGGACAACCCTTTGAAACTAATCATAGTTCATGAAAATCACAAATTGAAAAATAATATTATGCATGCGAATTCATAATTCAAAATGAAATTATGCAATTAATGTAGAATCTTGCTTCTAATGATCATTAATAACAATTAAAAATTAAATTAAAACAGCTCAATGCAATTCATTTAAACTATGGTTAAAAACCAAAGAGTAGCTCATTAACTTTAGAAATTCATAGGAATCAATAGCTTTGGAGAAAATTGTCCTTGTCACCATCTTTAAACTTCATGTATGTTATTGTTGTTGTATTATATAAGAATTGTACTTATCACACTATAATAACCATATTAGATCATAATTGATCATCATCATAACTTTCATCATTAAATCATAATCTCAACTTCATTCATAAAAACTTTCTTTTAAAAATCATTAAACTCATAATCAACTCATGAAAATCATCTTTAAGCTTCATAATCATAATTAAATAGCTTTATGCATGGGCATTTGTAATTCAACTCAAAATAATGTAATTCATGTAGAAAAATGCTTATAATAATCATTTGTAACAATTAAAAATGAAATTGAAACAACCTAATGCAATTCATCAAAACTAGAGTTAATAGACAATTGAAAATTGAAGAAAACTTTAAGAAAAACTTGGGATTTCATGGATGAAGGAAACCGTGGATCAATCCCCATATACCTTGGTGAAATTAAATAAATATTGAAGAAGAACCTTGATGTACTTTAAACCGTAGCTTGGAATTTGAAGGAGAGCTTGAAAGGATTTGTGATCTTGCATGAATGAATTAGAATAGAGGGAATTTTGAAGGGATGGGTGTTATGGTCTTGAACTTAGACATAATTGAGTCTAGGTTCATTGAGCCGAAATTTGGGAAAAGACCATATTTCCCTTCATTAATTCTGGAATTTAAACCAACGACTTAGGTTCTACAAGTCGTACTCAATTCTACAACTCGTATACTTAAGTCATCGTATAGGCCTGATAAAACTTTTGAAAATAGAGGCCTCTGATTTTGCATCAATGAGTTATATTTACGAATGATCATCATTATTATGAGTCGTCAACCTTGACATGTCTTGAAGGTCTTAGAAGAACCTGATTTTGGGGTTAGTGATCTTTTCTTATGAGTCATTGTTAAGACTCGTAAACTTACTTATGACTTGTCAAAGACATTCATCCTGTAGATCTGAAACATGCATATTTCATGGGCCTTTGATGTTTTATTATGAGTCTTCCTTACGACTCTTCAATAGGATGATGACTCATATTTTGGAGTCGTCGGAGCTCCTCCAGAGATTAGTCTTGAACAAGTTCAAAGACTACCTTTAAGACACATCTCTATGAGTCATAGGAACCTCTACGAATGGTAGAGTGAGTCGTAGTCTTGAATCCAGTAATATTTGCAGATTTTCTCTTGATTCTAACATTCTGACTTCTAGGGTCTTACAATTACGAGGGCCTTCTATAAATCATAATCACGTCTACGAGTCATCAACTTGACTCGTAGATTCTCTCTTCACTTGATTCTATTTTGAACCTCAATAACACTTCTCTGAGTCAGTCGTACGACTCGTAGAAGTACCTACAACTCATAGGTTCAGTCATCAACTTGAAGACAGTCCAAATTTCCTTGAGTTTTTCCCTCATTTCAACTTTCCAACTTTCAGATTCTTAGAATATCCCTCCTTGAGAACTTTTTTCCTTGAATGAGATTCAACTAGCATAGAGAGGACACAGAAGAGGACTAGAAACTCATCATGAATACAATTAAACATCAACACGCATAGAACATGTGATTGTCAAACTTTTAAAATCAACTTCATGAACATTCATTCTTATGAAAACATGGGAATAACTAAAACTTGAGAGTTCATAAGGATAGATATGAGAAGTTAACACTTCAACTAGCATGAAAACTAAAACACTCGGGTTATCAAGTCAATCACATCACAAGAAATATGAAACCATTCAATCCAAACCATTTTCATAACCAAAGGAAACCCATAACATACCGGATAAAGCAGCCCAAGCCATCTCCCTTTCTTTTCTAATAGACACTATGCAATACCTCATCTTATGACCCATATCACCATACTTTATGGGCCATGCATTCTCGTTGGTGGGTCCTAAAATACCTCTACAAATGGGGAAAGGAACGTTATTCCTTGTTAGGCCTAGGCCTTGGGGCATTAGCAAAAGGTAAACCACTATCGAGCTGTGCCCTTTTGGAGTCCCTAGATTTCTCCCATAGTTTTTCATCTTCTATTTGATCCTCATATGTCATGAATCGAGAGATATCCATCTCCCTTACCAACATCACTATCATACACTCTTTGGACACCAAGTCCAAAACTCCCAAAATAAATTTTCTCATCCATGTTGTAGGGTCAGTAAACATAAATGGGGCATACTTTGATAATTGGATGGACTTGAGGGCATATTCCTTCACACACATAATTCCTTGATTGAGGTTACTAAACTCTTGTATCTTGGATTCCCTCAATTCCATTGGAAAGAAGCAATAAACAAAAGCCACTTTAAAGACTTCCCAACCAATAGGACCCTCATCATGCCTCTCGGACTTCAATTGAGTATACTAAACTTGAGCAACACCCATGAGTTGGTAGGCTTTCAACTCCTCTTTCTCTTCCAAAGTCACCCCCATAATATCCACTATCTTATCCACCTTGAAAATGAACTCTTGGGGATCTTCATCAACTTTCAAAGCATGGAGCTCGGGAGGGTTCATTCTTGCAAAATCTCTTATCATTGAAGCTTGAGTAGGAGCATTAAGAGGAGAAACAATCCCTTGGTTGGTCACAACATGAGCCAGCATAGTGATGATTTTCCGGAACTCTACATGGCTAACTTTATCAGTGAGAGTATCATTATCTTGAGGGACTTTCCTTCTTAAAGGCATTTTCTAAAAACTGCAAAGGCCAATTGTTAAGAAAAGAACCTTAGGGCACAACTGTATCGCATGACATAGATCACGAAAGAAGTGAAAAATTTCCCTAAAGGCCTCATAGCCTTTTATTTATAGATGTGGAGCACTTCACAACGATGAAAAAGACTCTACTTGACGCGACATGTTAGACTCCCTAGAACACTCCTAAACATTATACTTTAATATCTAGTTTGTCATGATTTGAACTAGGGCCTAGTCGTGACATGGCGATTGAGAACCCGAAGGATCCCAATCAATCCATCTTAGAATACATTGTATTCATAAGGTAAGATAAAATATGATAAGAACAAGTAGAAGAACAATCTCAAACATGCAAGTCGAGAAATAAAATGTAATCTCAAGTCATATGCCTAAACGTACTATACTAACTCTTTGTCTAAACATGTGTATATCATACTAACATATATAGAGGCATAGAACAAGCCACTAGCTCCCCAAAAAAGAAAAGAAATATATCAAAATAGTCACACAGTTTAGAGGTAACAAGGAAAGAAATAAACTAGATCTCTAGCTCTTTTTCTTCAATAAAGGTTTGGTACCCCGGACCTTATCCTCCAAGTTCGCGTAAAGCCAAGCCTGAGAAAGGAGAAGTCCTGATTCTATCAGCCACAGTCCCGACCTTTTCTCAAGCATGAGGAGTTACAAATCAAGTGAACTTCTATCTAGCCACGAGAGTGTGTAGGGTGATCGTTAAGCCCTACATTATAACCCAATGTAGGAAGAAAAAAGTATGCATTAGTACTTTGAATTTTCTAAATATATGAGCAATGCAATATACGACATAAAAGCAATGTCGTATGATCAAGGCTAGAACATATAATAAGCAGACCATTTACAGTTAATAGTAAATCATGAGGGAATGCCTATCCTAAGGTCCACTTGGTTCTAGGTGAGCTCTCAATAAAATAGACAAACCATAATACATAAACTAAATAACATGTAGGAGGGGCCATATCTACAATCGTCCATTGTTTATTAAAGCATAGTCATAAAATAGCTCCATAACCTTGTCTTATGCAATGTGAGCATAGACTTTCCATAATTACATATTTTTTCTCATAGAACATCTTTAGGGCCTTAAAACATCATTCATATCCTCCATTGGATAAAACATCTTTAAACTCATACATAGACCTTGTCAAACATTCACAAAGCTTTCGTTGAAATCACTTAAAATCCATAATCATAGCTTGTACTTGATAAAATGTTGCAAACATGAGTGCATGATCAATTGACTTAAAAATAATAAAATTTACTTAAAAATATGCTTGACCATACACTTTATATCAACCCACACATATTTCATGAAGATGACATCAATTGGAAGAAACATTAATTATACCCATAATTTAGATCATAACCCTAATGATTAATGTAGAAAATTTATAAAAACTCAATAAAATGAATATTTATAATCTTCACCAAACTCCCATAAGTTAAAAACATGATTTATAGAAATCTTCATTGGACAACCCTTTGAAACTAATCATAGTTCATGAAAATCACAAATTGAAAAATAATATTATGCATGCGAATTCATAATTCAAAATGAAATTATGCAATTAATGTAGAATCTTGCTTGTAATGATCATTAATAACAATTAAAAATTAAATTAAAACAGCTCAATGCAATTCATTTAAACTATGGTTAAAAACCAAAGAGAGCTAAGGAGAATTTTGAGGAAAATATTGGGATTGCATGGGTGAAAGGAACCTATGGATTAAATCCCACATAGATTGAGGATATCAACTCAGAATTTGAAGAGGAACCTTGTTGAACTTGAAACCTTAGATTGAGTGTGGAAGAAGACCTTGAGAGAAACATCTTTTTGCCTTAGAAAAATTTTGGTTAATGATTTGGAATAGGGGAAATTATGAAGGGTTGGGATATTTATAGGCATAGAATATTTGATCAAAATGATCTATCTTAGGTGTTAGGAGGATGGGAGATGTCCAAAGTACCCCTTATTAACTCAGGTTAGAAGACCCTATGACTGGGACTCTACGAGTCATAGAAATATTCATGAGTCATCAAAATGAGTCTTCAAACTGATGCACTAAAGTCAAGCTACCGGAAGAACAACCTTGGCCTTTACGACTCAATTCTATAAGTCATAAAGGCCTCTACGAGTTGTCAACTTGAGTCATCCTGCAAGGTCTAAGAAAGATCAGATATATGATCCTCTGATATTTTCCTACGAGTTGAGTTTATGACTCATTGAAGTTATTATAGATCATAGACCCATTTGTTTTGCAAGTCTTGGAAACCTAAAATTTCTTGAGTCTTTGAAGTTTCATTATGATGGCCTTCTACAAATTATAATAACATCTATGAGTGATCAACTTGACTCGTAGACTCTCCCCTCACTAAATTCCATTCTGAACCTCAATAGCGCATCTATGAGTCAGTCTTATGACTCGTAGGTTGAGTCATAAACTTGAAGACAGTCAAAATTTCATTGAGTTATTCCGTCATTTCAACTTTCCAATTTCCAAGGTCTTACTTTTATATTAAGTCTCTTACCTCATAACTATGTGCCACCATAGGATTTTACTTCATGTACTAGCTAGTGGATCCACATATAACATATGTTCATGAACCGCCTAGCGGGGTAGAGTCTATTTTGGCAAGTAGATTCCTATTTCTTCCATTGTATGAGGAGATATCAGGATTCGATGTTATAGCTCACGTTTTCTTATTATCGGTTATGGTTCTATCCCCCAAATGTATACTCTCTTTATATTTTTTTCGATTTCAACTATGTTTCTAATGCTTTAATCATTATGGATTTCTCATGACTTTACTTATTCTCTTTTATCATGTATGTTATTTGATCATTGCATTTTATGATTTATATTGCATGGCATGCCAACATACTTAGTACATTCAAAAGTACTAATGCATATTTATTGCCTGCATTATCTCATAATGTAGGGGTCGAGGATCACATTTCTTCTATAAGTGGTTAGTCAAGTTACCATCCGACGGAGTTTTGGTGAGTCCTTATCTATCAAGGGTGATTTATGATTTTGTTACATTTTAAAGTCTTTTGTTGTATTCATGTTAAGGGTAATGTAGAGACATGTCTTAGCCCCCACTCATCTTGATTAGTAGAGGCATCTGATGGACAAATGATGTGGAATCTATGTTTTCGTACTCCTATACTTTATGGTTCATGTTTGAGACTCATTCCAATGTTATTTCTGCTTCACTTTACCTTATGTATACTTATGGTACATCAAGAGGATTGGTTGGAGCCCTTCGACATTTCGATCGTCATGTCACGTCTAGGGCTTAGTCTGGGTCATAAAAAACTTTGTATCAGAGCACAAGGTTTAAGTTATCCTAAGAAGTCCAACATGCCATGTCAATTAGAGTCTTATTCATGGGGGTGAAGAATGCCACATCTATGACTAGGAGGGTATGAGGAGTCTTAAGAAATCCTCAGTTCTTTCATGATATATATTGTGTGATAGAGTATACTCTAAGATTCCCTCTCCCTAATGATTTTCCTTTGTGATTTTTAGAAATGCCTCCAAGAATAACACCTATGCAAAGAGTGGTCAATGCTAATAGAGCAAGCTCTTTCTTTCCCTCAAGACAATTGTCCTCTACCCGACCAAGTAACGAAGGTAGATTTTTGGACCTCTATTATCATGCTAGCCTAAGTTGTGGATATCCAAGGAGTTTTTGCTTCTCCAAATGCTCCTACTCCACCTTTTAGAGTCAGGGACTTTGAAAGCATGAACCCTCCCAAGTTCTATGGTTTGAAAGTTGGTAAGGATCCTCAAGAGTTTATTAATGAGGTTTATAAGATAGTTAGTATTATTGGGGTGATTCGGAAGAGAAATAAGAGTTGGCGGCCTGCCAACTGAAGAGTCTTTCTCAAGTTTGGTATACTCAATAGAAGTAAGAAATAGTGGATGAACATCATATTGATTGGGAAGACTTCAAGCTTATTTTCCTTGATCACTTATTCCTTCTTAATCTAAGGAAGGCATAGGTGTTGCATTTCATCAATCTTAAACAAGGAAACATGGGTAGGAGGGACTATAACATCAAGTTCACTAAGCTATCTAAGTATGCTCCTTCATTGGTTGTCGATCCTCCTGGCTTAATGAGCCAATTTATATCAGGGGTTTCTGACTTTGTTGTAATAGAATGTCGTACCACCATGCTTGTCAAGGAAATGGACATATCTCATTTTATGACTTTTTCCGAATAAATTAAAGGAGAGAAACACAAAGAGCCGAGGATAAAAGATTCCAAGAGGGCGCGGTATGAAGGTAGGTTCTCAATTACTAGGACCGGTGGTGTAAATGGCCATTATCAACAAGGCCAAGGTTCGAGAAACAAGTTTGTTAAATATAGGAGGCCATACCCTAAGAGTCAAAGTGGAGGTGTGAGTACGAGTAGCCCCACTTTTCCAACATGTGCTAAGTATGGAAAGAATCATGGAGGAAGATATTTGATGGGAATGGGATCTTGTTATGAATGTGGAAAAATAGGCCATAAGCAATCTGAGTGCCCTAGTGTTGCTAACAAATGAAGAGAAGGTCATCCTTAAGGCAAAGTTTCTCAAGGATGCCAATTGCATAAAGTTGCCCCAGCTCAACTATAAGTCGTCGAAAGTCAAAAAATTAGAACCAAGGAGAAAATTCTCAAAATTTCAAACTGGCCCATGTTAACTAGTCACTCTATGACTCGTACGAGTGAGTCGTAGAGTGAGTCCCAAGGGTTTATTCAGGACTATCCTCGGGTGAAACCCTACGAGTTAATAGGATGAGTCGTAGGAGTGTGTAGGCTTTCATGGACTTGATGAATAGAGTGTTCAAGCAATATTTTGACATGTTTGTGATTATATTCATAAATGACATTTTGGTTTACTCTAAATGAGGAAGAGCATGCTAATCACTTAAGGATTGTGTTGCAAATACTAAGGGACAAGTAATTATTTGTGAAGTTCAATAAATGTGTGTTTTGGTTGAGGGAAGTGGCTTTTCTTGGTGATATTGTGTCTAGTGAATGGATAATTGTTGATCCTAAGAAGACCAAGGTGGTGAAAAATTGGCCTAAACCATTGTCCCCTTCAGATATTAGAGGTTTCTTAGGACTAACTGGATACTATAGTATATTTATGGAATGATTCTGATCGATCTCATCACCTTTAACTAAGTTGACTCAAAAGAAGGTGAAGTTTCAATAGTCGAAATCTTTTGAGAAGAGTTTTCAAGAGTTGAAAGATCATCTCACTACCACTTCTATTTTGACCTGGCCGGAAGGGTCCGATGGTTTCGTGGTATATTTTCAAACTTCAAGGGTTGGTCTTGGTTGTGTTTTGATGCAACATGGTAAGGTAATAATCTATGCCTCTAGGCAACGTAAGGTGCATAAATAGAAATATCAAACTCGTGATTTAGTTTTTATAGCAGTTGTGTTTGCTTTGAAGATTTGGAGACACTATCTTTATGGTGTCCATGTGGATGTGTTTACTAACCATAAGATTTTATAATGCGTGTTTAAGCAAAAGGTCTTGAACGTTCGGCAAAGGAGATGGCTTGAATTATTGAAGGTTCATGACATAAGTGTGTTATACCATCCGGGTAAAGAAATATTTTTGCCGATGAACTTAGTAGATTGTCCATAAGTAGTGCTGCGCATTTTGAAGAAGGTAAGAAAGAATTGATTAAAGAGGTTCATAGATTGGCATGTTTAGGTGTTGGATTGGTTGACTCCAATGGTGGAGGTATTCTTGTGCATAATGGTTTGAAATTGTCTCTTGTAATGGATGTTAAGGCCAAACAAGACCAAGATCCAATGTTGGTTGAGTTAAAGAAGTCGATTGTGAAAAAAGTCATTAAGGCTTTCTTTCAAAGGGGGGATGCGGTGAAAAATTACCAAGGCCCTTTGTGTGTACCTAATGTGGATGGGTTAAGAGAGTTGATATTGAATAAGGCCCATAATTATCCATATTCAATTCATCGGGGTTCAAAAAAGATATATCGTGAATTGAGGGAAGTGTATTGGTGGAATGGCATGAAGAAGGACATAGCATAATTTGTGGATAAGTGTCCTAATTGCCAAAAAGTTAAAGTGGAGCATCAAATAATGAGAGGTTTAGCCCAAGATATTGAAATTTCTACTTGGAAAAGGGAAGATGTGAATATGGACTTTGTGACATGTTTGTCTAATACTAAGAAACAATATGATTCCATTTGGGTTGTTGTGGATCGAATGACTAAATCGGATCATTTTCCACCGGTTAAGACTTCTTATGGTGGCGAAGACTATGCTAAGTTGTATGTTCGTGAATTGGTAAGACTTTATGGTGTTCCCTTGTCAAATATATTGGATCGAGGTACATAATTCACTTCACACTTTTGGAGGTCATTTTAGAAGGGTCTCGGTACAAAGGTTAAGTTAAGTACTAATATGTCGCCAAAATACGACATTTATGATAATCAAAACAATGAGTTATTGTTAGTTCTTAAGGGCATTTTGTTAGTTCGATATGCGTTTTTAGTTAGTTTTTAGAAAAATTGAAGCATGCTTGGGTTGATGGTATTTGGCATGGTTTATGTGGAAATTTGATTGATCTTGCAGGATGTTGGTAGCTTGGTGATAAGAGGAGGTCAGAAATTCTAAGTTGACTTGAGTTTGGCAAGGTTTTGCGATAACTTGAAAGGAGATCTCAAAGAATGAAATTCACTGGAACTTGAAGGACCTTGGTATGCGTGTTTAAAGATTAAATCATCATGTTTTGATCAGGTATGCACACCAAGACAGTCACCATGGGCCGTGGTGTGAAATATTGGCCGTGAAGGAAATCCCCCATCCGTGAAGAATGCAACCAAGAGAAGGAAGCCAGCTTTTGGGATAATGCATGGATGATGCCCATCCACCATGAGCCTTGGTGATAACAACTGGCTATGGTAGGTACGGTAGTGAAGAGGCATCCATCAAAATTCAAAGGAAATAAGTAGCAATGGCAAGGCAGTCACCAAGAGCCAAAGCAAGGAGAAACATGGCCAAGGCAACCACCAAGAGCCTTACCACAAGCCGTGGTCCTCACCACTGACCGTGGTGGGACATCCAACAATAAAAGGAAAAGTCAATCACCAAGGAAGGCCACCACTAGCCATGGTTCCCACCACTGGCCGTGGTGGCTCCTGTCCAGAGAAATCCAAAGTACATCAAGTTTGCTTTTTCTAGTTGGTTTAGGACTATTTTTAGACTTCTACAAATACCTTATTTTGTTCTAGGTTTAGGGAGACCCTCTCCCACATTTTCCCTACTATTTGAGGGGTCTTATATACGACCTAAAATATTTTTTTGATTCAGTTTTTCATCAACAACACATGCTGGGCAGTAGTTAATGGAACAACGCAACAACTTATGTTTCTTGGCAATCTTTGGAGACTTGAATCAAGTATTGCTTGCTAGTTTGCTTTGTTTGATTCTTTTGTTTATTTTCTATCACTTTGTAAATATTTTATCATGAATTATAATCAAGTTCTTTTTTCTTTACTTATAATTATGCATAGCTAGTCCCACAATTAGGGTTGTGGGAACCGTGATGACTAAATTAAAATTGGCAAAAGTAGGATTGATATTAGTGATTTGTTTTTGCATGTATTGTGATTTCTTCATTCAAAAGTCTTTCTTAGTGAGTGCATGCATTAATAACTTTCCTTTATTCATTGCTTTCTTGGGAGGAAGGTAGTGATTAGGAAAAGAATTTCACAACAGATATTGGAGGAATCTCGCTTCAAAAGAAGGGATAAACTTTGTCTAAGCTACTTGAGACTGGGAGGAGATAGTACTCTGGGATCCAGGGCGAGGATTAGTAAAGTATACATTCTAAGACCAGGAGTAGATGAATGAAATATGTCTTAGAAGGTCTGGGAGGTGAATTAGATGTTATCTAACTCGCTAGATTTTGCACGCAATATAATAAAAAATATCATGAATACGATTAGCCTATTAACTAACAAGTAATGAGGAACACAATCCTATTCTAGTCTTCCTATTATTTACAACCTTAATCTTATTTACTTTTATTTGCATTTTTACTTATTCTAAACTAAAACCAAAACCCTTACTTTTATGCAAGTTTATTTCCCGGAAGTAGCAACTACGACTGAATGTTGATAGTTAATAGAATTTGTTTCAACCTATTCACTGTGGGTTCGACCCCGACTCTTAGTTGTTAAACTATACTGCTAACGATCGTCTATATCTCTTTGGAGAGGTATAATTGGGCGTTATCAAAATGACGTCGTTGCTGGGGAATTCGATTTTGAAATAATCTATTAGTGAGCATTTTAGGTTGTAGTTTTATTTCCCAGTTTTACTATTTGTTTTTGTTTTATTTTTCTTTTTGTTTTTTTTCATTACTACAAGGCTCAGGTTAGTGCAAAAACCATGAGAAAACTTGATGAATGTCACGACCCAACTCCGTGGGCCGCAACTGGGGTTCGACCTGGACCCCCATATAATTAACTATCAGATGTAACAATCAATATAAGAACTATAAATAAGAACCCTAGTGGGTCATAGCATTTTCATAGACCTGTAGCCTCTTTCATTTGTATCTTGTCATAAAAGGGCGTGCAAGCCGACAAGACTGCCATAGTATCTTGATATTTATAATACATCACATAGACATAACTGAACAGAACTTACACGTATAACCACACACACGTATAACCACACACATGTCTACAGACCTCTAAGAGTATTAACAGTAACATATGGCAGGATAGGGCCCCTACCATATCCCTGAACAAACAAATATATACATTAGAAGGTCAGCACTAAAAGCTAGGCTCTACAACAGTGGAGAAATTTCGACATAGCTAAGTGGAAATCCTAAGCTGGTGGATCCCTAAAATCAACATCTATACCTGCAGGCATGAAACGCAGCCTTCCGAGAAAATAGGGTTCAGTACGATATATGTACTGAGTATATAAAGTATAAAACATCATAACTGAGACAACAGCTGCAATAGGGATGCAGGAGGCAAGTATAACATTTAGCCATCTATCGTACTTGCATTTTATAAAATAAAGGCATACATGCTATCATCACGTACTGTATTCGGCCCGTTCGGGGACTTATGTAATAAATACATCTTTTTGTCACCATAAGAACATATATACCATTAGTGTCGTGGAACGTACAGCCCGATCTATGTATATACAAAGTACATGCCAAAGAACGACGGTCCAATCCACATATCTTATAATAATGCCGAGGAATGATGGCCTGATCCGTATATCGTATAATAATGCCGAAGAACGATGGCCCGATCCGTATATAATGTAATAATGTCGAGGAATGACGGTCCGATCCATATATTGTGTAACAATGCTGAGGTACGACGGCCCGATTCATAAACAACACAATATGTCATGGAACGTACGGCCCAATCCTTACGTAGTAAAATATGCTGAGGTACATTTGGCCTGATCCATATATATCATAATGCATATAAGTGCACATAAAACTCTATAACATATCAAACATCCCTTAGATATCACCATAAAGCATGTTCAAGAGCCCCTAGGTATAGGAGCTTACACATCCTAACAATATTCAACCTATAGTAGGCTCAAGGGACATAGTTTAACTACTTCAAGGCCCTTATCATTCAAAAGTGAGTACAAGTCATGAGCTACATCCAAAACCTATAAATGGAGCAATCTCTAAATCTATGTTCTATAGTACCTATACTCCAGTCTTCCTAGAAGTAGGAAAAGACAAGCTTTACATGTACCACTTTCTATCACATGGAAGACTTGAAAAGTAATGACTCAACTTGTTACAAGAGTTCTAATCAGTAGGAAGTGAACAAGAGCCTTAAATCATACTCAGAGTTTTAAGAGTGGAATAATTCCCAATTTCCTATACATAATACTTACATCTAAGTCATGCCAAAAGAGAAGAAAGGGTAGCTTCACATACTCATCCCTTTCTAACGTATGAAAGGCTTGAGAAGCCCTAGTTCGATTACTTTAAGAGTGCTTTCATTAAGGAATACATTAGAACTGTGAATTACACTTGGTATTTATGAGTAGATTAACCCTCAAGTTTATATCATTCACTATTTAACTTGAATACATGCCAAAATAAGGAAACGCTAACTTTACAAACACTACTTTTCAGCATATAGAAGACTTGAGGTATGAGAACTTAACTACATTAAGAGTCTTAACATTCAGAAGTGAGCACGAATTATTAATCATGAATTATGTTTAGAGATCATGAATAGAATTACCCCAGGCTTCATACACATATCATTTGTCACTTAAATCTAAGACATGCCCAAAAGAAAAGAGAGACAAACTTTAAATACCTCTTACGGGTTACTCTTTATCCCGTTCACCTCGTCGTTCCTTGAACCTAGGTAACATGAAAGTATGAAAGTATCAAAAACCCTTATATTTCCAGAATCTTAGGTTACATATGATTATTCATAGAACTCAACCCATCGCTCTCCTTCTCGACTAGTTCCTTAACTAGTTAAGGAGTTAACGAAAATCGGACAGCACCTCCCCTATAATATGCCCTATCTGAATTTCCAATTACACTCCTAATAAATACATCCAACCAACAACAGCAAACTGAGGCACATGTATAAGCATTTCACACCAACATAATACAACACAACTGCAAATGACTCGCTCGAAACCACGACAACGAAATAGGGTTTCTAGTTTCCATTTTGCAAAAACTTTAACTATACAAAATGGAGGGTTGGGTGGATGAAACCAGCAGATACACACCCATTTTAGAATACTTTTAGTCCCTGCAACACAACACCACACACCGAAACCACGCACAATACCTCATTTCGACTATATTTTAACTATAGCGACTCCAATTTAGCTTGTTTGAAGCGTTAAGCATTTATATGGAATTTTTTCACTTACAGACACCTAAAAGTATCATAATACACTCCATAACCACCCCATAAAGTCCAAATTTAAAGGAGAAACCTTACCTTACACGAAATTGGCCAAAACTTGCCAAATCGCACCTCGGAAACTCTTCAAACTTGCTGAAATTGCGCGGACTGCTTGTTATCCATTTGTTGCTGCTAAAAGAAATGATTTTACATTATTAACACCTTCATATAATTTCCAAACCCTTACCAAAACATTTTCTAATAGAACCAAGCCATAACTTAACATACGGCTTCGCAAACTTGCTGAAAATTACTTCGGAAGCTCCTTAACATGCTGAATGTTGCGGGCTATTCACGTCACTTCTTTGATGCCCCAAATATTAATTTTACGCTATTAAAAACTTTCATGTATCCATGGGATACCTTGAATAATTAGTTCACGAAACGAAATCGGGTCTTACCCTTTTTTTTTCTCCTAGCTGTCACCCTTTTCTCCTTAGCTTTAGGGTTTTTGTTTCTAAGCTTTGCTGAAGTTTTTTTTGGATAAGGAACTGAATTATGTATCAGGTAATACATATGTATATATTGTCTTAGGACATGACACGTGGCAGCCCCCTAGGGGTGACATGTGGCAGCCCCTTAGGGTGCCACCTCATCCGAACTTCCAACCCAAAGCTGCCACATGGCAGCGTGGGGTCCATCCCAAGTAGGTGATTCACCTACTTGCTTCAATTAGGTGCGTAGTCTCCTTATTTCTCTTCCGTAGTTTTATAATCTTGTCTCACTTTAAGATCCTATGTGTTCCTTGCTACTTAAGCTCGATGTGTACTCAAGTAGCTTAGGTATGTAGGATATCCAAAGTGATAAATTACCCAAGTAAGTCGAGTCCTACAACTCACTACTTTTCCTCCAACTCTTTCCAGATTCTCATAGCCCTATTTCCAACCGTTACTACTTGGGTGTAACTTCATAGATAACATGGATCCCGTGGTAATCTTTTAGAAAAAAAACATTCACCAATGTAAAAAAGTGTGGGGCATAATAATGAAGTCTCAGTAATCAAGTACATTACGTCGTGCTGCGATATTAAATCAAGCGCTTCATGAGAGAAAACCTGTGTGGATACTTGATGAAGTCTAAGTAGTCAGGTAACCTACTACTGATACCTAGGGTATCGCATGTATGATCACTTCCCTTATTTTCAATTTTAGAGTTTTTGAGTTTATTAGGGACAATGCACAAATTTTAGTGGGGAGTGGGGCATCGTGAAATCCTTTGGAATTTTTCTTTCCATGATTCTTTACTCTGAAGGTCTATTATCTAGTAGATCTAACATGTTTAGGTTGTTTGTGTGGATATGAGTACCTATAGAAGTTTTTAGTAGCCTGTGAAAGTAAAAAAATGGCCTATTTTAAAATTTTCTGAAAAAATAAGTGATTGAATCCCAAATGTTATAGATAATTTGCTAGGATTTTTGTAATGTTGTACATGGTAATTTTCTAGTTATGACTATGTTGACTAATGCTAAATAGTATAAGATCAGTTCCATGTGTGTGCGCTAAACTTGCGTAGTTTGATAGATGCATTTGTAAGGTAGAACTTGCCTGGTTAGTCTCATTGAAACAATTGCATAGCTAGATTAGGACAGGATCATAGGACGTTGTTGATAATGAGTCACTTAGCATAAATTTAACCAACTAAATAAAATTGTATCCTTTGAACCGAAAGTTTGTGCTTTAATGAACCTTTTCTCTGATTAACCAAAATTCACCTTCCCTTGCTATCTGTGAATCCAAATTTTATCCCTTGTCCCTCCAAGAACATTAGGACAAAAGCCTAAGTTGAAGGTGGCTACTATAAGGAGAATTAGTTTTGTTAACCTTTATCTTGGACCTGGTCCATCCTAGATGATTATGTACTTCAACTCAAGCCAAAAGCCTAAGGTTAGGGTGGCTACCATAAGGTAAGCAGAAATGTTAGGGTATGAAAATAATGGTGGGGAGAGAAGAAAAGAAAAGCATAGGTTGAGGTCGCAAGTGAAAAAGAAAATAAGTAGAAAAGTGAGTCATTTGGAGGGTTGAAAATAATTAACTAAGCCAAAGTAGCATTTGGAGGGGCAAACTAGTAACTTTTATCCTAAATGTATCCTACCTAAGCCCGATCATACGCTATAAGCCTAAAAATTCCTATTGTGATCCTAAAAAGGTTATTCAAGAGTTGAAGTGTTGAAAATAAGGGCAAGCCTATGGTCTTTATTTTTGCATTGTTTGAACTTCTTTTGAGAGTGCGAGTAATCTTGTTCCAGTCTATGGTTTTGTTATGTAGAGTGTGTGAGAGACATATTTGTAGTGAGGTCACTTTGATTGTGTTATTTGGTTCTTACATTGACTGGTGTATGACTATTTACATTGATTTGTTTAAGATATGAATAGTAAAATATCATGAAGTAATCCTAGAAAGTGGCTAGAACATGCGTGCATTGCATGAGGGTAGTTGGGCATGAGTTTATGTTGTAGGACTGCTATATGTTTCCTATAATTTTCTTGTATTTGGACGTCGTTTGATTTGAGATTTTCTTATTGCTTAAGGACAAGCAAGAATTCTAAGTTGATGGTGTTGATTTGTTGCCAAAATATTATATTTATGACACTCAAAATAAGGAGTTATTGTTAGTTCTTAAGCGCATTTTATTAGTTTGATATGTGTTTTTAATTAATTTTCAGGAAAATTGAAGCACTCTTAGGTTGATGGTATTTGGCATGGTTTATGTAGAATTTTGATTGATCTTGGAGGATGTTGGTAGCTTTATGGTGAGACGAGGTCAAAAGGAACGCAAAATATGCAAGAAGTTCTAAGTTGACTTGAGTTTTGCAAGGCGTCGCGATAACTTGAAAGGAGAACTCAAAGAACGAACTTCACTGGAATTTGAAGGACCTTGAAATGGGTGTTGGGAGATTAAATCATCATGTTTTTCCCAATTATGTACACCAAGATAGCCACCATGAGCCGTGGTGTGAAATACTAGCCTTGAAAAAAAGCCCCTATCCGTGAAGTATGTAGCCAAGAGAAGGTGGCCAGCTTTTGGGCTAAGGCATGGACAACGCCTATCCACCATGAGCCGTGTGCTTACCAAGGTTCGTTAGTGAAAAGGAATAAATAAATATGTAAAAGCATAAAGTGGATAAGGCAAGGAAATCACCAATAGCCAATGCAAGGAGAACCATGGCCAAGGCAACTACCAAGAGCCTCACCACGAGCTGTGGCCCTCACCACTAGTCGTGGTGTGGGACATGGTGGGATTTCCATCCATAAAAGTCTAATTAAATCACCAAGGAAATCCACCACGATCCACGGTTCCCACAACAAGCCGTGGTGGCTCCCATCCAGAACAATCCAAAGTGCAACAAGTTTCCTTTTCCTAGTTGGTTTAGGACTAGTTTTAGACTTCTATAAATATCTTATTTTGTTCTAGGTTTAGGGAGCCCCTCTCCCACTTTTTCCCTACTGTTTGATGGGTATTATACATGACCTAAACTATATTTTTGAGTCATTTTTCATTGAAAACACACGTTGGGCAGTAGCTAAAGGAATAAAGCGATGACTTATGTTTCTTCGCTATCTTTGGAGACTTGTATCAAGTTTTTCTTACTACTTTGCTTTTTTTGATTGTTGTGTTGATTTTCTATAACTTTGTAAGTATTGTTTCACGAATTATACACAAGTTCTTGTTGCTTTACTTATAATTATGCATAGCTAGTCCCACAGCTAGGGTTGTGGGAACCATGACAACATAACTAAAATAGGCGAAGTTATGAGTGATATTCGTTATTTGGTTTTCAATGTACTATGATTTTTTCATTCAAAAGTCTTTTTTAGTGAGTTTACACATTAAGAACTTGCCCTTATTCATTGCTTTCCCATGTGGGAGGTAGTTATTAGGAATAGAATTTCACAACAAAAATTTGAAAATTCTATCTTTGAAAGAAGGGATAAACTTCATCTAATTTTTTTGATACTGGCAGGAGATGAATGAAATAAGTCTAAGAGGGAACAGGAGGTGAATTAGATGTTACCTAAGTTTCTAGATTTTTCGTGCATTACAGTGAATGATATCATGAATACGATTAGCCTATTAACTAAAAAGTCATGGGGAACATAATCCTAGTCTAGTCTTCTTCCTATTGTTTACAACCTTAATCTTATTTATTTGTCTTTGTATTTTTACTTATTCTAAACTAAAACTAAAACCCCTACTTTTACTTTATGCAAGTTTGTTTTTGGGAAGTAGCAACTACGACTGAATAATGATATCTAATAGAACTTGTTTCAACCTATTTCCTATGGGTTCGACCCCGAGTTGGATAAAATATACTGCTAACAATAGTCTATATCTCTTTCGAGAGGTTTAATTGAGGTTTATCAAGTACCACCTTCTATCCTTAAATCAACAGCCAAGCCAAAAAAATGATTCAAACTTTAGAGGATATGTTGAGGGCGTGCGTTATTGATTTTAAAGGAAGTTGGGAGGAATATTTTGCATTAATTAAGTTTTCCTATTATAATGGTTATTATTCTAGCATCCATATGGCTCCTTTTGAATCAATATCTGGGAGAAGATATAGATCCCTGGTTGGATGGTTTGAAGTAGGTAAGATGGCTCTGTTTGTCCTAGATTTGGTTATAGATGGATTGGAGAAAGTCAGACTCATAAGGGAGATGTTGAAGATGGATCCAAATCGTCAAAATACCTCTTTCGATATCAGGAAAAGAGAGCTCAAATTTGAGGTGGATGATTGGGTCTATTTAAAGGTTTCATGCATGAAGGGTGTAATGCGTTGTGGAAAGAATGAGAAATTAAGTCCTAGGTAAGTTGGACCTTATAAGATATTGCAACGTGTTGGAAAGGTGTCCTATAAGTTATATTTGCCACTTGAGATTTCTATGGTTCACCTGGTGTGTCATGTATTTATGTTGATGATGTTCGTGGGTGATCAAAATTCCATTGTCCCATTGGAAGATATAAGTGTTCAAGATAATTTTACTTATGAAGAAGTTCTGGTGGAAATATTAGACCGTCAAGTTAAAAGTTAAGGAACAAAGAAGTTGTGTCCGTATAAATGTTATGGAGGAATCAACAAGTAGAAAGTGCTACCTGGAAAGCAGAGGCGGATATGAAAAAATGATACCCGTACCTCTTTTCTTCTACTCAAGCCTAATGTGATAATTTGCTCTTATTCAAGTTAATTTAACTCTTACATATTCAGTTCCTCCTATGTCATTCATATGCGTGCATGTTAATGCAAGTGGATTTCTATGTCATGATTTTCTGTTAAATTGAAGTTTTCATGTTCCATTCATTTTAAGGTGTGATTATGTTCATATTGGGTTGCTAGTCTCTTTCTGTGTCCTTCGTATGATAAATTAACCTCATTTGAGGAAGAACGTTCCCAAGGGGGATATATTTTAAGACCTTGGAAGTCGAAGAGTTAGAACCTAAAAGGAATCCTTAAAATTTTGCCTGACTTCAGCCTTATGAATCACTCTACGACTCGAAGACAGTCTTACGACTCATAGGAAAGAGTCATGGAGTGACCCTTAGCAATTGATCATGACCAAACTCAAAGAAAGGTCTTATGACTCATATTTATGATTTTCAATCACTTAGACAACCCGTAGACACAAATCATAATCTAACTTCAGAGGCAATGTTTTAGAGGTCTCTCATGGTCAAGTTTATGATTTGCCACAACGAGTCATAGAAGATGTTACGAGTAATAGGAATGACTCATAACCAAACTTCAGAGACCCTTAGAATTTGCAAGTTTTGGAACCTGCAGGATGAGTCCAAATGACAACTCGTGGATAAGTTGACGCATTGCAAACATCAGAGACCTGAATTTCAGGCCTTTTCCTAAGCCCCAGGATGAGTCATTTTGATGACTCATCAATCCTTGTACGACCTGTAGAAAGGGTCTCGTTCATCAAAAATCCAAAGTTTAATGAGGGTTAATTATGTCGTTTCCAAAGTTTGGTTCAATACACCTAGACAATTTTATGGCCAAGTTTAAAGTCTATATATATTCAATCCTTCAAATTCCCCTCCTATTCAATTCATTCTTCTAAAATTTCTCTAAGGCAGAAACAAAGTCTCTCAAGATTTCTTCTTCAACCTACAAGATAGGGTTCCACATTCTTCAAGGTTCTTCTTCAATTCTTAGTGAATTCAATCAAGGTATGTAGGAATTGATTCGTGGGCCCTTTTGACCAATGGAGTCCCAAGATTTTCTTAAAGTTTCTTTCAATTTCAATCGAATTATGAACCCTAATTTTGATGAATTACGTTGGGCTAATGTAATTCAATTTTTAGGTGTTAGCAAGTATCATTATATGTATGTTTTCATATGAATTACATGATTTTAACTTGAATTATGAATGCCCATGCATAAAGCTATTTCCAAGTTATGATTATAAAGTTAAAGATGATTTTCATGAATTAATTATGAGTTCAATGATTTTCAATGAAAGTTCTATGATTTAAAGTGGAGACTATGATTTTATGATGAAAGTTATGATGATGATCAAAGTTAAGATCAAACATATTATTATGGTGCACCACAGCACCTGATACAGAAGATCCTTAATTTTCATATCAAGTATCAACATGACCATCCAGATACAGCTTGCTGGAGGTTGACCTAAGAGGGAAAATTCACTTGTGCTTCAGCTTGGAACTAGATCAGGCAAAAAAGGAATAAAACCATGATTGATAATAATTTATGGAACAAGAATATCCCTTTCAAGATATCTTTTCATGTTTGGAGAACACTCAGAAGCAAGTTGCCCACAAATGAAAGTATTGAACACTTTGGTCATGCACCTATTCAGTGTTCTTGTTGTTACAGGCCAGGATGGGATAATATAGATCACATATTTACCTTTGGACACATGGTTAGACACATATGAAAGTATTTTTCTGATTGTTAGGGTATATAACACAACAGCAGTCCTCTGAGGGGAAATTTAATGAAATGGTGGCTGGCTAAACCAAATAATGAAGTCCATAAACTCTTATTGCAAGCTACTCCTATATTTATTTGTTGGAAACTCTGGAAGAACAGATGTACTAGCAAATATGGAGGCAAAAAGTCAAGCAGTACAAGAGGGAAGTTTTCAGTCATCAAAGAACTATATTTGCTAATCTTCACAGCATTCCCCTACCTTAGCTGGCCAAGTGACTGGAAGGAGCGAATATTTATGGTGGAAATATGCAGCCATAAACTGAAAATCACAAAAATTAGTTGGCATAGACCTGCCTACAATTTGGTTAAGTTTAACACTGATGGAAGTGCTTTGGATAATACTGGAAGAATTAGAGCTGGGGGCATCCTAAGAGATCATAAAGGAAAACTCCTATATGTTTTTGCTGCACTGCTTGGAGTTGGTTCTAACAACCAAGGTGAGGTGCAGGCTGCATTAATGGGTATTACTTGGTGCATTCAACATGGCTACAACAGGGTCCTATTGAAGGTTAATTGTGAATTACTTGTGAAATGGCTAAAACAAGAAATCACACCATCCTGGACCATCAGGAACTATATCACAGACTTGTAGGAGCTGATCATAATGCTGGATCTTTTTCAATGTAAACACATTTATAGGGAAGCTAACTTTGTTGCAGATACACTTTCCAAACATAGTTATAGTGTAGGTAGCATGGTTCAATTCTACAATCCTCACCAGCTTCCTAAGAAAACAAGAGGATACTACATATTGAACAAAATGGGGATGGCAAACTTTAGGAGGACAAAACTGAAGAGGATCAAATAACCTCCTCGATTTGTATACCATTAATTGTATTACATAACTCCTTATGTATAAATTCATAGGTTGGAGTTTTATAAAGGGGAGAGTCTCCCTTGTTTATTGTCTTCCTAGAATAATCAACTTACCCCTAGAGGTAGGTATTAAAGTAAATAGCTTCTTATTTTTTTGATTATGCAGGTACCTACAGAGCTGGAACATATAAGCCAACAATTGCAGGCAATTTCTAGTTAATTTCTTGGCATAACAGATGCAAAAGGGAACTAGGGACAACCTGGAGGTTATTTTGGAGATGCAAGAATGCTGTAGAGAATCAACATAGAAACCAACAATGTGATCCTTTTCTTTATTTGGTTATCTGGTACAGAACTACAACAACAAAATAGGATACTTAGGATGCAAAACTGTAGCAGCTTGGAGTCCAGTGTTGGAGTTGCAGCAGCTAAACCTGGATTTTACAACAATAGCAGTAGTAGTTGCTAGAAAACCATCCACAGTCAACAACACTCAATAATCTGCAGCCTGCAACACATTTAAAAATGATTCCAAATGTTGTAGGCTGTATTAATTCCAACATTTATTTAGCTCAAGAAGTTATAGCTTGAACGGATAATTGAGGACGTTAGTCAAGAAACCTTGAAAAAAGGTTGCTGACTTAAGAAATTTTATATACAGACCTGCAGCACCATGTACTTTCTTGCATGATGCACTCGCATTGCATGGACAAACGCGGTATGAAAAGATTAAGAAGAACGACAATGACATAAACGTCCATAGAAATTGGAAGTTTTGTATACTTGCTCTAATTTAATTTAACTATGTATTGAACGTAGCTTAATTGAATAGGACTAGTGTAGGTTTTTTTCTTATATTTACATGGAAGGAGAGAGTCTCCCTCATTTACGTCTTTTCTTAATCGCATTGTATTGAGAAGAGTCCTCTCATAGGTTTATCACTTTCTATCTAGTATTGGGGATGAGTTGGCTGACCTTAGTAGGTTAGCTGACTTATGAACCACCTTAAGTTTGGAGGTACAGTTTATGTCCCCCTCCATGTATTTTTTATGTTTTTTATGTAAAAAAAATATTATTATGGTGTGATAAGTTCAATTCTCACAAAATCATGTTATAAGATTGTGATAAGGACAATTCTCACCGAAGTAATGTATTCCTATGAATCATTCAGTTGAGCTATTCCTAATATGTTTAAAAGATGGATTGATAGAAAGTTACTATCTTTCCCTATTATGTTATGATCATGTTTTTATGAGTTTTCGCTGGGATATTGACAAAGCAACTAGAGGGCTTCTAGGTGGGGTTCGGTCCAGTAACTTAGTTACCTAAGGGTATCCTACTAGCAACCTAAAGTCCCAAACTACATTTCCTATGTAGGATAGCCTTCATGGCTTTGCTACTTAATTTGCATATAGCACAATTGAGTTGAGATGAGTAACGTAATGGAGTATTCCCTCGAAAGGTACCCTCCCCCATTTTGATGAGGGTTCCATCGGATTCTATGTAATAGATCGCATGATCTTAAATGTCGGTTAAGTGTCTTAACCCATACAAGTTGAATATCAAGTTATGAGTTTATGATAAAGTTTTATGATATGCATTGACGATTAGTTTCATATGTTTTAAATTCTTTAAAGATTCATATTCATTATAATTAATCATGCATTATATGACATATTATTCACGGTCCTTTACTTGTTCATGCATACCTCACATACTTAGTGTATTCAAAAGTACTAATGCATATTTTGCCTACATTATTTCATAATGTAGAGGCAGACCACTTCACGGCCAACCTATTCGTGGCTAGAGTTGATTAGATATCAAGAGTTAGAGAGTCCTTATCTTATCGTGGGAAATGACTTTGTTTCTTATTTCTATTAATTAACTTTATTCAATTGTTAGGGTGCGATAAGAGATTGTCCTAAGATCCCATCAAATATTAGACTAAAGGAATATTTGGACGTTATATGATGTAGTCCAGATTGGACATCCTTGAATTTTTATCCATTAGTCCCATCCCCTTCGAGTTGATTAGTTCCACTTATTTCAATATGTTTTTTTACCTTTTGAATACAATGTATTCTTAGATTGCTTAGTTGGAGTCCCTTGCATCCAGATCCTATTGTCGCGGCTTTGCCCTAGTTCGCGTTGTGACACTCTTCATGGTAGATAAGATTTAGAAGAGACTCTTAATGTTGTTACTAGTATGTTATGGGTCTTTCACTATGATATTTATGCCTTACTCGATCTGGGTGAAAATTTATCCTTTTCCCCCTTATATGTCCATGAGATTTGATGTTAGCCCAAAAATATTTTTAGAGCCTTTTTCTTTTTACACTCCCATAGGTGAGTCAGTTGTGGCTAAAAGAGTCTATAAAAGTTATCCGGTTTTGGATTTCCATAAAGTTACTCTATGTGATCTAGTTGAGCTTCAGATGACCGATTTTGATGTTATCCTTTGTATGGATTGGCTATATGGTTAGGGATGGAAATTCTAGAATAGAAGGTAGTAATTTTGTATTCAAAGATGTATCTACCATCTTGTGATGGTTAGGTTTGAAAATTCTGAAACCACACTCTAAAGTCGGTCCATATTGTTAATGAGTTACTGAATGTATTTCCCAGTGCCCCTCCCAAATGGGAGATTGATTTTTGTATATACCTTCTTCCAGGTACTCAACCCATTTCTTTTCCTCCTTACCAAATGGCTTCGACAAAATTAAAAAAGTTGAAGTATTAATTGAAAGATTTATTAGACAAAGGTTTCATTAGACCAAGTATATCCCCACGGGGTGCTCCTATCTTTTTTATTAGAAAGAAAGATGGTTCGCTACGTATGTGCATTGAGTGTCAAATATTGAACAAAGTAACCATGAAGAATAAATACCCAATTCTAAGGATAGATGATTTAGTTGACCAATTACAAGGGGCAAGCTATTCTTCTAAGATTGATGTCCATTCTGGTTATCACCATCTAAGGGTAAGGGAGTGTGATATTCCCAAAACAGCACTTCGAACAAGGTATGGACATTATGAGTTCTTATTATGTCCTTTAGTTTAACTAATGCCCCATGGCATTCATGGAATTAATGAATAAGATGTTCAAACAATATTTGGATATGTTTGTAATTGTGTTTATTGATTACATTTTGGTTTACTCTCGGAATGAAGGAGAGCATGCTAATCACTTGAGGATTGTGTTGCAAATATTAAGGGACAAGCAATTATTTTCCAAGATCAATAAGGGTGAGTTTTGGCTAAGGCAGGTGGCTTTTCTTGATCACATTATATCCGGTGAAGGGATCATGGTTGATCCTAATAAAACCAAACTTATTAAGAATTGGACTAGAGTGTTGTCCCCTTTAGATATTAGAAGTTTCTTGGGCATAGCCAGATTGTATAGGAGATTTGTAGATAGCTTTTCATCAATTTTGTCACCTTTGACTAAGTTGACTCAAAAGAAGATGAAGTTTTAGTGGTCGGAAGTTTGTTAGAAGAGTTTCCAAGAGTTGAAAGATCATATCACTACTGCTCCTATTTTGACCTTACAGGAAGAGTCCAATGGTTTTGTTGTGTATTGTGATGCTTCAAGTGTTGGTCTTAGTTATGTTTTGATGCACCATGGTAAGGTAATAGCCTATGCCTCTAGGAAACTTAAGGTGCATGAAAGAAATTATCCAACCCATGATCTTGAGCTAGCGGTGGTTGTATTGGCTTTGAAGATTTGGATACACTATCTTTATGGCATCCATGTAGATGTATTCACCGACCATAAGAGTTTACAATATGTGTTTAAGCAAAAGGACTTGAAACTTTGGCAAATGATGTGGCTTGAATTGTTGATGGCCTATGATATAAGTGTATTGTACTATCCGGGCAAAGCTATATGGTAGCGATGCACTAAGTAGATTGTCCATTAGTAGTGTGGTACATGTTGAGGAAGATAAGCAAGAATTAATTAAAGATGTTCATATATTGGAATGCTTAGGTGTATGGTTGGTTGACTAAAATGATAGAGGTATTCTTGTTCATAATGGTTCGAAATCATCTCTTGTGGAAGATTTTAAGGCCAAAAGAGACCATGACCCCATTTTGGTTGAGTTGAAGAAGACGGTTGCCGAAAAGTGTATTGAGGCTTTCTCCAAAAGAAGGAGATGGCGTACTTAGTTATCAAGGTCAGTTGGGTGTACCTGATATTGATGGAGGCCATTCGAGGATGAATATTTTAAAGGGGGGAAGGATGTTATGCCCCACACTTTTTGTACGTGGGAACACCTATTTAGCTTCTCTAAAGCTATCAGGTGATCCACATTATCTATAACGTTACTAAATAACTCCAAGGAAGGGAGGATATGATGCCCCATAATAGTGAAGGTTGGAAATAGAGTTATGAGAATCCGAAAGAAGTTGTTGGCCAAGTAATGGGTCGTAGGACTCGACTTACTCATATAAGCCACCGACTTGGACATCTTACATAACTAATCTACTTGAGTACACGTCGAGCTTAAGTAGCAAGGAATACATAGGATCTTAAAGTGAGGCAAGATTACAAACCCACGAAAGAGAAATAAAGAGATGACGGACCTACTCGAAGCAAGTAGGTGATGCACCTACTCGAAGCAAGTAGGTTATGCACGTACTCGAAGAAAGTAGGTGACTCACCTGCTTGGGGTGGGACCCACACTGCCATATGGCGGCATATGAGTGGCCGCATGGGTGAGGTGGCGCCCTAGGGGCTACCACGTGTCACCCCTAGGGGCTCCCATGTGTCACCTCTAGGGGATGCCATGTATCACTTCTAATGAAGTATATATATACATAATTGATGACTAAGGAGTCATTTTCAGCAATGAACTTAGCCAAAAATGGAGAGAAACAAACGTGAGAACTAGAAAGGGGTCCATGGGTTGGCTCAAATTTAGGTAAGCCTCTGACTTTTGCTCTATAAATTAATTATTTAAGGTATCCTATGGTGATATAATGGTTTTTAATAGCGTAAATTAACTATTTAGGGCAGCGGAGTAGCGCCTCAAATAGTCCGCTAACTTTCAGCATGTTAAGGAGCTTCCGAAGTTGATATTTAGCAAGGTATGGCTCGGTTCCTTTCTCCCACATTTAGGTAAGGGTTTGGATATGTTATGCATGTATAAATGTGAGTAGGAAACATAAAAATATGCATGTTACTTCTGGAGAAGGTGGCAGGTCGTGTAGGGACTGTTTTGGCGTATTCTATTTGACTTAAAATTTAACTAGTGTTGTTGTTATTGTGGGGTTGTATAGGGAGTTGTTTTGTAGTGTTCAAGGGATGGAAACATTTCTAAAAATAGGTATAAGTTCTGCTGGTTGCAGCCACATCAGGTCCCGTTTCGTGGGGTTAAGATTTTATGAAATAAAGATTGAAAACCGTATTTGAAGTCGTAGTTTGAGTGGACTGTTTGGGACTTGTTTTGTATAATGTTGAAGTGATGTAAGTGTGTATTTTCTGCTGTTTGTTTTGATTAATATGGCTGCTAAGGTTTGGAGGTTAATTGGAAGTTCGGATAGGGCAAATTATAGTGAAAATACTGCCTGAATTCTATTAACTTCTTAACTAACTAATAGACTAGTAGAGACTAGTCAAGAAAGGAGAATAAGGATTTGATTCCTATGGGTGCTTGGCTGTAGATTTATAAGATGGAAAGTTAAAGGTTATTAATATTATTATTGCATTCGTGTTAAATAGGTTCGGAGGACAACGAGACAAGCCGGGTTAAAAGGAATCGATAAGAAGTATGTAAAGCCTATCTCTCCTTTCTTTTTGCATATATTTAAGTTAAGTAATGAATGATATGAGATTTAGGGTAAATATACTCATAAATGTCAAGCGTAACTTACGATCCTCATCTACTTCTTAATGAAATCACTCTTCCAGTAATTGAATTAGGGCTTGTCAAGCCTTCCATACGTTAGAAAGTGATGAGTATGTAAATCTATCCTTCCTTTCTCTTAGAGTGTCTGTCTTAAGTATGATGTGCATATAAAATGTGGGGATAAATCTACTCATGAAGCTCCGAATATGATTCATGACTCCTATTGTTATACCCCGTACCTTTATGCTTCAGAACGTCTTCTTAAGCTTCTTGAAAGTTGTCCCATGACCAATATTATCTATAACATGATTAAATAACTCTAAGGAAGTGAGGAAGTGACTCCCCTTAAGAGTGAAGGCTGGAAATAGGTCAATAAGGATTTGAAACGAGTTGGAGGCCATGTAATGAGTCGTAGAACTCGACTTACTTGCGTAAGCTATCAACTTGTATGTTTTACGTACTTAGTCTATTGGAGTACTTGTCGAGCTTATGTAGCAAGGAATACATAGGCTCTTAAAGTAATATGAGATTACGAACCCACGAAAATAAAGCAAGTACGTGACAAGTAGGTGACACACCTACTTGGGCTAAGTAGGTGACATTCCAACTTGGCCTAAGTAGGTGACCCACCTAATTAGGGTGGACCCCATGCTGCTATGTCACAGCGTATGATTGGTTTCATGGCATGATTTGGCACCGTAGGGAGATGCCATGTGTCCTATTTTAAGGACATATATATATGTGTGTGTATTGCTGATCAAAATCACTTTCATCATCTTAGCCTTAGAAAAAGTTGAGAGAAAAGCTAGAGAGCAAGAATAAGGGAGCTACGACTAGGGTTCTTCCAAGTTAAGTTTCCCGATTTCTTTCAGTTAATTAATTAATTAAGGTATCCTACAGTGACATGACGGTGTTTAACAACATAAAATTTAGTGTTAGGGAAAAGAGGAGGTTTCTGTTCTTGTTAACAGACCCATTTTTGAATGATACTGTTGTTAGTAAAATGAGTACAACTCCTTGTGTAAGGCTTCGATTCAAGTTATTCAAGATGTTTTGGATATCTATTTCATAGGGATATAACTTTCATTTAGACTCAAAAACCCAGTTTTGACTATCTCTGCTCGAACAACTATGTTGAAGTATCGGGGAGGTATTGCCCAGATTTTGTTTCGGAAATCCTACACGGATTGTTGTTTGTATTTTGGGCATATCTTTTTATACAAAATTACGGTAGGGGTGACTTGAAGTGTATACAACCTTAAGACACATTTTTATAATTTTACTTGAGGCCACAAATCCTATTTCCCTCAATTACCCTTCGAAACTAAGCCACAATATAAGACAGTAGGCTGTCCAGAATTCACGTTTTGATAGTTTTGGCGAGTTTGATAAGTTTAACGTAAGGTAAGGTCTTTCATTTTAAGTTGGAGTTTATGATGTTGTTATTAAGTGTATTACACGTCGTGTAGGTGGCTGTAAATATGAAAATTCCATAAATATGCTTGACGTTAGGAACAATTTAAATTGGAGTCGTTATAGTTAAATTGAAGTCGGGTAAGGTGTTGCACTTGTGGTGCTGAGGCTGTAGGTGGTGTGGTGATGTATTGTAGAGCCTAAAAGTGTTCTAAAATACATGTAGGTTCTTTTGGTTGCAGCCACACGACCCTACGCTTCGTACGGTTAATGGTTTTATGAAATAGAGACTAAAAACCCTATTTTGGATATCGTAATTTTGAGCGAGTCGATTGGAGTTTGTATTGTGTACTGTTGATGTAAATTGCTTATATATATGTTGTAGGGTGTTGTTTTGGGTTGGCTATAGTGATTAGGGACGTAATTGGAAATTCAGATTGGGCATGTTA
The DNA here is from genome assembly GCF_947179165.1 of Solanum dulcamara. Taxonomy (NCBI): domain Eukaryota; kingdom Viridiplantae; phylum Streptophyta; class Magnoliopsida; order Solanales; family Solanaceae; genus Solanum; species Solanum dulcamara. Next base: position 53,096,826 of record NC_077237.1, on the reverse strand, counting down.
TAGAGGAGATGTTGTCCAAATTCCGTTAACTTCTTAAATAACTAATAGACTAGTCGAGACTAGTCGAGGAAGGCGAATAAGGAATTGGTTCCTATGGATAGTTGGTGACAAAATTAAAAGTTGGAAAGTCAAAGATTATTAATACTAGTATTACCTTCATGTTAAATAAGTTTAGAGGACGACCAGACAAGCCGAGTTCAAAGCAATCGATAAGAGGTATGTGAAGCTACCCTTTGTTCTCTTTTGGCATGTCTTAGATGTAAGTATTATGTATGTGAAAATGGGAGTTATTCCATTCATAAATTTCCGAGTACAGTTCATAATTATTATCTACTTCATGATGGTGGAACTCCTGTAATAGTCAAACTGTTTCCTTTTTAAGGTTTTTTTATACGATAAAAGGTAATGTATGTAAAGACTATTCTTTCTCTTCTTTTGGCATGTTTTCAAGTTAAGTAATGAATGATATGAGCTTGAGGGTAAATCTACTCACAAATGTCAAGTGTAATTCACGAACCTTATTTACTTCTTAATGAAAGAACTCTTACAGTAATTGAACTAGGACCTCTCAAGCCTTCCATACGTTAGGAAGTCAGGAGTACGTAAAGTCTATCCTTCTTTTCTATTAGCATTTCTCAGTCCTAAGTGGATTGTGTATGTAATGTGTGAATAGTTTCATTCATAGAACCCTGAGTATGGTTCGTCAATCTTATTCACTTCACGATATTAGAACTCCTGCGATAGTTGAGTTATGGGCTTGTTAGTCTTCTACCTGACAAAAAGTACTACATGTGAAACCTATCCCTTCCTTCTTTTGAAACAGTAGGATGTAAGTGAAGCGAAATATATGGTATGAGTTAGAGGTGATCCCATTTATAGGTTTTGGGTATAAATCATGACTTGTACTCACTTCTTGAGGTTAAGATTCTTAAAGTGGTGAAACTCTTATTCCTCGACCCTTCTATTAGCTGAGTAATGATTGGATGTGTAAACTCTTATACCTAGAGACTCTTTGACACATCTTATGATGATATTCGGGAGATGGTTGTTACGTTACCATGTTTTTTGTGCACGTATATGCATTATTATATATATAGGGATCGGGACGTACGTTCCTCGGCACTAACATGATATATGTATATGGATCGGGCCATACGTTCCTTGACATTAACATGTTATATGTATAAGGATAGGGCCATATGTTCCTCGGCACTAATATATTATATATATAGGGATCGGTCCGGACGTTCCTCGGCACTAACCTATCATATCTATATGGATTGGGCTATACGTCCCACAACGCTAATAGTATGCATATGACCATGATGATAAACTAATGCATTTGTAACGTCAGGTCCCCAAGTGGGCGGATAGGGTACGTGAAAATGATATACATGACCATATTTTGTAAGGTGTAGGTATAGTACCCTATTAAATGCTATACTTGATTTCCTGCATGCCTATGTCAGTTGTTATCTCAGTTACGTTATGCTTATATACTCAATACATATGTTGTACTGACCCCCCATTATTTGGAGGGCTGTATTTCATACCTACAGGTACTGACATAGGTTTTGGGAGTCCGCCAGCTTAGAACCCCACTCAGCCAGTTTGGAAGAAGCTCCATTGATTCAGAGCCAAGTTGTAGTACCAAACCTCCTATGTATATATTTGTTTATTTAGGGGTACGGTGGGGTCCTTATCACACCGTATGTTACTATTAATGTTCTTAGAGGTCTGTGGACATATTTGTGGGTTATACGTGTAAGTTCTGTTTAGTTATTTGTACATAATATATTGTAAATATTAAGATACTATGGAAGCCTTGTCAGCTTGCACACCCTTTCATGATAAGATACAAATGAAAGAGGCTACAGGCATGAAAATGCTATGACCCACTGGGGTTCTTGTGTGTAGTTCTTATCTTGATCATTGCATCCGCTAGATATGTATATAGAGGCCCAAGTCGGACCCTAGTCACAGCCCACGAGGTTGGGTCGTAATAAAAGTGGTATCAGAGTAGTTCGTCCTCGGAGTGTCTACAGATCGTATCTAGTAGAGTCTTCATTATCGATGTGTTGCACGCCACATCTATAAATAGAAGGCTATAGGACATTTAGGATGTTTCTCTTTTTTCATATCTAAGGTCGTACGATAAAGTCAAGTCATAGGAAATGGAACTCCTTATACTAACCTCTGATTTTAGATAAAAGACGATGTCGATAGAAGGAAATGACTGGCGATATGGGAATTTACAAAGCACGCAGCTAAGCCAAGGCACGAAAGATGTGTGCCGGATAAGGTATGGAAATAGGATTGACATGTAAAGTCAGAAATTAAAGGAAAAAGTAGATAAAGATGAAAAGTAAAAGAAATATGGACGGAAGGTCTAACAGGCACAGTTCGAGTTGGACATGTGAGGTAAGTCCCTCATTTTATCCTATTATTAATATTGGGCACCTTGTGAGGCTGCAATATGATATGATATGATATGTATATATGTATATCTATGCGTGCTAGCCCTGTGAGGCACTGTTGGTATTTTGCTGCATGCAGGTTTGAGATAATAAGAAATACAGAGAAAACTCTACCCAAATTTTCCAAGAAATAGAAAGAGAATGAGCTATAGGGTTGTAGTATGTCTTAAAAGGTCGTGTCCACAATAATGATGAAATTTAGATAAACTACAAGTATGGCTGACCTCGAGAAATAATTTAATTGCTGAATTGATGGCAATAAAAATTGAGAGGTCGATATTGATATGGTAAACCAAAGTTGGAAAAGACTTGTGACCCTAAGAAGATGATTTAAGGAAGACTGATAGATCTGGATAAAATGATATATTAAGGTACCGACTGAATTGATATTGTGATATATACGTAACAAAAAAAGGAAAGGATGAGAAATCTCCTCTATAGTGAAATAGGAGAAAACTTGAGGGTAAGTAAGAGAAGCGAAAGCAAGTGTAACAAACTAGACTGTGAGTGCATGCCGGTATAGTGAAATGTGTAAAGCAGAATAAGTTAAGTGGAAGATACAAAGGAAAATAGTGAATGAATAAGAAATACTTACACAGATTTATAGGGAATGTTCAGAATAAAAGGTCAAGTGGTATCAACTGGAATAAAGCTAATATTATGACGAAGATTGAAACACGGATCATCAAAGTATAAGTGCTCTTGAGTGGATAATTTGAACCAATTATGAGCACGAGCTAATTACTGATTGGGATGAATGGAATGTGGCTTTGAATAAACTGCTATATTAAGGATATTTCTCGAGTCCCAGTGTTCAAGACTAGAGTTGGTACTGTAAATTGAGGGTTTTAAGCACCTCATGATGGTATTAAGGTTTCGTACATGGGTAACCCAAAGTATAGGGGATGTAAAGGAAGATATCAAAATAACACAGTATACTAAATAGGTTAGAAAGAATCCTATGCATTTGGAAAGTTAGAAATAAATAGATAATGACATGGATACACCCTAAAGGGGGGAAGTGGTCAAGAGAAATATAAGCATAAGAGAAAATCAACTGACGTTATCATGTGTAAATGGGAACGCTTAAACTACAAATGAGACCCCACAAGGGATAGATGCAATCATACTAGCACTAACACACTGGATCCAATTATAACTCCAAAGTTAAGCGTGCTTGGGCAAGAGTAGTACTAGGATGGGTAACCCTCTAGAAAGCCCTATGCGGCTGTGATATGAGATGACATGGATGTATATATATGTTGGCCTTGCATGGCATTGTTGGTATAAAGAAGTATTGTGTATATGTGACTCCACCGTGAAAGATGATAAGACCCTTTAAGATAGGGGATGTAGCTTTGCAAAATAATTGATGCAACTTACGAATGGTGGTATGCCAAGAGTAAAACCAGGTGATTACTCGATAAACAAAGTCGGTAGTAGACATGTAACTGCTATATTCGAATACATTAAGAGAAGGTATAGGATGGCTTGAAGCAAAACCTTTAAGGTACAATCAGTACTAAGGACAAAAGTTATAGTGGAGCCCTAACATCAGATGAAAGAAGTAAGAAATGATATAGGTTTACGTACAGACTAGTATGGCAATGCTAAGGAATCTTCCGGGCCACTTTAAGCTCCTACACATGTTCGTGTAAAGGGTATAATATGATGTGTGGTAAGAGAACTGGAAAGAAGAAAGGGAAAAGAAATATCACTTGTTCTCTATTCCTACGGGTAATCTACCCTTTTAAATTGACTATATGGGTTAATAAGAGGCCTTTGGATCACAACCAATACAGAGAAATCTTGAAGCACTCGTAAGACCTTATGAGGCTAGTTAACATTCGAGGACGAATGTTCTAAAGAAGGGAAGAATGTTATACCCTATACCTTTTTTACTTTGGAACGTCTTCTTAAGTTTCTTGAAAGTTGTCCCTGACCCAGATTATCTATAACATGATTAAATAACTCTAAGGAAGGGATGAAGTGACGCCCCTTAATAGTGAAGGTTGGAAATAGGTCTTTAAGGATTTGAAATGAGTTGGAGGCCAAGTAATAAGTCGTAGGACTCGACTTACTTGTGTAAGCTATCAACTTTGATGGTTTGCGTACTTAAGCAATTGGTGTATGTGTTGAGATTACATAGCAAGGAATACATAAGATCTTAAAGTAAGATGAGATTATGAACTCATGAAAATGAAGCAAGCAGGTGATAAGTAGGTGACACACCTACTTGGGCTAAGTAGGTGACCCACCTACTTGGGCTAAGTAGGTGACCCACCTACTTAGGGTGGACCCCAGCGTATGATTGGTTGCATGGCATGAGGTGGCACTCTAGGGGAATGCCATGTGTCCCAGTTTAAGGAAACATATATATACATGTGTATTGCTGATCAACATCATTTTCAACATCTTAGCCTTAGAAAAAGTTGAGAGAAAAGCTAGAGAGCAAGAATAAGGGAGCTACGGCTTAGGTTCTTCCAAGTTAAGTTTCCCGATTTATTTCTGTGAATTAATTATTTAAGGTATCCTACGGTTCTATGATGGTGTTTAACAACATAAAATTTATTTTTAGGGCAAAGAGGAGGTTTTTGTTCTTGTTAACAGACCCATTTTTGAATGTTACTGTTGTTAGTAAAACGAGTATAACTCCTTGTTTAAGGCTTCATTTTAAGTGATTCAAGATGTTTTATATAGATATTTCATAAGGATATAACTTTCATTTAGCCTCTAAAACCCAATTTTGACTGTCTTTGCTCGAACAAGGGTGATGAAGTATGGGGGAGGTGCTGCCCAGATTTTATTTTTGAAATCCTAAAGGGATTGTTGTTTGTATTTTGGGCATATATTTTTATACAAAATTGCGGTAGGGGTGATTTGAATATTTATGCGACCTTAAGACACATTTCTATAACTTTACTTGAGGCTACAAATCCTGTTTCCCTCAATTACCCCTTTGAAACTAATCGACAATATAAGACAATAGGTTGTCCAAAATTCACGTTTTGATAGTTTTGGCGAGTTTGATAAGTTTAACGTAAGGTAAGGTCTTTCATTTTAAGTTGGAGTTTATGATGTTGTTATTAAGTGTATTACACGTCGTGTAGGTGGCTGTAAATATGAAAATTCCATAAATATGCTTGACGTTAGGAACAATTTAAATTGGAGTTGTTATAGTTAAATTGAAGTCGGGTAAGGTGTTGCGCTTGTGGTGCTGAGGCTGTAGGTGGTGTGGTGATGTATTGTAGAGCCTAAAAGTGTTCTAAAATACATGTAGGTTCTTTTGGTTGCATCCACACGACCCTACGCTTCGTACGGTTAATGGTTTTATGAAATAGAGACTAAAAACCCTATTTTGGATATCGTAATTTTGAGCGAGTCGATTGGAGTTTGTATTGTGTACTGTTGATGTAAATTGCTTATATATATATGTTGTAGGGTGTTGTTTTGGGTTGGCTATAGTAATTAGGGACGTAATTGGAAATTCGGATTGGGCATGTTATAGAGGAGATGTTGCCCAAATTCCGTTAACTTCTTAAATAACTAATAGACTAGTCGAGACTAGTCGAGGAAGGCGAATAAGGAATTGGTTCCTATGGATAGTTAGTGACAGAATTAAAAGTTGGAAAGTCAAAGATTATTAATACTAGTATTACCTTCATGTTAAATAAGTTTAGAGGACGACCAGACAAGCCGAGTTCAAAGCAATCGATAAGAGGTATGTGAAGCTACCCTTTCTTCTCTTTTGGCATGTCTTAGATGTAAGTATTATGTATGTGAAATTGGGAGTTATTCCATTCGTAAAGTTCAGAGTACAGTTCATAATTATTATCTACTTCATGATGGTGGAACTCTTGCAATAGTCAAACTATTTCCTTTTTAAGGTTTTTTTATATGATAAAAGGTAATGTATGCAAAGCCAATTCTTTGTCTTCTTTTGGCATGTTTTCAAGTTAAGTAGTGAATGATATGAACTTGAGGGTAAATATACTCACAAATACCAAGTGTAATTCACGACCCTGATTTAGTTCTTAATGAAAGCACTCTTACAGTGATTAAACTAGGACCTCTCAAGCCTTCCATACGTTAGGAAGTCAGGAGTATGTAAAGTCTATCCTTCTTTTCTATTAGCATATCTCAGTTCTAATTGGATTGTAGTATGTAATGTGGGAATAATTCCATTCATAGAACCCTGAGTATGGTTCGTCAATCTTATTCACTTCACGATATTAGAACTCCTGTGATAGTTGTGTTATGGGCTTGTTAGTCTTCTACCTAACAAAAAGTACTACACATGAAACCTATCCCTTCCTTCTTTTTAAACAGTAGGATGTAAGTGAAGCGATATATGGTATTACTTAGAGGTGATCCCATTTATAGGTTTTGGGTATAAATCATGACTTGTAATCACTTCTTGAGGTTAGGATTCTTAAAGTGGTGAAACTCTTATTCCTCGACCCTTCTATTAGCTGAGTAATGATTGGATGTGTAATTTCTTATACTTAGAGACTCTTTGACACATCTTATGATAACATTCAGGAGATGGTTATTACGTTACCATGTTTTGTATGCACGTATATGCATTATTATACATATAGGGATCGGGTCATAGGTTCTTAGGCACTAATGTGTCATATGTATAGAGATTGGGCCGTACGTTCCTCGGCACTAACGTGTTATATGTATAAGGATCGATCCATACGTTCCACGGCACTAACGTATTATATATATGGATCGGGTCGAACGCTCCTCAGCACTAACATATTATATATGTAGGGATCGGTTCGGATGTTCCTCGGTACTAACCTATCATATCTATATGGATCGGGCTATACGTCCTATAGCGCTAATAGTATGCATATGCCCATGATGATAAACTGATGCATTTGTAATGTCGGGTCCCCAAGTGGGCCGAATATGGTATGTGAAAATGATATACATGACCATATTTTGTAAGGTGCAAGTACAGTACCCTATTAAATGCTATACTTGATTTTCTGCATGCCTATGTCAGTTGTTATCTCAGTTACATTATGCTTATATACTCAGTACATATGTCAAACTAATCCCCTTTTCTTCGGGGTCTGCATTTCATGTCTGCAGGTACAGACACAGGTTTTGGGAGTCCGCCAGCTTAGCATTCTATTCAGCTAGTTTGGAAGAAACTCCATTGATTCGGAGCCAAGTTGTAGTACCAAACCTCTTATGTATATATTTGTTTATTCAGGGGTACGGCGGGGTCCCTATCCCGCCATATGTTACTATTAATGTTCTTAGAGGTCTGTGGACATATGTATGGGTTATACGTAAGTTTTTTTTCAGTTATGTCTACATGATGTATTGTAAATATTAAGATAATATGGCAGCCTTGTCGGCTTGCACGCCCTTTTATGATAAGATACAAATGAAAGAGGCTACAGGCATTAAAATGCTATGACCCACTGGGGTTCTTATGTATAGTTCTGATATTGATCGTTACATCCGCTAGATACATAAATGGGGGCCCAGGTCGGACCCTAGTCACGACCCATGGGGTTGGGTCGTGACACCTACTTACTTCTTAAAGTGAGAGTTCCTATTCTAATTGAGTTAGTGTCTCTCACTGTCTCCTAGATGATAAAAAGTAGAGGGTATGTAAATCTTAACTCTTCTTCTTTCTTGGCATGTCCTAGCTATAAGTTGTTGGTGTATGAAATGTGGGGACAATTCTATTCTTCGAACCCCGAGCATGATTCATACATCTTATTTACTTCTTGATGTTAGAACTCTTGTTATAGTTGACTTATTATCTTGTAAGCCTCTTACGTGATGAAAAGTTTTATACGTGAAGCCTATTCCCCCGTTTTCTTGAAATGGCTTAATGTAAGTGAAATGATATGTGATATGAGTTAGAGATAGTTCCATTTATCAATTCTGGATGTAACTCATGACTTGTACTCACCTTTGAATGGTAAGGATCTTAAAGTAGTTGAACTATGACCCTCGAGCATTCTGTATACTAAATAATGATTGAATGTGTAAGCTCATATACCTAGGAGCTCTTGAACATGCTTTATGGTAATATCTGTGGGATGTTTGATATGTTACAGAGTTTTACATGCACATATATGCATATTGATATATATAGATTAGGCCGAATCTACCTCGACATATTTTGCTATATAGGGATCGGGCCTTATATTCTATGTCATGATATATTATATATGGATCGGGCCATCGTACATCGGCATTATTATATGATACATGGATTGGGCCTTCATTCCTCGGCATTATTATACGATATATGGATCTGGCCATCGTTCCTCGGCATTATTATATGATATGTGGATCAGGCCATCGTTCCTTGGTATGTACTTTCTTTATATATGGATTGGGTTGTATGTTCCACAGCGCTAATAGTACATATGTGTTTATGATGGCAAAATGAAGTAGTTCTTAAACCGAGTCCCCGAATAGGCTATATACAATATGTGATGATAATATATATGACTTTATTTTATAAGATGCAGGTACGGTAGATGGCTAAATGTTATACTTGCGCCCTGCATCCCTATTTCAGCTGTTGTCTCAGTTATGATATTTTATGCTTTATATACTTAGTATATGTATCGTACTGACCCCCTTTTTTTGAGGGGCTACATTTCATGTCCACAGGTATAGATGTTCATTTTGGAGATCCGCCAGTTTAGGATTTCCACTCAACTATGTCGGAAGTGCTCTACTATTTTAAAGCCTAGCTTTTTTGGGTACTGGTCTTCCTATGTATATATTTGTTTGTTCAGGGGTACAGCGGGGGCCCTGTCCTACCATATGTTGTTGTTACTATTCTTAGAGGTCTGTAGATATATGTATATGGGTTATGTGTGAGTTTTGTTTAATTATAGTTGTATGATGAGTTGTAAACGTTATTATGATATGGTAGCCTTATCGGCTTGCTTGTCCTTTCATGACATGATGCAAATGAAAGAGGCTTCATGTGTATGAAAATTTTATCACCCACTGGAGTTCATATATATAGTTTTTATATATGATAAGTTATGTATATAGGGTCCAGGTCGGACCCCAGTCGCAGCCTACAGGGTTGGTTTGTGACATATTGAAATTCTTACTTGGAAGTAGGAAGATGTGAATATGGACATTGTAATGGGTTTGCCTATTACAATAAAGTAACATGATTCCATTTGGGTTGTTGTAAATTGGATGAATAAGCCGGCTCATTTTCTACTAGTTAAGACTTTTTATGGTGCCGAAGATTATGCTAAGTTGTATGTTCATGAGATAGTAAGGCTCTATGGTGTTCCCTTGTCCATTATATCAGTTCGGGTACTCAATTCACTTCGCACTTTGAAAGTCATTTCGAATGGGTCTTGGTACAAAGGTTAAGTCAAGCACTACTTTCAATCCTCAAACCGATGGTCATGACGAAAGAACAATCTAAACTTTAGAGGATATATTATGGGCATGTGTTATTGATCTTAAAAGATGTTAGGATGAACATTTCCCATTGATTGAGTTTGCCTATAATAATAGTTATCACTCTAGCATCAAAATGGCTCCTTTTAAAGCATTTTATGAGTAAATATATAGGTCCTTGGTCCGATGGTTTGAAGTTGATGAGATGGACTTGATTAGTTTAGATTTGGTAATAGATGCCATGGAAAAGGTGATACTCATAAGAGAGAGATTGAAGATGGGTCAATGTCGTCAAAAGTCCTATTCCAATGTTAGAAAGAGAGAACTTGAATTTGAAGTAGATGATTTGGTCTATTTGAAGGTTTCACCCATGAAGGGTGTATTGCATTTTGGTAAGAAATGGAAGTTGAGTCCTAGATACATTTGACATTATAAGATATTGAGACGTGTTGGCAAGGTGGCTTATGAGTTAGATTTTCCACTTGAGTTAGATATGGTTCACCCGGTGTTTCATGTATCTATATTGAGGAAGTTCGTGGGTGACCCAAATATCATGGTACCATTGGAAAATATAAATGTTGAAGAGAATTCGACTTATGAAAAGATTTTAGTGGAAATCTTAGACAACTAAGTTAAGAAGCTAAGAAACAAAAATGTTGTGTCCGTCAAAGTATTATGGAGGAATCAACACGTAGAGAGTGCTACTTGGGAAGCAGAGGTAGATATGATGAAACGATACCCATACCTCTTTCCCTCTACTCAAGCCTAAAGTATTAAGTTCTTCTTATTGAAGATAATTGAACTCTTACATATTCAGTTCCTCCTATGTCATTCATTTGCATGCATGTTCCTGAAAGTTGATTTTAAAGTCCTAATTTATTTTAAGTTTGAAGTCTTCATGTTCCATGCATTATGAGGTCTCATTATTATCATGTTGGGTTATTAGTCCTCTTTTCATGTCCTTTCTATGATAGTCGAATCTCATTCGAGGAAGAATATTTCTAAGGAGGAGATATTGTAAGACTCCAGAAGCCGGAAGGTTGTAATCAAGGAGAAAATTCTCAAAATTTTAAACTGACCCATTTTTATGAGTCACTCTACGACTTGTAGGGATTTTTACGACTCGTAAGAGTGAGTCTCAGGGGTATATTTAGGACTATCCTCTGGTAACACCCTATAAATCAACAAGACAAGTCTTAGGAATGTCTACGATTTGTCAAAGTGAGTCATTCTCAAAGATCAGAGATACCACAAATTTGCAGAATTCAGGATATACAAGACGAATCATGTTTACAACTCATAGTCCTTTGAAAGAGTCATAGACATGAATCATAAATGAAGATTTAGAGGCCCCCAAGTTTATTGCATTCAAAGCCTGCAGGACAAATGCTTATTATGACTCATTTACAAATTTTAGAGGCTTGAATTTTTAGGGTTTTCCTCAGACCTGCAGAAGAGCTAGCTTGACAACTCATGAACCAATCTACAACTAATAGATTCATCCCATAGATCATAATTAAAATGTTAATAAAGGGTAGTTATGTCATTTTCGAAGTTTGGTGCAATGAAGCTAGACACAATTATGTCCAAGTTCAAGCCTATATCCACACAATCCTTTGAAATTTACCTTATGATAAATTATTCATCTAAAAATTCTCTAAGGAAAGGAATCAATTCTCTCAAAGTGTCTCTCTAAGTTTAAAGCTAGGATTTTAGATTTATTCAACATTTATTCTTCAATTCTAAGTGAATTTACTCAAGGTATGTGAGGATTGATCAATTTGTTCTTTTCACCAATGGAGTCCTAAAGTTTTCTCAAAGTTTTGTTCAATTTGAAATTGATTATGAAACCTAGTTTTGATTAATCATATTGGGTTGTTTCAAAAAAAAATTAATTTGGTAGCAATAATTATTCTACTCATAATTCTACATGAATTTCATGATTTTAAATTGAATTATGAATGCCCATGAATAAATCTATCGCAATTATGATTTTAAGGTTCAAAGATAATTTACATGAGTTGATTACGAGTTCAATAATTTTAAGGAAAGTTTTCATGATTTCAAACTGAGATTATGACTTTTAATGATGAAGTTATAATTATGATCAAGTTATGATCAAAGAATTATTATGGTGTGCTAAGTCCAATTCTAATACACTCATGTTAAAGATGGTGATAAGTACAATTCTCACCAAAGTTATAGATTCCTATGAATCACTTAAGTTAATGAGCTACTCCTAATATATTTTATGAAGATGGATTCATAGGTAGTTTTTATCTTTCCCTATTATGTTTTGATCATATTTTATGAGTTTCTATTGGGATATTAAAAATGCACAGACAGGGCTTATAGATGGGGTTTGGTCCTATAATGCAGTAACTTATATAAGGGAATTCTAGTAGCAACCTAAAGTCCCAAAGTACATTGTTCGCGTAGGATTGCCTTCATGGCCTAACTAGTGGATCCACATATATAATAGTTAAGTTGAATTAGTACCATGACATAGTATACACTGGCAAGGTTGCCTCTCCCTTCTCAATGAGGGTTACATCAGATTCCATGTTATACCTCGCATAGTCTAAGATATCAGTTAAAGGTCTTATCCCACACAATTTGAAGTTAAGCTTTGATTTTTATAATAAAGTTTTATGATATGCATTGACCAAGAGTTTACATATGGTTTCAAATGCTTTAAGCCTTACTAATGTTCATTATGATTGGTCATGCATCTTATGGCATATTGTTAACGTTCTTATTACTTGTTCATGCATATCTAACATACTTAGTACCTTCTATGTACTAACACATATTTTACCTACATTGTCTCATAATGTAGGGGAGGACGTCTATCATCCTATTCATGACTAAAGTTGCTTAGATATCAAGAGTTGGTAAGTCCTCATCTTACCAAGGGCAGTGACTTTGATTTTAGGTTTATACTATTCTTACTTTTTCTATTGATTCGGGTGAGCAAGGATATTGTCCTAAACCCCCATCAAAGACTAGACTAAAGGCATATTTGAATGATGTTACCATTTAGTCCATTCAGACATTGATTGATTGACTCTATTCCTTAGTCCCATTCCCTCGAGTTGTTACTTCAACTTTTAATATCATATCTCTTTACCTTATTTATGCGATGTATGATAAGATGGATTAGAGGATAAGTATGAAATAAAGTCATAAAACATATATATATATATATATATATATATATATAGATAGGCCACTTTTAGGGGGTGACACGTATTAACCCCTAAGTGGTGACATGTGTCAACCCCTAAGTGGTGACACGTGTCAAGCCCTTATAGGGCCAATGCACCACACCTCCAACCATGGGCTGCCATGTGGTATGTGGGTCCCACCCTTTACTCCAGCTGCAGCCACATGGCACTCCCAGCTGCTTCCATATGTCACTCCATCATTCTGCCACATGGCACCTTCCTTTCTCCCACATGGGTTCGTAATCTCATCTTACTTTATGAACCTATGTAATCCTTGCTACGTAAGCTTTGTATGTACTTGAGTAACTTAAGCATGTAAGCTTTCCAAGTTGGTATCTTATGTAAGTAAGCCGAGTCCTATGACTCATTATTTAGTCTCCAACGTCTTACAGATTCTTACAACTCTATTTCCTATCTTCTCTTTTATGAGGTATCTTATTCCCTCTTCCTTAGAGTTGTTTGGTAGCGTTATAGATTTTCTGTCTCACATGGTAACTCTTAAGAGCTAAAGATTTCTTAAGGAGTGTTAAGAACCTTTAAGAAGCTTTAAGAAACTTTAGGAAGCCTTAAGAAACTTTAGAGGCTTACGACCCTTCCAAGAAACTTAAGAGCCTTTCAAAAGACTTAAGAACCTTTCAAGAGACTTAAGAACATGTTTCAAGGTACAAAAGTATGGGGTGTAACATCCTTCCCCCATTGAGGACATTTGTCCTCGAATGTGAACCAAAAATCTTTCTTAAGATCTTATACAGATTACCTGTAGACTTAGGGAATAGGTACGGATACTTATATTTTAGGTCATTTCTTCGCAACTCTCGTTTTTCCATAACACCTTGACAGAAGCTATGTCCTTAGTTCATAATCCCTTACTCTGCCGATCCAGGATGGAGATTGGTTGCTTCTCATACAATAACTCCTCCATGAATAGGATATCCTCTGTGGGATATACTCGAGATAGATCACCAACAAACTTGTGAAGCATCGATAATTAGAAGACTGGATGTACTGCTTCCGGATCCACCGGTAAGTCAACTTTGCCAGCAACCTTGCCTATTTAGTGGAGGGTCTGATAAAAGCCAATGCATTTCGTACTAAGGTCCTCTTTCTTACAAGATCTCATCACTTTCTCTGTGGGCGACACTTTCGAGAGTGCTTAATTATAACTTGAAACCTTAGAGACTGACATTGATTATCCGTGTATGATTTCTATTGACTCTGTACTACTAATAATCTCTCCCGAAAAAGCTTTACCTTCTATACCGCCTATTAAACTATGTCTGAGTTTATTAGTCATGTTTTACTAACACCAAACCAACCAATTGGTGATCTACACTTTTTCCATACCAAGTCTCGTACGGGGCCACTGGATACTAGAATAATAGTTAATATTGTAAGTACTCTTGACAGGTGGTAGGCAATTGTCTGTGTTACCTTTAGGGTCAACCGTATAGGCCCACAAAATATTATCTACCATGTAGCTACCAATCTTAATCTAACCATCAGTCTGAGGGTAAAATGGTGTACGAAGACCTATCTGTCTTCCTAATCTCTTCGTGGACTGATGTTTGGTAGTTAATTGTAACTTGGGCTCCTTCATCTGAGAAAATAGCTCTGGGGACTCCATAAGATCCTACCACCCTCTTAACCTATAATTTCATACCTTTTTGGCTTAGCAGGTAGTCTTTGATTGAAGGAGCATAGGCTAATATTGTTAATCTGCGGATAACATTCCATGGTTTGCCTATTATTAATTGGTATTATATTAAAGAACTGTGGCATACATGTGCGTCATCTGTTAGTAATCAGCTAATCCTGCTTATTTTGCTTAAGCCCTTTTACAATTCCCTTAACATAACTTATAACACTCTAGGTACATAATCTTATGTCGTTGCTTCGCCGCTAGTTCGAATTCTTCCATCTCGTGCGATCATACCAGCACTAACGCACCAGATCCCACCAGAATTTTGAAGTTAAGCGTGCTTGGGAGAGAGTAGTACTAGGATGGGTGACCCCTCCAGGAAGTCCTCGGGTCACGTTTCATTGCAATCCTTGCAATAATGTGCAAGGTACTCAACTTAGCCCAAGATTTACCTTAGCATCATCTCGCTAGTATTCATGTTTCTCCTTGCCCTTTTCTCTTTTATCTTACAACTGGTATTGGGTTAGATATTTAGTTCCATCATGACCTTGTCCTTTTTGGTCATTTGATTTAACTTCTCTTTGTATCTCTTTGTAATGCCTCCAAAATATCATAACACCTTTTCATCATGTACTTCTCCGCTTGGTCTTATTCTATATGTATATATTCATAGGTTGCACCACTACTTTTATACAACCTATATGAGGTAGATGCAGTCTTTTTGTTTCCTGGTTCATCTCGCTTTACATAATACCTTCGCACTAGAACTTGCTCACACTAACATTATTCTATCCTATCCCTTTTTTTCCTTCAGGTTTTCCTTGATCTCCTCATTTTCTATCATAGGAGATTCTCTCTTCTTTTTTTCCTTACTACTGGTATGTCATATATCAGCGACCACCCACTTTGTTTCCATATACTATTCTTTACTCAACATGGCCTTACTACCTTTTACACAATCCTTAGATCGCTCAGTCTTACCGTCTTATTGTATCCACCCCTTTTTGTATGCACCCATCCATTCGGATATCTGCCAATGGGTCTCCGCCCGGCCTCAGATATCATAGCTTCTATTCATTTATTACTGGCTTATAGCCCTTGGTACCTCGTGCCTGCATGGAATCTCGTTTCAAGTTTAAGCATTCTTGTTAACTTGTGATAGTGTTAATTAACTTTATCCCACACTTGTACTTCTATTGTCCACTTCCCCCTTTAGGGTGTACTCATGTCATCCTCTACTTATTTTCAACTATTCATACGCATATGATTTTTCCCCAACACCTTTGACATACTGTACCATATCTGCACCTTTTATTAGACCATCAATACTTTAAGTTACCCATGCAGAAACCTTAATACCACCATGGGGTGCTTAGAATTCTCGATAACTAATATCCAATATAGGCCCAACACTAGTTCTCGAGTCATATAATTGATGTAGTAGTTTGTTCAAAACCACATTCCTTTCTTCCCCATCGATGATTTGCTAGCGCCCATAATTGTTTCAACTTCTCCATTCGGGAGCACTTGTACTCCAGTGGCTTGTATTTCTAACTTTTCTATGACATTATCCTCGTCCCAGTGGATACCACTTGTTCCTCTTACTAGACTCATAATACATCAATGGTCTTGTAGAGCTACCTTTCTCATCCTTAAGGGGTCTTACTATTCCCCCCCCCCCGATGGATTCCCATATTCATCATACCTCTTTACTTCTCATCTGCTTTTATCCTTGTCGGGTATCTGAGACTAACTTCCTATCCTCTTTAGCCTCATGTGAATTTTACTTTAATAGTAGTCTTGTCTTCTCGCCTTTTTGTGCTACACCTTCAGCTCGTAGCCATCTATCTCCCTTTCTGTCCGATACCTGTACTTAGTCGATCACGTCTATCTTGAGTGTTCCCTATAGTAGTCCTCCTATTCTTCCCATTCATGGTCATTTTGTGCTCGAGGGTTTTCATATTACTCCTATAACCCATGGGAAAATCATTTCTAGTATAACTGACTCTTCTAAATCCTTAATATGTTACCCAATATATGATACACATGGCTATGGACAGCCCATCAGCTCATGTCTTCCATCCATTGATTGCTTCAGTCGCTTAAGAACCAATAAAAGGTTACCATAAAGCGTCCTTTGACCACTACTAGAAGGAAATTAAAATCCAATAAGTATCACGGTACTTCTTAGCATTTAATTCTTACGGTTTCCCTCTAGTTTCATTCTTAAGTCGTGAGCAACTTATCTAGTTCACCACTAATGGTTAATGGTTCTTTACCTTCCCACAGGAGTGGACCCCAATTGATGGACACTCCCCCCCCCTCCCGCAACAGGAGTTCTCTTTCAACTTAAGACTTCCTAAATAAACATGGGGGGCCCTTACCAACAACACGAGGCCCTTACCAACAACACGGAGAGTACCCCTCCGGCTTTAGTTTATCATAGTAAGGGCACTCAGTATCCACTTCAAAGCTGTATGATGAACCTATAGCTCATTCCCCTTTTATTTAGAAAACAATTCGGCAGACTTTCCTCTATATTCCTTCTTATCCTGAACCTGCACTCAGGAATTACCAACAATACCATGTGAGGCCAACATATATATACATCCATATCATACTATATCACAACTATAACGCCTCACAAGGCCAATATGTTCATGTGTTTATAGCATCTCAGTTTATATCAACACACGGCTTCCTACATTAAACAAAACAAAAACTAACAAATTTCTCCATATAGCCAACAAAACTATACCTATCACCCTCCTATACCTATAGTCGATCAGTCCCAGTTTGACCCGCTGACCTAGAAGGTGAAGTATGCTCCCCATCTCCATCCGGTTACCACTTGCTTGTCTGTCCCTCATCATCTTCATTGCTTGTATTGGAAAGACATCGATAGCCACGTAATTCCTGGTTCACCGACGACCAAGATAAAGGGCACCAATATGCCATAACACTTACTGTGGAAGCCGGCCGGACATAGTGCTCTGTCATGAGAGCAGCTGGTGTGGCTTCCAGAACAACTTCCCTGGTTTTCAAATACTCTGGGGACTCTGTCGTTGGGCCCTTTGAGGGATCGGTCTCCATAACATACTAAGGGTTTTCGGAGGGATTAGACTCGATCGAATAACTGGTGCTCCGCTTGGTTGGTACTGGATCTTAAGGTCCCGTGTGTATCCCGAGGGCCTTCTCTGCACCCCCTCTATTGTTTATAGATGAACTCTTCATTTTCCAACACCGTCTGTACCCACCTACAAGAAAAGGGGTCAAAAACAAGCTTTTTTTATAGGTATGGCTGCACACATAGTAATATGCTATGGAGGGATTATCCTAATAGATAGTTCTATTGCACGATTTAAGACAAGAAAGAAAGGTAACATCCTAAATATCCTGTATCCTCCTGTTTATAGATGGGGTGCACCACACACCGATAAACAAGACTCTACTAGATATGATTTGTAGCCATTCCTAGGAAGTACCGCTCTGATATCACTTTTGTCATGATCAAACCCCATTGGATGTGAAGGGTGCTCTAACTGGAAACATATATACCCTTGCTAGTTATAAGCAAACTTGTCCCCTGTTTGAGTCACAGTGTATAAATATACTAGATAACACCTTAGCCAGCATGGTGATCACGACAGGGGAAAATGTCCCCCAAAACATAAACCATATCCGCATGACTGTACATACATACCTATATAACCCATTTACAACCCACACACATATCTACAGACCTCTAAGAGTATAATGATAACATAAGGTAGGACAGGTTCCCCGTCGTACCCATGAACAAATTAATACATGCTTCGAGGGTTAGTACCAAAACTAGGCCCCAGCACGATGGAGCACTTTTAAATTGCTGATTGGGACACCTAGGCTAGTAGATCCTCAAGGTGTGAGTCTGTACCTTCGGGCATGAATACAGCCCCCACCCCTGAGAGAGGATGGTCAGTACGACATATGTACTGAGTATATAAAGCATAACTGAAAACATATATGAAATAGAGAGAGTCAGGGAAATAAATGTGATACTTAAGAAGGCACTGTACTTGTACTTTTAAATTATAAGCAAACATGCATGCTCATATATATAATGTAACCAGGCCTTTTAGGGGCTCGATGAATCATAACTGTAGGACCAGCATAGGCCCGGTGCTATTTCCACCTTATCATATCACATCCTCACATATATACATATGTACCCGGCCTTCTAGTGAGAGACTCGGTGAGTGGATCATGTCATTGCATTACCATGTCTTTATATAATGTACTGGCCCTTTAATGAAGGACTCGGTGGATATGCAGTGAACTACGCATTATTTCATACCCGACCCGGGACTCAGTGATAGAAGGGTTACGGTATAAACGAGTAGAGTAGTTAGTAACCATATGCAATTTAAACCATCATTGGAGACTTTTTGAAATAATCAAAATGAACTATCATTCAAAAATTAAGACAATAGCCATAACAAGTACCTTTGGAGTGTCATTATGGTTTGCATCAAAGTAGCACTTTTGGAATCATCTACTTGTATCAAGGCATAATAAAATATCTTTTGGAAGTCAAGAAAATGGCCATCTTAGTGGCTTTGAGAATGGGGGCTTCCTGGGGATCACATATACTTCGTCTATTTGTTTCATAAAGTTCATGCCAAAAAAAAGATTAACTTTACCTACTTACTACTTCCCAAGGTATAGAAAAACTTGAGAAGCCATAGTTTAATTATTGGAAGAGTTTTAGCTTAAAGGAGTGAATAAGAGTCATGCTTTATACCACAACATAAATTATACCGACTTAGGATGGTTGGACACTTTCACATGAATCGAGGCAAAAGGACATATGTTATAGGAAATTAAAAACGTTAGCCATCCTAGTGTACTTAAGAATAAGAGCTTCCTGTAGAGTTTGTGCATTCTTCGTCCGTTGGCTTTCTATGGGTCATGCCAAAATAAGAAATAAGACAAACTTTACATACCCTCTACTTTCCCTCATAGAGTCATTATATACATACATCGTACCCGGTCCGTCATGAACTTGTTATCATAACTTTCTCATTGCTTTACCATACCATCATATAACGTACCCGACCCATGATGGGAATCGGTGATTAATTATAGCATTACAACATTGTACTTATGTCAAATACCTATCAAGATGGAAGAAGGGTATCTTTACATACTTGTGCCAAAACATGCCAAGAGAAAGCTTCA
Source organism: Solanum dulcamara (assembly GCF_947179165.1). Classification (NCBI taxonomy): domain Eukaryota; kingdom Viridiplantae; phylum Streptophyta; class Magnoliopsida; order Solanales; family Solanaceae; genus Solanum; species Solanum dulcamara. The sequence continues at coordinate 53,076,847 of NC_077237.1, read as the reverse complement.
CATACCTTTTCAAGGATTAATCGAAATCCGGCTTGTCTTGATACCTCCTTAACCTATTTGACATGAAAGTAATACTAAGCTTAATAGCCTTTCATTTTCCAATATCCCACTCTACAACCAAGTACTTACAGGAGTCATTTCCTATCCATTACCCTCGACTAGTTTGTTACTACTTCCGAAGCTACCAAAAATCGGGTAGCATTTCCCCTATAACTTCAACATCTCTTAGATTTTGACTGGGCCAAAACATCAACAACCATACTAACAACAACAACCAGCAGAATATTTACAAGTAAATCAGTTCAACATTACACAATAAGAGCTCCAAACAACTAGCTCCAAACTATGATACCAAAATAGAGTTTTTAAATCTTTATTTTGCAAAATCTGTAATCATACCAAATGGAGGGTCGTGTGGCTGCAACCAGAAGAAACCACACCCTTTTTAAAACACTTTACATCCCTGAAACACACAACCCAACCAGCTAAAACCGCAGCACAACAACGATAACACACTACGCAACTTCGATTTAGCTACTACGACTTTAACTTAGTTTGTTTCTAGCGTCTAGCATCCTTATTAAATTTTTCCACTTAAAATCTTATTTAAGACATTTAAATACCTTACAACAACATCATAAAATCTAATTTGAAAGAGAAACCCTTACCTTTCCCGAAACTCATCAAACTCGTCGAAACTTGCCTCTGATGTTCCCTTAGCGCGCCCAAAACCTTGTGGCTGCTTGCTAAAGTTTTGGTGCTGCTCCAAACCATAAATTTACATTAATAAACCCTTCATACAACCATGTTATATCCTATGTAATTAATGCATGGAACAAAATTGGAGAACTTACCCTTTTTTGGCTCCAAATCTGTGGCTCTCTTTCTCAAGTTTAAGGTTTCTCCTGTCTCTTTTTCTAGATTTCTCTTCTCTTATTTTTGTCTCTAGAAGTCTCTTGAAAATAATGACTAGAGTATAAGTACGAAATAAATTCATAAAATATATATATAGGCCACTTTTAGGGGTGACACATGTCAACCCGTACGTGGTGACACGTGTCAAGACCTTATAGGGCCAACACACCACACCTCCAACCATAGGCTGCCATGTGGCATGCTGCTACTATGTGGCACTCCCTCATTCTTCCACATGGCACCTTTTTTTCTCCCTGGTGGGTTCGTAATCTTGTCTTACTTTACGAACCTATGTATTCCTTGCTACGTAAGCTTGGTATGTACTTGAGTAACTTAAGCATGTAAGCTTTCCAAGTTGGTAGCTTACGTAAGTAAGCCGAGTCCTATGACTCATTATTTATTCTCCAACATCTTCCAAATTCTGACAACTCTATTCCCCATCTTTTCTATTATGAGGTATCTCATTCCCCCTTTCTTAGAGTTATTTTGTAGCGTTATAGATTATCCGGATCATATGGACACTTTTAAGAGATTAAGAGTTCTTAAGGAGTCTTAAGAAGCTTTAAGAAGTTTTAAGAAACTTTAGGAAGCCTTAAGAAACTTTAGAGGCTTACGATCCTTCCAAGAAACCTAATAGCCTTTCAAGACCCCAAAAGTCATAAAGTTGGAACCAAGATGAAATTACTCAAAATTTGTACTGGACTCAATATTATGACTCAACCTACAACTCGTAGAGAATTCTACAAATCATACAGATGAGTGGTAGAAGGACTCTTTTTCACATGCCCCGAATTATTCTCAGCTGAGGTCCTACGACTCAACAGGATGAGTTGTCTTCCTATTGACCAGTCATAAGGATAACTCATTTTAAAAGTTCAGAGACCCTCAAGTCTACAGGTTTCAAAACCTGTAGGATGAATGTACATTACAACTCATTGTCATTAGGGGGAGTTGTACAAACAACTTGTATGCAAACTTTAAAGTCTCTCAATTCTCAGGAAAATTGGACTTGCAGGATGGATTGAGTCTACGACTGGTAGAAAGTTGATGAGTCGTTATAATGACTCATAGAGACAATCTTCATAGACTTGATTTTCTGAGTCTTTCTAAAAACATGTGGGATGACTCGTCATCTTTACTATGACTCATAGGGTCAAAATCTAATTTTTTAATGAGGGATATTTGTGTCATTTCTCAAGTTTGGTTCAATAATCCTAGACACAATTATGGCTAAGTTCAAGCCTATATCTACCCAATCCTTTGAAATTCCCTCATTCTAAATCACTTTTTAAATTTCTCTAAGGCAAGAACATAATTGTCTCAAGGATTCTTCTCCAAGAAAGAAGCTAGGGTTTCAAATTTTCTTCAAGGTTTCTTCTCAATTCTAAGTAATTTAAATCAATGTATGTGGGAATTTATCCATGGGTTCCTTTCACCCATGGAGTCCCGAGATTTTTCTCAAAAATCTCTTTAGATTTCATTGGTTTTGAACCCTAGTAATGATGAATTGTATTGGGTTATTTTAATTTTGTTTTAGATGATTATCAATGACCTTTATAAGCATGGTTTCATATGAATTGCATAATTTTAAGTTAAATTATAAATGTCCATGCATAAATATATTTCTAAGTTATGATTACGAAGTTAAAAATAATTTTCATGAGTTGATTATGAGTTGAATGATTTTCACGCAAATTCTATGATTTAAAGTTGATATTATGATTTAATGATGAAGCTATGATGATGATCAATTTTGATAAAAGAAGGTTATTATAGTGCGATAAGTACAATTCTCTCACAATCATATTTAAATATGGTGATAAGGTCAACTCTCACTAAAGTGATGGATTCTTATAAATCACTAAAGTTAATGAGCTATTCCTAAAATGTTTCGTAAAGATGCCTTGATAGGTAATTACTATCATTCCCTATAATGTATATGATCATGTTTTAATGCATTTCATTGGAATATTGACTAAGCACCGGGAGGATTTATAGGTGGAGTTCGTTCTAGTAACGCAGTTAGTTACCCAAGAGAATTCTAGTGGCAACATAAAGTCCCAAACTACATTATCCACGTAGGTTGCCTTAATGGCCTAGCTAGTGGATTCACATATAGCACAACTTAGTTAGGTTGAGTTGAATACCATGATGGAGTATACCTATCAAGACCCAACCCCGTGGGCCACGACTAGTGTCCGACCTTGGGCCCCATATACATATCTAGCGGATGTAATGATCAATATAAGAACTATACATAAGAACCCAGTGGGTCATAGCATTTCCATGTTTGTAGCCTCTTTCATTTGCATCTTCTCATGAAAGGGCGTGCAAGACGACAAGGTTGCCATAGTATCTTAATATTTACAATACATCATGTAGATATAACTGAACAGAACTTACACGTATAACCCATACATATGTCCATACACCTCTAAGAATATTAATAGTAACATATGGCGGGACAGGACCCCTGTCGTACCCCTGAATAAACAAATATATACATTAGAGGTTTGGTACTACAACTTTTCTCCAAATCAATGGAGCTTCTTCCAAACTAGCTGAGTGGAATGCTAAGTTGGCGGACTCGCAAAACCTGTGTCTGTACCTGAAGATATGAAATGTAGCCCCCCAAATAAAGGGGGTCTGTACGACATATGTACTGAGTATATAAGTATAACGTAACTGAGATAACAACTGACATAGGCATGCAGTAAATCAAGTATAGCATTTAATAAGGTACTATACATGCACCTTACAAAATATGGTCATGTATATCATTTTCACATACCATATCTGGCCCACTTGGGGACCCAACGTTACAAATGTATCAGTTTATCATCATGGGCATATGCATATTATTAGCGTTGTGGGACGTATAGCCCAATCCATATAGATATGATAGGTTAGTGCTGAGGAACATCCGAACCGATCCCTACATATATAATATGTTAGTGCTGAGGAGCGTTCGACCCGATCCATATATATAATACGTTAGTGCCGTGGAACGTATGGATCGATCCTTATACATATAACATGTTAGTGCTGAGGAAGGTACGGCCCAATCTCTATACATATAACACATTAGTGCCTAAGAACCTATGACCCTATCCCTATATGTATAATAATGCATATACGTGCATACAAAACATGGTAACGTAATAACCATCTCCCGAATATTATCATAAGATGTGTCAAAGAGTCTCTAAGTATAAGAGTTTACACATCCAATCATTACTCAGCTAATAGAAGGGTCGAGGAATAAGAGTTTCACCACTTTAAGAATCCTAACCTCAAAAAGTGATTACAAGTCATGATTTATACCCAAAACCTATAAATGGGATCACCTCTAAGTAATACCATATATCGCTTCACTTACATCCTACTGTTTAAAAAGAAGGAAGGGATAGGTTTCATGTGTAGTACTTTTTGCTAGGTAGAAGACTAACAAGCCCATAACTCAACTATCGCAGGAGGTCTAATATCGTGAAGTGAATAAGATTGACGAACCATACTCAGGGTTCTATGAATGGAATTATTCCCACATTACATACTACAATCCAGTTAGGACTGAGATATGCTAATAGAAAAGAAGGATAGACTTTACGTACTCCTGACTTCCTAACGTATGGAAGGCTTGAGAGGTCCTAGTTTAATCACTGTAAGAGTGCTTTCATTAAGAACTAAATCAGGGTCGTGAATTACACTTGGTATTTGTGAGTATATTTACCCTCAAGTTCATATCATTCACTACTTAACTTGAAAACATGCCAAAAGAAGAGAAAGAATTGGCTTTGCATACATTACCTTTTATCATATAAAAAAACCTTAAAAAGGAAATAGTTTGACTATTGCAGGAGTTCCACCATCATGAAGTAGATAATAATTATGAACTGTACTCGAAACTTTAAGAATGGAATAACTCCCAATTTCACATACATAATACTTACATCTAAGACATGCCAAAAGAGAAGAAAGGGTAGCTTCACATACCTCTTATCGATTTCTTTGAACTCGGCTTGTCTGGTAGTCCTCTAAACTTATTTAACATGAAGGTAATACTAGTATTAATAATCTTTGACTTTCCAACTTTTAATTCTGTTACTAACTATCCATAGGAACCAATTCCTTATTCGCCTTCCTCGACTAGTCTCGACTAGTCTATTAGTTATTTAAGAAGTTAACGGAATTTGGGCAACATCTCCTCTATAACATGCCCAATCCGAATTTCCAATTACGTCCCTAATCACTGTAGCCAACCCAAAACAACACCCTACAACATATATATATAAGCAATTTACATCAACAGTACACAATACAAACTCCAATCGACTCGCTCAAAATTACGATATCCAAAATAGGGTTTTTAGTCTCTATTTCATAAAACCATTAACCGTACGAAGCGTAGGGTCGTGTGGCTGCAACCAGAAGAACCTACATGTATTTTTGAACACTTTTAGGCTCTACAATATATCACCACACCACCTACAGCCTCAGCACCAAAAGCGCAACACCTTACCCGACTTCAATTTAATTATAACGACTCCAATTTAAATTGTTCCTAACGTCAAGCATATTTATGGAATTTTCATATTTACAGCAACCTACACGACGTGTAATACACTTAATAACAACATCATATACTCCAAATTAAAAGGAGAGAAGTTACCTTACGTTAAACTTATCAAACTCACCAAAACTATCAAAACGTGAATTCCGAATAGCCTACTGTCTTATATTGTCACTTAGTTTTGAAGGGGTAATTGAGGGAAACAGGATTTGTGGCCTGAAGTAAAGTTATAGAAATGTGTCTTAAGGTCGATAAAATTTCAAATCACCCCTACCGCAATTTTGTACAAAAAGATATTCCCAAAATACAAACGGCAATCTGTGTAGGATTTCCAAAACAAAATCTGGGCAGCACCTCCCCCATACTTTATCACCCTTTTTTGAGTAGAGACAATCCAAAATGGGTTTTAGAGGCTAAATGAAACTTATATCCCTGTGAAATATCTATCCAAAACATCTTTAATCACTTAAAATGAAGCCTTACACAAGGATTTATACTTATTTTACTAACAGCAGTATCATTCAAAAATGGGTCTATTAACAAGAACAAAAACCTCCTCTTTGCCCTAACAATAAATTTTATGTTGTTAAACTCCATCATATTATCGTAGGATATCTTAAATTATTAATTTACGGAAAGAAGTCAGGAAACTTAACTTGGAAGAACCCTAGCCGTAGCTCCCTTATTCTTGCTCTCTAGCTTTTCTCTAAACTTTTTCTAAGGCTAAGATGCTGAAAATGATGTTGATCAGCAATACACATGTATATATATATATATATGTTTCCTTAAAAGGGGACACGTGGCATCCCCCATGGGTGACACGTGTCATCCTTTAGGGTGCGACCTCATGCCATACAACCAATCATATGCCGCCACATCGCAGCGTGGGGTCCACCCTAAGTAGGTGGGTCACCTACTTAGCCCAAGTTGGTGTGTCACCTACTTGTCACCTGCTTGCTTTATTTTCATGGGTTCGTAATCTCATCTTACTTTAAGAACCTATGTATTCCTTGCTACATAAGCTAAACATGTACTCCAATAGATTAAGTACATAAAATATCCAAGTTGATAGCTTACGCAAGTAAGTCGAGTCCTACGACTCATTACTTGGCCTCCAACTCATTTCAAATCCTTATAGACTTATTTCCAACCTTCACTCTTAAAGGGCATCACGTCCTCCCTTTCTTAGAGTTATTTAATCATGTTATATATAATCTGGGTCATGGGACAACTTTCAAGAAGCTTAAGAAGACGTTCCTAAGCACAAAGGTATGGGGTATAACAATACCCTGGCAAAGTAGCCTCCCCCTTCTCGATGAGGGTTACATCGAATTTCATATTGTAGCTCGCATGGTCTTAAGATGTCGGTTAAAGGTATTTTACCACACAATTTAATGTTTAAGCTATGAGTCTTATGATGAAGTTTTATGATATGAATTGACCATGAGTTTTCTTACATTTTCAAATGCTCTTAAGCTTTGTTCATGCTCATTATGTTGGCCATGCATCTTATGTAATATTGATTATGTCCTATTACTTTTTCATGCATCTATCACATACTTAGTATCTTTTATGTACTAATTCATATTTTGCCTACATTGTCTCATAATGTAGGGACGGAAGATATTAACGACCATCTTATTCATGGCTAGAGTTGCTTAGTTATCAAATAGTTAGTGAGTCCTCATTCCATCGAGGATATTACTTTTTTATTCGCATTGCTACTTTAACTTTTTCTTATGTTTTGGGTGAGCTAGGAGCTTCTCCTAAGCTCTTTCAAAGACTATAATAGAGGCATGTTTACACAAAATGTTGACGTAGTCCGTATGGCCATTAATTGAGTAATTCTATCCCTTAGAACCATTCCCTTGAGTTATTTCTTCCACTTTCTTTATCATGTGTCTTTTTCATATGTAGGCGATGTATACTAAGATGTCTTGATTGGTATCCCTTGTAATATCGATCGTCATGTCATGGCTTGCCCTAATTCAGGTCGTGATATGTACGAAGTATTATGATTCACAAGAAGACTCGTAAATCTAAAGTTAGTCCTAGTCTTGGTAAATTTTCTTTGGCTTTAACTTTCCGACTTCTGGGGTCTTACAATAGCTCCCCCTTAGAACCATTCATCCTCGAATGAGATTAACTTAGCATAGAAATAACATGAAATGAGGACTAGCAACCCAATCATGAATACAATGACACATAGAAAAGCATAAACCATGAGATCTTCAAAATTAAATCACGACTTTTAAAACCAACTTCACAAACATACATGCATATGAAAGACATATGAAACTGAAACGTAGGAGTTTAATTGACTTGATCATGAAAAACTTAGTAACCTAGGCTCGAGTTTAATCCATTTTCTCTTCCCACGTATCACTCTCTAGTTGTTATTTCTCTAAAACACCATGAAAGGAGACAACATCTTTATTCCTTAACCTTTTCACTTGGCGCTCTATCATTTCCATCGGAACCTCTTCATAAATCAAATTCTCTTCAACGTTCACACTTTCCTATAAAACAATACAGTTTAAATCACCCATGAAATTTCTCAACAATGATACATAAAATATCGGATGAACCATGGACAACTCAATTGGAAAATCTAAATCATATGCCATTTTGCCAATAAGATTCAATATTCATAAGGTCCTACATATCTAGGACTCTATTTCCTTTTCATACCAAGGTGTGTTACACCCTTCATAGGTGAACCTTTAAATATACCCAATCATCCACATCAAAGTCAAGGTCTCTTGTTCTAGTGTCTGAATAGGACTTTTGATGACTTTGAGTAATTTTTAATCCATCTCTTATGAACCTTACTTTTTCTATTGCATCAACTAGAAAATCAGTACCAATCAATGCCATCTCATCCACTTCAAATGATTCCACCGGAGACCTACATCTTCTTTTATGTATAGGTTCAAAAGGAGTCATTTGGATGATAGAGTAATAACTATTATTGTAGGCAAACTCAATCAATGGCAAATGCTCATCTCAGCTTTCTTTTAAACCAATCACACACACTCTCAATATATCATCCAAAGGTTGATTGTTCTTTTGGCTTGTCCATTGGTTTGAGGATGAAAAGTTCTACTTATCTTAACTTTGGTGCCAAGACCTTTTTGGAACGACTTCAAAAAATGCAATTTGAATTGAGTACCTCAATCTGATATAATGGACTTGGGAACTCCATAAAGCTTTACTAATTTACAGATATACAACTTAGGAATGTCTTTGGCACCATATGAAGCCTTAACCGGAAGAAAATGAGCCGACAACAACCCAAATGGAATCATATCTCTTGTTAGTACGAGGCAAACCCATTACAAAGTCCATATTCACATTTTCCCACATCCAAGTAGGAATTTCAGTGTCTTAAGCTAAAACTCGGAGTTTTCATGCTCAACTATATCTTGTTGACAATTCAGACACTTATCCATGAACTCTGCTAGTCCTTCTTCTTGCCATTCTACCAATATACTTCCCTTAATTCATGGTACATCTTGGTGGATCTAGGATGAATTGAATAGAGAGAACTATGGGTATTATTCAATATCAATTCCCTTAGTCCATCCACATTAGCCACACACAAGTGAACTTGGTAACGTAGTACCCCGTCGCCCCCTTGGGTAAAACCCTCAAGGTCTTTTTCAGCCACCGACTTCTTTATCACAATCAAACCCAGATCAAGGTCATGTTTGGCCTTAACATCCACAACAAGAGACGATTTCATACCATTATGTACAAGAAAACCCCCATCACTTCAATCAACTAAACGCACACCTAAACGTGTCAATCTATGAACATATTTTACCAACTCCTTCTTACCTTCCTCAAAATGTGCAACACTATTCATGGACAACCGACAAAGAGCATCGGCTACAACATTTTAATTACCTATATGGTACAACACACTCATATCATAGTCCTTTTGGAGTTCAAGACACCTCATTTGCTTAAGGTTCAAGTCCCTTTGGATAAACATATATTTCAAGCTATTGTGGTTGGTAAACACATATACGTGCATCCCATAAAGATAATCACTCCAAATTTTCAAACTAAACACAACCGCCACAAGTTCAAGATCATGCGTTGGATAGTTTAGTTCATGCACTTTAAGTTGACTTACGGCATAGGATATTAACTTACCATATTACATCAAAACACAATCCGACCCAACATATGAGACATCACATTAAACAACAAACCCATCCATACCTTCGGGCAATGTCAAAATAGGAGCCGACATAAGATGTTCTCTCAATATTTGGAAACTCTTCTCATATCATTCGACCATTGAAACTACACTTTCTTTTGGGTCAACCTAGTCAAAGGTGAAGAAATAGATGAAAAGCGTTCAACAAATATCCTATAGTAATCGACCAAGCCCAATGAATATCTAATATCTAAATGAGACAATGGTCGAAGCCAATTTTTCACCATCTCTATTTTCTTAGGATCAACCTTAATCCCATCACCGGACACTACATGGCCATGAAATGCCACCTTCCTTAGCCAAAATTAACACTTACTAAAGTTTGTAAATAGTTACTTACCTCTTAACGTTTGCAACACAATTCTAAAGTATCACATATGATCTTTCTTATTTCTAGAGTAAATTAAGATGTCATCAATAAACACCACTACCAACATGTCCAAGTATGGCTTGAAAATATGATTCATCAAATCCATAAAGATAGCGGGAGCATTAGTCAAACCAAATGATATTACTACAAACTCAAAATGACAATACCTTATCTAAAATATTGTCTTGGGAATATCACAATTCCTCACCCTTAGTTGATTATAACTAGAACGGAGATCGATCTTTGAGAAGTAACTTGCCCCTTGATATTTGTCAACCAAATCATCTATCTTTGGAATTGGATACTTGTTCTTTGTGGTGATCTTATTCAATTATCGGTAATCTATACACATTCAGAGAGAACCATCTTTCTTCCTAACAAACACCATAGGCGTACCCCATGGTGATATATTTTGCATTATCAAATCCTTATCCAATAAATCCTTCAATTTTTCATTCAACTCCTTAAGCTCCACTGGATCCATACTGTAAGGAGGAATAGAAATAGGTTGAGTATTAGGAAGGAAATCTATGGCAAGGCAATTTCCTTTTAGGTAGGAACACAGGGAAAATCATCAGGAAACGCATTAACTATAGGGACCGACTCAAGATTGGGAGTTTCGAAATCAACATCCGTAACTTGGACTATATGATAAATGTACCCTTTGAAAATCATTTTTTGGGCCTTAATACATGAGATGAATCGACCCTTAACCACCAAATCATTACCCTACCATTCAAGAATAGGCTTAATAGGAAATTGAAATTTGACCTTACGGATTCTACAATCAATGGATGTATAAGAGGCATGTAACCAATTCATACCATGAATAAGGTCAACATCAGTCATGTCTAGTTCAACAAGATCACAAGAAATAAATTTATGAAAGACCGACACGAGACAATTCTATAAACTCTCTTGGGTAACATCAAATCTCCAATAGGAGTATAAACCAAAAATAATTCTAACAACACTTCAAGTCACACATCAAATCTCATAGCAAGGTAAGGAGTAACAAAAGACAAGTTGGTACCGCGATCAAGAAATGCATAAACATCTAAGTGAAAGACCTATAACATACCCATAATGACATCGGGAGACTCTTCCACCTCTTTCCTTGCATTATGGGTATAGAATTAGTTGTTACATTGGCCACCCTTAGTTTGATCTTGGGTAACTTGCTCCACTTAGAATCCTTGAAGACGACCCTTCTCTAACTTTGTTTGCAACATGAGGGTGAGTGTATCACTTATGGCCATCTTTTCATATCCATAACAAGCACCCATTCTCATCAAGCATTTTCCTCGATGATTCATTACACACTTTGCACACTTGGGAAATTAAGGGCTACTAGCATTCACACCTCCTCCATGAACCTTAGGGTATGGCACCCTATTAGTAGCAAACTTTTTCCGCAAACATTGGCCTTGTTGAAAATGACCACTAACATCACCACTAGTCCTAGCATTAGAGAACTCACCTTCATGTCAGGCCCTCTTAAAATACCTCATTCTCATATCTTTGAGTTTCTCTCCCTCAATTAGTTTGGCAAAAGTCATGAGCTGAGATATGTCCATCTCTTTGAAAAGCATACTAGTAGGACATCTACTTGCAACAATATTGGACACCCGTAATATGAATTAACTCATTCGAGTAGATGGATTGGCAACCAATAGTGGAGCTTACTTGGATAGCTTAGTAAGCATGAGGGCATAGTCCCACATACCCATGTTGCCTTGTCAAAGATTTATGAACTCCAACACCTTGTCTTTCCTTAGCTCAAGGGGGAGATAGCAATTAAGGAAAGCAAGTTTGAAGGCTTCCCATTTAATAGGACTTCATCCACTCTTTCTAACATCCATTGTGTATACCAAAATTGGGCCACACTCTTGAGTTGGTAGGCCGCTAACTCCAATATCTCTTCTAAAGTAACCCTAATAATACTAACTATCTTGTAGACCTAATCAATGAATTCTTAATGATCCTCATCCACTTTTGAACCATGAAATGCGTAAGGGTTCATCCTTACAAAGTCCCTCACTCTAGAGGCCCGAGTAGGAGTATTAAGAGGAGCCGCAACCCCTTGGCAGTCTGAAACTCTATAGTAGTAACTTGGTCGGGTAGGGGACCATTGTTTTAAGAGACCAGAGGAGCTTGGTCCTCATTAGCATTGATATCTCTTTGCATAGGTGCTCTTCTTGGAGGCATTTCTGAAAATTTCAAATGACAATCATTAGGAAAAAGGAAGTCTTAAAGTATACGCTATTACACTATATAGATTATGAAAGAAGTGAGGATTTCCTAAAATGTCTTATAGCCTCCTATTCATAGATGTGGGGCCTTTTAAATCCATAAATAAGACTCAACTTCACATGGAATTTTGGACTTCATAGGACATATTCAACCTTGTGCTCTAATACAAAGTTTGTCATGACCCGACCTAGGGTCTAGTTAAAATATGGCGATGAAACCCCAAAGGGCTATAACCAAAGCTCATGAAATATTACTAAGCATTCATAAGTTAATGTAAATGTGGAAATAATGTAGAGAGATTCTAAATCATGAATCATAAAAAGAGAATGTAACTTGACTACATAGACTCTATATTATTTTGTCTAATAGAAGCCTCTACTAAACAAGAAGGGCGGGGACTAAGATATGTTCCTATCTCACCCTCAAACATGAATGAAGTAAAAGTCTTTAGGATAGAACAAAGTCATAACTCGCCCTCGATAAGATAAGGACTCACAAACACTTCGCGGAATATAACTCTACTAACCACGTGTATGAATGTGGTCCTCAACCCCTATATTATGAGAATATGTAGGCAACAAATATGTGTTAGTACATTTGAATGTACTAAGTATGTAGGCATGACATTCATTATAAATCATAGGATGCAATGATCAATTAACGTACATGATAAAGGGGGTTAGTAAAGTCATCAGGAAAACCATAATGATCAAAGCATTTAAGGGACATATTTGAAATCCTAAAAGAGCATAAGAATAATATACATATGTGGGATAGAACCGTAACTGACAATAAGACCATAGCTCGAACATGGAATCCTATTGTCTCTTCATACAATGAAAAAAGGGGAATCTACTTGCCAAGGTAGACTCTACCCCACTAGGCGGGTCATGTACATATGCCATATATGGATCCACTAGCTAAGATATAAAGGAAACCTACGGTGAAACGTAGTTATGAGATAAGAAACTTTATATAAGGACCCCATAGGTTGATTACCCACCCCAGATCATCATTCGATGGTAAGTTAAATACCATGGAATACATACAGAGTAATCATACTTATCATATATCTTAGAACTTTTACATAGGTTTAACATTCATAAAGTAGCTCATTTTCATATCATACTTGCAATGTGAGTATTAGCCTTTCGACATTATAATATCATACTTGTATAATTTATATCATTAGATTCCTTGGTCACTAGCAAAGGGCCCTAAGTAACCTTTTCCATAACTTACATGAGATTCATAATTTGATCATAATTGAAATCTATAATCATAATTCATACGTGAATTTAGAGTAAAACTCATATACATAGTCAATTTAGATAAAAACTGTGAGAATATTTTAAAATCATTAAACTTCATAATCATACTTCATGTATATTATTGAAATTAGGTTCATGCATGTGCATTAGTAATTCAACTTAAAATAATGCTATTAATGTAAAATCATAATTATAATGATCATTGATAACCATTAAATTGAATTGAAACAACCCAACATAATTCATCAAAATTAGAGTTTAAGGAGAATGAAATTTTATAATATTTTGAGGAAAAACTTGGGACTCCATTGGTGAATAGAACCAATGGACCAATCCCCACATACCTTGATTGAAATCGAACATGAAATCAAAAAAAATGACTTGATATTGAAGAAACCCTAGAAAAAGCTTGAGGAAGATAATGAACGCTTGAGAACCTTGGGAGGGAAGTCTTAAACTTGTTTGGGAAATAATTAGGGAATAAAAAGGGTACTCTATGAATCGTAGACACTTTGAAAAATCATAAAAATGACTCGTCCTGCAGGCTTCCCAGAAACATTCAAAAATCTATCTCTGATCTTTCTCTACGAGTCATCTTTATGACTCGTAGAAAAGATTATGTGGAATATACCCTAGTCATCCATGTCTAAAATCGTGCATGTTCTGAGCCTATTATGTTTTTGCAATGAGTTAGTAATATGACTCATTTTTTGGTCTGTGACTCACTCTACAGAGTCGTAGAACCTCTCTTGCACCTTAATTTTGAACAAGCGCAAAGCTTCCCTCTATGAATAGTTCTTACTAGTCGTAGAGTGCCACGTGGAAGCATGAAGGAGTTCCACGTGGAAGCATGAGGGAGTGGGGTGATGCATTGGCCCTATAAGGGCTTGACATATGTCACCACTTAGAGATTGACACGTGTTACCCCTAAGGTGGCCTATATATATATATTATGACGTTTTAGGCTCATACTTATCCATTAACTTCATCCTCATCAAGAAAATTCTAGAAAAGAGGAGAAGAGAAACCTCTAGCTAGAAGAGAAAGAGAGCCACGGTTTTGGAGCCAAAAAAAAGGTAAGTTCTCCAATTTCGCTCCATGAATTAATTATATAGGGTATACCATGATGGTATGAATATGTTAGTAATATAAATTTATGGTTTTGAGTATCACCAACACGTTATTAAACATCCACAAAATTTTAGTCGCGCTAAAGGAACTTCCGAGGTAAGTTTTGGCGAGTTTGGCGAGTTTCGGGCAAGGTAAGGTTTAATCTTTTGAAATGGAGTTTATGATGTTTTTATGAGTTTTAATACATGTCTTAAATAAGTTTGTAAGTGGAAAAGTTGCATAAGGATGATTGACTTTAGAAACCAACTAACTTGAAGTGGTTATAGCTAAATCGAAGTCGAGTAGTGGGTTATCGTTGTGGTGTTGTGGGTTCAGCTAGTTGGGTTGCGTTTTGCATGGACTTAAAGTGTTTTAAAAATGGGTGGGTTCTTCTGGTTTCAGCCACACGACCCTTCATTTTGTATGGTTAAAGATTTTGCGAAATAAAGATTAAAAACTCTATTTTTGTATCGTAGTTTGGAGATAGTGTTTTGGAGCTTGTACTGTATTAGGTTGAAGTGATTTACTTGTAAATATGCTTCTGGTTGTTTTTGGTGGTATTGGTGTTGATATTGGGGCCGAGTTGAAATCTCGGGGATGTTGAAGTTATAGGGGAGATGTTTCCCGATTTTTGGTATGTTCGGAACTAGTAACAAACTAGTTGAGGGTAATGAATAAGGAAATAACTCCTATGAGTACTTGGGTGTAGAGTTGGAAATTGGAAAGTGAAATTTCATTAACCTTAGTATTACTTTCATATTAAATAGGTTCAAGAGACGACGAGGCGAACGTGTAAAAGTAATCCGTAAGAGGTATGTGAAGCTATCCTTCTTTTCTTTTGGAATGTCTCATCCTTAAGTTATTGATATACGAAATGTGGGGATAATTCCATTCATAGAACTCCAAGTATGACCCATAAGTCTTATTCACTTCTCGATGGTAGAATTCCTATACTAGTTGAGTTATTGCCTCTCAAGGCTTCTATATGATGGAGAGTAGTAAGTATGTGAAGTTATATCCTTTCTCTTGGCATATTTTTGGCATAAATATGTAAAACTATCTCCTTTATCTTGGCATGTCTTTGGCATGAGTAAATAGAGTTATCCTTCTTTCCTCATGGTATGCTATAATTATTCACCGAGCCACATCATAGGTCGGGTACGTTATATGGTGATATGGTAATGCATAAGAAAGTTATGATACCGAGCCCATGACGGGCCGGGTACAATATATGCATATGATGATTCCATGAGGGAAATCAGAGAGTATGTAAAACTTATTCTTCATCTTCCTTTAGCATGTCCTAGACGTAAGTAAATGGTGATACGAGCTCTAGGGTAACTCCACTCTTAAGTCCTAAATGTAATTTGTATCTCTTATTCACTTTTAAATGTCAAACTCTTGTAGTAAATTGAACTACTTTCCTTGAACTCCATAAGGTTGAGAAGTACTGGATACATAAGCTCTTAGTCCTAAGGACTATATGACGATGGGTATCCCTGGTTCTATGAACTGTCAGTATTGCTTTAGTTCATGTCTGGGGTCCCCGAGATTCTAAGTAATATAGGCCCTAATGGAATTTAAAGGGCACTTGAGATAGCTACACTACTATTCTGGTCCTCAGATGATAGCTTAATCTTCTTACATTGTTGAGTCTCTAATAATGATTTAGATTGTATATGGTTACTCACTACCTTACTCGTGTATACTATAATACATCTTTCACCGAGTCCCATAAAGGGCAAAATATGGTATATAATATATGGATCAGGCCAAACGTTTGACATTACTATATAATATACGTATCAGGCCAAACGTTCCTTGGTATTACTATATAATATACAGATCGGGCCGAACATTCCTCGATAGTACTATATAATATACGGATCAGGCTGAATGTTCCTCAATATTACTATAAAATATACGTATTGGGCCAAACATTCCTCGATATTACTATATAATATACGGTAGGGCCGAACGTTCCTCGGTATTACTATATAATATACAGATTGAGCCGAACGTTCCTCGATTTACTACATGATATGTGGATCAGATCGAATGTTCCTCGGCATTACTATATAGTATATGGATTGGGTTGTATGTTCCTCGGCATTATTATATGAGATAGCACTAATAGTATATAGATGTTTATGATAACAGAGTGATGTACTCATTACACCAAGTCCCCGAACGGGACGGGTAAAGTACGTGATGATAGTATGTACGACCTTATGTTATAAGCTACAAGTACAGTAAATTATTAGATGTCACACTTGCCCCTACATCCTTACGCCAACTGTAATTTCCTTATGATATCTATGCTTTACATACTCAGTGCATATGTCGTACTGACCTCCTTTTTCTCGGAGGAGGGGAGGCTGCATTCATGCCTGCAGGTAAAGATGCACACTTTGGGGATCCGTCAGCGTAAGAGTTCCACTCAGTAGTTCAGAAGCGCTCCATAGTGCCAGAGCATAGTTTTGGTATTAACCCTCGATGTATATATATTTATTTGTTCACGGGTATGGAGGGGGCCCTGTCTCGCCTTATGTTACTGTTCTTACTCTTAAAGGTCTGTGGACATGTATGTGGGTTGTGTATGTGTATATATGTATAGTTGTGCTGATATGCTATGATAGCCTCATCGTCTTATATATTATCTTGCCTGCTGGCACACTATGACTTAAATAGAAGACAGGTTTACTTATGGTTAGCAAGGGTATACACGAGTGTCTAGTTCAGGCATCCATCGCGGCCTACGGAGTTGGGTCGTGAAAAAATTGGTATTAGAGTGGTTTGGTCCTAGAAATGTCTATAGACCGTGTCTAGTAGAGTCTGGTTTATCGGTGTGTGGTGCACCATATCTATAAACAGGAGGCTACAGGACATTTAGGATATTACCTTTCTTTCTTGTCTTAGATCATGCTATAGATCCGAGTCATAGGAAAACTCCTTATACTACCCTTGGACTTTAGCAGAAGGACTACATCAACTGGAGGAAGTAATTGACGACATTAGAAGTTACAAAGCATGCAGGTAAGCAAGAGTGCAAAAGATATCTATTGGGTAAGGTATTGACACATGATTAAAACATAAAGTCAAAAATTGAAAGGAAGGTTGACCAAAAAGTGTAACAGATGTAGGTTGAGTTAGACATACGAGGTAAGTCCATCATTTTTGTACTATTGTTGATATTGAAAGCCATGTGTGGCTGCATTATGAGATGATATTAAAAGCCCTGTGTGGCTGTGATAGGATATGAATATATATATGTTGGCCCTGTGAGGCATTGTTGGTATTTCCTGCGTGCAGGTTTTGGGGATAATAAGGAGTATAGAGGAAACTCTGCCGAGATTTTCCCATAACAAAAAAGAGGGAATGAAACATAGATTCTTAATATGTCTTGGAAGCAGGTCGACGATGAGGGGCACCCTTTTTACTTGGGAAATTTTATTTCGGAGAAACAAAAGCCTATCTGAGCTGCAAAGTTTAGACTAAGGTATCTTCAGCTGTATTTTGCCTTAGGAAAAGCTTACATTGAGGGGAAAGATGCCCGATGATGGAGTTTCATTTTTGTTGGAAAGTACAGAACCCTCAACTATTATTAGAGGACAAGATAAGTTGTTTACGACTCAAGAATAAAAGGACTACTACAGGGAGCACTCAAGATAGACGTGATCAATTAAGTACGAGTATTAGACAAAAAAAGGAATAGATAGTTATGAACTGAAGGTGTAGTATGTCAAATATGTTGGAACAAAATCATATGTGTATGAATAATTAAAAATAAACAAGAGGATGACATGGGTATACACTAAAAGGGGGGAAGCGGACAATAGAAATACAAGTGTAAGAGAAAATCAAATGACACTATCATATGTAAATGGGAACGCTTAAACTTCAAACGAGATCTCAAAAGGGATAGATGCGATCATACCAGTACTAATGCATAGGATCCCATCAGAACTCTGAAGTTAAGCGTGTTTGGGCGAGAGTAGTACTAGGATGGGAAACCCCTTGGGAAGTGAAAGAGAAAATGAAACACAAGTATTTGTACCTATTCCCTACATCTACAAGTAATCCTAACCTTTGGAACTCTGATATTGATTTCTTGATGAAAGTATATGTTATGGCAATGGGATAGAGAAACTCTCCATAAGTCGGTATAAGATCCGGAGGAAGGTTTTAGTTCACATTCGAGGATGAATGTTCTAAAGGGGGGAAGGATGTTACACCCCATACTTTTGTACCTTGAAAGACTTTTGTATCTTGATAGGTTTTTGAGTTTCTTGGAAGGTTCTCAAGCTTCTTAAGTTTCTTGAACCTCTCAATCTTCTTAAGTTTTTATTTAAGCTTCTTAAGTTTCTTGAAAGGATTGTATGCTTCTTATAAGTTGTCACGTGAGCCAGATAATCTATGATGCTATCAAACAACTCTAAGGAAGAGATAATGTGGCACCCCATACAAGGGAAGATTGGAAATGTCGTTATGAGAATCCGAAATGAATTGGAGGCCAAGTAATGAGTCATAGGGCTTGACTTACTTACGTAAGCTACCAATTTGAAAATTTTACATACTTAATCTACTTTAGTACATACCAAGGTTACATAGTAAGAATTATATAGGTTCATAAAGCAAGATGTGATTACAAACCCACGAAGAGGAAAAGAAAGCGACACGTGGCAGCCCATGAGAGATTACCATGTGGCAGCATGAGGAAGTTCCATGTGGCAACAGCTTCAGGAAAGGTGGTGGGCCCCTACATGCCATGTGGCAGCCCATAAGTGGAGGGGGTGATTTGTTGGCCCTATAAGGGCTTAACACGTGTCACCACTTAGGGGTTGACACATGTCACCCCCTAAGGTGGCCTATATATATATATATATATATATTTTATGACTTTTTAGGATAATACTTATCCTTTAACTTCATCCTCATCAAGAAAATTCTAGAAAAGAGGAGAAGAGAAACCTCTAGCTAGAAGAGAAAGAGAGCCACGGTTTTGGAGCCAAAAAAGGGTAAGTTCTCCGATTTTGCTCCATGAATTAATTATCTAGGGTATACATGGTGGTATTAAGGTTTTATTAATATAAATTTATGGTTCATATCAGCACCAAAACGTTATCAAACAGCCACAATGTTTTAGTCGCACTAAAGGAACTTCTGAGGCAAGTTTTTGCGAGTTTGGCGAGTTTCGGGCAAGGTAAGGTTTTCTCTTTTGAACAGGTGTTTATGATGTTTTTATGAGTTTTAATACATGTCTTAAATAAGTTTTTAAGTGGAAAATTTACATAAGGATGATTGACGTTAGATTCCAACTAAATTGAAGTGGTGATAGCTAAATCGAATTCGAGTAGTGGGTTGTCGTTGTGGTGTTGCGGGTGCAGATGGTTGGGTTGCGTGTTGCATGGAATTAAAGTATTTTAAAAAAGGTGTGGGTTCTTATTATTGCAGACACACATTCCTCTGTTTGGTATGGTTAAATATTTTGCAAAAT
Organism: Solanum dulcamara; assembly: GCF_947179165.1. Lineage (NCBI taxonomy): Eukaryota > Viridiplantae > Streptophyta > Magnoliopsida > Solanales > Solanaceae > Solanum > Solanum dulcamara. The sequence continues at coordinate 53,056,633 of NC_077237.1, read as the reverse complement.
AAAGATTAAAAACTCTATTTTCGTATCGTAGTTTGGAGGTACTTGTTTTGAGCTTGCATTGTGTAAGGTTGAAGTGGTTTACTTGTAAATATGCTTCTGGTTGTTTTTGGTGGTATGGTTTTTGATATTGGGTCCGAGTTTAAATCTTGGGGATGTTGAAGTTATAGAGGAGATGTTGCCCGATTTTCGATAGGTTCGGAACTAGTAACAAACTAGTCGAGGGTAATGGATAAGGAAATAACTCCTATGAGTACTTGGGTGTAGAGTTGGAAATTTTAAAGTGAAAGGTCATTTACCTTAGTATTACTTTAATATTAAATAGGTTCAAGATACGACGAGGCGAACGTGTAAGAGTAATCCGTAAGATGTATGTGAAGCTATCCTTCTTTTCTTTTGGCATGTCTTAGCCTGAAGTGATTGATATACGAAATGTGGGGATAATTCCATTCATAGAACTCCAAGTATGACTAATAAGTCTTATTCACTTCTCGATGGTAGAATTCCTGAACTAGTTGAGTTATTGCCTCTTATATATCTTTTGGAAATACCAACCTGGTTTGACACAAAAAGACTCAGGAATAAAATAAAAGAAAAAGAAAAAAATGCTCCTTGAGAAGAACTGTAGTATAAAGAAAATCATTGGAGTTTACTTTAACCAACTAACTATGATTGACAAAGAAAATATTGGATCATGCACCATGAATTCATTTAGAGAACAAGTCTTATAGAAAGACACTAAGTGCGAATTTTAGGCACGAGTAGTAAAACAATAGAGAAATGTAGAACAACCTGACTAACCATCAACCTAACAAAATCATGCCTATCAAGTCATATCATTCTTCAAGGAATAGTCAAATAATAGTCAAATCAACTAACACATTGTCACAAGAAATAGCAAATTAACACATAAATCAACAAGTTAATACCCACAAGACTTAAATGTCCCTTTCTCACGCCCCGAGAGGGTACCCTATGCGTGGCTCTTCCACTAAATGACTTGCACTGGCTTGCACTGGCTCTTCCACTAGCATCACACAATTTTTGACTAGTGGTTTACTGATCAAGTGCAAATCCCAAAATTTTCTTCCCAATTGACTTATGAGAACCAGCGTTTACAAGGAAATGTACAATACCCGACCGGCATTACACTTGTTTGGCGTCGATGACCAAGATGCTCAATCTTTGTCTTTCTCACTTGGCAGACCTTTGAACTTCTAAAAAAATACCAAAAACAATAAAAAGTAAAGTAAAGAAAAATAAAAATACTTGGATTGTCTCCCAAGAAGTGCTTGATTTAACATCGCGTCATGACGCAAGTATCTTAAGATTACCCAATGTCAGGTAGCATTTCTTCTTCTTGTGGATCTTCTACCAGCTAATCCATTGATTCCTTCACCAACAACACTCTACACTCATCAAAGCTCCAAATCAATAATTTCTCGACCTGTGGAAAGAAATGGTCGACCTAAAATGATAGGAACCTCTAGTTCCACATCTCAATCAAGCACCACAAAATCTACCAACAAGATGAACTTGTCTACTTTAACTAGCAAGTCAAATAGTATACCAACCGGTCTCTTGATAGAGAGACCCCCTATCAATGGCTCATATGAGTGGGTTTGGGAATCCTAAGACCCAACTTATTTAAATTAAAAGAGGCATTAAATTGATACTTTCCCCTAAATCACATAAAGGCTTTATCGATTTTGTGCATCCCAATAGTGCACGGAATGGTGAAAGCTCTCAAATCTTCCTTTTTATGACGAATATACTAACAATTACCATATTAATGAGTGAGACATTTTAACCGATCCCACACTAACCACTTGTTTTTTTACAGCAAATATTTTATAAACTTTAAATACTCAGGAATTTGCAATAAGGCATCAAGAAAGGGAATGTTCATGGATAACTTACTCAGCTGATCTACAAACTTTGCAAAATTCTCATCTTCCCTCTTTTTAATTGCTCTTTGAGGGTACGGAGGGTGACACTTAGGCTGATCACCCTCAGTAGTTCTATCCCCTATTTCTCCCTCAACATCAACCACCATCTTAGGCGGATCAACCCTCCTTTCTTCATCAATATTAACTTTGCCCTATTCCGACAATTTCTTATAAACCTTAATTCAAATGGGTGCACTCGGCTTTATCCCATCATTACTTTTCTTACCTGTAATCATCTTTGGCACAACCTTGGCATCGTCAATAACTTTTTCACTCCTTGGGACTATTTCTATACAATGACTATTATTTTTTGGGTTTAGAAGAGTGTCACCTAGGAGTATGCCCTTCGCTCTTGGAGTTATTTGAACCAGCAAGTGGTTTTAAGTCTCTAAGTTCTTGATTGAAGTAGAGTGGGAGCTAAAGAGTTGAGACAAACTAGATACATCAATTTTGAACTCCTTGACTCCATTATCCATACACTCTACCCTCTTAATGATTAACATCTCCTCAAACTTGGCACCAGCTGGGTCACTCATACTTGCTTGGCCTTAGGGAGAATCATATATTTAGGGAGGTACATACGAATTTGAACTTTGGTAGTTGTACATATCATCTCTTCTAGCTCTATCTTATTTACACCATTGTCTCTCGCGGTCTCTCCATTGACGATCTTGATCTCTCCAATCTTGATTCTCCTCCCGAGGATGCGAAGGACCTTTTTTGGTTGATTGGTATCCTAGGAGAGAGCTTGTCCCATGGTTCACCAAATACCTAACATCTTTATTAAATGATGCATATGCTACTTCCTGGTTAAGGAAGGATGTATTATGTGCCCAGATGGCATTTGTGCTCTTTGTTCTGGGACCCAACATATGATTGGCTAAGAGCTCGATGCTCGTCATCATCTCTTATATTTGTTAATCATTATCCTTGTCTTTCCTTCACATTTCATTGGTCAGTGTTGTTGTAGATACCAATCCATTACTAGACTTTACCCTATCTCGGGTGGGCCATGACATGTTAATTTTGGTGATTTTTTAAAGATAAATGGATGCATAAAGGTAAGTGAGATTCATAAATGAACCTCCCGCCAAGTTGTTCACCCATTTGATTCACCTCATCCAATAAGCGATAGAAAATATTGAGTAGAACTTGGTCAAATAACCCATAGTTTAGACATTCTACCATCTTTTTCTTGAACCTAAGTCATACCATGTGTATAGCTTATTCCAGAAATTGTTAAAAATTATATATCTCATCCCTTAATCTAAACACCCATGAGGGTGGAAAGAGTCTTTCAAGGAAATCCTTCTTTATCTCACCCTAAGTTGCAATTAATCCTTGGGGAAAATCTGCAAACCACATTGTAGCTTCTCTAGGGAGTGAGGAAGGAAATAATCCCAGCTGAATTGACTCTTGGGGTGATATTCTCGTCTTGAAAGGGAGACAAATATCCATAAAATTTCTCAAGTATTGATTCGCATCCTCGACCGCTTGGCCTCCAAATAATCCCTTCATCTATAAAAGATGAAGCATTGGCCCATTAATTTGAAACACGACATTTCCTACCTCTCTGGAGATAAGAAGAGTTCCCCAGCTACACCCATTTCCATGGTGCTTCATCAGGGGTAAATTTATTTTCAAACCCCATATCACCGAAGCTTTCTTCATCACCTGCTTGGTCCATCTTGACTTTTTTTGGCAGGAACAACACAAAACACCAAATAACGAGAACATAAATTGCACACAAGTTTAAATCTAGATAACAATAAAAGATTATCGTTAACCAACCCCGACAACAGTGCCATTTTTGATGAATGCTCAACTACACTCCAAAAGTAGAAAGTTAAGCAGTCGTTTGCAAAATAATACCCAACCTTTATGATTGGGGTCGAACCACAAGGATTGGACGATGGGATCTCCTTCGATTGATTTCACAAATTAAATGAATTAGAAAACTCTAGTTCTCAACAAGCATGTGTTTGTGTGTATATATATATATATATATATATATATATATATATATATATATATAAGTGGGGGTATATTAATAACTAAGATTTGTCAATATTAAGTGTTACACCCCGCATTCTCGAGCTTGGAATGTCTTCTTAAGTTCCTTAGACACTATCATGTGAGCCGGGTAAGCTACAACACTATGAAACAACTCTAACAAAAGAAGATTGTGATACCTCGTGAGAAGGAAGGTTGGAAATGGAGTCATAAGAATCCGAAAGGAATTGGAGGCCAAGTAATGAGTCGTACGACTCAATTTACGTACGTAAGTTACTAACTTGGAAGTCTTACATACTTAAGCTATTGGAGTATGTACCAAGCTTGGGAAGCATGGATTATATAGGCTCTTAAAATAAGACGAGATTACGAACCCACGAGGAAGAAAAAATGATGCGGGGCAGCCAATGGGAGGGTGACACATGGCAGAACCTCAAGCAAGCAGGTGACCCACCTACTTAGGATCACGTAGGTGACCCACCTGCTTGGGGGAGGTGGGCCCCACTACCACGTGGCAGCCCCTCTTTGACTGCATGGATGCGGTGGCCCAATAGGGGCTGGACACGTGTCACCTCTAGGGGCTAACATGTGTCACTCCCTAGGACCACATATATATGTGTATATACAGAATACACTTCAGTTCTTGCTCAAAATTCAGCCAAAACAAGGGAACAAACCCTAAAGCTAAAAAGGAGAGGGGCGACGGCTTTGAGAAAAAAAAAGAGATTAGTCCCGATTTTGCTCCGTAAATTAATTATCTAGTGTATACCACGATGATATGGAAGTATTAGTAGTATAAAATTAGAGTTTGGTGCAGCAAAAATGGACAGCAAGCTGCCACGACGTTACAGCGCGCTAAAAAAAGTTCTGAGGTGCGATTTTGGCGAGTTCTAGCCAATTTCGGGACAGGTAAGGTCTTCCCCTCTAATTTGAAGTTTGTGATGTTATTATGATGTAAGTTGGTAAAAAGTCAGGAAAAGTTTCACATTCGAAATAAACTAAATTGGAATCGTTATAGTTAAATTATTGTCGAAATAAGGTGTTGTGCACGTGGGGGCAGCTGCCGGTTGTGTTATGGCGTGTTGCAGGGCCTAAAAGTGTTCTAAATGAGGTGGGGGAGCTTCTGGTTACAGCCACATGACCCCCCGCTTCGTACAGTTAAAGGTTTTGCAAAATAGAAACTAGAAACCCTCTTTTGGTATAGTAACTTCGGGCGAGTCGTTTAGAGTTTATATTGTGTAATGTTGCCATGTTATATATATACGAGCTGATGGTTATGTTTTTGGTTGGATGTAGGTGTTAAGTACATGATTGGAAATTCGTATAAGGCACATTATAGGGGAGGTGTTGTCCAATTTCCATTAATACCTTAACTAGTCAAGGAACTAGTCGAGAAGGCGAGTGAAGGGATGAATGTTATGAATACTCGTGGGTAGTCTAAGTTGCTGAAAAGTCCAAGGGTGTTAATACTAGAATTACTTCCATGTTAAATAGGTTTCGAGGACCACGACGTGGACGTGATTAAAAGAAGTCCATATGAGGTATGTGAAGCTTTCTTTTGGCGTGTTTTGGAATAAGTACGTAGAGCTATCTTTCTTTTCTTTTGGCATGTCTTAGATATAAGTTATGAATGATATGTATGTGATATTTGGGATTCAATCCATTCGTAAAACCCTGAGTATGAGTCGAGACTCTCGTTTACTTCTTGATATTAGAACTCCTGCAATAACTGAGTCATTGCCTTTAAGTCTTCTATGTGATGAAAACTAGTACCTGTAAATCTTATCTCTTCTTTCCTTTAGAATGACTTAATTTTGAGTAAACTGATATATGATATGTGTTTAGAGGTAATTCAATTTATGAGCTTTGTGTATAACTCGTGACTTGTAGTCACTTCTTAACATTAAGGGTCTGAAAGTAGTCAAACTACTATTCTCGAGCCTGTTTTATAATGAATAGTAAGTGGAGGTACCAGCTCCTCTTTTTAAAGGTTCTGAAATGATAAATGCCTTTGATTGCATAAGTTGAGTCTTTGACTAGGTAAATTGTGTCTCTGATTGCATAAACTATGTTTCTGATTGCATAAGCTAGGTAGCATTGTCTTAATGCATGTTTGTGATTCCCGATGCCCCAATTGATGTAACCCCTAATGACATCTAAAGGTCACTTCGGATAATTACCTTCCTGGTCTTTAGGTGATGGTTTACTTGAGTGTTTGATTGAGTCTCATAGGGTGACTTAGTTGCAAATACTTTCTCATTACTCTACTCGTGCATGCTGTAACCCTTCTTTCTTCGCGTCCCACGATGGGCTGGATATTATGTCGGGCACAGCTTTACTACTTCTTTCACTACGTCCCGGACCGTATGTGTATAGTTCCATGCACGAGGAGATGATTCTATACGTGAGGTGTGATATATGTTATATGTTATGACGATACGATTATTCACTAAGTCCTGGGCCGGCTGTAATATGATAATATATGTGGCGAAATAAGGAAGGAACACCGAGTCCCTCCTTAGAGGGCTGGGTACGTTATGTATATAATGATGGTACTCTATAGACGTACACCACTCCATTAACCGAGTCCCTCACTAAATTGGTCAGATACTTTATGTAGGCATACATATGAGATTAGAGTGATATATTTGCGACCCCGAGCCCCGTAGTGAACCGGATGTAATATGATGACATACATGATAATATTATACCATATACGATGATATGATACCATATACGATCATATGATGAAATGAAATACATGATGATATGATGAGATATGAATATGAGAAAATGATTATGACACCGAGTTCACTAAAGGGCCGGGCACAACATATGATGATGTGTATGATTTATGTGTCCTAAGGTGCAGGTACAGTAATTCGTTAAGTTGTTATAATTGTTCCTTGTATCCCTATTTTAGTTATGGTCTCAGTTACGATGTGCTATGCTTTACATACTCAGTACATATATCGTACTGACCCCCCTTTTCTCAGGGGGATGCGTTTCATGCCCGCAGGTACAGATGTTCATTCTGGAGATCCGTCAGCTTAGGAGCTTCTCTTAGCTATGTCGGAAGTGCTTCACTGTTCTGGAGCCTAATTTTTTATACTGGTCACTTAATGTATATGTTTGTACATTCAGGGGTACGGTGGGGGCCCTGTCCCGCCATATGTTGTTGTTACTATTCCTAGAGGTCTGTAGACATATGGATATAGGATGTTTGTGAGTTCGTTTCGATTATGCCTATACGGCATTTTGTGAATATAGTTATGTTACACCAGCCTTGTCGGCTTGCATGCCCTTATATGCTATGAAACGAGTGAAAGAGGCCACACGTGCACGAAAAAGTTTTAACTCATTGAGATTTTTTTTGTGAGTAGCATCACCTTGTTCATAGTTCAATTGGACTACAACTGATAGGTAGACATACGGGGTCCAGGTCAGACCCCAGTCATGGCCTATGGGGTTGGGTCATGACAGAAGTGGTATCAGAGTAGTCGTCCTTGGAGTGTCTACAGACCTTGTCTAGTAGAGTCTTGTTTATCGGTGTGTTGTGCACCACATCTATAGACAGGAGGCTACAGGACATTTAGGATGTTACTTTCTTTCATATCTAAGATCGTGCGATAGAGCCGATCCATAGGAAATGAAATTCCTCATACTAACCTATGATTCTAGCAGGAGGACAACGCTGCTAGAAGAAAGTAACTGACAATGTTGGATGTTACGAAGTACGCGGGTAAGCAAAGGCATGAAGGACCTATGTTACGAAGCACGCAGGTAAGCAAAGGCATGAAGGACCTATGTCAGGTAAGGTGTTGCAATACAATTGATATATAAATTTGGAAAATGAAAGGAAAATTATACAGGAAAGTGGAACAGAGTCAGTTCGAGGGGACATACGAGGTAAGTCCATGTTCACACTCCTAATGTGGGTGCCCTATGTGGCTATGATATAATACGATAAGAATATATATATATATATATGTGCTTTGTGAAGCTGCATTATGATATGATGTGAATATATATATGTTAGCCCTGTAAGGCATTATTGGCTTTTTCTGTATGTAGGGGTTGGGATAGTAAGAAATACAGAAGAAACTCTGCCCAAATTTTCGTAGAAATAGAAAGAGAATGAGATATAGGGCTATAATATATCTGGAAAGGGTGTGTTCACAACAATGATGAGATTTGACTAAATAGGTATGGCTGACCTCGAGAAATGAGTTAATTGCTGAATTAATGGCAATAAAAACTAGGAGGTCGATACTGATATAGTAGAACGAAGTTGGAAAAGAGTTATAAGCCAAAGAAGATGACTTAGAGAAGTTATAATATAGGCATTCAAGATAGATGTGATTAATTAAGTATGAGTACCGAACAAAAAGGGAGATAGACAGTTACGAATTGAAAGTATAGTATGATGAAAGAGTAAAAAGATAAGGCCCCTACTACAACGAAGTTAATATGGTTTTAAGCAGGATTAGAAGGGAGCCTGAAGCACATGTCAAAGATGAAAGTTCAGAAGACATAATGAAGTTAATATATGTGACTCCACCTTGATGATTAGTGAGATCCTGCAAGGAGAGGGTATGTCGATTTGTAGAACAATTGTTGCATTGCGAGGTTATTAGAAGAATAAGCTGTATCCACGGGAATAAAGTTAGTATAATGACGAAGCTTGGAACATGAGTCATTAAAGTATAAGTACACTCGAATGGGGAATTTGCACCAATTATGAGCCCCGCTAATTACTGATTGGGATGAATGGAATATATCTTTGAATGCACTACTGCAATACGGATATTACTTGAGTATCAATTGTTAGATGAGATTTTATACGATATATTCCAAATACTAAAGCACCCTATGGTTGTGCTAGGGTTTCCTATAAAGGCAACCTAACGTATGGAAGATTTAACAGAACATGTAGATATGGTGAAGCACGTTGAATATGTTGGAGTGGACTCATTCGCGTGTGAATAGCTGAAAATAAACAAAGGATGACATGGGTAAACCCTAAAAGGGGGGAAGTGGACAAAAGAAGTACAAGCATAAGAGAAAATCAACTGACGTTATCGTATGTAAATGGGAACGCTTAAACTTCAAATGAGACCCCATAAGGGATGGACACGATCATATCCGCACTGATGCACCTGATTCCGTCAAAACTCCGAAGTTAAGCGTGCTTGGATGAGAGTAGCACTGGGATGGATGATCCCCTAGGAAGTGAGAAAGGGAACGAAACAAGTATGACAAAAAGAGATTGTAAGTGCGTGTTATTACAATGACATATATAGAATAGAGTAAGCCAAGAGCAGAAAAGATTGTGACTAAATTAGAACGCACCTTGTGCAAATAGCACAAAGATAATTATATAGCCTATGAGTAGTGGCATACTAGGAGTGAGATCAAGGGATTACTCGATAAAGAGAAGTCAGTAATAGCAATATGATTGCCATAATTAGAATCTATTTAGGAAAAGTGTAAGATGGTTCAAGGCAGAACTATTAAGATATAATCGGTATTAAGGATAAAAGCCCTAGTGGAGCCCTGACCTCAACTAAAGAAGGTAAGCCACTAGTATAGCGACGCTAAGGCATTTTCTGAATTGCACTAACTACCTACACATATTTGTGTAAGAATTACAGCATAATGTTTGGTAATAAAACTAGATAGAAGATCTGAGTAAAAGAGCAAGATAGCATACCTAAGGTGTTACAAGTTGAATTAAGAGGAGTTGTATAATAGCTTAAACGAAGTGGAGTATCATAGTCTTGATAGCCTGTTACGGGGGATGGAAATCCCGATTTGGAGATGGAAGGTGATTAATGTAGGTTATAGTGCAGGCTGATCTCGCACTCTACAGAAGTATAAGTTCATATGGGTTATGGTAGATAAGCTGACAAAATTAACCCATTTTCTTCCAATTAGGAAGGTATATTCAGCTAAGGTTTATGTGAGATGACATAGCAAGGAAACAATAAGATTTCACGGGGTTCCTACATCTATTATCTCGTACGGGGAAATTCAATATACAGCTAATCACTAGAGATCATTCTAGTAAGGATTGGGAATATAGGTGAATCTTAATACGACATTTTGCCCTTCGGTTAATGGATGGGCCTGGAGGGGATCCAGTAAGTTATTGATTAAGTAAAGCTTATTTCGGGACAAGATATCGATTAGCAGCCTAGAGTCGGCAAGAAGGGGATACATTGGCCCTTCTTAGGTCATTCGTAGAATAGAGACAGCTACCTATGAGTTGGACCTACCATCCGATTTCAAACAATACATTCGGTTTTCACAGATCAATGCTCTAAAAGAATGTAAACGACGCTCCCAGAATATTTCCCATGGAGGAGGTCCACGTAATAGGGAGTTATCCTATGAGGGACAACCCATTCCCATCCGGGATCAGCAGATTAAACGGGTTGCGAACTAAGGACATAGCTTCCGTCATGGTACTATGGTGGAATAAGAATCATGAAGACATAACCTGGGAGGTTGAAGAGGACATGAAACATAGGTGTCCGTACCTATTCCCGATGTCTACAGATAACCCCCAGTCCTGGAACTCGTATATTAATTACTTGGATGAAAATGTATGTTATTCGAGTAGAAAGGAATCTCCCTATAATTTGTATAAAGTCTTAAGGGAAATGTTATTCAACATTTGGGGACGAATGTTCTAAAGGGGGGAAGGATGTTACACCCTGCACTCTCGAGCTAGGAATGTCTTCTTAATTTCCTTAGACACTATCATGTGAACCGGGTAAGCTACGACACTATGAAACAACTCTAAGGAAAGAAGATTGTGATACCTCGTGAGAAGAAAGGTTGGAAATGAAGTCATAAGAATCCGAAAGGAATTGGAGGCCAAGTAATGAGTCGTAGGACTCGATTTATGTACGTAAGATACTAACTTGGAAGTCTTACATACTTAAGCTATTGGAGTATGTACCAAGCTTGCGAAGCGTGGATTACATAGGCTCTTAAAATAAGACGAGATTATGAACTCACGAGGAAGAAAAAAATGACGCAGGGTGGCCAATGGGAGGGTGACACATGGCAGCACCTCAAGCAAGCAGGTGACCCACCTTCTTGGGGTCATGTAGGTGACCCACCTGCTTGGGGGAGGTGGGCCCCACTCCCCCGTGGCAGCCCCTCCTTGACTGCATAGATGTGGTGGCCCAATAAGGGCTGGACACGTGTCACCTCTAGGGGATGACACGTGTTACTCCCTAGGACCACATATATATGTGTATATACAGCATACACTTCAGTTCCTTGCTCAAAATTCAGCCAAAACAAGGGAACAAACCCTAAAGCTAAAAAGGAGAGGGGCGACGGCGTTGAGAAAAAAAAGAGATAAGTCCCAATTTTGCTCCGTAAATTAATTATCGAGCGTATAACACGATGATATGGAAGTAGTAGTAGTATAAAATTAGAGTTTGGTGCTGCAAAAAATGGACAGCAAGCTGCCACGATGTTACAGCGCGCTAAAAAAGGTTCTGAGGCGCAATTTCAGGGAGTTCTAGCCAATTTCGGGAAAGGTAAGGTCTTCCCCTCTAATTTGAAGTTTTTTATGTTATTATAGGGTGTATTACACACCTTGTGGTTTGCTTGAAGTTGGTAAAAAGTTGGGAAAAGTTCGGCATTCGAAATAAACTAAATTGGAATCGTTATAGTTAAATTGTTGTCGAAATAAGGTGTTGTGGCGTGTTGCAGGGCCTACAAGTGTTCTAAATGAGGTGGGGGAGCTTCTGGTTACAGCCACACAACCCCCCGCTTCGTACGGTTAAAGGTTTCGCAAAATAGAAACTAGAAACCCTCTTTTGGTATCGTAACTACGGGCGAGTCGTTTGTAGTTTATATTGTGTAATATTGCCATGTTATATATATACGAGCTACTGGTTATGTTTTTGGTTGAATTTAGGTGTTAAGTACATGATTGGAAATTCGGATAGGGCACATTATATGGAAGGTGTTGTCCGATTTCCGTTAACGCCTTAACTAGTCAAGGAACTAGTCGAGAAGGCGAGCAAAGGGATGAATGTTATGAATACTCGTGGGTAGTCTAAGTTGCTGAAAAGTCCAATGGTCTTAATACTTGCATTACTTCCATATTAAATAGATTTCGAGGACCACGACGTGGACGTGATTAAAAGAAGTCCATATGAGGTATGTGAAGCTTTCTTTTGGCGTGTTTTGGAATAAGTATGTAGAGCTATCTTTCTTTTCTTTTGGCATGTCTTAGATGTAAGTTATGATTGATATGTATGTGATATTTGGGATTCAATCCATTCGTAAAGCCCTGAGTATGAGTCGAGACTCTCGTTTACTTCTTGATATTAGAACTCCTGCAATAACTGAGTCATTGCCTTTAAGTCTTCTATGTGATGAAAACTAGTACCTATAAATCTTCTCTCTTCTTTCCTTTAGAATGACTTAATTTTGAGTAAACTGATATATGATATGTGTTTAGAGGTAATTCAATTTATGAACTTTGTGTATAACTCGTGACTTGTAGTCACTTCTTAACATTAAGGGTCTGAAAGTAGTCAAACTACTATTCTTGAGCCTGTTTTATAATGAATAGTAAGTGGAGGTACCAGCTCCTCTTTTTAAAGGTTCTGAAATGATAAATGCCTTTGATTGTATAAGTTGAGTCTTTGACTAGGTAAATTGTGTCTCTGGTTGCATAACTATGTCTCTGATTGCATAAACCATGTTTCTGATTGCATAAGCTATGTAGCATTGTCTTGATGCATGTCTGTGATTCCTGATGCCCCAATTGATGTAACCCCTAATGACATCTAAAGGGCACTTCGAATAATTACCTTCTTGTTCTTCAGGTGACAGTTCACTTGAGTATTTCATTGAGTCTTATAGGGTGACTTAGCTGCAAATAGTTTCTCATTACTCTACTCGTGCATGATGTAACCCTTCTTTCTTCGCATCTCACGATGGGATGGATATTATGTCGGTCGCAGCTTTACTACTTCTTTCACCACATCCTGGGCCGGATGTGTATAATTCCACGCACGAGGAGATGATTCCGTACATGAGGTGTGATATATTTATATGTTATGATGATATAATTATTCACCGAGTCCTGAGCCGGCTATAATATGATAGTATATGTGGCGAAATAAGGAAAGAACACTGAGTCCCTCCTTAGAGGGCCGGATACGGTATGTATATTATGATGGTACGCTATAGACGTACACCACTCCATTCACCAAGTCCCTCACTAAAGGGGCCGGATACTTTATGTAGGCATGCATATGAGATAAGAGTGATACATTTGTAACCCCGAGCCCAGTAGTGAACCGGATGTAATACGATGACATACATGATAAGATTATACCGTATACGATGATATGATACCGTATACGATGATATCATAAAATGAAATACATGATGATACGATGACATGTGAATAAGAGAAAATGATTATGACACCGAGTTCACTAGAGGGCCGGGCATAGCATATGATGATGTGTATGATTTACGTGTCCTAAGGTGCAGGTACAGTAATTTGTTAAGTTGTTATAATTGTCGCCTGCATCCCTATTTTAGTTATGGTCTCAATTACGATATGCTATGCTTTACATACTCAGTACATATATCATACTGACCGCCCTTTTCTCGGGGGGCTGCATTTCATTCTCGCAGGTACAGATGTTCATTCTGGAGATCCGTTAGCTTAGGAGTTCCTCTCAGCTATGTCGAAAGTGCTTTACTTTTCTGGAGCCTAATTTTTGATACTGGTCACTTAATGTATATGTTTGTACATTCAGGGGTACGGTGGGGGGCCTGTCCTGCCATATATTACTGTTACTATTCCTAGAGGTTTGTAGACATATGGATGTGGGATGTTTGTGAGTTCGTTTTGATTATGCCTATACGGCATTTTGTGAATATAGTTATGTTACATCAGCCTTGTTGGCTTGCATGCCCTATGTGCTATGAAACGAGTGAAAGAGGCCACACGTGTACGAAAAAGTTTTAACTCATTGAGGTTTTTTTGTGAGTAGCATCACCTTGTTCATAGTTCAATTGGACTACAACTGATAGGTAGACATATGGGGGTCCAGGTCAGACCCCAGTCGCGGCCTACGGGGTTGGGTCGTGACATTAAGTAATATAATAGATAATCAACACAAAATTGTACTATTAAGTTTCGAAAAGACTAGGGGTGTATATGCATAATGATCCGGTTTTCACTCAAATAGAAAGAGATTAATTGCAAAAAAATCAATTGATACTTGGATAGCAGTTGGTCTAGGCTATATTTTGATATTCTCCCGAACTATCAAACGTATGTCCCCTATAATCTTTCGAACTTCATGACCCTTTCAAATAAAACATTGCTTGAGTATATAGACTATTCTTAGCTCATATCATTAAATGAGAAGTTACTTAGATTAACCCACCTCTCTCTCAAACTCATAGTAATTTCAACAAATCCTCACTATTGAGTCTTACCTAATGCCATTTTGCTTTCCCAAGCCATAATGGTGTTAGAGAGCTCAATCAATGTAAAATGGTGTTAGAGAGCTCAATCAGCGTTTGGTACCATTGATTTTAGATTAACAATTCAAGACAACAATAGATCCATGTCATACAATTAATTTTCAAGGCTAATTAATCAAAACCCATTTGAGGTTTTACACCACCATCTAGCATATGCACCCCGTAGCAAAAGATTTAGTTACTCATAAAAGAAGAAATAGAGACAATCCCCTGTGGCAAATCTCCATCTTCAACTAATTTTTAATAAAATCTGAAATTCAAGTTACGAGTATTACAAATATGAAGGTTCTTCCCTTATAGGCTAAGAAGTTCTTCACTATTCTCTATGATTATCTTTTCACAAAAATAGGTTTGTCCACCAAAAAGTTCTCTCTTCTCTATCTCTAATTGGGAAGATCATAAAGGTACATAATTGCACAAATTCTCATTTGGTCCTTGGAATATTTTAAAGAGAGAACTAATATTCATAATTGCATTTTCAACTATTAAATTTCACTTTGAAACCTGCGTTGGACCGGCGGAATGTCGATCCAAAATTGTGAAGCACTAATCGCTTCCTTGCTTCAACCTTTAGTTCAAACAGGAGTTGCTACATTTGGACAGGTGAACCGTCAATCAGTCATTGTACCACACTAATTATAGCGTCAGTGCTGAGGCAGCCTTTCCTAATTCAAGCCAATGTTTAGCCAGTGAGATGCATGTTAGCTTCAACGGGATGCCAGTTCTTCAACTGGTGTGCTTTAGTAGTTTTTAGCTCCAAATCCATCAAACTTATTTTTTTCTAAGGAGTGCCTACATAAAGAGAAGTAGTACCTAAAACCCATTCAATTAACATTAAATATGATAATAATTCATGAATTTTAGTTCAATAAGTTAGAAAATATAAAACCCCAGAATCTGGAGAGTTAGCAAACAAGGATCAAAACCTAAAAACTTGGAAAGCTATAAATATTTTGCACCTAATGATGATCACGAAGGCCATCACGGGCTGTCGTAAGCACCAGGACCATGGTGAGCCACTATGGTGATGCTCCTGAAGCTTAGCTTTATAGGGTGAGATCTACAACAGGTCACCACAAACCATGGTGAGTACCACGGGTCATGAAGCCCTCTGTGGAGACCCCTCCCTTGAAGCCTCAAAATTTGATCCCAATGCTAGGACCACGACTGGACACCACGGGAAGTAGAATATTTCACGGACCATGGTGAGCTCCGTGGTGGTCACCCCTGCAGGTTAATTTGCAGGACCTACACCACATCTACTTCATGGACCACGGTGAACTTCACGAACTGCGAAGGGTCCCGTGAAAAAGGTTCTGAAACTTTTCCTGCAACTGTCAAAAATATTTGAGTTTTAGTCCAACATCACGAACACCGGCACGGACTGTGGTGAGCACCACGGGCAGTGATAGGTCTTCCGTGGTGAGCCTTATCTACAGGTTAATGAGGGGTATTTTAGACATTTCCTATTCTTTGATTAATGTATGTGGATATTTTTTGGACTAGATTCACTACAAAAATATCCTAAATATTCTTTAATCTACTCTTATACCTCATTAATACCTAATCAACTAGAAGACTTATCTCTCAAGGCTACTCCAAAGATCATCTTCTTCATCTAGCTTTTCGGATAGGGTTTTTTTAGGAATAAGTCTCCTTTTCCAGTTCTAATGTCAAATTCAATTAAGGTATGTATGAATTGATCCATGGTCCCTTTCACCCATGGAGTCCCAAGGATTTTTTCTAAAATATCATGAATTTTAATTGGGATTGTAACCCTAATCTTATGGATTTTATTAGGCTATTTAAATTATGCTTTTAATCATTATTTTCAATCTTCATAATGATGTTTCCATATGCATTACATGAGTTCGAAGTTAAATTATGATTTTCCATGCATGAAGCTTATTTTCTATGACGAATAATGACGTATGATTAGCAATTCAACGGTTTTAAGGTATTATCCTGATTTTTAAGTCAGGTATCATGCATTTATGTTTTATCCTAATTTTCGAGTATGAATTATGATTATGTATTTTAACTATGATCATGAATTACAAGTATGTTTCAAATCATTATTTTCATGCAAATTATGGAAAAGATTACTTAGGGCCCAATGTAGTTCATTAAGGTATGATATGAATTATATATGAACTACAACTACGTAGGTACGTTATGTAATGTGGAAGGACAATACCCACATTGCACTTATGTTATGAAAATGAGATACTCAATTATTTCAAGTCTATGATCATGACTATGATATATGTTCATTATGATTTTTATGCTACGTATGTATTCCGTGGGATTTAATTTAGCACCTAGTTGACTTGAGGAGGGGACCCTACCAAAAGCCTTAGTACCAATCTCATGTATCTTAAAATACGTGCCACCATAGGTTGCCTTTATGTCTTAGCTAGTGGATCCACATATAGCGTATGCATCACCCTCCTAACAGGGAAGACTCTACCGCGGCATGCAGATTCCCCTTTTTCTAGTATAGGGCAACATCGTGATTCCATGTTATATCTCACATGGTCTTAATATCGGTTATGGTTCCTATCCCACATATGTATGATCTCTTATGTACTTTCACGATATTAATTATGCTTTTCAAATGCTTGATTATTATGATTCTCTCATGTCCTTACCTTTATTCTCTTATCATGTATTTTAATTTATCATTGTATCTCATTATTTATGTTGCATGTCATGCCCTTATACTTAGTACATTCAAATTTACCTCATACTTAGTACATTCAAATGTACTAAGGTATACTTTTGTCTATATTGTCTTATAATGTAGGAGTTGAGGTTGAGGATCATATCCATCTACATGGATAGTTGAGTTCCTATGGCAAAGTCCTTGTGAGTCATCATCTATTGAGGAAAAGTATGAGTTGTTGTTTTTACTTCCAAAGACATTTGCTTCTTTACTTAAGGGTGAGCTAGGGACATGTCTTAGCCCCCACCCATGTTCATGACTAAAGGGATTGTTGGTCAAGTATGTAGGGTCTCATATTGTCGGATTATGTTTTCCTTATGTTTATGTTAGACTCTTTTCTATGATGTTTCCGCATTTTCTATACCATATGTATGCTTATGATATGAATAAGAGGCTTGATTAGGGCCCTTTGGGGTTGCGATCGCCGTGTTATTATTAGGCCCTAGGACATGTCATGACAAACTTAGTATTAGAGCACAAGGTTCAAGTATCCTAGGTAGTCCAATATGCCACGTTAATTAGAGTTTTATTCATAGGTGTGAAGCACACCACATCTATGAATAGGAGGATATAAGACATTTTAGGAATTCCCACTTCTTTCATGATCTTTGTTGTGCTATAGAGTTTCCCTTAAGACTTACTCTCCTTAACGTTCTTTCTTTGTGATTTTAAGAAATCATACCTCAAAGAAGACCACCATTGCAAAGGAGGAACTATGCTAATGATGCTCAAATCTCTTCAGCTCCTCAAGGCAATGACCATTTGCCCGAGCAAGTGACACATGCAAATTTTTGGACCACTTTTACCATGCAAGACCAAGTTGTGGACAACCAAGGGGTTGCGTCTTCTCCTAATGTTCCCACTTTAACTTCAAGGGTAAGAGATTTTGCAAGAATAAATCTCCATAGTTTCATGGTTCAAAAACTGATGAGGATCCTCAAGAATTCATTAGCGAGGTTTATAAGATAGTGAGTATTATGGGGGTGTCATCCGAAGAGAAAGTGGAGTTAGCAGTGTATCAACTTAAGAGTGTTTCACAAGTATGGTACACCCAGTGGAAGATAGAGAGGGTGGATGAAGGACCTACTGAATGGGATGCCTTCAAACTTGCTTTCCTTTATAGTTTTTTCCCTCTTGAACTAAAGGACGCCAAGGTTTTGGAGTTCATCAATCTTCTACAAGGCAACATGGGAATGAGGGACTATGCCCTCAAGTTCATCAAACTCTCTAAGTATGCTATTTTACTGGTTGTCGATCCACATACCCGAATGAGTCAATTTAAATTGGGGGTATCTGATTTGGTTGCTAAAGAATGTCGAACAGCCATGCTTATTAAGGAAATGGATATATATCAGCTCATAAATTTTTCCAAACAAATTGAGGGAGAGAAACTTAAGGATATAAGAATAACAGATTCCAAGAGATCTTGGTATGAAGGTGGGTTCTCAAAATCTAACCCCAATTGTAGTAATGGCCGTTTTTAACAAGGCCAAAGTTTGAAAAAGAATTTTGTTAATAATAGGGTGTCATACCCTAAGGCTCAAGGAGGAGGTGTGAATGTTAATAGCCCTTCATTTTCCAAGTGTTCAAAATATAGAAAAATTCATAGGGGAGATGTTTGATGGAAATGGATGCTTGCTTTCAATGCGGTAAAATGGGTCATAGGCAATTCGAGTGACCTCATACAACCATCAAGGGTAAAGAAGGTCTCCATTAAGGTCAAGTTGTTCAAGGTGGCCAAACTCCACAAGGTTCCTAATCTCAACCTAAGGGTGGTCAATGCAAACATGGTTCTATGCCCCTTATGGTAGGCATGCGGTAGAAAAAACTCCTGATATTATTACCGGTATGTTATGGACCTTTTACTATGATGCTTATGCCTTGCCTGATCTGAGTGAAAAATTTTCTTTTTTTACTCTGTATGTGGCTATAAGGTTTGATGTTATCCCCAAAATATTGATGGAACCTCTTTCCGCTTACACACCTGTAGGTGACTTGGTTATGGCTAAAAGGGTCCATTGGAAGTGTCTCGTATCAGTTTTGCATAAAATCAACCCCTGTGATCTTTTTTAAATTGACATGATTGACTTTGAAATTATTCCTGGTATGGATTGGCTATATGCCTCTTATACGTCTATATTGTTTTAGAACCCGAGTGGTTAAGTTTCAGTTTTCTAATAAGCCAATTTTAGAATGGAAGAGAAATGATTTAGTGGATAAGGATCGATTCATTTCATGTCTTAAGGCCCAGAATATGATTTCCAAGGGTTGCATCTACCATCTAGTACGAGTTAGGAATGTTTATTATGAGACTCCCACCCTTGAGTCAGCTTCAATTGTTAATGAGTTCGCAGAAGTTTTCCAAAAGATCTCCTAGATGTTCATCCGGAAAGGGAAATTAACTTTTTCATTGATCTCTTACCCGATGCACAACCTATATCTATTCCTCCTTACTGTATGGCTGCGATGGAACTTAAGTAGTTGAAAGTGAAATTAAAGGATTTGTTGAAGAAAGTCTTTATAAGGCCAAGCATTTCACCTTGGGGGTGCTCTTGTGCTGTTTGTAAGGAAGAAATATGGGTCACTCTGAATGTCTATAGATTACTGGCAATTGAACAAGGTCATAATTAAGAATAATTATCTCATCCCAAGGATTGATGACTTATTCGATCAACTTCAAGGGGTAATTTACTTTTGAAAGATTGCCTTCCGATCAGGTTATCATCAACTCTGAATGAGGGAGTGTGACATTCCAAAGACAACATTTAGAAAATGGTATAGTCACTTTGAATTTTTGCTTATGTCTTTTGGTCTAACAAATGCCCCTATGACCTTTGGATTTGATGAACAGGGTATTTAGGCAATACTTGGATATTTTGTGATCGTTTTTATTAATGATATTTTGATTTACTCATGAAGTGAGGAAGAGCATGCCAATTATTTAACGATTGTGTTGGAAATTCTAAAATACCGACAGTTGTATGCAAAGTTTAGAAAATGTTATTTTTGGCTAAGGTCAGTTGCCTTCCTTGGTCATATTATTTCTGGAGAAAGAATTATGATTGATCCGAAAAAGACAGAAGTTTGTCAAGAATTGGCCTAAACCATTGGGTCCTTCTAATATCAAGAGTTTCTTGGTCTTATCCTATTATTATAGACTGTTTGCGGAAGGTTTCTCTTCGATTGCATCACCCTTGACTTCTTTAACTAGAAGAAGGTGAAATTCAATGGTACGAGTCTTGTGAGAAAAGCTTCCAAGAGTTGAAAGACAAGCTTATCTCCGCTTTGCTGCTGACTTTATCGAAAGGTTCTGATGGTTTTGTGGTATATTGTGATACTTCAAGAGTTTGTCTTGGCTGTGTCCTAATGGAAAATAGTAAAGTAATAATATATGCTTCAAGGCAACTTAAGGTGCATAAGAAGAATTAACCTACTCATGATTTGGAGTTGGTGGCGATGGTATTTTCTTTAAAGTTGTCATGACCCAACCTCGTAGGCCATGACTGGGGTCCAACCTATACCCCCATATGTACATAAGTCAGGCGTAGTTAAACCGGCCTACAAACAATATGATAACGTACATGAGAACCTCAATGGGTCACAACATTTCATATATTTGTAGCCTCTTTCATTCGTATCATAACATGAAAGGGCACGCAAGCCGATAAGGTTGCCATAACATATACCTATATAATATATCATGTAGACCCAGTTGACCAAACCTTACATATACAACCCACATATACATTTCTACAGACCTCTATTGAGTAGTGACGATGAAATATGGTGGGACAAGGGCCCTGCCGTACCTTTGAATAAATGAAAGTAATACGTACACCCAGGACTAGTACCAAAAATTAGGCTCCAATACAATGGAGCTTCTTCCAAATTGGCTGAGCAGAATCCTAAGATAGCGGACTCCCAAAACTGGTATTTGTACCTGCGGGCATGAAACGCATCCCCCCAAAGAAAAGGGGGTCAATATGACATATGTATTGAGTATGTAAAGTATAAAACATCATAAAGAGGGCACAACTAACATAGGGATGCAGGGGACAAGCATAACATTCAGAAAACTACAGTACCTGCATCTTATAAATTGAAGTCGTGTATACCCTCATCAACCAGTACCTGGCCCGCTAGGCATATGTATGCCATTAGCGTTGTGGAACATACAGACCTATCCATGTATGTAGCAAGTACATGTCGAGGAACGACAGCCCAATCCTTATATCATGTAATAATGTCGAGGAACGACGGCCCGATCTGTATTGCATATAATAATGCCGAGGTACGATGGCCCGATCCATATATAACATAACATACCATGGAACATATGGCCCGATCCTTATATACAAAAATATGTGGAGGTACATTCGGCCCGATCCATATATATCATAATGTATATATGTGCACGTAAAACTCTGCAACCTACCAAACATGTCTCAAGTATCACCATAAAGTATGTTCCAGATCTCCTAGGTATAGGAGGGACACATCCCATCACTATTCAGCCTATAAAAGGCTCAAGGGTCATAGTTCAACTACTTCAAGGCCCTGAACCCTGAACCCTGAACCTTGTCATTCAAAAGTGAGTACAAGTCATGAATCACATCCAGAATCTATAAATGGAACTATCTCTAACTCATATCATATATCGTTTCACTTACATTAAGATATTTCAAGAGAAGGGAGGGATAGGCTTCACGTATAATACTTTTCATCACGTAAAAGGCTTACAAGACAATAACTCAACTATCGCAGGAGTTCTAATATCAAGAAGTGAAGAAGATGTACGAATCATGCTCGGGGTTCTAAGAATGGCATTGTCCCCATAGTTTATACACCAACCACTTATAGCTAAGACATGCCAAGAGAGAAGAAGATGTAAGCTTTACATACCCTCTGCCTTTCATCATCTAGGAGACAGTGAGAGACACTAACTCAATTGGCATAGGAGCTCTCACTTCAAGAAGTAGGTAGGAGTCGTGAATCATATTCGGAGATTCATGAGTAGATTTGTCCCCACATTTCATATGCACATCATACTTAAGACTAAGACACGCCAAGAGAAAAAAGGATGGCTTTACATACTCATCACTTCCTAACGTATTGAAGGCTTGAGAAGCCCTAGTTCAATTACTGTAAGAGTGTTTTCATCAAGGAGTAAATAAGGACTGTGATTTACGCTTGGAATTTATGATTAGATTTACCCTCAAGCTCATATCATTCATTTCTTAACTTGAAGACATGCCCAAAGAAAGGTAGAGATAAGCTTTACATACCTTTTATCGAGTAATTGTAACCACTCTTGCTTTATCTCCTTCTGAACCTATTTAACACAAAGGTAATACTAACATTAATAACCTTCAACTTTCCATATTGTCAAACCATCACTAAGCATCCATAGGAATCATTTCCCTAGGTGTCTTTCTCAAGTAGTTTATTAATCGGCTAAAAAGTTAACGGAAATCGAGCAGCACTTCCCCAATAAGTTGCCCTATCCAAATTCCCAATTACATCCTCAACCACTAAAGACAACCAACACAACAATCATCAGCTCTTATACAAGTAAACCAATTCAATATTACGCAATACAAACTCCAAACGACTCGCTTAAAACTACGATACCAAAATAAGGTTTTCAATTTGTTAATTCGTAGCATCTTTAACCACGCGGAATAGAGGGCTAGGTGGATAAAACCAGAAGCACCCACAAATCCTTTGACCCACATTCCATCCCTAAAACACGCCACAAAACCATCTCCAAAGACAACGCCACAATCATAGCAACACTATACAACCTTAACAATTTTAACTCGGCTACAACAACTTCAATTTCGTTCTCTTACAACGTCCAACATACCTATACATTTTTCCTACTTCCAACTTCATTTAACACATATAATACAGTCCATAAAAACATTACTAAATCCACTTTGAAAGGGAAGACCTTACCTTGTCTGAAACTTGCCAAAATTAGCCTCGGAAGTCCTCTTAATGTTCTGAAACTTAGTGGAGTATTTGTGTCACGTTTTTTCTTCCCCAAATAAACAAATTTTGTTATTAAACACCTTCATATCACCGTAGGATACCTTAAATAATTAATTCACAAAATGAAATCGGGCCTTACCTTTTCTTGGGACCAAACTCGTAGCTCCCTTTGCTTGTTCTCTCAAGCTTTCTCTTAATTCTATCTTATTTTTCTAAGTGTAAATGTAAGGTTATGATGACTTAGTCATCAAAATACAGCTATATATACCTCCTTAGAGGATGACATGTGTCATCCCCTAAGGGTGACACGTGTCTAGTCCTTATTGGACCAACTAATCCATGCCACCACTCTAAGGCTGCCACATGGTAGCGTGGGACCCACCTCAAGTAGGTGTGTCATCTACTTGGTCTTAGGTGCATCACCTACTTGCTTCCAAGTAGGTGTTATGCCTCTTTCTGCCTCTTTCGTGGGTTCGTAATCTCATCTCATTTTAAGAAATTATGTAATCCCTACTACGTAATCTCAACATGTACTTCAGTAGCTTAAGTATGTAAGACGTCCAAGTTGGTAGCTTACACAAGTAAGTCGAGTCCCGCAACTTGTTATTTTGGCCCCCAACTCATTACAAATCCTTATAGCCCTATTTCCAACCTTCACTATTATGGAGCATCACATCCTTCCTTCCTTAGAGTTATTTGATAATATTATAGATAATCTGGGTCACAGGGCAACCTTTAAGAAGCTTAAGAAGATGTTTCGAAGTACAAAGGTATGGGGTATAACATCCTTCCCCCCTTTAGAACATTCATCCTCGAATGTTAACTAGTCTCATAAGGTCTTATGAGTGCTTCAAGATTTCTTTGTATTGGGTGTCATCCATAGGCCTGTTATTAACCCATATGATCAGTTTAAGAAGGTAGATTACTTGAAGGCATAGGGGATAGGTACAGAAATTTCTTTTTCATTTCTTCTTCGGCTTCTCAGGTCATTTCTTCTGTATGCTCATTTCGTTACCATACTTTGACGGAAGCCACATCACTAGTTTTCAACCTTTTAATCTGTTGATCTAAGATGGCGATAGGTTGCTCCTCGTAGGATACTTCTTTGTTATATGGACCTCATCCATGAAGAATATTTTGGGAGGGTCGCTTATATATTTGCAAAGAATTGATCTGTGAAAATGGAATGTATTGCTTCAAATCGGATGGTAGGTCCAACTCTTAGGCAACTTTTCCTATTCTACCCCTGATCTAATAAGGGCCAAGTTTTCTTTTCTTGCCGAATCCCATTACACCTTTCATTGGTGACGCTTTCACAAATGCCCAATCCCCAACTTCAAACTCTGAGTATGACTTTTGTCGACTCTAGGTTGCTAATAGTTCCTCCTGAATGGGTTTCACTTTATCAATAGCTTGTTAGCTCATTTCTGGGACCATTAGTGCATCTTCATCCATCTTAAATCAATCGGTAGGTGCTCTGCACCTTTTGCCATACGAAGCTGTCTATGGTGCCATTTGGATGCTATTATAAGTAACTTCAATAAGGGATAGGTGATCACTCCAGCTATCTCTGAAGTTAATAATGCTGGCTCGCAATATATTTCCTAGCATTCGCATAGTGCGCTCGGCCTGTCCATTAGTCTGGGGTGAAATATTATACCAAGGTTCACCTATGTTCCCAATTCCTTTTTTGAATGATCCCTGGAAATTAGCCATAAATTGAACTTCCCTGTCTGAGGTAATAGATGTGGGGACTTCATGAAATCCCACTATTTCTCTAATACACAGTCTCGTATAGTTCTTAATTTACTATGTAGTCTTAAGTGGAGGAAATGGGCTGATTTTTTTCCCAGATTATCCACAATAACCCATATGAATTCATACTTCCGTAGAATATGAGGTAAGCCTGTATTACAATCCATATTAATTGCTTTCTACACCCAAGTCGGGATTTTCATCTCCCGTAATAAACTACCATGCTTCTGATGCTCAATTTTGTTTAGGCCATCATACAATTTTCTTTTAATGCATTCAAACTATGGCAATCATTTTGCTATTACTGTCTTCTTATTATCTTTATCACGTAATCACTTGATCTCAAATATCATGGATTTTACCCGTCTATTGCCGGCTTTTAGGATCTTGCCGACTCATTCCAGTATGGGATCTCAGTTGGAATTTAAGTATTCATATTAACGCACTGTAATGTCAGTTAATTTCATCTTACGCTGGTATTTCTCTTATCCACTTCCCCCCTTTAGGGTATATATTTATGTCATTGTCTGCTTACTTTCAACTTTCCAACCGCATATGAGTCTTTTCCAACGTATTTGGTATACCTATGCTTTTGGTTACCCATGTATGATACCTTAACACACTCGTAAGGTGCTGACCTAGTCTAATTATTGGTACTCAAGTCACGTAGCAATTTATTCAAAGTCAGCTTCTATTTATCCCAATCAGTAGTCAGCCCATGCATTTAGTTGCTTCGGATTCTCCATTCGGGAGTACTTATGTTCTGATGACACGTGTCTTCGGCTTTGTCATAACGTTGTCTTTATCCTAGTGGATACTACTTGTTCCTCTAGTAAATTCTCAATGCATCAGTTATTTTACATATCTACTTTCCCTATCTACTGAGGATCTTACTATTTTCTATGGTGGAGTCGCATATACACAATACTCCTTCCTTCTTCATGAGCTTTCACCTCGGTCGTGTACCTGATGCTAACTTCTAATCTTACTTAAAACCATATTAACTTTGTTTTAATAGTGGCCTTGTCTTATCACCTTTTTATTGCACTATACCTTCAGTTCATAGCTGTATATTTCCCTTCTTATCTAATACTCATACTTAATTAATCACGTCTATCTTGAGTGCTTCCTTTAGTAGTCCTTTCATTTCTCCTGTCTATATTTATTTGTTTTCTGTGCACAAGGAATTCCATGTTATTCCTATATCATTCGAGAAACACTAGTTTTACATAACCTTTCTTTATCATTTTCAAACATCTTCTGTTCATGTCAATTTATTCTTAGCATACCAGCCATCTCTGGCATTCATCCTGTCCTATTGCTCGTCTCTACTCTCGCTACCACTTGACCTTTTATTCTGAATTTCCCCTATAAATCTATGTAAGTCCTTACGCATTCTCTTTTTGCTCTTCTGTTTCCACAAATAACATTGTATCCTTTAGTTGCTTCCTTTCTCGGCTTTACTTATCCTCATAACGATCCCCGTTATATTTACATGATACTCTGTTCGCATTCAATCCCATAGTATAATATTTCTTAACCTTTTTCACAATTCCTATTATGGGTTATTTACATTAAGGGAGGTAAACGTTCTTAACCTTGGTCTAAATCATCCCCTAGTATTACAATCCCTTCTAAAGTACTTTAGCATTTTATCACCAATACGTGACCTTGAATAGCCCACGAAGTTATGTTTTCCGTTCGCAAGTTACATATCCAATTAGTGGGCAAAGAACTAGTAAGATGTGGTCATGAAACATTCTTCAACCACCGCCCAAAGGGAACTAGAATCCAATATGCCCCACAATACTTTTTAGCACTTGACTCACATGGTCTCCCTCTAGGTTCACTCTTGAGTCATTAACAAATTGCCAAGTTTACAACTAGGGGTTGAGGGCTTTGTACTCTTCCATAGAAATGAAATTCAACTGCTGGACATCTTGTCCTTCAACATGAGCCTTTTCCAAGGCAAAAATATGGCTGGAAAATATCTTGGTTTCGTTCAAATGAATTACGAACTTTACTGCTCATATAGGCTTTGTCCGAAATAAAACTCCCCAAGTAGAAGTTGCCCCTTACTGATAACCTGGATGGTACCTCCTTTAGCTCTAGTTTAACATAATAAGTTCACCCTATCGATATCAACTTCCAAAACGTATTACGAACTTCTATCTCATTCTCTTCCATTTTTTTCTTGGGAAGAATTTGGGAAGAGTTTCCTCTATATTTCTGACTATCTCAAACCTGCACGTAGAAAATGCCAATAATGCCTCA
Organism: Solanum dulcamara; assembly: GCF_947179165.1. Classification (NCBI taxonomy): domain Eukaryota; kingdom Viridiplantae; phylum Streptophyta; class Magnoliopsida; order Solanales; family Solanaceae; genus Solanum; species Solanum dulcamara. The sequence goes on along the minus strand of NC_077237.1, from coordinate 53,029,381 downwards.
CAGGGCCAACATATATATATATATATATATATATTCATATCATATCACAGTCACACAAGGCTTTCAATATTATCTCATATCGCAGCCACACAGGGCTTTCAATATTAACAATAGTATAAAATGATGGACTTACCTCGTATGTCCATCTCGAACTGCGTTTGTTAGACTCTCCGTCTACTTTTCCTTTCAACTTTTCACTTTACATATCTACTGTATTTCAAAATATTACCTGGCATATATCTTTCGTTCCTTGGCTTACCTGCGTGCCTTGTAACTTCCACTATCGTCAGTCATTTTCATCTATCGATGTTGTCCTTCTATTGAAATAAGAGGTTAGTATAGGGAATTTCATTGTCTATGACTTATCTCTATTGCACGATCTTTAGATATGAAAGAAGAATAACATCCCAAAACTTGTATTTGTACCTACGGGAATGAAATGCATCCCCTGAAGAAAAGGGGGTCAGTATGACATATGTACTGAGTATGCAAAGTATAAAACATCATAAAGACGGCACAACTAACATAGGGATGCAGGGGACAAGCATAACATTCACAAAACTACAGTACCTGCATCTTATAAATTGAAGTCGTGTATACCCCCATCAACCCTGTCCCCAGCCCGCTAGAGGACTCGGTGTTACAAATACATCATCTATCATGATAGGTATATGTATGCCATTAGCGTTATGGAACGTACAGTCCGATCCATGTATATAGCAAGTACATCCTGAGGAATGACGGCCCGATCCACATATCATGTAATAATGCCGAGGAACAACGGCCCAATCTGTATCTCATATAATAATGCCGAGGTATGATGGCCCGATCTGTATATAACATAACATGTCGTGGAATATACGGCCCAATCCTTATTGTCATGACCCAACCCCGTAGGCCGCGACTAGGGTCCGACCTGGACTCTCGTATACTTAATAATCAGATGTAACAATCAATATAAGAACTATACATACAAACCCCAGTGGGTCATAGCATTTTCATATACCTGTAGCCTTTTTCATTTGTATCTTGGCATGAAAGGGCGTGTAAGCCGAAAAGGCTGCCATAGTATCTTGATATTTATAATATATCACATAAATATAACTGAATAGATCTTACACGTATAACCCACACACATGTCTACATACCTCTAAGAATATTAATAGTAACATATGGCAGACAGGGTCCCGTCAGACCCCTGAATAAACAAATATATACATTAGAAGGTCAGTAGCAAAAGCTAGGCTCCAGAAAAGTGGAGCACTTCCGACATAGCTGAGTGGAAATCCTAAGCTAGAGGATCCCTGAAATGAATATCTATACCTGCGGGCATGAAATGCAGCCCTCCGAGGAAAGGGTATATAAAGCATAAAACAACATAACTGAGACAATAGCTGAAATAGAGATGCAGGGGGCAAGTATAACATTTAGCTATCTACCGTACCTGCATTTTATAAAATAAAGGCATACATGCTATCATTACATACTGTATCCGGCCCATTCGGGTACTCGGTGTAACAAATACATTATTTTATCATTGTAAGAACATATATACCATTAGTGTTGTGGAATGTACAGCCCGATCCATGTATATATAAAGTATAAGCCGAGGAACAACGGCCCAATCCACATATTTTATAATAATGCCGAGGAATGATGGACCGGTCATTATATCATAGAACAATACTGAGGTACGATGGCCCAATCCATATATCGTGTAACAATGCCGAGGTACGACGGCCCAATCCATATAAAGCATAACATGTCGTGGAACGTACAGCTCGATCCTTACATAGCAAAACATGTCGAGGTACGTTCGGCCCGATCTATATATATCATAATGTATATACATGCACGTAAAACTCTGTAACATATCAAACATCCCTTAGATATCACCGTAAATCATGTTCAAGAGCCCCTAGGTATAGGAGCTTACACATCCCAACACTATTCAACCTATAGTAGGCTCTAGGGTCGTAGTTCAACTACTTCAAGGCCCTTATCATTCCAAAGTGAGTACAAGTCCTGAGTTATACCCGAAACCTATAATGGAATCACCTCTATCTCATATCATATCTCTCTTCACTTACCTTAACTATTTCAGGAGAAGGAAGGAATAGGCTTCATGGGTACTATTTTTAGTTATGTAGAAGACTTACAAGTCCATAACTCAACTATCGCAGGAGTTCTAATATCGAGAAGTGAATAAGAGCCTTAAATCACACTCAGAGTTTTAAGAGTGGAATAACTCCCAATTTCCTATACATAATACTTACATCTAAGTCATGCCAAAAGAGAAGAACGGGTAGCTTCACATACTCATCCCTTTCTAACGTATGAAAGGCTTGAGAAGCCCTAGTTCGATTACTGTAAGAGTGCTTTCATCAAGGAGTACATAAGAACTGTGAATTACACTTGGAACTTACAAGTAGTGTTACCCTCAAGTTCATATCATTCACTACTTAACTTAAAGACATGCCGAAAGAAGGAAACATTAGCTTTACATACACTACTTTTTAGCATATAGAAGACTTGAGGGATAGGAGCTTAACTACTTTAAGAGTTTTAATATTCAGAAGTGTGCATGAATTATGAATCATGAATCATGTTCAGAGCTCATGAATAGAATTACCCCAGGCTTCATACACATATCATTTGTCACTTAAATCTAAGACATGCCCAAAAGAAAAGAGAGACAGGCTTTACATACCTCTTACGGGTTACTCTTTATTCTATTCGCCTCATCGTTCCTTGAACCTAGGTAACATGAAAGTAATGAAAGTATCAAAAACCCTTAGCTTTCCATCATCTTATATTACATATGAGTATTCATAGAACTCAACCCCTCGCTCACCTTCTCGACTAGTTCCTTAACTAGTTAAGGAGTTAACAGAAATCGGGCAGCACCTCCCCTATAATATGCCCTATCTGAATTTCCAATTACACTCCTAATAACTATAGCCAACCAACAACAACAACATGCAGTACATGTATAAGCAGTTCACACCAACATAATACAACACAAACTGCAAATGACTCGCTCGAAACCACGATACCAAAATAGGGTTTCTAGTTTCCATTTTGCAAAACCTTTAACTATACGAAATGGAGGGTCGGGTGGATGAAATCAGAAGCTCCAACACCCCTTTTAGAATACTTTTAGGCCCTGCAACACAACACCGCACACCTGCAACAGCACCTCACACACACAACACCTTATTTCGACTACAATTTAACTATAGCGACTTCAAATTAGGTTATTTCCAACGTCAAGCATATCTATGATATTTTTAAATTTACATCCACTTAAACAACATATAACACACTTAATAACAACACCATAAACCCCAATTCGAAGGGAAAGGTCTCACCTTACCCGAAATTGGCCAAAGCTTGCCAAAACTTGCCTCGGAAATTCCTTAATTGCGGCTGAAATGTTGTGGCTGTTTGATATCCGTTTTTTTCTGATCCAAACCATAAATTTACATTATTAAAACCTTCCTATATTTTTCAAATCCTTACCAAAACGTGGGAGAAGATAACCAAGACATACCTTAAGAAACGGCTTCCCAAACTCGCTGAAAATTAACTTCGGAAACTCCTTTATATGCTGAAAGTTGCGGACTGTTTGTGTCCCTTATTTTCTGCCCCAAATAGTAATTTTACGCTATTAAAACCCATCATGTAGCCGTGGGATTGTTTAAATAATTAATTCATGGAACGAAATTGGAAAGCGTACCTTAAATTGGCCAAAGCCATGGTTGCCGTAGCTCTCTCCCTCTCTATGTTTTTCTTTTCTTTTTCCAAGTTGAAAGATGAAGTATAAATGAAAAAATAGTCATATTTACATGTATTCATACACTCCCTTAGAGTGTAACATATGGAAGCCCCTAGGGGTGACACATGGCATCCCCTAGGATGCCACCTCAATCATGCATCCAATCCAAAGCCGCCATGTGGTAGCATGGGGTCCACCCAAGTTGCTGCATCACCTACTTGACCCTAAGTAGGTGCATCACCTACTTTTCCAAGTAGGTGCATCACCTACTTGCTTCAAGTAGGCGCGTCATTTCCTTATTTCTCTTTCGTGAGCTCGTAATCTCGTCTCACTTCAAGAGCCTATGTATTCCTTGCTACTTAAGCTCGATGTGTGCTCCAGGAGCTTAATTATGCAAGACATCCAAATCAGTAGCTTATGCAAATAGGTCGAGTCCTACGACTCATTACTTGGCTTTCAACTCCTTCCAACTTCTTCTAACCCTATTTCCAATCTTCTCTATTATGGAGTATCTCATTCTCCTTTCCTTAGGATTATTTGATAGCATTATAGATTATCCAACTCACATGACGACTTCTAAAAACACTTAAGAGCCTTTCCAGAAACTTAAGAAGCGTTCCGAGGTACCAGAGTACAGGGTGTAAAACTTATATAGCAAAATATGCCGAGGAATGTTTGGCCCGATCCATATATATCATAATGCATATACGTGCACGTAAACTCTATAACCTATCAAACATCCCTCAAGTATCACCATAAAGTATGTTCCAAATCTCCTAGGTATAGGAGGGACACATCCCATCACTATTCAGCCTATAAAAGGCTCAAGGGTCATAGTTCAACTACTTCAAGGACCTTGTCATTCAAAAGTGAGTACAAGTCATGAATCACATCCAGAATCTATAAATGGAACTATCTCTAACTCATATCATATATCGTTTTACTTACATTAAGATATTTCAAGAGAAGGAAGGGATAGGCTTCACGTATAATACTTTTCATCACGTAAAAGGCTTACAAGACAATAACTCAACTATCGCAGGAGTTCTAATATCAAGAAGTGAAGAAGATGTACGAATCATGCTCGGGGCTCTAAGAATGGCATTGTCCCCACAGTTCATACACCAACCACTTATAGCTAAGACATGCCAAGAGAGAAGAAGATGTAAGCTTTACATACCCTCTACTTTTCATCATCTAGGAGACAGTGAGAGATACTAACTCAAGTGGCATAAGAGCTCTCACTTCAAGAAGTAGGTAGGAGTAGTGAATCATATTCAGAGCTTCATGAGTAGATTTTTCCCCATATTTCATAAGCACATCATACTTAAGACTAAGACATGCCAAGAGAAAGGAAGGATGACTTTACATACTCATCACTTCCTAACATATGGAAGGCTTGAGAAACCCTAGTTCAATTACTATAAGAGTGTTTTCATCAAAGGGTAAATAAGGACTGTGATTTACGCTTGGCATTAATGAGTATATTTACCCTCAATCTCATATCATTCATTACTTAACTTGAATACATGCCAAAAGAAAGGAAGAGATAAGTTTTACATACCTTTTATCGAGTAATCATAACCACTCTTGCTTTGTCGCCTTCTGAAACTATTTAACACAAAGGTAATACTAACATTAATAACCTTAAACTATCCATCTTGTCAAACCATCACTAAGCATCCATAGGAATCATTTCCCTAGGTGCCTTTCTCAAGTAGTTTATTAATCGGCTAAAAAGTTAACGGAAATCGGGCAGCACTTCCCCTATAACTTGCCCTATTCGAATTTCCAATTACATCCTCAACCACTACAGAAAACCAATACAACAATCAGAAGCTCGTATACAAGTAAACTACTTCAATATTACGCAATACAAACTCCAAACGACTCGCTTAAAACTATGATACCAAAACAAGGTTTCAATCGTTAATTCGTAACATCTTTAACCACACGGAATGGAGGGTTAGGTGGATGAAACCAGAAGTAACCACACCTCCTTTGACACATGTTCCATCCCTGTAACATGCCATAAAACCATCTCCAAAGACAACGCACAATCACAGCAACACTATACAACCTTAACAATTTTACCTTGGCTAAAACGACTTCAATTTCGTTCTCTTACAACATCCAGCATACCTATATGTTTTTCCTACTTCCAACTTCATTTAACATATAAACTATACTCCATAACAACATTATTAACTCCACTTTGAAAGGGAAGACATTACCTTGTCTAAAACTTGCAAAAATTTGCCTCAGAAGTCCTCTTAATGTGCTGAAACTTAGTGGACTATTTGTGTCACAATGATGTATCAAGATTTGAGGGAGGTGTTTTGGTGTAATGGCATGAAAAGAGATATAGAAAAATTTATGGCTAAGTGTCCCAATTGTCAACAAGTAAAGTTGAGCATTAAAAACCGAGAGGTTTGACTCAAAACATTGAGATTTCTACTTGGAAGTGGGAAGCATTAAATATGGACTTTGTTATGGGCTTTCCTATTACTCGTAGGAAGCATGATTCTATTTGGGTGATTGTAGACCGAATGACTAAGTGGACTCATTTTCTCCCAGTTGGGACTTCATACTTAGCCAAGGATTATGCTAGATTATATATCCAAGAGTTGGTCAAGAATCATGGTGTTCTGTTGTCTATCATTTCAGACAAAGGTACTCAGTTTACATCCCAGTTTTTGAAATCTTTCCAAACGGGTATCAGTACCCAAGTAAAGCTTAGTAAGACTTTCCATCCACAAATAGATGGTCAGGCCAAATGTACTATTCAAACCTTAGAAGATATGTTGAGAGCATGCATGAATGACTTTACAGAAAATTGGGATGACCATTTGCCGTTAATAGAGTTTGTTTATTAAAATAGTTATCACATTAGCATTAAGATGGATCCGTTTGAGGCTTTGTATGGTAGGCGGTGTAGATCACCTATCGGATGGTTTGAGGAAGGTGAAGTTACTTTGATAGGACCCAGGTTGGTATTTGAAGCAATAGAGAAAGCAAGACTCATTAGAGAAAGATTACAAATGGCCCAAAGCCTACAAGAGTCCTACTTGGATGTTAAAAGGAGGGAACTTGAATTTGAATATAATTATTGGGATTACTTGAAAATTTCACCCATGAATGGTGTAATGCATTTTTGTAATAAAAGGAAGCTAAGTCCCGGGTATGTTGGCCCATATCAGATTTTGAGGCGAATTAGTAAGGTTACCTATGAGTTGGATTTTCTTTAAGATTTGGCATTGGTGTATCAGGTGTTCCATATGCCATTATTGAGAAAATTTATTGGAGATCCTAGCACCATTGTGCTATTGAACAGCATTGAGGTCAAGGAGAGTCTTTCATATGAAGAGGTCTCGGTTGAGATTTTGGACCGACAAGTTAGAAAGTTGAGAGATAAGGAAATAGCTTCAGTTAAAATATTATGGAGAAACCAAGAGGTTGAGGGTGCAACATGGGAGGACGAAGCCGACATGATGTCCCGATATCCTCATCTCTTTTCTTCCATGCCTAGTTGGTGTATTTAGTTCTTTCATGACCCAAACAGCCCAAATCATGTATTCTAGTTGTTCTCACATTTTCATATGTATTCATATTCATGAAATAAGTTTTAAACTTATGTTTTTGCTTAAGATTAAAGATTTCATGTTTCTATGCATTGTCCAGATATTGTACATTTATGTTAGACTGTTATGTTCCTTTCCTATTCTGTTCAAGCTAGACCGTGTCCCATTCAAGGGTGAATGTTCCCAAGGGGGAGATATTATAAGACTCCGAAATCTGAAAAGTCAGGAAACAAGGATCAGAACCTAAAAATCTGGAAAGATGCAAATATTGGGCACCAGGTGTTCCTGAAGCTTAGCCTTACAGGGTAAGGTCCACAATAGGTCACCATAAACCATGGTGAGTACCATGGGCCATGAAGCCTTCCATGGTGACCCCTCCCCTAAAGCCTAAAAACTTGATCCCAAGGCTAGGACCATGACTAGACACCATGGGTCGTGGAATGTTTCACAGACCGTGGTAAGCTCTGTGGTGGTCACCCCTACAAGTCAAGTTGCAGGACCTGCACCACGTCCACTCTTCATGGAATGCGGTGAACTTCACAGACCGTGAAGGGTCCCATGAAGAAAGTTCTAAAACTTTCCCTGCAGCTCTCTAAAAAATTTGAGTTTAATTCCAACACCACGGACGCCACCACAGACCATGGTGAGCACCACGGGACATAATGGGTCTTCCATGGTGAGCCCCAACTGCAGTTTAATGAGGGGTATTTTAGACATTTCCAATTCTTTTGTTAATATATGTAGACATTTTTGGGACTAGATTCACTATGAAAATATCCTAAATACTCTTTAATCTACTCTTTTCCCTCATTAACTCCCAATCAACTAGAATACTTCTCTCCCAAGGCTCCTCCAAAGATCATCTTCTTCATCAAGCTTTTGGGCTAGCGTTTCTTCAGGAATAAGTCTCTTTTTTTCTAGTTCTAAGGTCAAATTCAATTAAGGTATGTAGGGATTTATCCATGGGTCCCTTTCACCGATGGAGTTCAAAGCATTTCTTCCAAAATCTCATTAATTTTAATTGGTTTTGTAACCCTAATATTATGAATTTCATTAGGCTATTTAAATTATGCTTATAATCATTATTTTCGATCTTCATACCGATGTTTCCATATGAATTAGGTGAGTTCTAAGTCCAATTATGATTGTCCATGCATGAAGCCTATTTTCTATGATGAATTATAAAGTATGATTAGCAATTCAATGATTTTAAGGTATTATTATGATTTTAAGTCAATTGATCATGCATTCATGTTTTATCCTAATTTCCGAGTATGAATTATGATTATGTATTTCAACTATTGTTACACCCCGCACTCGTGAGCTCAGAACGTCTTCTTAAGTTTCTTAGACACTATCATGTGAGCCGGATAAGCTACGACACTATCAAACAACTCTAAGGAAAGAAGATTGTGATACCTCGCGAGTAGGGAGGTTGGAGATAGACTCATAAGAATACGGAAAGGGTTGGAGGCTAAGAAATGAGTCATAGGACTCGATTTACCTACGTAATACACTAAGTTAAGAGTCTTATACACTTAAGTTGCTTAAGGATATATCAAGCTTACGTAGTGTGGATTACATAGGCTCTTAAAGTGAGATGAAATTATGAACCTGCGAGGAAGGGAAAAAGATGATGTGTGGCAGCCAATGGAGGAGAGACACGTGGCAGCACCTCAAGCAAGAAGGTGATGCACCTACTTAGGGTCAAGTAGGTGATGCAGCTTCTTGGGGGAGGTGGACCCCGCTGCCATGTGGCAGCCCCTAATTGGCAGCATGACACGATGGCCAATAATGGCTTGACACATTTCATCCTAAGGGGATGACACCTAGGTCCACCTAAATATATGTATATATGACTAATGGCTTCAGTTCTGATCCAAAAAAATCAGCAGCAACAAAGGAAAACAAACCCTAGGGCTAAGGAGAAAATTGCGACGGCTTGGGAGAAAAATAAGGTAAGTCCCGATTTTGTTCTGTAAATTAATTATATAGAGTATACTACGATGATATGGAAGTATTAGTAGAGTAAAATTAGAGTTTGGTGCAGCCAAAAAACGGACAGCAAGCTGCCATGACGATTCAGCACGTTAACAAAATTTCCGAAGCGCGATTTCGGTGAGTTCTAGCCAATTTCGGGAAAGGTAAGTTCTTCCCCTATAATTTGAAGTTTATGAGGTTAAATTAGGGTGAATTACACACATTAGTGGCTGCTTTAATATGGGGAAAAGGTTTGAAAAGTTCAGCGCTCGGAATAAACTAAATTGGAGTAGCTAGAAATGAATTATTGTCGAAATAAGGTGTTGTGCGCGTGGGGGCTGCTGATGGTTGTGTTGTGGCGTGTTTCAGGGTCTAAAAGTTCTCTAAATTAGGTGGGGGATATTCTGGTTTCAGCTACACGACCCTCCACTTTGCAATTAAAGAATTCGCGAAAGAAAGATTAAAAACTCTAGTTTTGGTATCTTAGTTTCGAGTGAATTGTTGGGGGTTTATATTGTGTAATTTTGGTCGTAATATGTATATGTATGGGCTGCTGGTGGTATTTTTTGTTGTCTGAAGGTGCTAAGGACATGGTTGGGAATTCGGCTAGGGCACATTATAGGGGAGGTGCTGTCCGATTTTCGTTAACGCCTTAACTAGTTAAGGAACTAGTCGAGAAGGCGAGCGAAGGGATGAATGTTATGAATACTCGTGTGTAGTCTAAGTTGCTGAAAAATCCAAGGTTGTTAATACTTTCATTACTTCCATGTTAAATAGGTTTCGAGGACAACGACGTGGACGTGATTAAGAGAAATCCATACAAGGTATGTGAAGCTTTCTTTTGGCGTGTTTTTGGAATAAATATGTAGAGCTATTCTTCTTTTCTTTTGGCATGTCCTATACATAGTCTATAAATGATATATATGTGATATTTGGGGATTAATCGATTCGTAAAGCCCTGAGTGATTGCCTTTAAGTCTTCTATGTGATGAAAAGTAGTACATGTAAAGCCTATCTCTTCTTTCCTTTGGAATGGCTTGATTTTAAGTGAAATGGTATATAATATAAGTTTAGAGGTAATTCCATTTATGAGCTCTGAGTGTAACTCGTGACTTGTAGTCACTCCTGAACATTAAGAGTCTGAAAGTAGTCAAACTACTATCCTCGAGCCTGCTATATAATGAATAGTAAGTGGAGGTACTAGCTCCTCTTTTTAGAGGCTCTGAAATGATAAATGGCGTTGATTGCATGAGTTGAGTCTTTGACTAGATAAATTGTGTTTTTGATTGCATAGACTATATTTCTGAATGCATAAATTGTGTGGCATTATTCTGATGCATGTTTGTGATCCCTGAAGCCCCAACTGATGTAAGCCCTAATGACATCTAAAGGGATACTTCGGATAAGTACCTTCCTAGTCTTCAGGTGACGGTTCACTTGACAGTTTCATCGAGTCTCAGATAATGAATTAGTTGCATATGGTTTCTCACTACTCTGCTTGTGTATACCGTAACCCATCCTTCCTCGAGTCCCACAATGGGCCAGAAACGTTATCGTGCACAGTTCTACTAGTGCTTTCACCGCATCCCGGGCTGGATGTGTATAGTTCCATGCAAGAGGAGACGATATCGTACGTGAGGTGTGATATATGTTATATGTTATGATGATACAATTATTCACTGAGTCCCGGGCCGGCTGTAATATGACAGTATATATGGTGGAATAAGGAAGGAACACCGAGTCCCTCCTTAGAGGGCCGAGTATGGTATGTATATTATGATGGTACGCTATAGACGTACACCACTCCATTCACCGAGTCCCTCACTAAAAGGCCGGATACTTTATGTAGGCATGCATATGAGATTAGAGTGATACATTATGACCTCGAGCCCCCTAGTGAACCGAGTATAATATGATGACATACATGATAAGATTATACTGTATACGATGATATGATACAGTATACGATGATATGAGGAAATGAAATGCATTATGATACGATGATATATGAATATGAAGTAAAGATTATGACACCGAGTTCACTAGAGGGTCGGGCACAGTATATGATAATGTATGGGATCACGTGTCCTAAGGTGCAGGTACAGTAATTTGTTAATTGTTATACTTGTGCCCTGCATCCCTATTTCAATTATGGTCTCAGTTGTGTGTTGTTATGCTTTACATACTCAGTACATATATCGTACTGACCCCCCCTTTTCTCGAGGGGGGGGCTGCATTTCATGCCCGCAGGTACAGATATTCTTGTTGGAGATCCGCTAGCTTAGGGTTTCCACTCAACTATGTTGAACGTGCTCTGCTGTTTCGGAGCCTTACTATTAATGTTGGTCATTGATGTATATGTTTATTTATTCAGGGGTACGGCGGGGGCCCTGTCCCGCCATATGATACAGTTATTACTCTTAGAGGTCTGTAGACATGTGTATGTAGGTTATTTGTAAGTTTGTTTCAGTTGTGCTCATACGACGTATTGCAAATGTTTTTATGGTGTGGCAGCCTCATCGGCTCACATGCCCTGTCCTGTTATGATACAGGTGCATGAGGTTACAGGTTTAGGAAAAAAAAGTTTTTGACCCATTGAGGTTCGTGTATGGTATCACATCACACAAGGTTCAACTTAAGGGTTCCTAATAGATAGCATAAGGGGGTCCAGGTCGGACCCCAGTCGCGGCCTACGGGGTTGGGTCGTGACAGAAGTGGTATCAGAGCAGTTCGTCCTTGGAATGTCTACAGACCGTGTCTAGTAGAGTCTTGTCTATCGGTGTGTTGTGCACCACATCTATAGACAGGAGGCTACAGGACATTTAAGATATTACTTTCTTTCATATCTAAGATCGTGCGATAGAGCCGAGTCATAGGAAATGAAATTCCTCATACTAACCTATGGTTTTAGTAGGAAGACAACGCCGATAGAAGAAAGTAACTGACAATATTGGATGTTACGAAGCACGCAGGTAAGCAAAGGCACGAAGGATCTATGTCAGGTAAGGTATTGAAATGCGATTGACATATATAATTGAAAAGTGAAAGGAAAGTCAAAGAGGAAAGTGTAACAGGTGCAGCTCGAGTGGACATAACAGGTAAGTCCATTTCCATACTGTTAATTGTGGGCGCCCTGTGTGGATGCGAGATGAGATGATATGACTACATATGTGTGCCCTATGTGGCTGAGATGTTATACAATATGAATGTATATATGTGTTCCCTGTGAGGCATTGTTGGTATTTTCTGCGTGCAGGTGTTGAGATAGTGAGAAATACAGAGGAAACTCTGCCCAAATTTTCATAGAAATAAAAAGAGAATGAGATATAAGGCTATAGTATGTATGGGAAGGTTGTGCTCACAACAATGATGACATTTGACAGCAAGTATGGCTGACCTCAAGAAATAAGTTAATTGCTGGGTTAATGGCAATAGAAACTAGGAGGTCGATATTGATATAGTAGAACGAAGTTGGAAAAGAGCTATAAGCCAAGAAAGATGACTTAGAGAAGACTGATAGATCGGGATAAAACGATATGGCGAGGCATCTCCTGAATTGATACATAGGGATAAACTATGACAAGTTATAGTTAAAGGAAGTAACAATATGATTAAGACAAGAGTTATTCAAGGTGGCCAAGCTCCACAAGGCGTCCAAGCTCAACCTAAGGGTGGTCAATGCAATAACCGGTTCTATGTCTTTCATGGTAGGAAGGAGGTGGAAGAAACTCCTAATGTTGTTACCGGTATGTTATGGGCCTTTCACTATGATGTTTATGCCTTGCTTGATTCGGGTGCAAATTTGTCTTTTATTACTCCGTATGTGGCTATGAGGTTTGATGTTAGCCCTAAAATATTAATGGGACCTTTTTCCATTTACACGCTTGTAGGTGACTTGGTTATGACTAAAAGGGTCTATAAGAAGTGTCCCATGTTGGTTTTACATAAAATCATCCCCTGTGATCTTGTTGAACTTAACATGACCGACTTTGACATTATTCTTGGTATAGATTGGTTACATATCTCTTATGCATCTATATGTTGTAGAACCCTAGTGGTTAAGTTTCAATTTCCTAATGAGCCTATTTTAGAATGGAAGGGTAATGATTCAGTAGTTAAGGGTCGATTCGTTTCATGTCGTAAGGCCCAAAAGATGATTTCCAAGGGTTGCATCTACGATCTAGTACGAGTTAGGGATGTTGATTCCGAGACTCCCACCGCTGATTCAATTTAAATTGTTAATGAGTTTCTGAAAGTTTTTCCAGAAGATATCCCAAATGTTACTCCCGAAAAGGAAATAGACTTTGGCATTAATCTCTTACCTGATACACAACCTATCTCTATTCCTACTTACCGTATGGCTCCGATGGAACTTAAGTAGTTGAAAGAGAAATTAAAGGATTTGTTTGATAAGGGCTTTATAAAGCCAAGCATTTCACCTTGGGGTACTTCCATGTTGTTTGCTAGGAAGAGATATGGGTAACTCTGAATATCTATAGATTATCGACAATTGAGCACAGTCACAATTAAGAATAAGTATCCCATCCCAAGAATTAATGATTGTTCGATCAACTTCAAAGAGCAAGTACATTTTCAAAGATTGACCTCTGATCGGGTTATCATCAACTCCGAGTGAGGGAGTGTGACATTCCAATGAAAGCTTTTAGAACTCGGTATGGTCACTTTGAATTTTTGCTTATGTATTTTCGACTAACAAATGCTCTTACGCCTTTTATGGATTTGATGAATAGGGCATTTAGGCAATACTTGGATATGTTTGTGATCATTTTTATTGATGATATTTTGATTTACTCACGGAATGAGCAAGAGCATGCCTTCATTTATGTATTGTGTTGAAAATTTTCAAATACCGAAAGTTGTATGCAAATTTTAGTAAATGTGATTTTTGGCTAAGGTCAATTGCCTTCCTTGGTCATATTGTTTCTAGAGAAGGAATTATGGTTGATTCAGAAAAGACAAAAGTTATCAAGAATTGGCCTAGACCATTGATTCCTTCTGATATCCAGAGTTTCTTGGGCTTATCCGATTATTATATACGATTTGCGAAAGGTTTCTCTTCCATTGCATCACCCTTGACTTCCTTGACTAAGAAGAAGGTGAAATTCAATGGTCTGAGTCTTGTGAGAAAAGTTTCCAAAAGTTGAAAGACAGGCTTACCTCCGCTCTGGTGCTAACTTTATCGGAAGGTTCTGATGGTTTTGTGGTATATTGTGATGCTTCACGAGTCGGTCTTGGTTGTGTCCTAATGCAAAATGGTAAAGTAATAGCTTATGCTTCAAGGCAACTTAAGGTGCATGAGAAGAATTACCTAACTCATGATTTGGAGTTGGCGGCGATGGTATTTTCTTTGAAGTTGTGGAGACACTACCTCTATAGTGTCCATGTTGATGTTTTCACCGATCACAAGAGTTTGCAATATGTGTTTACTCAAAAGGACTTGGATCTTCGACAAAGGAGATGTCTTGAACTGTTAAAGGATTATGCTAGTGTTGTACCACCTGGATAAGGCGAACATGGTTTTTGACGCTCTTAGTAGATTGTCCATGAATAGTATTGCTCATGTTGAGGGTGAAAAGAGAGAGTTAGTTCGATATGTACGCCGATTCGCTTAGTTTGTGTTTGATTGGTTGATTCCGAATATGGTGGTGTTATTGAGCAAAATGAATTCGAATTGTCTCTTATGGCGGATGTAAAAACAAAACAGGATGATGATCCCACTTTCGTTGAATTGAAGAAAGCCGTTTCCAATAAAGCCATCGAGGCTTTCTCCCAAGAGGGAGATGGTGTTTTGAGATATCAAGGTCGATTGTGTATGCCGAATGTTGATGACTTGAGAAATATGATATTGTCTGAGGCTCATAGCTCGGGCTATTCAATTCATCCTAGTTCTAAAAAGATGTATTAAGATTTGAGGAAGGTGTATTGGTGGAATGGCATGAAAAGATATATTGCAGAATTTGTGGCTAAGTGTCCCAATCGTCAACAAGTAAAGTTGAGCATAAAAACTGGAAGGTTTGGCTCAAAACATTGAGATTCCTACTTGGAAGTGGGAAGCATTAAATATGGACTTTGTTATGGGTTTGCCTATTACTTGTAGAGAGCATGATTCTATTTGGGTGATTGTTGACTGAATGACTAAGTCAACTCATTTTCTCCCAGTTGGGACCTCATACTTAGCCAAGGACTATGCTTGATTATATATTCGAGAGTTGGTCAAGATTCATGGTGTCCATTGTCTATTATTTCTAACAAAGGTACTCAGTTTATATGCGAGTTTTGGAAATCTTTCCAATTGGGTCTTGGTACCCAAGTAAAGCTTAGTACAGCTTTCCATCCACAAATGGATGGTCAACCTGAACGCACTATTCAAACCTTAGAAGATATATTGGGAGAATAGGTGAATGACTTTAGAGAAAATTGGGATGACCATTTGTCATTAATAGAGTTTGCTTATAATAATAGTTATCACTCTAGCATTGAGATGGCTCCGTTTGAGGCTTTGTATGGTAGGCGGTGTAGATCTCATATCGGATGGTTTGATGTAGGTGAAGTTACTTTGATAGGATCCGAGTTGGTATTTAAAACTATGGAGAAAGTCAGACTCATTATAGAAAGATTGAAAACAGCCCAAAGCCTATAAAAGTCCTACGTGGATGTAAAAAGGAGGGAACTTCAATTTGAAGTTAATTATTGGATTTGCTTGAAAATTTATCCCATGAATGGTGTGGTGCGTTTTGGTAAGAAAGGGAAGCTAAGTCCCCGCTATGTTATCCCATATCAGATTTTGAGGCGAATTAGTAAGGTAGCCTATGAGTTGGATTTGCTTTAAGATATTGGCATTGGTGCATCCGGTGTTCCATATGTCATTATTGAGAAAATTTGTTGGAGATCCTAGAACCATTGTGCTATTAAACAGTATTGAGGTCAAGGAGAGTCTTTCATATGAAGAGGTCTCGGTTGACATTTTGGACCGACATGTTAGAAAGTTGAGAGATAAGGAAATAGGTTCAGTTAAAATGTTATGGAGGAACCAAGAGATTGAGGGTGCAACATGGGAGGATGAAGCCGACATGATGTCCCGATATCCTCATCTTTTTCCTTCCATACCTAGTTGGTTTATTTAGTTCTTTCATGACCCAAACATCCCAAATCATGTATTCTAGTTGTTCTCATGTTTTCATATGCATTCATGTTCACAAAATAAGTTTTAAAGTTATGTTTTTGCTTAATATTGAAGATTTCATGTTTCTATGCATTGTCCGGATGTTGTGCATTTATGTTAGACTGTTATGTTCCTTTCCTATTCCATTCAAGCTAGTCCGTGTCCCATTCGAGGGCGAATGTTCCCAAGGGGGAGATATTGTAAGACCCCAAAATCTGGAAAGTCAGGAAACAAGGATCAAAACCTAAAAATCTAGCAAGCTGCAAATGTTGGGCACCGGGTGTTCCTGAAGCTTAGCCTTGCAGGGTAAGGTCCACGACAGGTCACCACGGACCGTGGTGAGTACCACGGGCCGTGAAGCCTTCCGTGGTGATCCCTCCCCTGATGTCTCAAAACTTGATCCCAAGGCTAGGACCACGACTAGACACCACAGGCCGTGGAATATTTCACGGACCATAGTGAGTTTCGTGGTGGTCGCCCCTACAGGTCAAGTTGTAGGACTTGCACCATGTCCACTCTTTACGGACCGCGGTGAACTTCACGGACCGTGAAGTGTCCCGTGAAGAAAGTTCTGAAACTTTCCTTACAGCTCTCAAAAAAATTCAAGTTTAAGTCCAACATCACAAACACCACCACCGACCGTAGTGAGCACTACGGGACGTAATGGATACTCCGTGGTGAGCCCCAACTGCAGTTTAATGAGGGGTATTTTAGATATTTTTGATTCTTTGATTAATGTATGTGGACATTTTTGGGACTAGATTCACTATGAAAATATCCTAAATACTCTTCAATCTACTATTTTCCCTCATTAACTCCCAATCAACTAGAAGACTTCTCTCCCAAGGCTCCTCCAAAGATCATCTTCTTCATCAAACTTTTGGGATAGCGTTTCTTCAGGAACAAGTCTCCTTTTTTCCAATTCTAAGGTCAAATTCAATTAAGGTATGTAGGGATTGATCCATGGTATTCTTTCACCCATGGAGTTCCAAGGATTTCTTTCAAAATCTCATGAATTTTAAATGGGTTTGTAATCCTAATCTTATGAATTTCATTGGGCAATTTAAATTATACTTTTAATCATTATTTTCTATCTACATAACGATGTTTCCATATGAATTATGTGAGTTCTAAGTCCAATTATGATTGTCCATGCATGAAGCCTATTTTCTATGACGAATTATGAAGTATGATTAGCAATTCAATGATTTTAAGGTATTATCATGATTTTTAAGTCAATTGATCATGCATTCTTATTTTACCCTAACTTCCGAGTATCAAATTATGATTATGTATTTCAATTATGATCATGAATTACAAGAATGTTTCAAATCATGATTTTCACGCAAATTATGGAAAATATTACTTAGGGTCCAATGTAGTGCCTAAAGGTATGATATGAATTATATGTGAACTATGACTATGTAGGTACGTTATGTAATGTGGAAGGACAATGTCTGCATTGGACTTTTGTTCTGAAAATGAGTTACTCTATGATTTCAAGTCAATGATCATGATTATGATATATGTTCATTATGATTTTTACGCTATATATGTATTTTGTGAGATTTGACTTAGCACCGAGTGGACTTGAGAAGGGGGCCCTACCAAAAGCCTTAGTAGTAGCCTCATGTCTCTTAAACTACGAGCCACTGTAGGTTGCCTACATGGCTTAGCTAGTGGATCCACATATAGCGTATGTATCATCGCCTAGCGGGGTAGAGTCTACCTCAGCAAGTAGATTTCCCTTTTTCCAATGTAGGAGAAACATCGGAATTCCATATTATAGCTCTCATGGTCTTAATGTCGGTTATGGTTTCTATCCCACATATATATATGATCTCTTATGTACTTTCACATATTAATTACACTTTTCAATTGCTTGATCATTATGATTCTCTCATGTCTTTACCTTTCTTCTTTTATCATGTATTTTAATTGATCATTGTATCTCATTATTTATGTTGCATGTCATGTCCTCATACTTAGTACATTCAAACGTACTAACGCATACTTTTGCCTATATTGTCTCATAATGTAGGGGTTGGGGTTGAGGATCATATCCATCTATGTGGCTAGTTGACTTCCTATAGCGAATTCTTGGTGAGTCCTCAACTATCGAGAACAAGTACGAGTTGTTGTTTTTACTTCCAAAGATATTTACTTCTTTACTTGAGGGTGAGCTAGGGAGATGTCTTAGCCCCTGCCCATATTAATGACAAAAGGCATTGTTGGACAAGTATGTAGAGTCTTATATTGTCGGATCATGTTTCCCTTATATGTATGTTATACTCTTTTCTATGATGTTTTCGCATTTGCTAAACCTTATGTATGCTTACAATATGAACAAGAGTCTTGGTTGGGGCCCTTCGAGATTTCGATCGCCGTGTTATGACTAGGCCCTAGGTTGGATCGTGACAGTAAAAGACCAACTCATCAGTTGCCTTTGCTTTGCTTGATTGGATGGAAAAAACAAACCGAGTTTGGCATACTAGAGAGGACGAAGTGGCAGTGGATGCTCCTTCCTGCTTGTCTATCTCTGAGTAACAAATGTTGAAATATCAAGAGAGCGATGAAAATATGGTCAAGATGATGACACAAATGGACCTCTTAACTAAGCATGTGATGAGAGTGTAGTTGAGCATTATCAAAAACACTCAACTACTCTCTCGAAATAGAAATGTAGGCTGTTGTTAGAAATATTATACCCAATGTATGGGATCGAGATAGAATCTCACAAGGAACTATGTGTAGGAGATTGAAGAAATAAGGATTTACAAGCCACAAATTTAATCCTAAATAATGATACAAGTATTTTTTAGAGGGTTTTCGATAATGAGACAAACACGAGAACAAAGGATAACTAGATAGAGGATACGATTATCAACGACCTTCTCAATAAAGGATAGTAGGGAGATTTAAAAATGAAAATTCAATCAAATCTATATGATCCATTGCACATTAATTCATACAATCTCAATTAATCACGGGTCAAATCAAATATAGGTAAGTATTTCTCAGCTAGCCCTTTCGAACCTAGCTAAGTATCAACAAAGACAATCCAATTTAAGGCAACGCTAGAATTCTACTATTACTAGCTCAAATTCATTAGATGAGGAATTAATCCTCAAATTAGCATCAATTACTCTTTCTGAACCTCAATTCACTCTTTCAAACTAGATCAAAGTAAAAGGGAAAGTCCTAGGGTTGATCACTCCTTTTGAAAAGGAAAAAAAACATGAAGACTTATTTCATAACTAAGAGAATATTCAACTAATTACAAAAGCACACAATAGAAATTAACAACCCAAATATTGTTTATGGCTAACACAAAATTCAAATCAGAAATTAGTAATTATACCTACAAATATTCAATACAAATCATAGAGTTGAAAACATGATTAAAGATTATAACAATTGAAGTTCTCAATCTCACTCTAACGGTGTTGGTTGTGGAAACATGCTCTCAAAGATAGGCAAAAGATCGGTTCTAGGTCAGATGATTTCCCAAAATGGTTGTGTATGAGTGCATTATGAGATCTGGGGTCAAAATATGTTTCATGTTCTGCCCTCGACGCCTAACACTTTACTCATTATGTTCACGAAGTCTTGACTGTGTTCGCGAGGTCAGCGTTGATTGAACCTTTGTGGTCGTGACCTCTGACCACACGATTATGATTCAATGTATTGTTGTTGACCGCGATCGCAACCTGTTGACCATGCGGTTGTGATGACCAATTTCGTTGCCCGTTTTGACTTTTTGTTCCACCCTTGTTTTGCCTCTATTTCAGTTGATTTCTTTTATCTCCCAAACACCTCTATATCTCATTATCTTACAATAAAAGAAGTAAACCACAATAAATGCACCAACTCGTAAATTAAAATGGCAAAAAGATAAGCTTCAAGATAAGTTAGTAAAAATACCAACTTATCAAAGAACACAACTATAATCGGCCCACAATACATAGCCAGAACAAAAAATGACACAGTAATAATAGAAATCACCTAAAAAGATTCAGAGTACCGAGAAAACGATAATAATCAAATGAAGAAGGAGAAAACTTACCTCAATCGAAGATGAAGCTAAGAATTGATGAAGAAATTTGGATAACTGTTTTGGCTGGTCTTCCTTCGAGAAGAGAGATATAATAATAACTGGGGATTAATTACATTAAATATGGTAAGTTTATCCGATTTGGGCCATTTCAGATAATTTTTTTAAATTGTACAGAAAAGTGATAAAAAATTTCACAAATACCTACTATAAGTATCTTAATTATGCTCCTTAGTTATAGTTTGCCTAATTGCGGTCCATAGTTATAGTTTCGTTTGTTATGAATATTTCTGTTTGTATAATTCGCTGTCAATATAAAAACAGGGTAAATATATACAAATTCTGTATTTATACATTTAGAAAATTTTCAGAACTTATACAAATCAAATGTATCAACATGATAATTATATACACGCTAGGGTATTCATATACAAATTTATGATTTATACAATTAGGAAATTTTTGAATTTATACAATTAGGAACCGAATTATACAAATTCTAGATTTATATAATTAGGAGCCGAATTATACAAATTCTGGACGTGGGCCACATATTTATGATTGTAAGTTAGTGGCGAATGATAATTTAATTAAATCATAGCTATGTTAACTAATTAACTAGTACACCTTCGCTTATCCACATAATTTTTCCGAAATCTTATGGGCTATCAGCTTGTGTAATATTTTTTTTTTACATATTATATACAATGTCGGTCAGTTTGGGTATGATTTTATAATATGGGTCAATTTTTAATCATTATTATTTTAGTTGTATTTGTCGAAAGTTTATTAAAAAAATTATCATCTGTTATCGACAATTTTTTTAGCCAAATTTATCACTTTTTTCTGAGAGTATATCTAATTTGATCCTTCAAATACGACTTTTAGCATCTTTCGTTCCTTAAGTTTGCTAAAGTGTACGTCTGGTCAAACTTAACACAATGAACATAATTACTAACGACGACTACCAAAAAAATTACTTAAAACACAAAAACGTTCATCTGACTTTCAACATCTAAAAATTGACCCATTTGATCAGTTTGATAAAAAAAAATCGATCATATTTCTTGCGCAAAAATTGTGTTAATAAAAAATCTACAAAGCTTGGTGGTTTAAATATTTCACAAAAAATATTTATAATATAATCGATTCAAATTGGTAAATTTTATTTAAAATAAATTTTTTTTTTGAGAAACCGTCCCAAAATCGACTTTTTGATCAAATCAAACATTTTAATTAAATCGATCTAGTTAGGTCTATTTGTTTCTCAAATTTTGGCGCAAACAAAGATTGGTCAAGCTTGATGGATTTTTCGATCAGTCCAAAAGTCTATTTTTTTGAAATTTTTTTTGGGGGAGGGGGGATGGGGTGGGATAGGGATAGGGATAGGGTGGGCAATTTTTCTTTTGTTTTTCAAAAAAAAATATATTTTATATTGAATTTTTTTTTGCCCGAGGAAAGGGGCGGGAGAGGATGGATAATTTCTTTTTTCTCTTTTTAAAAATAAATTATTCTTTTTTTTGAGGGGTGTATGAGTGGGACGTGGGGGTGGAGTGAGATGGGGTACAAAGTAAAAAATATTAAATTTCTTCTTTTTATAAAAAAATATTTAAAAAACAATAATAATATAAAGGTGGAGTGGGATGGTAGGAGTTGAGGTATTAACAATTTAGATTTAATTATATATTTTTTGACTTTACGAGATTAAAGTAAGTTACAATCATTTTATTCAAATCATATTTGATTAAATTTATGTTTAATTATATTTTTTATAAAAAAATTATGATCTAATCTATTTTAATTCAACACATATTTAATCCATTTAAATTCAATTCAATTGAGCCAATTTGCCATCTTAGATAGTGTCAATTTGTTTTTAAGTTCATCCTGTCCGCGGAACTAAAGGTGCTCCATTTTAATAAATTTGGCGGATTAAAGATGTCTAATATTATATTTAAAAGATCAAAATGGACCAGCGCTCCCAAATAAATTACAATTTTGACTAAAAACTCTTATCACCGGCGCCTCCTTCAGCCGCCAACATTTTCGGCGGGCAGCCTCTCTCTATCACCGAAACAAACCCAGTCATTTTAACCAATTTTTTTCTCAAAAGAATCGGTTTGAAACTCCTGCAACAGCTCAGGTAATCTTATTTTCCCAAATACATTCTTCTTATTTGTCCTTTCCCTGGCTGTAGATTTTCATGTTCTTGAAATGAGTGAAAAGAAGGTCTAAAAGACTAGAACGGATTAAGAGTTGAATTGGTTTACTGGGTTTTCATGGGAATATTGATTGATTTACTCAGAGACCTGAATTGAGCAGCATGGATATAATTTACCCGAACTGATTTGGGATCAAGCAAATGAGTGCTGTTGTGCTTCCTAAACATGTGGCCGCTGTATTACAATGTCAAAAGAACCCTTTAAGGGCACTAGAAATATTCAATTTAATGAAAAAGGAACATGGGTTTAGCCATAATTTGATTACCTACAAATGTATGGTTGAAAAGCTTAGTTATTATGGAGAGTTCAAGGCAATGGAAGGTGTCATTGAAGAAGCCAGGCAAAAAATTGATAATAGGTTGTTAGAAGGGGTGTACATTACTGCTATTAGAGGTTATGGAAAGAAGGGGAAAGTTCAACAGGCGGTCGATGTGTTTGAGAAGATGGATTTTTTCAATTGTGAGCCGTCTCTTCATTCGTTTAACACAATCATGAATATATTGGTTGAACATGGTTATTTTAAACAAGCCCATAAAGTTTATATGAAAATGCTGGAAAATGGTATTTCTCCTGATGTATATACTTTTACTATTAGGATAAAGTCATTTTGTAGGACAAACCGGCCTCATGTTGCGTTAAGGCTTTTGAATAACATGCTTGATCAAGGATGTGAATTTAATGCAGTCGCATGTTGTACGGTAATTGCTGGATTTTATGATGTGAATTGTCGAGTTGAGGCTTGCGAATTGTTTGATGAAATGCTTAGCCTCAGAATAACTCCTAATGTTACTACGTTTAATAAGCTTATATGTACACTTTGTAAGAAGGGGGACGTCCAAGAAAGTGAAAGGCTTCTTAACAAGATTCTGAAAAGAGGGGTGTTTCCAAATCTGTTTACATGTAATCTCTTACTACAAGGTCTTTCTGTAAATGGCCAGATACATGAAGCTGCTAGGATGTTGGAAGCCTTGAGGAAAGAAGGTTTAAATGCTGATGTAGTCACTTATAACACTCTTATTTGTGGTTTATGCAAACACTCAAAGGTTGCTGAAGCTGAGTCTTACTTGCATCAGATGGTGAACCGTGGGCTCGACCCTGATGCATTCACCTATAACACAATCATTGGCACATATTGCAAATTGGGTATGATACAGAAAGCGGACATAATCCTTAATAATGCAGTTTATAAAGGTTTTGTTCCTGATGTGTTTACTTTCTGCTCCCTTATTTATGGATTATGCCAGGATGGTGACTTCAACAGAGCCAAGAGTTTATTTAATGAAGCCATAGATAAGGGTATGAAGTCTAATGTAATCCTCTATAATACCTTAATTAAGGGAATGTGTCAGCAAGGACATATCTTAGAAGCATTGAAATTGATTACTGAAATCCCTGAGAAAAGTTGCAGGCCTAATACATGGACTTATAATCTGATCATCAATGGGTTGTGCAAGATGGGCTGTGTATCTGATGCTAGTAATATCCTAAATGATGCTGTGACCAAAGGGATCCTTCCTGATATTTTTACCTTCAACACCTTGATTGATGGTTATTGCAAACAGTCAAAATTGGCTGATGCAGTCGAGATTCTAAATACAATGTGGGATCATGATATTGTTCCAGATGTGATAACCTATAACACAATGTTGAATGGACTTTGCAAGCTTAAAACTTCTGATGATGTGATGGAAACCTTCAAAGTCATGGTGGAAAAAGGGTGTGCCCCAAATATAATCACATATAATATGCTCATTGAAAGCCTCTGTAAATCTCGAAAGCTTATGAAAGCTTTAGAATTACTTGAGGATATTCAGAGCAAGGGTCTTATTCCTGATACAGTGAGTTTTGGCACTCTGATAAATGGGTTTTGTGAGAATGAGGATTTGGATGGAGCTTATGAGCTATTCAGAAGAATGAAAAGGCAATATAAATGTTCTCATACTACTGCAACATACAATATATTGATCAGTGCATTTGCTACAAAGCTGAGAATGGACATGGCAGAGAAGCTTTTTCTTGAGATGAATGAATCTGGCTGTCCTCCTGATAACTACACATACCGTTGTATGATAGATGGTTTCTGCAAGGTCGACAATACTGAATTTGGATACAAGTTTTTCCTTGAAAACATGACGAAAGAATTTCTTCCATCAAAAGAAACAGTGGGACGAGTGATCAATTGCCTATGTGTGAAGAACAGGTTACTTGAAGCAGTTGGTATCATTCATCTCATGGTGCAGAAGGGTGTTGTCCCTAATGTGGTCCACACAATTTTTGAAGCAGATAAAAAGCATGTGGCGGCTCCTAAGATTGTTGTGGAAGACTTGCTGAAGAAGAATC
Organism: Solanum dulcamara; assembly: GCF_947179165.1. Classification (NCBI taxonomy): domain Eukaryota; kingdom Viridiplantae; phylum Streptophyta; class Magnoliopsida; order Solanales; family Solanaceae; genus Solanum; species Solanum dulcamara. The sequence continues at coordinate 53,004,243 of NC_077237.1, read as the reverse complement.
ATATCACCTATTATGCCTACGAGCTTTTATATGATGGGATAAGAGACAAAAATATTTTGAAGAAATTATCAATGAAGGTTCATCCTATTTAAAGAATTACTTTTTTCTCAAATACTGGAGTACACATTAACACTGCAGCCTCAAAAGGCTTTTGCTTGGATACAAACATTTGTATCAATAATGTACAAATATTTTAGGCGAAGGTGGAACAAGTAAAGTGATTCAACTAGCTATCCAATTAGTAATGAATTGGTAACAGCTAACTGGTAAATGGACCGTGTTACAAGTAAAATTTCTACATGTTAAGGTGCTTTTTGGGTAAGATTGCTAGCTGTTTGGTAAATGAATATTCTTTTGATTCTCTTACTGTTCCCTTTTTCCCTTGTGTGGTCAAAATGTTATTGAAGTGTGTTTGTGATATCTGAAGAAAAAGGCGACACATTTGTTTTTGATAACCTGATCAAAAGGTTGTTATCGTTGAAAGTTGAATATATGAAAAATAAAGAGGAGTAAACTAATTTCGTAGATAATCTATCAGGTGAAATGATTGTGAGTTTGACTGATTTCAGCTGAAAATTGTCTTTTAAAAAATTGTTTGGATAATATCTTCTCAGAGACACTTTTCTAGATTCTTTTTCCGGAATGTCACAAGATAACTTACAGCAAAAATATAGCTATCTAAACACATGTTAGTCTACTTAAGTTCTTCCCGAAAACATTGAGTTTAGTCCGCTTAAGTTCTTCCAGAAAACCTTCAGAAACTTTTCTGGAAGTTTTTCAAAAGGACACCTAACATATTCAGCATGCAACAATGATTGAAAGATGGTGGATTAAGTGAATGAAAATTAATTGTCCCTAATATTTTGGCTTGATGGAGCAAAATGAAAAATTGAGTGATTACTCTGGGCTGCAATGCATGAGAAAGTATGACACGTGATTTTACAATTCGTTGACCTTTTACATTTTATTTTTTTTAAATGCAAAGTAAGAATGCTCAATGGGAAGAAAAATGGGAACACCGGGTAGTGTTTCATCTTTATTCCCAGAGAACCAATTGCACTCACCAACCTTCTGATAGATCACCTGAAAGAAAAAGTGCATGGATAAATAAAACTCTAATCTACTGGATTAAGATTCCGTTTTATTCAGAAGATCAATGAAAGTTAATTTAACTATAAATTTGACATGTAAACGAACTTCTCGCATTGAGATACTAGTTGCACTGATAAGAGGGCTTGCCCACAGCTCAGAAGTCTAGAATAGTTGTTTTAACTTTTTTGCTTCTTTCTTCCACACAGAAAAAACTTGCACCGATATCTTGTTCATGGAAACATTCTACCTTCAGTCACTTGAGCATTGATGGGTTTCAAACTAAGGTAACATTGAGCCACAATTTGTGAGAAGGGAAATAATTAACAATACATGATTGAAACTTTGCAGTTTCAGAGTCATATTACAAGAGCGATATAGCGGTGGCGCCATGAACATGCCATTGGTGCAAAAACAGTGGCATAAATCAGTGACAGTAACTGAAAACATTGGACATGGGAAGAGAGGGTTGGTTTAGTCGCAATGCTTCATGGCTAATTCAATTAAGTTGGTTCAATGCTTAATTGTCCAATGATGTTTCCCAAGTCTCTCCGAGGGACGTCTCCTAGATGCAGCTCTCAGCACTCTTAGGATCAGGTAGTTTAACAACATGATTCTTTCTTCTTCAGCTTTCAAAAATGTAAAACTCAGCTATAAAGAATCTTCTGTTCGCAATGTAGGCTGATAAAAGGGGGGGGGGGGGAGGGGGGAATCCAAGCCTTCTTCTTATATAGATTTGTTGGAAATTTCACTCAACTTTCATAAACATATTGAATTATTTTCATCTGTAAACTGTAAAAAAGACCGAAGATTTGAGAACAATATCAAAGTCATTTCTATAATTAGCTGTTGTAGAGAATCTCATGACGAGTGTTTTATATCACTTTCAGGGGTTTCTTCCTGAAATGTTATATGCATATTCCTCCCTCCACCCCTGGGGATGTAATGAATATATCGTACATATATTGAGAAAGGATGAGAGTAAAAAGCATTTTCTGGTCTGTCTACCAAAAAAATAATAACAATTGTTTGTTTTTTCTGATGTGGCTCATGATTTTCCCTTGTTGATGACTTTTACAGAGGTCTTAGCAGGGATGCTTTTATAGAGATTATACAGCTAACGACCTGAGCTCAGATGTGCATCAAAAAGGTGGGAAAGCTACCTGATCATTATACTGATAACCATTTTTCATTTTACTATAGATAATTTTTTTGGCCATCCCATGGACTGTACTGTTGGTATGTGTTTCCCCAGATATTGTTTTTTCCTTTATCAGGTATCTAGTTATGTAAGCAATAAGTGTCTCATTTTCATCGTCCTCTAGTGGTTTCCTAGGATGCCTGTTTGATCATTGTACTAGTTTGAGAAATAAGTGTTTCAGTACTTTTTTTTTGATGAAGTATTTCAGTACTCGAAAAAAAAGTGTTTGAGTAGATGAATTTTCATGCTTGGTCTAGAAAGTACCCGTACAAACTAAATATAGGTTGCAGGCGTAAATGCTAGGGGTGGCGATGAGATCGGCCAGGCTGAAGTAAACGTGAGTGGAGTTGGCAAGTGAGTTCTTAGGCGGCGCAGGTTGGGGCGGGTGAATTTCAGTTTTTGAAATTAGAAAATGTGGTAAAGATTAACAGGCTTTAGGTATTTTACTCATTTAGTTCTTTTTGTCTCTGAAACCTAATGAAAAGCTTGGTTTTTGGAAATCCCCCAGGCCTTTGGTCTAGTGACGAGTGCAACCCGTGATATATGATATAACCGCGCATCACGAGTTTGAACCTTGCTGCGGACAAAAGCTTGGTATTAACTGGAGAACGGTAGAAGGGTTGGTCCATTACCCACCGAGTTTTGAATCGTCCGGCAGCTGGCCCTGGGGGAACCTATCTTTAAAAATAGCCTCAGTTTTTGGAAAGCCAATATTTGAAGCCATACTGCTGCCAAGTACTATCATTCTCTACTTTCCTCAAAGTCATGCTTGATAATAGAAGTGCTTCCCTTGGTTTATTTTTTTCACGACTTCATTCCTCCGTGTTTTGATTTTTTTATAAGACCAGCTTCTTTGTTCCCTTGTTTCCTCTGGATTAGTTTATGTTTTTTTGTGATTTACTTTAATCTAACTTTGTTTGAACCTAAGTATGTTTCTAGTGGTAGATCTTAGGATTTTCCCTTGTTTCCCTTTGTTCTTTTGCTGCTGAGATTTGACTTTAAATTTGTTTTGATGGGCAGCATGTGTGAGAAAATTGGTGAGGATAAATAGTGCCATGACTGAAATTCATGTGGCATGGATAGTAGAAGTAAATGTGAATATCAAGATTGGAATCTTTTACCACAAAACTGATGAATGGGCAAAGTGTCAGTTAAATATTTGATGTCTCTTCCATAGGATAAACTGCTTTTGAGAATTGTAGTTTTACAAGAAGAAATATCACAGGAATGTCTGTTTGCGGCTGTTTAATAGGTTGTGAATTTTGAAGGTGGTGCATTGCGTAGATTTCACTGTACAGAGCAAGAAAAGCTTGGCTCATTGCATATGGGCTAAAAGGACCTCTTGTTGAGCTATCAAACATAAAATTGACAGTTGAAAATGGTGTGCTCTAGTCAGCTATTTGATATTTCATAAATGTCATATTCTTGTCGAACAATTCCTTTATTGGTTTTTGATAAGTGAATTTCAATTATTTATCGAAGTGCTGTGTGCATTATACAGAAGTCCAAAAGTTCTATCCACTGTTTAATAGCGTAGGGAACTGATAGAATCCTCCATATCCTTCTATTATAACTCACGTACATTATTCACATTACACCAAAAAGACGTAAACTGTAAGCATGTGCACTTCAAACTATTAGGGGTTGTCTATATTTCTTTAAAGCATCTATAGTTTTTTACTACGAATGACTAGTAATGTAGAAAGTGGGACGTTGTTCTAGAGAGCATGAGCCAACTCTCGTTAAGCTATAAATTAACCACCTCTTCTCTTCATACTTCTCAAACTAGTTCCTCTTCATCAGGTGTTTTCGGTCTTCGGTTGCGAACTTGGTCAAAGGTTTGCTTGTTCAACTATGATCACGTTATATATGTTAATGATTTGGCTTTGGTTTGGTCTTCATGTATCACCAACTGAAGAAAATTGGTTGGGGAATTTTCTGTGTATTGATCGATCATTTCACTGAACACGCTTTTTGTATTTATACAAACTGTGTCGAATTCTGTACCAAAATAAAGTGAATAAGAAAATAATTTATACACTTGGCATTTATTAATTGGACTACTTTGTAACAAACTCCAACAACAATTTTGCTCTTCACGACCTTCCTTGTTTTGAGGTGGGGAATCTTCTAGACCTGTACAACTAGTACAAGTAGAATCGGAGGGTTCTCATTTAATCCATCAAATATTTTGAGCTGCAACATGATGTGGCCATCTGTCCTCGATTGTTCACATAAGTGAAAACATTTTGAACTAGACCTTGACATTCCTGCAGATACACAATTCACTTCTTGATCTATGTGTCTGTCCTTTACCTCATCTGCTTATCCGCTTCTTCAAATGATTCCTTTCTTTTATTCATTTTTTCATATTCTTGTATCTCAAAAATCTTATCGTTTTAATACCCCCCTCCCCCCATCCGGCCTTAAATGGGTAAGGTAATTGAGTTTCCTAATAAGATGGTGGTAGATGGTTAGATCTGTAAGACGGGGACCTGAGGAAACATAGAGGTTTGAGGAAGGATCAAGTGGGGAATAAAAAATAGTTAAATGCATGCAATCGAATTCTTGCAAAAGATGTAAAGTAAATTTCCATTGACCAACATTAAAACCATGCGGTTCCCGTAGGATTTCCATTCCCAAGAAATAGTGTAATTCCCCTAGATCCTTAATCATAAAATCAGTATTGAGAAATTGCTTGATAGCTTCAAACTCGGATGGATAATTCCCTATGATGATGATATCATCCACATATACTGCAATGATAGAAATGGACTGCTCTGTTTTCTTCATTAACAGAGATAACCATTTAAAGAAGTTGAATAACCCTTGAAACAGAGAGCTCCAGAAACCTTGGCATATCATTGTTGTGTAGCTTGTTTGAGTCCATACAAAGACTTTCAGTCTACAAACATGATTAGGAGTAGGTGTAAGCAATTTAGTGGAAACTTCATAAACACCTCCTCTTGAAGGTCACCATGAAAAAATGCATTGCTGATATCAAGCTGAAATATGACCATCCCTTCTTAATAGCAACAAGGAGAAGACACCTAATTGTTTTCATTATAACTACATGAAAAAATGTTTCATTGTTGTCCAATCCTTCTCTTTGAATACCTCTTCTAATCACAAATTTGGCCTTAAGCCTTTCAAGAGTGCCATCTGAATGTTGCTTGACCTTGTAAACCCATCTACAAGGCAGAGCCTTTCTACCTAGAGGTAAAAGAACTGCCTCCCATGTGTGATTATCCTCTAGCATAGTATTTTCTTGTTATTGACCTCTTACCAATCAGGATGTAAACAAAACTATTTGTAACTTGTAAGTTTTGTGATGACTGTGATGGATCCTAGTAAGTGTTGATTAGGAAGAGATAATGCATTAAAAGAAAGGTAGAAGGTTAAGAAGATTGAGAAAAATAGACACTGGATACATTTGGGAGACATACATGATTGCAAATGTAATCTTTTAGATAGGCGAGCCTAGTATGCTCTCTGAATGATCTTCTACCTTGTAAAATAGGAAGTTAGGCAAAATAGAATTAGGAACAAAGGGTGAATTGGGTAAACTAGGACAATGAGGAGACGCAGGGGTGGAAGAAGTGGGAAGATTAGGAAAATGAGAAGTAGGTTGTATAGTGACATTAGGTGATGGACATGATGGTGGAGTAGGAAAGATAGGTTGTGAACTGTTGGAAGATGAAGTGAAGGTAAATATTGATTTAAATGAAATGGGCATCCCTGGATACAATGATTCTTTTAGGTTCCAAGTCAAGTAACTTGTCTCCTTTTTGTACTTGTGGATAACCTAGAAAGAGACAAGGTGTTGCTCTAGCATCGAACTTACTCCTGTTCCCCTTTAATGTAGAAGCATAATACATACATCCAAAAATTCATAAATGTTTGTAGTCTGGTACCTTCCCAAAAAGGATATGATAGGGACACTTCATACAGAAAATTAGAGGGCATCTTATTAATCAAGTGTGTAGCAGTTAATACACATTCACCCCAATAGGATATATGAAGTTTTGATTCGAAAAGAAGAGCCCTTTCTATTTTCAGTAAGTGTCTATGTTTACTCTCAACAATTCCATTTTGTTGAGGCGTTTCAACACAAAAAGTTTGGTGTATGATCCCCTGTTATCTTAGAAAATCAGCCTTTTGAATTCCCTTTCCAAATTCCAAGGAATTGTCGGATCTTACATTTTCCACCGTTACATTGAATTGCCTTTCTATCATTTGTAAGAAATCCTTAAAAACTAAGCAAGCGTTACTTTTAATAGTTAATAAGAAGGTCCAAGTTCCCCTACTAAAATCATTCACAATAGTGGAAAATACTTGTACCATGTAACACCCTAAAAGTTTCTATGTCCAAATCAGATCTCGAAAGGTTCAGAAAATTCTAGTCTGCAGAATTTTTTCTGTTTTATGGAAACCATCTATAGACCATAAAAGGAACTACAGATTGTAGATGGGAACCATAGACCAACATCAGAAACTATTAAAATTGTCTGAGATTTATGGATGCCTCCTACGGTTAGTAAATGAAACAATGGATAGTAGATGAAGTTCGTACATCGAATTTCTAAAATAGAAAAATCTCCCCTGAGTTTTACGAGGAAGGTTTACGGGTTTTAAAACCCTTTATGGATCATAGATGACTTCATAGATCAAACTCCTGAAAACCGGTTTTAGCTTGATTCTTATGGACCAAAAGCTTTCGGAGCACCCTCATGTCTCTTAAACTACTTGCAACAATAGGTTGCCTTCATGGCTTAGCTAGTTGATCCACATATACATATGTACATGACCCGACAACGGGGTAGAGTCTTCCCTGGGCAAATAGATTCCCCTTTTCATCATTGTATGGGGAGATAACGAGATTCTATGTTATAACTCGCATGGTCTTATTATCGGTTATGGTTCCTATCCCACATATATATATGAATATTATGTTATTTCATGATCTTCAACTACCTCTTTTAAATGCTTTGATCATTATGGTATTCCTCATGTCTTTACTTATCTTCTTTATTATGTATTATTGTTCATCATTGCATCTCATGATTTTTATTGAATGTCATGTTGTAAGACCCCGCAAGCAGGGAAGATGGAACCAAGGAGAAAATTCTCAAAATTTTGAACTGACCCATGTGAACGAGTCACTCTACGACTTGTAGAGCTTTCTACGGCTCATCAAGGTGAGTCGTAGAAGTGACCCCTCGAGCAAAATGAAATGTTTCCCTCAGGAGATTTTCTACGAGTCGTCGTCCTGTTGTCGAGTCATAGGAACCCCTCGTAAACCAGATTACAGAGGCCTTGCTTAGAGATTCCTTAAGGCCAAATCTACAACTTGCCAGGACGGATCGTATAAGTTATTACTAGTCGTAAGAATGACTCATGACAAAAATTTAGAGACTCTCCAATTGTAGATTTTTTGGAGCATGCAGGACGAGCCCAAAGAACGTGTCACGCCCCGGGGGGGGTACCCTAGACGTAACCGGCACCCGAAGGCCATTTCTGACCTCCGAGCGAACCACTTGGTACAGTCACTCATTCATTCAAGCACATTCTCTTAGCGGAAAACTCAATTAAAGAAAATACTATTCATAATATAAGGGTCGAAGGCCAAGCAATTACAATCAAAGAAGACAATAGCATAAGACTCCTCAAAATCACAACTCGACCTCTCCACACTCCAGTCTATGAAGCCTCTATTCAAGTCTAAGAGGTGCCAATGACAAGCCCATGGTTACCGACAATCCCAATAAAGAAAAGACAATCAAAAAAAAAACTGTGCAAGAGGGCCCAATATCCTCCGGGAACTAGGAGGACTCACCGACTAGCTGGGAGTGAAAGTGGATCTTCAACGGAGCGTCGGTTGATGATCTCTAGTACCTGTCTCTGCATCATGAAACGATGCAGGCCAAATGGCGTCAGTACATGGAATGTACGAGTATGTAAGATGGCCGAATACAACGAACATCAAGGAAGAATCAATCAACTCGGGAACTCAACTCAAAAGGGATGACAACTCAATCAAATGTCCTAAGTCTAAAGAAGGATATAATTTAGATGGGACCAATCATATACAAATCAACTCAATCCGACTCAGAGTACTATCAACACCTATTTGGGAGTTTCTCTTAACCGACAACCATCACTTATGAGCCAGTGAAAGTACAACAAACCGACGTTGTTGCCGCGTCCGTTCATACCTTGCCAGGGCATGAACGAATCAACAAATTATTGATCCAATCCAACCAGTTCCTATAATGTCAGGACAAATCTCTCGGGGAAGCATCCGACTTTAACGGTTCCATCCCCCCCTACGTTTGGCGACGCAGTTATTGGGTTCGAGTATGGACTATACTCTTGCCCAATTCGGTGCTCGATACTTCTCCCAAGACTCAATGCTCATAAAACTCCATCCAATCAACTCAATCAAATCACATCGACAAGTCTCATTACAACCTTGTCAACTCATCAACTCTATCACAATCAAATCTCTTTCAAGCATATTATTTGCTCAATCTCAATCATATCTTCAAAACTTTAAATCGACATTCTTATAAAAGGCAACATTTTTAAGAAATAATATACTTTATCAAATCTACATAATTAAGAAGATCAATAAAACATATTTAGCAACTCATTTCTTCATCATCTCATACTCTCATAAGGGCTCATTTTAGGAACCTCTTAGCTCAACAACATTGGCACATAAATAATTAAATAAAACAGAGACAAAACTCATTCAAATATGTACCATACCAAGAAACTCCATTTTCATGAATATCTAACCTCAAAACAAGAATAGGGAACATGGGTGGTCTCAACCCATGTTTTGGATAGCCTTACATACCTTAGTGAGGATTTGAAGAAAACCTTGCGGTTGGGTCTTCAATGGGAGCTTGAGGTCTTGAAGCTCTTGGACTCCTTTTTGGTTGGAAATGGAGAAGAAGAGAAGAGAGTGGAGCTAGGGCTTTTGTTTAGAGAGAGAGTGGGGGCTGAAAAAAAATGACCCCAAATACACAAGGCTTGTGTATATATAATTTGGGAAATTTCCCAAATTGCCCTTCCTCCAAATTCTGAAAATTAGGCAAAAACGCCCTTGGCGCGATAGTGGCGCGTCGCGCCCTTACATCGTCAAGGCCAATTACGCCTAAAACCTGCACAACTTTTAGTGGCGCTCGCGCCAGGGACCAAACTACTGAGGCATGTTTCTGGCGCGATAGTGGCGCGTCGCGCCCTTACAGCGCCAAGCCTATTGTTCTAAATTCTGGGAATTTGGCCTGAAAAACCCTGCACACTTTTAGTGGCACATCGCGCCAAGGACCAAACTACTGAGGCATGTTTCTGGCGCGATAGTGGCACGTCGCGCCCTTACAGCGCCAAGGCCATTTCCCTAGCAGTTGTAACCCAGGCCAAAATGAAATCCCTGTCGTGCTAGTTCGTCTTCGGATCGTCATATCTTTTGACTCCGAACTCCAAAATTTACGTTCTTGGTGGCGTTGGAAAGAAGACTCAACGACCTTTAATTTGATAGGTCGTGGGCCACCCAGATTGATGTCTTTCAAATGATAGGGTCATTAAAGGTCGACCCTTACATGAACTCATCCTAAACTTAGCCACGACGGATCTTTTGGACTTAGCTCGGTCCTAGGGGTCCCCAATGACCCCCACATCACCTCCAACGCTCACATATTTCTCAGAGACTCATCTTAACTCAGGCACATACTTCGAAATAAATACGATGGGCCCCACACGTGTATAAAGAAGGCCCAAATCTTAGGAAATATTTTGAGGGGTGTTACAGAACGACCCGTAGATGCTTTGACGGGTCTAAACATGACCCGTTCCTAAACTTCAAAGAGTCGATTTTGGCACTTTTATCAGACCTGCAGAATGAGTCGTCTAATCATTCCTTAGACAGCCCGTAGAAGGTGATCTGTAGGATCAAAATTCAAAGTTTAATGAGGGGAAATTGTGTCTTTTTCAAAGTTTGATTCTATGAATCTAGACACGTTTATGGACAAGTTCAAAGTATATAAATATTCAATTCTTCAAATTCCCCTCCTATTCAATTCATTCTCTCAAAATTTCCCAAGGCAAGAACTCTCAAAGTCCCTCAAGGTTTCTCTCCAAATTCAAGCTAGGGTTTCCAGATTTCTTCAAAGGTTCTTCTTCAATTCTTAGTGAATCCAAGCAAGGTATGTGGGGATTGATTCATGGGACCTTTCACCCATGAAGTCCCAAAGATTTCTCAAGTTTTCATTAAATTTTCAAATGATTATGAACCCTAGTTTAGATGAATTGCATTAGGCCGATTAAATTCCGTTTTAAAATTTTCTCAATGATCATTATGTGCATGTTCTCATATGAATTGCATGATTTTAAGTTGAATTATGAATGTCCATGCATAAAGCTATTCTCAAGCTATAATTATGAGTTAAAGATGATTTTATGAGTTGATCATGAGTTAAATAATTTTCAACTGAAGTTTTATTAGTTAAAGATGAGATTACGGTTTTAGATGAAAGTATAATGATGATCAAAGATGTTATTATGGTATGATAAGTACAATTCTCATACAAATATGTTTTCAAGATGGTGATAAGGACAATTCTCACTAAAGTTATGAATTCCTTGATAATATACTCTAGTAAGTGCGCCCCAACTCACTTTGATCTCCCGATAAATCTCCTTATTTCATTTGCGTTTAAGAAAAATTTGCAATGATAATATCTTCAAAAAAAAGATTTTAGTGTTAATATACTTTTCATTTGTAGTTTTGCTAGAATGTTATTATACTTAAAGATTAATACTCTTTCAAAGAAATCAAAATTTTTCATAAACAATTTAACCTCCTCTATGAATATATAATACAAGCTAAACACCAATGAAATCAAGAAAATAAAGACAAAAGGTAATTATAGGTGGTGCTATTTTGGACTCCAATAACAACTGAATATTTGATTTTGTGGGTGGTTTTCAAGGTGGCACACTACTATTTGTTTTTTTTTACCCGCATTTTGAAGGATTTATAGTGTTTCCACACTTCCCCTCCAATATGACTCGAACCCACACTACTATTGAAATTAGAGGCAATTGCATTACTGCATAGACTCTATCTTGCTCAATACTATAATATCACTGCATAGACTCTATCTTGCTCAGTACTATAATATCCGTCAACTTTATATTAAATAAATAATTCACGCTAAACGAGACATTTTGGCAACATACCTCACTTGATTTCTTCTTTATTCAGCACTACAATTTTTGCCTCAAGTGCGAAGGCAGAAGGGAAATTTCAATGAATTCCGCGAATTTTAGGTGGAATGAGAATTGTATTGATTTTTCACTCAAAAGCCTGTTCTTTATTTTTTCTGCAGTATGCAACATAATACGAGCTTTCAGCACTTCATGGATCTTTTCAAAGACTTGCAAGTGAAGTCACATGAATTTGTGTTTTGATACTAATCTGGACAAAGAACAAAGGCCAAACACAAATTTATAGCTTTACCTGATTATTTGCTTCAATCAACTCTTTCAGAATATTTTTCCTTAAATTTTGAGAACTCAACTTCCAAAGCTGCGTTTCTAAGTTTCACTTCTCTGTTTGAGCAGCCTGTAAAGAATGGAGTAATAATATGAGAAGATTGTCTCCTTAATAAATCAAATTTAATCACATTTAACAAATAGCTTAAGTTCTGCACCTTTTTATCACACAACAATCTAAATTTATCACAATCACAAGCAGCCATTTCTATATTTTGCTTCTCAAAAGTCAAGTTATCTTTCAAATCATCCAATTCTTTTTGCATCTCTGATTCTTGATTTTGCTTTCCATGTAAATCTTCCTTCAACTGCTCATCAATACAAAGATCATAAGCTTGAAGAAAATGTGTATCTAAAATACATTTCTTACATATTATATCTGTCTATTGTATTTAAAATGATAGATGGATACATAATAGGTAGAGCTAGGTGTCATATATATTTCACCAGAGACTATTGATAGAAGGAGATGAAAAATCTATTGTAATATAGCAAGTCATCTATGTTAACATAAAATAACAATTTCTATTTTCATATTACCGGCAACATATACTATATACGTTTAAAATTCCAATTCTAACTTTGCATAAATAATTACTCGATAAATCATTTTGTTGGTTTTAACAAGCATATCTTAGAGGTTTAACCAGCACAAGATGAGATGCTCTAACGAACTGACAACATATTTTTTGTAATCAATTAGCAATAACTAACGGTAGCACCAGCTCAATATGTAATAATAACACTAATGCCTATCAGATGTAGTCTCCCTTGTATACGCAGGCTACACTAATACTTATCCAAACAAAAGTTGCACAAATACCTACTAAATACTCCTAGTCATGAACTTTACTAAAAAAAATAAAAGAAAATTTAATTACCCAGTTGTCATTCATTAGACTTGGGAAAGTTGTCTTATTTGAACTAGTTAAATTTGTAACGATACAAAAATTGAAGCAGGAAGGTCATTCTGTTAAATATGATACAACTAAATAAATTAGTATGTCGATACAGGGAGGATAGAACAAGGAAGAGGCGAAGATGTACAATGAGAGTGAAAAAACCTGAAGCAATAATGTAGCATTTACTCGTTTAGCGATGTATAATATAAATAAATACCTTAGAGTTCTGCAAATGAGATACTAATTCCATTACACTCTTTTAAAATAATTTTTAGTCGCACGCTAAACGAACTTTCATTACTTCTCGATTTTTTTGCTCCTTTTCAAGTTGTTTTTTAATTTCCATAACTTGCTTTCTATGCTCTCTCATTTACGCCGTTGTTTTTCTACTTTCTTTTGTTGAGCTTGAAGTTGCTCTTGATCATTTTTACATATCCTAGTTGTTGGCTTAATTTCGAGTCCTTGATCAAGAATGCACTTTGATTTTTCTCCCATCATGTGTACAAATACAACATTAATAATAGGATCAACATCAGTACACTCTTCAATCTCTTGATTTTTTTCAGCAACAAAATCTTTCACTTTATCCTACAAAAAAGGTTATATTGTTAAACAACAAGTGGACAAAGTTGGATTACCACTTACAATTAACTTTCTTTTTGTGTGGGTCCCACCCACTATATTTTGCTCCTTCTTATGACTATAAATATTGCCAGATTTTGGCAATAAGAATACACAGCAAGTTAATTTCTTCTCTTCCTCTTCTGTTCTCCTTTCTCCTCTTTAGTTTCTCCGCTTTATTTTGTTGAATTAAGATATTTTATAACACGTTATCAGCACGAAACTCTAATTTTTCAGAAAATTAACTTCTATATCAGGTATATCTATTAAAGAAATTTAATTTTTAAGTTGTCTTTGTTACTTTCAAATTAATTTTCATCATGTCAAACTTGTCAAAATTGGAATTTGTGGCACTTGATATTTCTGGCAAAAATTATTTGTCATGGGTACTTGATGCTGAAATTCACCTTACCGCTAAGGGTCTTGGTGATGCAATAATTGAAGGAAATACAACATCAAATCAGGATAAAGCAAAGGCTATGATTTTCCTTCGTCATCATTTAGATGAAAGCCTGAAAATAGAATACTTAACAGTGAAAGATCCACTTGAATTGTGGAAAGACTTAAAAGGGAGGTATGACCACCTCAGGGCAACGGTATTGCCAAAGGCTCGTTATGAGTGGATGCACTTACGTTTTCAAGACTTTAAAACTGTTATTGAATATAATTCTGCTGTATTTAGAATAACTTCCCAATTAAAATTATGTGGGGAAACTATAAATGATGAGGACGTGTTAGAAAAGGCACTAACAACTTTTCATGCCTCTAATGTGATATTACAGCAGCAATACCGTGAAAAGGGTTTTCATAAATATTCTGAATTGATCCCATGCCTTCTGGTGGCTGAACAACATAATGCCCTTTTAATGAAAAATCATGAAGCCCGACCTACTGGAACTGCTCCGTTACCGGAAGCAAATATGATAAAAGCACATGGCCAGTCTGAAAGAAGACATAATAAAAATCAAGGCCACAATAATGTGCGTGGGCGTGGCAATGGTAGAGGATGATATAATAATCGTCGTGGTGGTGGTCAACATAAAAGGGAGAACAATATCAGTTCTCAAAATGGCCCTTCAAGAAGTAACTGTCATCGTTGTGGCATGAAAGGCCACTGAAAAAATGAATGTCGGACGCCTGAGCATTTTATAAGACTTTATCAAAATTCATTCAAAAGAAAGACAAATAGAGGTGGTGCCTCTTCTTCTAATGCTCGGATAGAGTCACACTTGGCGTTTGAAAATAATATTGAGGCTGGACCTTCGCATAATGATAATATTGAAGCAAATCTGGCTTTAAGGGATGATGATTTTAATGACCTAAATGATATTACTCATTTGGATGTTGAAGATTTTTCTAAGGATTATAATTAATGTTTAATTTCGTTGTATGATTTTCAATATGTTGTCAATCACAGTTCGTGAAACATCTTTTAATAAAGAATTCTCTTTTATATTGTCATTATGAACACCCTTGTTAATCAATATTATCTTATTCATAAACATCACTAAAATGAAAAATCAAGAAAAGTTAATGTTCATAAATAAAGCCTAGTGTCATCATCAATTTCCAATTCCTTTTCCAATATAATATTATTTCCTCTTTTAAGACTTGTTAGCATTTTCGTTGTTGTTAATTTGATGTGCTTCCAATAGTACCATTACTTTACACTATTATACCATAAGAAATTAGCATAACGATTTTGTTGAAAATCTTCAAATGTGGTATATGCTTGCGTTACTAGCAATGAACTATATATAAATTTAATTGCAATTATATTTCAAATGTCAGATAGGGTGCTATACTAAACAATTAGATAAAAACAACATTGAAACAGATTACCACAGACTTCACTATTTTATTATATTACTACATGTTAATATATCATACCTTTTAAATTAACTTATGTGCATATTGCTTTTATTACTTATTTCTTATAATGTATTTTTATTTTATGAAGATAAATAAATTTTTCAGTCTTCAATTGGATTCAAGATGAATAGTGGAGATATGTGCCTTCTGGAAAGAACCACAACTCATACGATATTAAAAGAAAAGAAATATTTCTTTCATTTGATTATGAAAAAGGCCTATGTCAATACAATATCTGGTAGTAAAAAATTAATTGAGGGCTCTGGAAAAGCGGCCTTATTACTACCTGGAGGAACGATATTGATAATTGATAATGCATTGTATTGTAGTAAGTCTCAAAGAAACTTGTTAAGTTTCAAGGTTATTCGCCAAAATGGCAATCATATTGAGACTGCAAATGAAGGAAAGGTTGAATACCTTTATATTACTACAATAAATATGGAGAAGAAAATTGTGCACGAAAAATTACCTGCACTTTCTTCTGGGTTGTACCATACAAATATTGGTACTGTTGAATCACATGCCATTGTAAACAAAAGGTTTACTGATTCTAATGATTTTATCATTTGGCATGACCGGTTGGGCCATCCCGGTTATAATATGATGTGCAGAATTATTGAGAATTCACATGGACACACTTTGAAGAATCAGAAAATTCTTCAATCTAAGGAATTCTCTTGTGTTGCTTGTTCCCAAGGAAAACTGATTATCAAACCATCAGCAACTAAGATTGAGATTGAATCTCCTGCGTTTCTGGAACGTATACAGGGTGATATATGTGGGCCAATTCACCCTTCATGTGGACCATTTAAATATTATATGGTTTTGATAAATGCATCTACAAGATGGTCACATGTGTGCTTATTATCAACTCGCAACATGGCTTTTGCGAGATTGTTAGCTCAAATTATAAGGTTAAGAGCACAATTTCCAGATTATGCAATAAAAACAATTCGTCTTGATAATGCTGGTGAATTTACATCTCAATCATTTAATGATTATTGTATGTCGGTTGGAATAAAAGTTGAGCATCCGGTCGCTCATGTTCATACTCAAAATGGTCTAGCAGAATCATTGATTAAACGTCTCCAATTGATAGCTAGACCATTGCTAATGAGGACAAAACTTCCTATTTCAGTATGGGGGCATGCTATTTTGCATGCAGCAGCACTTGTGCGCCTAAGGCCAACAAATTATCATGAATTTTCTCCATTACAGTTGGCGTTTGGAAGGGAGCCAAATATATCCCATCTTAGAATATTTAGGTGTGCGGTATATGTCCCAATTTCTCCACCGCACCGCACAAAGATGGGTCCCCAAAGAAGGTTGGGAATATATGTTGGGTATGAATCTCCTTCTATTATAAAATATCTGGAACCTATGACTGGAGATTTATTTACGGCAAGATTCGCTGATTGCCATTTTGATGAATCAGTATACCCAACATTAGGGGGAGAACATAAGCAGCTGAAAAATGAGATAGATTGGAATTTATTGTCACTATCTCATTTAGATCCTCGAACAAATCAATGTGAGCAAGAAGTTCAAAAGATGATTTATTTGCAGAATATTACAAATCAACTGCCGGATGCATTTACTAACCTTCCACGGGTTACTAAATTGCATATCCCAGCTGTTAATGCTCAAGTTCGAGTTGATGTCCCGGTAGGACAGCTTGTTCAGGCAAATGAGTCTAGGCCACGCTTAAAACGAGGAAGACCAATTGGTTCCAAAGACAAAAATCCTCGAAAAAGGAAAGGAATAAATGATCAAGATGATCATAATTTGGAGGCAAGTGCTCAAGAAGAGCCCAGAGATACAACAAATGGTGTTACCACCGAGGAGGTCCAAGTATCTGAAAATAATAAGAATGAAGAAATCTCAATAAGTTATGTCTCGACAGGAAAATGATAGAACCGAAATGATATTGTGGTTGATAATATTTTTGCTTATAATGTTGCCATTGAAATAATGCAACAAGATAAGGATCTTGAACCAAAATCTGTCGATGAATGCAGACAGAGAAATGATTGGCCAAAATGGAAGGATGCAATTCAAGCAGAGTTAACTTCACTTGAAAAACGTGAAGTTTTCGGATCAATAATCCGAACACCTGAAGGTGTCAAGCCAGTAGGGCACAAATGGATTTTTGTGCGTAAACGAAATGAAAAGGGTGAAGTCGTAAGATATAAAGCACGACTTGTAGCCAAAGGTTTTTCGCAAAGACCTGGCATTGACTATATGAAAACATATTCCCCTGTGGTGGATGCAATTACCTTCAGGTATCTAATGAATTTGGTAGTTCATGAAAAGCTTGAAATGCACCTAATGGATGTGGTCACTGCTTATTTATATGGCTCATTGGACCACGATATTTTTATAAAAATTCCCGAAGGGTTCAAAGTGCCTGAAGCATACAAGGATTCTCGAGAAAATTGCTCAATAAAGCTTCAGAAATCCTTGTACGGGTTAAAACAATCAGGGCGAATGTGGCCCAATCGTCTTAGCGAATATTTGCTAAAAGAAGGATATAAAAATGATCCAATTTGCCCTTGTGTCTTTATGAGAAGGTCTGGATCTGAATTTGTCATAATAGCAGTATATGTTGATGATTTGAATATTATTGGAACTCCGGAAGAACTTTCAAAGGCAGTAAAATATCTGAAAAAGGAGTTTGAAATGAAAGACCTTGGAAAGACAAAATTTTGTCTTGGTCTACAAATTGAACATTTTACAAATGGGATATTTGTCCATCAGTCAATATATACTGAAAATATTTTAAAGAGGTTTTATATGGATAAAGAACATCCATTGAGTACCCCAATGGTTGTGAGATCTCTTGATATTAATAAAGATCCATTTCGACCTCATGAAAATGATGAAGAGATTGTTGGTGCTGAAATACCATATCTTAGTGTAATTGGTGCATTAATGTATCTTGCCAACAATTCTAGACCAGATATAACTTTCTCAGTAAACTTGTTAGCAAGATTTAGTTCTTCCCCAACGCGGAGACACTGGAATGGAATTAAGCATATATTCAGATATCTCCAAGGGACCATTGATATGGGATTGTTTTACTCGAATGAATCCCCATCACAATTGATTGGTTACGCAGATGCGGGATATTTGTCTGATCCCCATAAAGGTCGATCGCAGACAGGATATTTATTTACATGTGGTGGTACAGCTATATCATGGCGTTCAACAAAGCAAACTATGGTTGCCACTTCTTCAAATCATGCAGAGATAATAGCCATTCATGAAGCAAGTCGAGAATGTGTTTGGTTAAGATCAATAACTCAACACATTCAAGAAACATGTGGCCTTTCTTTGACAAAAGACGTTCCAACAATATTGTATGAAAATAATGCTGCATGTATAGCCCAATTGAAGGGAGGATACATCAAAGGAGACAGAACAAAACTTATTTCACCAAAATTCTTCTTTACCCATGATCTTCAAAAGAAAGGTGAAATAGATGTTCAACAAGTTCGCTCAAGTGATAATTTAGCAGATATATTTACCAAAGCATTGCCAACTTCAACCTTTGAGAAATTGAGATATAAAATTGGAATGCGGCGTCTTCGAGATATTAAATGATGTCTTCATCAGGGGGAGTATAATACGCGCTGCACTCTTTTTTCCTTAGTCTAGGTTTTGTCCCACTGGGTTTTTCTAACAAGGTTTTTAATGAGACAGCACTCAAGGCGTATTACCAGATATGTATACTATGTTTCTTTCACTAAGATTTTCCCACTGTTTTTTTAGTAAGATTTTAATGAGGCACATTTCACGTGGACATCCAAGGGGGAGTGTTAAACAACAAGTGGACAAAGTTGGATGTCCACTTACAATTAACTTTCTTTTTGTGTGGGTCCCACCCAGTATATTTTGCTCCTTCTTATGACTATAAATATTGCCAGATTTTGGCAATAAGAATACACAGCAAGTTAATTTCTTCTCTTCCTCTTCTGTTCTCCTTTCTCCTCTTTAGTTTCTCCGCTTTATTTTGTTGAATTAAGATATTTTATAACATATATAGCCTTAACTTTCAATATTTATTTAAACAAACATTCTATGAATAAAGATAAAAAAAAATCATGTACATTGACTTCAGCAGAAACATTAAAAACCCAATGTCTGTTTGGCTTCATGTGAGTCATTTCTCAAATTTATTGAAAGTTTAGTTCTTTTTCAGTGTTTGTGTCCCTCTATCAAAACAAATGAAATTATGTTATTGGAAGAAAAGCTATTGTGGTTCACCGTAATAATTAAATATATATAAGCTATTGTGATCTATGTTAGAAGAGCTAGAATTTCTATCTGGATGATTTTACTTCATTTCCATATCAATCAAATATTTAGAGAACATTATCATCCACTCATCTATAATACGGCCCTCAAGTATTGATTCTTCAGCAAGATATTTGTTGCGTACATAACCTTTAAGGTTCGCAAAAATATATGAAGTAAAATATATTAATATGTTAACAAATTTCAATTAAAAGAACAGTTTAGAAAAGTAAGAATCCAACCTTTCAATGTAATACATCCATCGCAATGTAACAGGACTACCTAGCTTCACCTCGTTTGCCAAATGAACAATAACATCAAAGAACGTCGGCAAGAACACACATTCTAATTTACATAATGTCATTCGTATGCTTTTATCTAACTGAACTAACTTCTCCACAAATAACACTTTAGAGCACAAATCACTGAAGAATAATGCCAATCTAACTAACGAATCATGTGCATTTTTTTTAGCAAAATTCCTTTGATGATAAGCGGCACAATACGCTGAAAAAGTAACGATCAGTCTCCGTCGTTAAGGATAGGCCAATGGGAAAGGATTTTGGGTCAGAAAACTTTGGGTAGTAACTTCGAAAAAATTTAGTCTAGCCCAGACTTTGACAAATTCTGAGTCAGGTGAGGTCTAGGGTGAATTTGTGAATGGTGGTGGATCGAGTCTCTAATTTGATTGGGCAAGCTGATATCCAAGAGGATACAGAGCATTTATGACTTCGCAGAATCACATTCGAGCGAGTAAAACTCCTGAAATTGGACTTGGCGTGAAGGGTATAATTTAATGTCTTTGGAAGAGCATGTGTTGTGAAATGGGGGCTTAGAGCTCAAGTTCCGAGCTCACTGTTTCCATACATCCCGCCAGAGCGAGATTATTACGTCCAGAGCAGGGCCGCCAAAGTGGGATGGGTCCCGCCAAAGTGGGAAAGTCGCAAAATTAAGAAGGGAAAAACCTAGAACGGTTTTATTCTGCAAATACAATTCCTAAAATGACAGGAGGCGACCTAGGGAGATTTTCATCATTTTCCATGTATTTTCCCGCTTAAGGTAAGGTTTTTACTCCCTAATTTCATCCTTCGATTCCTAATACTCATAAATTAGGATGGGTGATCATAATGAGAGGGTTTTGGCCTATGGGTAACGATGGAAAATAGCACTTGGGTGAGATAAGGATCATGGGTTTTGTCTAATAAGGGAATTATGTTATAATTCATGTGAATTAGGCCATTGTATTGACCCTTTGTATATATGTGCCTTGTTTTAGACCAAGAACAAGCGGAACGAACCCGGAAAGGGAAAGCTCTTGCACTTTAAGGTTGTTGAAGCTCGAATTCGAGGTAGGTGATGGATTTTTTCCCTGTATGTGACTTATGTACTTGTTAAATTGCTTCATGGTATGCATATGTGTATATGAATAGGGATACATGCTAGACTTTATGTGAAATGATCAGCTGCTGTCCTATTTGACTATGGTTGTGAAACTATGATTGCTTGTATTTTTGGATCGGGTATCACATTCCGACACATGATTAGATTGGGTGTCACGTTCTGACACACCTTTAGATTGGGTGTCACGTTCCAACATAAACATGGTATTGGATGTCATGTTCTGACATAAATTAAGTGTTGTAGGTCCCATGAGAGGACTCTTATGTGAAATTGTATGATATTGACATGGATGAACTGTGATCTTGTTGAGTACTAATTTAGGTGAAAATTGGTAACGTATTCTATATATTTATGCCTATTATGTTGAGTTTACTTGTCTATGATCCTCTTACTGGCTAACCATGTTATCCTACCAGTACACTTTTGATTTTGTGTACTGATACTACATTTGCACTGTCTTTGTTGAGTACAGGGCATATTCATCCGACTGCAGAGAGACCTCGCTTAGAAGAGTGAGAAGTTGTTTGATTTCAAGGGTGAGCTAAATATTTCAAGCTGCCGTGGACTCTCTATTCTTTCTAGTCCTTCTTCTGGGACTTAGATGTTCAAACACTGAGTTTTAGTACGATTGGCTTTCAGTTCCTAGGATATTTTTGCTTGTTAAGTTTTATGACTAAATTGTTTTCTGAGTTTATGGGAACTCAATATTTCTTATTTATTAAACCTGCTTCCGAATCTTTAAATTATTATATCTCATAATTATTGTTAGCTTAGGCTAGCTGTAAGAATGGTTCTTCCACCGGAGGGTTAGTGTGGGTGCCAGTCACGGCGAGTCGGGTTCGTGTCAAAGTTTGTATCAGAGCCCTAGGTTCGTTGATCTAGTCGTACCAAAATGAGTCTAGTAGTGTCTTGCGAAATGGTATAGAGACGTCTGTACTTTTCTTCAAGAGGCTACAAGACTTTAGGAAAAGTTTCTCCATATTCTTTTCTTTTGTTTTATAACTTGATTCCAATTGATATCTAGCGATCCAAATTGGTATCTAATCTTCTTCACTCTTCCGTCCGTTAGTGGGTTCGGTGATGATTGACATTGAACACAAGATGTTGACCAAGTTCTTAAGGTTAAAGTGTCACAACCCAATCCTGTAGGCCGCAACTGGGGTTCGACCTAGATCCCCTTGTGCGTATCTATCAGCTACACTTAAGTTGAACCGTGTGTAATGTGATACTATACACAAACTCCAATGGGTCAAAAACTTTTTTCATAAACCTGTAGCCTCATTCACCTGTATCATAACAGGAAAGGGCACGCGAGCCGACGAGGCTGCCATACCACGAAAATATTTGCAATAAGTCTTATGAGCACAACTGAAACAAACTTACAAATAATCCACATACACATGTCTATAGACCTCTAAGAGTAATAACTGCATCATATGGTGGGACAGGGCCCCCGCCGTACCCCTAAATAAATAAATATGTACATCAAATGACCAATATAAAAAATTAGGCTCCAGAACAATGGAACACTTCCAACATAGCTAAGAGGAAATCCTAAGCTGACGGATCTCCAAAATGAACATTTGTACCTGCGGGCATGAAATACAACCCCCTAAAAAAAGGGGGGTCAGTACGATATATGTACTGAGTATGTAAAACATAACACATCATAACTGAGACCATAACTGAAATAGGGATGCAGGGGACAAGTATAATAATTAACAAATTACTGTACCTGCACCTTAGGACACGTAATCATATATATCATCATATACTGTGCCCGGCCCTCTAGTGAACTCGGTGTCATAATCATTTCATCATATTCACATGTCATCGTATCATCATGTATTTTACTTCATCATATTATCGTGTACGGTATCATATCATCGTATACGGTATAATCTTATCGTGTATGTCATCATATTACATCCGATTCACTACGGGGCTCGGGGTCACAAATATATCACTCTAATCTCATATGCATGCTTACATAAAGTATCCGATCCTTTAGTGAGGGACTCGGTGAATGGAGTGGTGTACGTCTATAGCGTACCATCATAATATACATACCATACCCGACCCTCTAGGGAGGGACTCGGTGTTCCTTCCTTATTTCGCCACACATACTATCATATTACAGTCGGTCCAGGACTTGGTGAATAACCGTATTGTCATAACATATATCACACCTCACGTACGAAATCGTCTCCTCGTGCGTGGAACTGTACACCTCCGGCCCAGGATGCGGTGAAAGAAGTAGTAAAGCTGTGCCCTACATAATATCCGGCCTATCGTGGGATGCGAAGATAGAAGGGTTACAGCATGCACAAGTAGAGTAGTGAGAAACTATATGCAACTAAGTCACCCTCTGAGACTTAATGAAATAGTCAAGTGAGCCGTCACCTGAAGACCAGGAAGTTAATTATTCGAAGTGCCCTTTAGATGTCATTAGGGATTACATCAATTGGGGCCTCAGGAATCACAGACATGCATCAAGACAATACCGCATAGCTCATGCAAACAAAGACCCAACTTATGCAATCAGAAGCAATTATCACCGTAGAGCCTTTAGGAAGAGGAGTTGTCATATCTACTTACCATTCACTATATAGAAGGCTCGAGAATAGTAGTTTGACTACTTTCAGACTCTTAATGTTCAGAAGTGACTACAATTCATGAGTTATACTCAGAGCTCATAATTGGAATTACCTCTAAACCCATATCATATATCATTTCTCTTAAAATTAAGCCATTCCAAAGGAAAGAAGAGATAGGCTTTACATGTACTACTTTTCATCATATAGAAGACTTAAAGGCAACAACTTGTTTATTGCAGGAGTTCTAACATGAAGAAGTGGACAAGACTTATGAATCATACTTGGAGTTTTATGAGTGGACTTATCCCCACATTTCATATACAAATCATTCATAACTTATACCTAAGACATGCCAAAAGAAAAGAAGGATAACTCTACATACCTGTTATGGGTTAGTCACAGCCAGACTCGCTTCGGTACTCCTTTAACCTATTTAACAAAAAAGTAATACTAAGGTTAGTTACTTTCGACTTTCCCATTCCTAAATCCACAACTAAGAACCCATAGTAATCAATTCCTTACTCGCCTTCCTCGACTAGTCTCGACTAGCCTTTTAGTTAGTTACGGAGTTAATGAAAATCGGGCAACACCTTCCCTATAACGTGCCCTATACGAATTTACAATTAGATCCCTAATTAATACAGCCAACCAACAACAAAAACCTACAGCTCATATATAAATAAAACATGGCAACATTACACCACATAAGCTCCACACAACTTGCTTAACATTACGATACCAAAATGAGGTTTTTTGTCGCTATTTCGTAAAACCTTTAACCGTACGAAGAGGGGGATCATGTGTATGAAACAATAAGCTCCTAAACCTCTTTTAGAATTCATTTAGTCCCTGCAACACAACACCACACACCTGCAGCAGCCCCCACCTGCACAATGCCTCATTTCGACTACAATTTAACTATAGCGATTCCAATTTAGTTCATTTCGAACGTCGAGCATTTTTACAACATTATTAAACTTTCAGAAGCATAAAAGATGTGTAATACACCCTATAAAAACACCATAAACTTCAAATTGAAAGGAAAGACCTTACCTTTCCCGAAATTGGCCAAAACTCGCCAAAACCCGCCTCGGAAAACCTCTTGATGTGCTGAAATGGAGTGGACTGTTTGTTGTCCATTTGGTGCTTATACAAACCTTAAATTTACATTATTAACACCCTCATAACATGTTCAGACTCTTAACAAAACGTGGGAGAAGATAATCAAGCCATAGCTTATCAAACGGCTTCCCAAACTTGCTGAAAATTAACTTCGGAACCTCCTTGACGCGGCTGAAATATTGTGGCTGGTTGTTACTCGTTTTTGCTGCCCCAAATAGGTAAGTTACATTATTAAACACCTCCACTTTATATAATAATACCTTAGATAATTACTTTACGGAGCAAAATCGGGATGTACCTCTTTTTTCTCCCTAAGCCGTCACCCTTTTCCTTTAGCTTTTAGGGTTTCTTTTCCTTTGCTTTTGCTGCAGATTTTTGGATAGGAACTGAAGTATAAGTCCATATATATATATATATATAAGTGTTCTTAGGGGGTGACACATGTCCAGCCCCTATTGGGCCACTGATCCATGCCATCAAGGAGGGGATGCCACGTGTACTTGGTGGGCCCCCAAGTAGGTGGGTCACCTACTTGATCCTAAGTAGGTGGGTCACCTGCTTGCTTGAGGTACTACCAAGTGTCGCTCCTCCATTGGCTGCCATGTGTCGTCTTCTCCTCTTTCTCGTGGGTTCGTAATCTCGCCCTTTTTTAAGAGCCCATGTAATCCTTGCTACGCAAGCTTGGTGTGTACTCAACTTGTTTAAGTATGTAAGACTTCTAAATTAGTAGCTTACATAGGTAAATTGAATCCTACGACTCATTACTTGGCCTCCAACTCCTTTCGACTTTTCTTGACCCTATTTCCAACCTTCCCTACTATGGGGTATCTCGTTCTCCCTTTCCTAGATTTGTTTGATAGTGTCATAGCTTATGCGGCTCATATGATAACTTCTAAGAACTTAAGGGACATTCCGAGCTCAAAAGTGTAGGGTATAACATGAAGCCTCCATTCTTCCATGATACTGAGAATGAGGATGCCTATGAGTTTATTCTTGACTGCGATGAGATGTTGCACAAGTTAGGGATAATGCACCAGCACAGGGTGTAGTTTGTGATATTTTAGCTGTAGGGAGAGGCCATGTAGTGGTGGAGGGATTATGTAGAGTGTTGTTCACCAATGTTGCCCCCACTTACTTGGGTTCAGTTTCATGCCCTATTCCTGGAAAAATATGTTCCCTATACCATGAGGGGCTGCAAGAAGGATGAGTTCATGGAATTGGAGCAGGGAGGTTTGTCAGTGGCTGCATATAAGGCCAAATTTCATGCGTTGTCCAAGTATGCTACTCAACTGGTCACTACATAGAAAGAGAGGATCTGGTTATTTGTGAAGGTGTTGAACGCTGACTTGCAGGTGCTGTCAGTTGACATGACTTTGTCGGATAGGAGTTTCAACGAAGTCACTGACTTTGTGAAAAAGGTAGAAGGTGTAAGGAGAGATAGGCAGGCCAAAGCTTTGGCTAAGAAGCCCAAGAGCACAGGTAATTTCCAGGGATCTTATTTTAGAGGGTCAGGCAAGACGATAATTGTAGCCCCGCCACTTTAGTCAGCTCTTCTCGATTCTACTCACAGTTTTCCAAGTACTCCACAACAACATCCCACTTATGAGGGTTATGTCACGACCCAATCCCATAGGCCGCAACTGGGGTCCGATCTGGACCCCTGTATACCTACCTATCAGTTGTAGTCATATTGAACTATGTAGTGTTGAACCGTGTGTGATGTGATACTATATACAAAACCCCCCAATAGTTTAAAACTTTTTCATGTACATATAGCCTCTTTCATTTGTATCATATCATGAAAGGGCACGCGAGCCGATAAGGCTGCTATAACAAAAATATTCACAACATATCGAATAGGTAACATCGAAACTAACTCACAAACAACCCACATATACATATGTCTACAGACCTCTAAGAATAGCAACAGCAACATATGGCGGGACAAGACCCCCGCCGTACCCTTGAATGTACAAATATATACATTAAGTGACCAGCATCAAAATTTAGGCTCCAGAACAGTGAAGCACTTCCGACACAGTTGAGAGGAACTCCTATGCTGATGGATCTCCAGAATAAACATCTATACCTGCGGGCATGAAATGCAGCCCCCCGAGAAAAGGGGGGTCAGTACGATATATGTACTGAGTATGTAAAGCATAACACATCGTAACTGAGATCATAACTGAAATAGGGATGCAGGGGATAAGTATAACAATTAACAATTTACTGTACCTGCACCTTAGGACACGTGATCCTATACACCATCATATACTGTGCCCGGCCCTCTAGTGAACTCAGTGTCATTATCATTACTTCATAATCACAAATCATCGTGTCATAATGCATTTCATTTCATCATATCATCGTATACGGTATCATAACATCGTATACGGTATCATCTTATCATGTATATCATCGTGTTATACCCAGTTCACTACGGGGCTCAGGGTCACAATGTATTGCTTTAATCTCATATGCATGCCTACATAAAGTATCCGGCCCTTTAGTGAGGGACTCGGTGAATGGAGTGGTGTACGTCTATAGCGTACCATCATAATATACATATATACCCGGCCCTCTAAGGAGGGACTCAGTGTTCCTTCCTTATTTCACCACATATACTATCATATTACAGCCGGCCCGAGACTCGGTGAATAATCGTATCGTCATAACATATAACATATATCACACCTCACGTACGGCATCGTCTCCTCGTGCGTGGAACTATACACATCCGGCCCGGGACGCGGTGAAAGAAGTAGTAACACTGTGCACGATAACATATCCCGGCCCATCGTGGGACTCGAGGAAGGATGGGTTACAGTATGTACGAGTAGAGTAGTGAGAAACCATATGCAACTAAGTCATTATTTAAGACTCGATGAAACAGTCAAGTGAACCGTCACCTGAAGACTGGGGAGTAATTATCCGAGGTATCCCTTTAGATGTCATTAGGGCTTACATCAGTTGGGGCCTCAAGAATCACAGACATGCATCCAGACAATGCCATATAGCTTATGCAATCAGAAACATGGTTTATGTAATCAAAGACACGATTATGCAATCAGAGACACAGTTATCTAGTCAAAGACTCAAATTATGCAATCAGACGCTTTTACCATTTCAGAGCCTTTAAATGGAGAGGAGCTGGTACTTCCACTCATTATTCATTATATAGCAGGCTCGAGAATAGTAGTTTGACTACTTTCAGACTCTTAATGTTCAAGAGTGACTACAAGTCACGAGTTACAATCAGAGCTCATAAATGGAATTACCTCTAGACCTATATCATATACCATTTCACTTAAAGTTAAGCCATTCCAAAGGAAAGAAGAAATAGGCTTTACATATACTAATTTTCATCACATAGAAGACTAAAAGGCAATGACTCAGCTATTACAGAAGTTCTAATACCAAGAAGTAAACAAGAGTCTCGACTCATACTCAGTGATTTACGAATGGATTGAATCCCCAAATATCGTATATATATCATTCATAACTTATATCTAAGACATGCCAAAAGAAAAGAAGAATAATTCTACATATCTATTCCAAAAACACGCCAAAGGAAAGCTTCACATACCTTGTATGAACTTCTCTTAATCACGTCCACATCGTTGTCCTCGAAACCTATTTAACATGGAAGTAAGGTCAGTATTAACAACCTTGGACTTTTCAGCAACTTAGACTACCCACGAGTATTCATAACATTCATCCCTTCGCTCGCCTTCTCGGCTAGTTCCTTAACTAGTTAGGATGTTAACGAAAATCGGACAGCACCTCCCCTATAATGTGCCCTATCCGAAATCCCAACCATGTCCTTAGAACCTTCAGCCAACCAACAATGCAACCAGCAACCCATACATATACATTTTACGACCAAAATTATACAATATAAACCCCCAACAATTGACTCGAAACTAAGATACCAAAACTAGAGTTTTTAATCTTTCTTTCGCGAATTCTTTAATTGCAAAGCCTGTGGCTGCAACCAGCAGCTCCCACACCTCATTTAGATAAATTTTAGACCCTGCAACACGCCACAACACAACCATCAGCATCCCCTACACGTACAACACTTTATTTCGACAACAACTTAACTATAGCGATTCTAAATTCGTTAATTTCGAACGCTGAACTTTTCAAACCTTTTCCCCAACTTCCAGCAGCTCCTAAGGTGTGTAATACACCATAATTTAACATCATAAACTTCAAATTAGAGGGTAAGAACTTACCTTTCCCGAAATTGGCTAGAACTCGCCAAAATCGCGCCTCGGAAATATTTTCAGCATGCTGTAACGTCGTGGCAGCTTGCTGTCCGTTTTTTGCTGCATAAAATCCTAATTTTGTACTACTAATACTTCCATATCATCGTATTATACGCTAATTAATTAATTTACGGAACGAAAACGGGACTTACCTATTTTTCTCCCAAAGCCGTCGCAAGTTTCTCTCCTTAAGCTTTAGGGTTCTTTGTTCACGTTGCTGCTGGAAATTTTTAATGAACAAGCTGAAGATTTTGGATACATATCAACTAATATAGGTGGTCCCAAGGGGTGACACGTGTCAGCCCCTAAGAGGGACACATGTCCAGCCCCTATTGGGCCACCGTGTCATGCTGCCAATTAGGGGCTGCCACGTGGCAGCGGGGTCCACCTCCCCCAAGCAGCTGCATCACCTACTTGACCCTAAGTAGGTGCATCACCTGCTTGCTTGAGGTGCTGCCACATGTCGCTCCTCCATTGGCTGCCACGCGTTGTCTTTTTTCCTTCCTCGCGGGTTCGTAATCTTGTCTTACTTTAAGAGCTCATGTAATCCGCACTACGTAAGCTTGGTATATCCTTAAACAACTTAAGTGTATAAGACTCTTAACTTAGTGTCTTACGTAGGTAAATCGAGTCCTACGACTCATTTCTTAGCCTCCAACTCTTTCCGGATTCTTATGACTCTATCTCCGACCTCCCTTCTCGCGAGGTATCACAATCTTCTTTCCTTAGAGTTGTTTGATAGTGTCGTAGCTTATCCGGCTCACATGATAGTATCTAAGGAACTTAAGAAGACGTTCCGAGCGCAAGAGTGCGGGGTGTAACATCCTTCCCCCCTTAAGAACATTCGTCCCCGAATGTTGAATAAAACCTTCCTTAAGACTTTATACGGATCATAGGGAGATGCCTTTCTACTGGAATGACATACAGTTTCATCCAAGTAATTAATATACGAGTTCCACGACTGGGGCTATCCGTAGACATCGGAAATAGGTATGGACACTTGTGTTTCATATCCTTTTCAACCTCCCAGTTTATGTCTTCACGATTCTTATTCCGCCATAGTACCTTGACAGAAGTTATGTCCTTAGTTCGCAACCCGTTTAATCTGCTGATCCCGGATGGAGATAGGTTTCCCCTCGTAGGATAACTCCCTGTTATGTGGACCTCCTCCATGGGAAATATTCTGGGAGTGTCGTTTCTATTCTTACGGAGCATTGATCTGTGACAAATGAATGTATTGTTTCAAATCAGACGGTAGGTCTCACTCATAGGCAGCTTTATCTATTCTACAAATGACCTGAGAAGGATCAATGTATCTCCTTCTTGCCGACTCTAGGCTTCTAATCGATAGCTTGTCCCAGATTAAGCTTTACTTCATCAATAATTTAGTGGATCACATCTGGGCCTGTCCCTTAATCGAAGGGCAAAATGTCATACTAAGATTCATCTGGGTTCCTCAATCCCTTTCGAAATGATTTCCAGCAGTTAGCTGTAAATTGAACTTTTCTATCTGAGATAATATATGTAGGGACTCCGTGAAATCTTATTGTTTCCCTACTATGTCATTTCGCAGAACCCTCAGCTGAATATGCCTTTCTAACTGGAGGGGAACAGGTTGATTCTATCAGCCCATCTACCATAGCCCGTATGAACTCCTAGTTCCTTAGAATGCGAGGTCAGCTCGTACTATAATACATATTAACTGCTTTCCACCTCTGAGTCGGGGTTTCCATTCCCTGAGATAGGCTATCAGACTGCTGATGCTTCTTTTAACTTAAGTTATTGTACAACTCCTCTTAATCCAACTTTTAATACCTTAGGTATGCTATCTTTCTCTTTTACTCAGATCTTTTTCTCCAATTTTCTTACCACACATTATACTGTAACTCTTGCACAAACGTGTGTAGGTACGTAGAGTCATTCAAAAAATATTTTAGTGTCTCTATACTAGCGGCTTACCTCCTTCGGTCGAGGTCAGGACTCCGCTAGGGCTTTTGTCCTTGATACCGATTATATCTTAACAGTTCTGTCTCGAACCATCTTACACTTTTCTTTAATAGATTCTAAGTATGGAAATCACATTGCTATTACTAACTTCCTTTTATCGAGTAATCATTTGACCTCGCTCTTAGTATGCCAATATTCATAAGCTGCACAACTATGCTTGTGCCATTTTCACGAGGTGCGTTGTATTTCAGTCATAATCTTTTCTGCTCTTGTCTTACTCTATTCTATATGTGTTGTTGTACTAACCCGGTTTTATAATCTCTTTTTGTCATACTTGTTTTGTTCTCTTTCTCACTTCCCAGGGGGTCACCCATCCCAGTGCTACTCTCATTCGAGCACGCTTAACTTCAGTGTTTTGACGGAATCCGGTGCATTAATACGGGTATGATCGCGTCCATCCCTTATGGGGTCTCGTTTGACGTTTAAGCGTCCCCATTTACATGCGATAGCATCAGTTGATTTTCTTTTACGCTTGTACTTCTTTTGTCCACTTCCCCCCTTTTAGGGTGTACCTATGTCATTCTCCGTATATCTTCAGCTATTTACACACGAATGATTCTATTCCAACATATTTAACGGGTTGCACCATATCTACATCTTTTGTTAAATCATCCCCACGTTAGGTTGCCTTTCTAGGAAACCCTAGCACAATCATAGGGTGTTGTAATATTTGGAATATCTCGAATCGAATCTCATCTAATGATTGATACTCGAGTAGTATCCGTAATGTAGTAGTGCACTCAAAGACATATTCCATTCATCCCAATCAGTAATTAGCGAGGGCTCATAATTGGTGCACATTCCCCACTCAAGTGTACTTATACTTTAATGACTCATGTTTCGAGCTTCATCATTATACTAACTTTATTCCAGTGGATACCACTAATTATTAGAGTGGAGTCACGTGTACACCATACTTCTTTACGCCTCCTGAGCTTGCACCTTTGTCGTGTGCCTAAGGCTAATTTCTAGTCCTGCTTAAAACCACATCAACTTCGTGGTAGTAGTGGCCTTGTCTTAATACTTTTTCATCATACTATACCTCCAGTTCGTAACTGTCTATGTCTCTTTTTGTTCGATACTTATACTTAATTAATCGCATCTATCTTGAGTGCCTCTATTAGAAATTCTGTATTATTCCTTCAACTTATTTCCATTTTTGGTTGGGCGTAAGGAATTTCCATATTACCCTTTATTTCCTTGCACTAGCCATCCTTTTCGTCATCATATAACCTTTATTCGAAACTTTCCTTATGGAACTTGATAAATCTTCCTTATTTGTTCCATAGCTTGCTTTTCCGTTCCACACCTATCTTTACATTCCATTTACATGGACCACATCATACCTTCTAGTTAATTCCTTACTAAGTTTTGCTTATTCTAATAATGGTTTTTGTTATGTTCACCTGGTACCTTGTTCGCATTCAGACCTATAGTATAATACCACTTGACTTTCTTCACGATTCTTACTATGGGTTACTTACCCTTCTTAGCTAGTCTTGTCCTTAATGTCTCACAAGCTATCTTATTAACACTTCATATCCGTCACAATTCTTTTCCCTTTGTACTCTTGTCTTACTCTTATCTTAACCATACTGTTACTTCCTTCAACTATCACTTGTCATAGTTTATCCCTATGTATCAATTTAGGCAATGCCTTACTATCTCATTTTATCTCGATCTATCAGTCCTCTCTGAGTCATTTTCTTTGGCTTATAGTTCCTTTCTAACTTATTCTACTATTCCAGTATCGTCCTCCTAGTTTCTATTGCCATTAACTCAGCAATTAACTTATTTCTCGAGGTCAGCCATACTTGTTTAGTCAAATCTCATCATTGTTGCGAGGACAACCTTTCAAGACATACTATAGCCTTGTATCTCATTCTCCTCTTATTTCTAGGAAAATTTGGGCAGAGTTTCCTCTGTATTTCTTACTATCTCAACACCTGCACGCAGAAAATACCAACAATGCCTCACAGGGAACACATATATACATTCATATTGTATAACATCTCAGCCACACAGGGCACACATATATAGTCATATAATCTCATATCGCAGCCGCACAGGGCACACACATATAGTCATATCATCTTATCTCGTAGCCACACAGGGCGCCCATAATTAACAGTATGGAAATAGACTTACCTATTACGTCCACTTGAGTTGCACCTGTTACACTTTCCTGTTTACCTTTTCTTTCACTTTTCAATTGTATATGTCAATCGTATTGCAACGCCTTACCTGACATAGGTCCTTCATGCCTTTGCTTACCTGCGTGCTTCGTAACATCCAATATTGTCGGTTACTTTCTTCTATCGGCGTTGTCTTCCTGCTAAAATCGCAGGTTAGTATGAGGAATTTCATTTCCTATAGCTCGGATCTATCGCACGATCTTAGATATGAAAGAAAGTAACATCCTAAATGTCCTGTAGCCTCCTGTCTATAGATGTGGTGCACAACACACCGATAGACAAGACTCTACTAGACACGGTCTGTAGACATTCCAAGGACGAACTGCTCTGATACCACTTCTGTCATGACCCAATCCCATAGGCCGCAACTGGGGTCCGATCTGGACCCCCGTATACCTACCTATCAGTTGTAGTCATATTGAACTATGTAGTGTTGAACCGTGTGTGATGTGATACTATATACAAAACCCCCCAATAGTTTAAAACTTTTTCATGTACATATAGCCTCTTTCATTTGTATCATATCATGAAAGGGCACGCGAGCCGATAAGGCTGCTATAACAAAAATATTCACAACATATCGAATAGGTAACATCGAAACTAACTCACAAACAACCCACATATACATATGTCTACAGACCTCTAAGAATAGCAACAACAACATATGGCGGGACAAGACCCCCGCCGTACCCTTGAATGTACAAATATATACATTAAGTGACCAGCATCAAAATTTAGGCTCCAGAACAGTGAAGCACTTCCGACACAGCTGAGAGGAACTCCTATGCTGATGGATCTCCAGAATAAACATCTGTACCTGCGGGCATGAAATACAGCCCCCCGAGAAAAGGGGGGTCAGTACGATATATGTACTGAGTATGTAAAGCATAACACATCGTAACTGAGATCATAACTGAAATAGGGATGCAGGGGATAAGTATAACAATTAACAATTTACTGTACCTGCACCTTAGGACACGTGATCCTATACACCATCATATACTGTGCCCGGCCCTCTAGTGAACTCAGTGTCATTATCATTACTTCATAATCATAAATCATCGTGTCATAATGCATTTCATTTCATCATATCATCGTATACGGTATCATACCATCGTATACGGTATCATCTTATCATGTATATCATCGTGTTATACCCAGTTCACTACGGGGCTCAGGGTCACAATGTATTGCTTTAATCTCATATGCATGCCTACATAAAGTATCCGGCCCTTTAGTGAGGGACTCGGTGAATGGAGTGGTGTACGTCTATAGCGTACCATCATAATATACATATATACCCGGCCCTCTAAGGAGGGACTCGGTGTTCCTTCCTTATTTCACCACATATACTATCATATTACAGCCGGCCCGAGACTCGGTGAATAATCGTATCGTCATAACATATAACATATATCACACCTCACGTACGGCATCGTCTCCTCGTGCGTGGAACTATACACATCCGGCCCGGGACGCGGTGAAAGAAGTAGTAACACTGTGCACGATAACATATCCCGGCCCATCGTGGGACTCGAGGAAGGATGGGTTACAGTATGTACGAGTAGAGTAGTGAGAAACCATATGCAACTAAGTCATTATTTAAGACTCGATGAAACAGTCAAGTGAACCGTCACCTGAAGACTGGGGAGTAATTATCCGAGGTATCCCTTTAGATGTCATTAGGGCTTACATCAGTTGGGGCCTCAAGAATCACAGACATGCATCCAAACAATGCCATATAGCTTATGCAATCAGAAACATGGTTTATGTAATCAAAGACACGATTATGCAATCAGAGACACAGTTATCTAGTCAAAGACTCAAATTATGCAATCAGATGCTTTTACCATTTCAGAGCCTTTAAATGGAGAGGAGCTGGTACTTCCACTCATTATTCATTATATAGCAGGCTCGAGAATAGTAGTTTGACTACTTTCAGACTCTTAATGTTCAAGAGTGACTACAAGTCACGAGTTACAATCAGAGTTCATAAATGGAATTACCTCTAGACCTATATCATATACCATTTCACTTAAAGTTAAGCCATTCCAAAGGAAAGAAGAAATAGGCTTTACATATACTAATTTTCATCACATAGAAGACTAAAAGGCAATGACTCAGCTATTACAGAAGTTCTAATACCAAGAAGTAAACAAGAGTCTCGACTCATACTCAGTGATTTACGAATGGATTGAATCCCCAAATATCGTATATATATCATTCATAACTTATATCTAAGACATGCCAAAAGAAAAGAAGAATAGTTCTACATATCTATTCCAAAAACACGCCAAAGGAAAGCTTCACATACCTTGTATGGACTTCTCTTAATCACGTCCACATCGTTGTCCTCGAAACCTATTTAACATGGAAGTAAGGTCAGTATTAACAACCTTGGACTTTTCAGCAACTTAGACTACCCACGAGTATTCATAACATTCATCCCTTCGCTCGCCTTCTCGGCTAGTTCCTTAACTAGTTAGGATGTTAACGAAAATCGGACAGCACCTCCCCTATAATGTGCCCTATCCGAAATACCAACCATGTCCTTAGAACCTGCAGCCAACCAACAATGCAACCAGCAACCCATACATATACATTTTACGACCAAAATTATACAATATAAACCCCCAATAATTCACTCGAAACTAAGATACCAAAACTAGAGTTTTTAATCTTTCTTTCGCGAATTCTTTAATTGCAAAGCCTGTGGCTGCAACCAGCAGCTCCCACACCTCATTTAGATAAATTTTAGACCCTGCAACACGCCACAACACAACCATCAGCATCCCCTACACGTACAACACTTTATTTCGACAACAACTTAACTATAGCGATTCTAAATTCGTTAATTTCGAACGCTGAACTTTTCAAACCTTTTCCCCAACTTCCAGCAGCTCCTAAGGTGTGTAATACACCATAATTTAACATCATAAACTTCAAATTATAGGGTAAGAACTTACCTTTCCCGAAATTGGCTAGAACTCGCCAAAATCGCGCCTCGGAAATATTTTCAGCATGCTGTAACGTCGTGGCAGCTTGCTGTCCGTTTTTTACTGCATAAAATCCTAATTTTGTACTACTAATACTTCCATATCATCGTATTATACGCTAATTAATTAATTTACGGAACGAAAACGGGACTTACCTATTTTTCTCCCAAAGCCGTCGCAAGTTTCTCTCCTTAAGCTTTAGGGTTCTTTGTTCACGTTGCTGCTGGAAATTTTAATGAACAAGCTGAAGATTTTGGATACATATCAACTAATATAGGTGGTCCCAAGGGGTGACACGTGTCAGCCCCTAAGAGGGACACATGTCCAGCCCCTATTGGGCCACCGTGTCATGCTGCCAATTAGGGGCTGCCACGTGGCAGCGGGGTCCACCTCCCCCAAGCAGCTGCATCACCTACTTGACCCTAAGTAGGTGCATCACCTGCTTGCTTGAGGTGCAGCCACATGTCGCTCCTCCATTGGCTGCCACGCGTTGTCTTTTTTCCTTCCTCGCGGGTTCGTAATCTTGTCTTACTTTAAGAGCTCATGTAATCCGCACTACGTAAGCTTGGTATATCCTTAAACAACTTAAGTGTATAAGACTCTTAACTTAGTGTCTTACGTAGGTAAATCGAGTCCTACGACTCATTTCTTAGCCTCCAACTCTTTCCGGATTCTTATGACTCTATCTCCGACCTCCCTTCTCGCGAGGTATCACAATCTTCTTTCCTTAGAGTTGTTTGATAGTGTCGTAGCTTATCCGGCTCACATGATAGTATCTAAGGAACTTAAGAAGACGTTCCGAGCTCAAGAGTGCGGGGTGTAACAGGTTAAGGAGCATTATTTCTAGGTAATAGTCCTTCTTTTTATCGTGGATGTTTTAATTGTAGTGAATCGGGGCATATACAGAGGAAATGTCCTCAGCTCTATGGGACAGTTTCAGGAACCCAATAAGCTAGAACAATAGTACCCTCAGCTGAGGGAGGCAATGGTAGAGGACATCTATAGAGTGGGCGAAGAGGAAATTAGAGAGGTCGTAGGAGCCGAGGTAATGGTAGTGCAGGTCAAGGAGTAGCCCAGCCAGGCAGGAGTTGGTCCATCAGGATGAATGAGCTTAGTTTTATGCATTTCTGAGCAAGACTGAGGCAGAGGCATCTGATGTAGTGATCATATGTGTTATTCTTATCTATGACCGGATGGCTACAACTTTGTTTGATCCAGGTTCTACTTATTATTATGTTTCTTTGAAATATGCCTTGGGTTTTGATGTATTATGTGATATACTAGATGCCCCTATTCATATTTGTACCCCTATTAGAGAATCAGTCGTAATCACTCATGTTTATCGTGCTTGTGCTATGGTGTTTATGGGATGCCAAACTTGGGTTGACTTAGTGATTTTAGACATGGTCAATTTTGATGTAATCT
The DNA here is from genome assembly GCF_947179165.1 of Solanum dulcamara. Classification (NCBI taxonomy): domain Eukaryota; kingdom Viridiplantae; phylum Streptophyta; class Magnoliopsida; order Solanales; family Solanaceae; genus Solanum; species Solanum dulcamara. The sequence continues at coordinate 52,966,687 of NC_077237.1, read as the reverse complement.
TAGGCATGAATTGGTTGTCCCCTTATTTTGCTATACTTAATTGTAATGCAAAAATTGTGGCTCTAGATATCTCGGAGAAGGAAAGGTTAGAGTGGGAATAGGTGTACAAGCCTAAGCCAACTAAGGTCATGTCTTTTCTCCAGGCTAGAAAAATGGTAGGGCAGGGTTGTTTGGCTTATTTGGCTCACATTTAGAATGCGTATGTAGAGTCTCGTTCTATTGAGTCTATCCCGATAGTGTGTGAATTTTCAAAAGTGTTCCCTTTAGTCTTGTCTAGTATGCCTCCTGACCGAGATATAGATTTCTGCATTAACTTAGAGTTGGGTACTCATTCAATTTCCATTCCTCCCTACCGTATGGCTCCGGAGGAGTTGAGAGATATTAAAGATCAAATATAGAAGCTTCTTGATAAGGGGTTTATTCATCCTAGTGCTTTTCGATGGGGTGCTCCAGTGTTGTTTGTTAAGAAAAAGGATGGTAGTATGAGAATGTGCGTTGACTACAAACAACTAAATAAGGTTACCATAAGAAATAAATACCCTTTGCCTCATATTAATGGCCTTTTTGATCAGTTGCAAGGTGCATCAGTCTTCTCAAAGATTGATCTTAGATCAGGGTACCATCAATTGAACATTAGGCTTGAGGATGTGCCCAAAACTACTTTTAGAAAAAGGTATGGAAACTATGAATTTTTGGTGATGTCTTTTGGGTTGACCAATGCACCTGCAGCCTTTATGAGTTTGGTGAATGGGGTGTTCAAGACGTTCCTGGATTTGGTTATGATTGTGTTTATAGATGATATTTTGGTATATTCAAAAAGTGAGCAGGAACATGCATACCACCTCCAAATTATTTTAGGTGTTTTGGAAAGATAAAAGTTGTATGGAAATTGTCTAAGTGTGAATTCTGGTTGCCTTCAGTTGCCTTTTTAGGCCATGTTGTTTTAAAGGAAAGGGTAATGGTAGACCCATAAAACATTGATGTAGTCAAGAACTGGGATGTCCTAGTTCCATGACTGAGGTTAGATGTTTTGTGGGACTGGCTAGTTGTTATCGCTGGTTTGTGAAATTTTTTGCTTCTATCGCAACTCAATTGACCAGGCTGACTAAAAAGGAAGTGCCATTTGAGTGGACTTATAAGTGCAAAGAGACCTTCCAAAAGCTTAAGAATATTCTGACCACAACACCAATTTTGACTATGCCAATCAAAAGTAAAGACTTCATTATTTGTTGTGATACTTCACATTCAGGTTTGGGTGTTGTGTTGATGCAGGATAAGAACGTTGTAGCTTATGCTTCACAGTTGTTGAAGGTGCATAAAATAAACTACCTGACTCATGACTTAAAGTTGGAAGAGGTAGTGTTTGCACTAAGAATATGGAGGTATTATCCATATGATATCAAGTGTGAGGTGTTTACTAATCACCGCATCTTACGACATGTGTTCACCCAAAAGGATTTGAATTAAGATAGAGAAGGTGGATGGAGTTGCTTAAGGACTATGATGTTATTATCCAGTATCATCCAGGTAAGGCTAATGTGGTAGCATACACGTTAAGCTGGAAACCATTTAGTATGGGCAGTCTAGCCAGTTTTGGAGCCCTTAAGAGGCCCCTGACTAGAGAAATTTAGGCCTTGGATGCCAAGTTCATGAGGCTAGGCATCTCAGATAAAAGTGAAGTAATGGCTGGTTTTGATTTAAGGCCCACGTTTATAGAGGAGATCAAGTCCAAGCAGTTTGAGGATGTTAACTTAAATAAAGTTAGAGGAAAGATGTTGATGGGCAAGGCCCAAGATTCAACACTTGATGCAGGTGGAGTGCTCCACTTTAGGGGAAGGATTTGTGTTCCCCTGGTAGATGAATTAATTCAGAAAATCTTGTCAGAATATCATGGTTCGGGATACTCTATTCACCCTATAGTAACTAAGATGTATCAATACTTGAAATGGCAATACTGGTGGCCAAGTATGAATAAAGATATAGCTGAATATGTAGCCAAGTGCTAGAATTGCCAACAGGTGAGATATGGTTACCAAAGACATGCAGGTTTGCTTCAAAGAATGCCCATTCCTGAATAGAAGTGGGAGAAAATAGCCACGGACTTCATGGTGGGACTTCCCAAGACTTTGGGAAAGTATGACTCCATCTAGGTGGTGGTTGAAAGGTTAATAAAGTCAGGATACTTCATTCTTGTTAGAGTGGACTATAATGCACAACAGTTGGCAAGGATTTATGTGAAAGATATAGTAAGGTTGCAAGGGGTTCCCCTATCTATCATTTCAGACTAAGGTATGCAGTTCAGTTCTAAATGTTGGGTAAAGTTGAATGAAGAGTTGGGCACTCAACTCACATTCAACACAACTTTCCATCCACAGACAGATGAGCAGTCAAAAAGGACTATCCAAGTGCTGGAAGATATGTTGAACGCATATGTGATCGACTTTCGGGGATATTGGGACAAGTTATTTCCTTTGTGTGAGTTCTCCTACAATAATAGCTGCCACTCAAGCATTGAGATGGCACCATTAGAAGCTTTTTATGGGAGGGGGTGCAGATCTCCCATAGGGTGGTTTGAGAAGTGAAGCCATTTGGGGTAGACTTAGTGAAGGATGCTCAGGATATGGTAAGGAGCATCCAAGCTAAGATTCTAGCGGCTTAAAGTTGTCAAAAGGAGTATGCTGACCGTAAGGTCAGGGATATGACATTTGAGCCTGGTGAGCAAGTGCTTCTAAAACTAACACCCATTAAAGGGATAATGAGGTTTTGTAAGAAGGACAAACTTAGTCCTAGCTTTTTATTGCAACAAAAGCACACGTAAGTGTACGTGGTCATACAAGTAATACAGTGTCTCCTTTCAAAATTGGATTGTCGAACCCAAAGGACTTTAATCAAGCGTGAGTATTATTTCCAATTGACTAAATTGTTCGCGTGTGTTGTAAAAAGTTGATTTCAGTTATATTGTCTACTAAGTTATTAAAATTACTATTAAGAAACAGTTCAGAAATTTAGTGAGTTGTGATCAAATGAGTAAATATTTCTAGGGTTATAGCACTCGAAGATTTAAAAGCAAAGAAAAATAAGAAGAATCAAAGTTATGGAGGAAGAATTCAAACCCCATGAACTTACCTATGTAAAATTCAATCATCCATATCATAAAACTAGTTCAAGAATACATACTTTATGTGGGTGAAGAAGAAACTCAACAATTCTTACTTGAATTGCACTAGAGCATCGCGGATGTTCTTTAGAAGAGAGAATTTTGAGAGTTGAAGAGGTGAAGTGCGGTGAAAAGGTTGATAATATGAAGTTAGAAGTGAATTTTAAGGGTTAAAAGGGAATTGTGTCATGTTAAAACAATTTAAAAGGGTAAATCCCATCTTTTTTACTGAAGCTGCCCGAGAAACATCCCAGGCGTCGCGGACTCTACTATTTAGTGCACCAAAATTTTAAAAAATTAAATTTATAGAGGAATAAGCTCGGTCTATGACGTGGACCTGGCGTACACTTTCTTTGGACATAATTTTCAAAAAATTCTTACGAGACATACCTTGGCCAAAGTTGAACGGGGAGGGAAAAGGTCCGCGATGCGGAGACATTGCAGACTCCTACTATTTAGTGATAGTCCAAGATCCTTTTTATTTTATTTTTCATGTACAAATTATAATATCCTAATTATATTCTCAAACAAATTAAATTTTAGCACACTCGAAAAATCCAATTATAACCTAGGACTAAAATAAAATTTTACACTACCTCACTAGTTGCCTCCTAAGTAGCGCCTTATTTATAATCGTGACATGACTTAGCTCTGGCTTCATTCATTCTCGATCTCAATTTCTTCCTCCTCATGATTGACATCTTGTCAAAAATAGTGCTTAACACGTTGGCCATTCACCATGAATGTGGTTGATTTGGTGTGATCCCATAGTTCCAAGGCTCCATGTGCCAACATTCACACCACCTCCAATGGTCCACTCCATTTGGATCAAAGTTTATCTTGAAAGAGATGCAAATGAGAGTTAAATAGCAATACCTTTTGGCCTGGCTCAAATGTGCGAGCAACTATATACTTGTCATGCCATCTCTTCATCTTCTCCTAATACAATTTTGTATTCTCATAAGCGTGGACTCTGAAATATTCTACTTCATGTAGCTGATCCATATGCTTTTGACCTTCCAACTCTGGGTCTAGGTTCAACTTTCTAATGCCCCAATACACTTGTTAGTCCAGCTCCAATGAGAGGTGACATGCTTTTCCAAACACTATATGGTACGATGAAGTGTTGATTGGTGTTTTGTAAGTAGTTCGGTTGGCCCAGTGCGCTTCATCTAGATTGATGGACCAGTCTTTCTTGTAGTATTCATGGTTTTCTAAAGGATTACTTTATGATTCAATACTTCAACCTATCTGCTAGTTTGGGGATGATATGTTGTGGTGACCTTATGCCTGACACAAAACATAGATAACAGATTCTTTATCGTTTGGTTTATGAAATGCTTACCTCCATCACTGATGATGGACCTTGAAGTGCCAAACCTTGTTAAAATATGCTTCTTAAGGAAATGACTTAACACTTTAGAGTCATTGGTTGGCAAAATAATGGCCTTCACCTATTTAGAAACGTAATCAACCGCCATCAGTATATAATGATTTCCATATGATGGTGGGAAGGGACCCATGAAGTCTATTCCCACACATTAAAGATCTCTATCTCAAGGATATTATTCAATGGCATCTCATGCCTTCTTTATATGGTGCCCATACTTTTGCATTGGTCATAGCTTTTGATAAAACCTGCAACATCTATAAATAAATTAGGCCAAAAAAAACTAGACTGCAATATCTTATGAATCTTGCGTTCTTCTTAATGATGTCCACCGTATGTAGATGAATGGTAACTTTGTAGAACCTATTAGACCTTGTATTCAGGCACACATCCCCTTATCATCCAATCAATACCTTGTTTAAACAAGTAAGGTTCATCCCATACAAAGAACTTTGATTCATACATTAGACTCTTCTTTTGTTGGGAGTTTGCTTCGGGGGGAAACACTCCAGTCACTATGTAGTTCACAATATCTCCATACCATGGGAGCTCTTTGACCTCTAAGGCTAGCAGCTGGTCATCTAGAAACTCTTTCTTTATCGACATTTTTGCACCCACATGTGATGAATCCTGTAATCTTGATAGGTGGTATGCTATTTGATTTTTGTATCCCTTCATATCTTTGATTTCTATATCAAATTATTGGGGCAGTAGGATCCATCTGATTAATCTGGGTTTTGCATCCTTCTTGTTGAACAAGTAACTGAGAGTTGTATAGTCACTATAAACAATCACTTTTGTTTCTACCTAGTAAGAGCGGAATTTATCAAATGCATAGACCAATGCAAGCATCTCCTTCGCTATCACAATATAATGAGCCTGAGTTGAGTCCAAAGTCTTGCTTTCATAGTAGATAGAGTGAAAGATTTTCGCCTTCCTTTGTCCTAGCACTGCTCCCACGGCTATATCGCTCGCATCGCACATTAACTCAAAGGGTAGCTCCCAGTCAGGAGCTATCAGGATTAGGGCTTCAGTCAGCCTCTTCTTCGGGAGTTCAAAATCCTACAAGCATTTATCATTAAAATTAAAATTTACCTCATTTTCCAACAAGCTACACATGGGTCCGACAATCTTTAGAAAATTCTTAATGAATCTACAATAAAATCTAGCATGACTGAGGAAACTTCAGACACCTTTTATTGAGATTGGTGGTGGGAGCTTCTCAATCACTTCAACTTTAGCTCTGTCTACCTCTAGACCATCTTTAGAAACTTTATGTCCTAATACAATCCCCTTCTTTTCCAAGAAATGACACTTTTCCCAGTTGAGGACGATATTTGTTTCCTCATAGCTTGCTAATACCTTTTCTAAATTGTTCAAACATAAATTGAAATACTCTACAAATACTAAAAAGTCATCCATAAAGATTTTTACAAACTCTTCCACCATATCATGGAAGATAGCCATCATGCATCTCTGAAAAGTGGCAGGAGCATTGCAAAGACAAAATGGCATACGCTTGAATGAATATATCCCATAAGAGCATGTGAATGATATCTTCTCCTGATTCTCCAGTGCAATGGTAATCTAGTTGTAGCCTGAATATCCTTCCAAGAAGCAATAGTACTCTTGCCCTGCTAACCTATCGAGCATTTGATCAATTAATGTCATTAGGTAGTTATTTTTTCTCATGACATCTTTTAATTTCTGTAATCCATGCAGATACGTTATCTAGTGACTGTTCTGGTAGGGATTAACTCATTTTTCTCATTAGTCACTCAGTCATTCCCCCTTTCTTTGGTACACACTAAGCTAGGATTACCCACTTACTATTAGAGATTGGGTATATTATGCCTGCGTCTAGCCACTTAATTATCTCTTTCTTTATCACCTCTTTTATGAACGGGTTTACCAGTGTTGTGGTTGGGTGATAGCCTTATGTCCTTCTTCTATGAAAATCCTATGCATGCGCAAAGCTGGGATGATACCATGAAGATCAGCCATTTGCCACCCGATTGCCTTTTTGTGCCTTTTTAAAACTCTAAGTGCTTCTGCAACCTGGATATCAGACAAAGACGGTGAGAGAATTACAGGTAAAGTATTGTTGACACCAAGAAAAACATACCTGAGATGGGATGGAAGTGATTTCAACTCCAAGTTAGGAGCTTCCTCTAGAGATTGCTTGGGTAAAGGACCAATTCTCTGTTTAATGGCTCCACATTCTTCTTCCATATATTGACATTTGGAATGTCAAGCAGACTAGCTAGCTCTTTAGCTTCCATGTCACCTTCAATATCCTAACCCATCAATACTATTTCTAAAAGGTCTTTCACTAAAATGCATTGAGCTGCCACTTCCTCATCGATAACAGTTATATCAGACAACTCTTCATAGACTGCAGGAAATTTCAGTGCCTGATATACATCAAATATCTCAACTTTCTCATATGCTCTTATAGTAAATATACCTGCAGCCACATCAATAAGTGCACCTCTGTTGCTAAGAAAGGACGCCCCAAAATTAAAGGAACCTCTGGATCCGGCTCAAAATATAATACAACAAAATCAATAGGAAAGATGATGGATCCTACTAGAAATAACACATCCTCAATAATACCATCAGGTTTAGGCATATAATGATCAGCCAATTGTAATAAAATGATGGTTAGTTTAGGTTCTCCCAGGCCTAATTTCTTAAGCATAGATCTAGGAATCAAGTTTATACTTGCTCCTAGATCACAAAGATGACTTGCATTAATGCACTTACCAATGGTTACCTGTATCCTGAAACTACTTGGATCTTTTTGATTAGCTGGTAGCTTTACTTTGTTCAAGATTCTTGAACTACACTCTTCAGTAAGTCGCACTGTTTCAAACTCAGCTAACTTGCTCTTATTTTCCACAATATCATAGACAAACTTAGCATATTTGGGAATACCCTGCAACACATTAATCAAAGGTAAGTTAATATGAACCTGTTTAAGCATATCTAAGAATTTTTCAAAATATTCCTCCTCCTTCTTCTTCTGAAATATTTATAGGAATGGGGGAGGTGGTTTTTTCTTTGACTCTTACTCCTTCTGTGGTAAGCTAGGCTCACCAACTTCAACCTCTACAGCTTTACCTTTACCTTCACTACCTTTGCTTTATGACGCTAGCTCAGCTTGTGGTCGTCCATTTTGTGTGCTCACAGTATTTACATGCTTGGGCTTTGGATCAATGTTACCTGGTAAACTACCTTACAGGCAAAAATTTTGAGCACTTGTTAGTAGTCCCACCCGATTCTTTAAATTTTGAGTAGTGATTTGATACTGATGACTATCTACAACTAGCTTAGCTTGGTCAGTCATGAGTTTTTTAAGCATGTCTTCCACGCTCATGTTTCCTACACTACTTGATTGTTGGCTACTCTGGCCTTGTTGATTGTAGTGATGGACTCCTCCTTATTCTCTATATTGACCTTGGCTTTGGTGCTGGTTCTGTTGGTTTCCACCCCAATAAAAGTTTGGATGGTTTCTCCAACTAGGGTTATAAGCATTTACATAATTTTGCTGGCCTCCACCCCTCTGTGCATTACCTACAAAATTTACCGATTTAGTAATTGCACCATAATATTCTGACGTGTGTTCACTGCTGCCACACGCTTCACACCACATATTGCTTCTGCTGAACTACATTTACTGGAGACTGTTGTTTCCCCAAAGCTAAGTTGTTGAAGTGAGTAGATATCATGTTTTGCATTGCTGCAATCTGTGTTGTCAAAGCTATCACAACATCTACTTCAAGCATACCTGCCTATTTCTTGACAACAGGCCTACAGTTTCCTCTATTCCATTCTGGATTTCCTTGAGATATACAGTTTAGCAATGTGTAGATCTCATCATATGTATTCTCCAAAGCTTGTCTACCTACAGCTAAATCAAGAAGAATTTTGGTGTTGGGTTCCAACCCTTTAATGAAAGTATAGACCAACATCTCGTTATGTTAGTGATGATGAGGACAACTAATGAGTAGAGATTTGAACCTATCCCGAGCTTGGTATAAATTTTCACCCCGACTTCTGCTTAAAGCTTAGTATTTCATCTCTTAACTTTGCTATCTTCCCCGAAGGAAAGAAACTGATTAAGAATTTATGAGCTAAATTGTTCCATATGGTAATAGAATTGGGCGGTTCCAACTTCAACCATCTCCTAGCCTTTCCCAGTAGAGAAAATGGAAATAAGGTCAGCCTCATGTAATCAGGAGACACTTCTGTTGGTGTATAAGTGTCACTGATTTCCAAAACAGTTATGGATGTGGAGTTGGGGATCTCTGTGAGGCAACCCCGTGAATTTTCCATTTGTGCAATAGTTGCACCATGTTCTGTTTCAGTTTAAATCTTTCTTCAGTTGACGGTTTCTGAATGCTAGAGGTGACATTCACTATGAGTGGGAATGCCATATTACGTACTATCCTAGCTTCCATATTATAGGGACCTCTACTGGAACTTCATTATTATCACCTAGATTGACCTGTGGTACCAGATATAGAGACGCCGCTCTCCTCCTCTGCTAATGTAGAAATCTCTCAGGCTCTGCTAATGGCTCTACAATGTTCCCACTTCTTTCCAATGTGCCTTTGCAAATTTCACTACAAGAAATCATAGATAAGATCAAGTTGTTAACACTAACACAAACAACTAAGAAATGTTGAAAATAAACAATTTCCAAATTTAAAGATCCCGACAACGGTGCCAAAAACTTGTTGCCACTAAAGCACACAAAGTGAACGTGGTCTTACAAATAGTACAGTGGTTCCTTTCAAAACTGGATTGTCGAATCCAAAGGACTTTAATCAGGAGTGAGTATTATTTCCAATTGATGAAATTATTTGCGTGTGTTGCAAAAATTTGATTTCAAATATATTTTTTACTAAGTTATTAAAACTACTATTAAGAAATAGTTCAAAAATTCAGTAAGTTATGATAAAATGAGTAAATAATTTCAGGGTTTAACACTTGCAAATTTCAGGTATAACATACTTTTACTCTGGCATTTAATGGGTCATTAAATTAATAATTTATAGGGTTAATTTTAAAATCATTGTATCTCAACCTTTAATTGCCTACCTATGGCCCCAGCCTAACTACATCGTTCAGCAGGGATAGAAATGAACCAACATAGATGCTTTAATGCTATCATCCTAGGTATTAACCAAGTGTGGTGTATAGGTATGCATCACAGACATCCTATACACGAATTATCCTAGCCAATTCTAGAACAAGCATAGTTCTTATATTCTAGTGTTCTATCTCCTTTCTGACTCTCGAGTTTTGGGTAGATAACTAATGTATTTTAATGTTGATCAAGCATTTAAATAGTAGAAATGAGAATATAAGAGCAATTATATGAAATACATCATTTTCAACCAAAGCAAACTGTATTAAAAGCTTTATCTTGTGGTTACAACCCAAGAACAAGGTATTTTAGTCACTCATAATGTTTGAAAGAATACAAAACATAATTGATAGCATAAAAACCAACTTATAAATTAAAGAGAAGAAGAAATAAAACCTTAGGAGAGTTATCCTTTCATCTTCCTTCATCAAAACATGAAATAAAAATAGAATTTTTTAAAATAAAATACAGGTGGACTATTTATAGCCTCGAAAAATGTAAAGTTTCAACCCCTGTAGTGAAGTTCGTGATGCGGAGATGTTTTTGCATAGTGTAATTTTGCAGTTTCTTCTTCGGCAAATTCTCTTCTATCCAGAACCAGGTCCGCGACGTGGATATGGTTCATACTCCTCTATTTAGCCACATATATTCCAATTGTTGGAATTAAATGGCTGAAGCTAACAGCGCGATGCAAATAAAATTTAGCATGGTATATTTCCTTCACATTTGTTCCCAACTTCTTCTTTAAGCTCAATGTTCAATCTAATCATCTTTTGAATATCCATTCTTCCTCATTAAGCCTTGAAAGTGCCTAATCATGTCATCAGTTATATTCACACACAAGCATTTTAAAAATGAATTAAACTATAACAATTTGCTCTCAAACTCTACTATGAACATGGGTTATTTTAGCTATTGGATGCATAAATGCACCCAAGATCACTTTTCTGGGTACACCCAGTGTTACATGTGTCAATGCTGAAAAAGTACCATGAAGATGTGGACTACGTTATTAAATGGGACTCAGTTTTTTTAGACAAGGACCTTTATTATGAGGAAGAACCAGTTCCAATCCCTGATCGTGATGTCTGGACGTTAAGAACTAAAGAGATCGATATGGTTAAAGTGCAATGGAGACATCATTCAGTGGAGAAAGCTATTTGAGAGACTAAGAAGGATATGCGAGATAAGTATCATCAACTGTTTGTCAAAACAGATACTGGTTTCCCTAGTTAGTCACTTGAGGATGAGTAATGGATAAATTGGTATTTATTGTAATGTCTTTTCCTTATCGTTATGGATATGCCAATCAGATAGGATTTTGGACTAGAAAACTTCAGGTAGTAACTTTGGAAAAATATAGCCTAGGCCAGACTTGGATGAATTTTGAGTCAGGTGAGGTCTAGGGTTACTTTGTGGATGGTGGGGGATCGAATCTCTAATTTGATTGGGTAAGCTGATGGACAAGACGATATGAAGCATTTATGGATTTGTGAATTTAGTATCAAAATGATCGTATTGATGAGGTGATTAAAATTTGGGTAGCGTGAAGGTAATTGGAGGTAATTCAGAGGTTGAGAGATTCAACTTGGTAAATTTAGAGTGCGCGTATTCTGCTTCGAGGTAGACTATGATATCACCCTTTGAATGCGTTCTACTAGATATCATTTAGTATGTATTGCATGTGATTTAGGTTGGTATTTGCCAGATTTAGCGCCTCCCTCCTGTCTATTCCATTTCCTTGACTCCGGTTGAACCTTAGACTAGCGCAGTCTCTTAAGGTCCTCATTTTGGGTTTGTTGTTTCACTAGCATTATGGTTGGGTAAGATTATCCTTTTTAGGATTGGTACTAATGGTCTTAGGTTAGTTATGGCCCTTGGATGTTTTAGTTTGTGTTCTAGTGCCTTTGTAGCTAGATGTAGCTTCCGGTAGGGGCTTGAGATGGCTGGTGTGACATAGTGCTTATGCTGGAGACCTCTGTGTCTTGTCATAGCCATAGGTTTGTCTTATCTATGCTCATTGGGAGCTGTTTTGGCATATTTTAGGGTAAGGCGTCGATCCTAGAGATACTTCTCCCTCTATTTAATTTCGAGCCATGTCTCTATTATTTTCACTTGTTCAGTGGTAGGCTTAGGATGCCTCTATATCTATTATCTATTAATTAGGCCCGACACCGTGCTCGAGTAGAGATTAGATCCCAGGTTAGTCCCTTCTTACCCTGACTATGTGGTTTAGTTTAATGTTACTATTTATATTGTGTTTTTTTTGGATGCTGGTAATGGCATATTTTCATTGATTCAACATATTTACTCATTTCATGGTACGATCCTGGTATTTCATTGGATTTTTACTACTATTTTTGAGAGGACATTCTCACACTTTTTTTCTACTTTTAAACTGGTTTTGAATGGGAGTCGTACCACCTGGACTACTTTCATAAAATGGTTTGATATTTACAAGGCATCGAGGATATGCTCTGTTTTAAAATGACAGTTTAGAGGCATCAAGAATGCACTCAATTTCTATTGATATCCCGTACTGCATTGCCTTTTTATACTCTGGCTGCATCCAGGATGCCTTTAGCATATACTTGATTATCCTGGGCGGCGTTTCCCTTTTCTACATCATCTTGGCCACTCACCCTTCGGTACCACTATGGGGATACTATATGTCAGTGTAAGACCTGGTTCTGGCCCAAGTAATGTATAATGACTTCTTGCATCCCTTATGGTCCCTTGTGGCTAGTGCACTATGGAACTGGATGAGGGAGTCGCATGGGTCCTACCTAGCAGGCTGAGGGTCGGGGTGGGTCTATACACTTGTTGTCATTGTGGATTGCTGAGAGCAGTGATGATGTTTTTTGGTTTTACATGATGATGTTTCTGGGTTTTACTACAAACTTGCATTCATTGACTATCACCAGTATACTTGTTTGGTGTGGTCCCCCAGTTTGTGGGGTCCGGGGGTATGTTTGCCTTTGTTTGTACCTTTCTGGGGTATGAGCGTCCGGTCAATTATTGTCTGATTATACCGTTCTTATCTCTTGTCATAATTTTAGTTGGTTTAAATGGTGTCTTAGTCTACGTTGTTGATGTTCGGGTTTTCCTGTTAGACTCAGTTGGCTTGGTACATAGGTGATATATGATTAGTTGGCTCCTTTAGTGCTCCTTACTATAAATAGGTTGTGGCTTACGCGTGCTGGTGTGTTCTTTGACTTTGTCTTCTATAGTTATATATATATATATATATCCTACTTCATTACTCTCATATCCTGCTTTACCTTGTGTTAGATCTTATTTGTTTACTTGCGCTATATTTATCTGATTACCTGTGATTTATACTTGTCTTATCTATAGAGCTCAGTCGGTGTATGCCTACTGAACACTATTCATTTAGTACTCATACTGCACTTATGTCCTCTACAGATCATAGTACGTGTTATTGCTGTTGATTTGGACTTATGCGGAGCATCTTCTGATTTAGAGATTTGGTGAGCTCTTGGCATCCAAAGTTGCCAGTTTCCATACATGCCAGATTAGGACTAGTCTTTAGTTGCTTTCGAAGAATGTCTGTACCTATATTGTATTTGTAAAAGTCTTGTACTTCTATTTTGATTTAGGTGCTTGATTATTGACTGATGTTAGGTCTTGGGGTTACTTCTTGTGTTTGTTCTAGTTGTTCTCTTTCTCCTCATTGTTCCTTAGTTTTCACCTTATTTATTCATCTTTCGCTTGATAGCCCATTGCCTCTAGTTCTGGGGTAGTTGTTAAGGGTTAGGCTTTCATGCCGGTGGGTGTTAGCAGGTGCCATCATGGCTTGAGAAATTGGGTCGTGACAATTTTTGTGAAGTTTCACCATGCATTTGGCTATAAATTTTCTCAAGTTTTGGTGAAATTTTAAAAATATTATTTTATACCTGTAAGTTCTAAAAATTATTAAAAATATCCATAAGTTTGTGTTATCATTTTATAATAAACATGTTCCATTAAAGAAACCTTATAACATAATTGATAACAATCAAAGACAATAAAATAACAATATAGGCAATAGCAATACATTAATCAAATTAAAAATAAATTATTCTTTTTTCCCAAGCTTGTCACTCAAACTATTCTTTTTTCAGAGAAGATAATAACAAACTATTCTTTTATAAAATGTTCCCACATTCTACGAACAATCTCTTCTCAACAAGCTTTTATTTTTAGATCAGACGACCTATAAGACGAAGAAATATTGTTACTCTGAGTCGATTGTTCATCACTTTTATCAATGATCATATCATCACTTTCTTATTAAGTGAATACTACTTTGATTTTCACGTAAAAAATTATGTAATACAACACAAACAACTACTATTTTCACCTGCATGTCTAAGTCATAGTTGTTCATATCTTGTCGTAGTATTTTGAATCTATTTTTTCATGCACCAAATGTTCTATCAATTACATTACTCAAAGAGACGTCTATAGATAAATAGCTCTTTGCCATTCTTAAGCTCTATTTCACTTTCCCTGTAGTCTTGCAAATGATATCGCATTCCTTTCATAGAAATATGGTTGTTGACTCATTGATAGAAGTTTCACTAAAGAGGATCGGTGGACATTTTTATAGATAGGTTTTATTTAAGATGAATTAATGGTATTGGTTGATCATATTAATCAAGTAAATTGGTAGATAAATATTTTGTTGGAATTAATAAATGATTGGTATTTTTATAAAATATAATAGTTTGGGGTTATTTTTAAATTTTTAAACTTCCCAAGTTCTATTTTTTAGAACTTGGGAACTTGGGGATTTTTCCAAATATATTTGAAAAGTAATGGAAAGTTCGTAACGGCCTATCCCCGTCATTATGAGTAGGCCAATGGGGAAGGAATTTGGGCCAGAAAACATTGGGTAGTCTTTGAAAAATTTGAGCCTAAGCCAGACTTGGATGAATTCCTAGTAGGTGAGGTCTGGGGTGACCTTGTGAATGGTGGAGGATCAAATCTCTAATTTGGTTGGGTAAGCTGATAGAAAAGATGATTTGAGCATATACAACTTCGCAAAATCACATCCGGGTGAGTAAAACTCTCCAAAATAGACTTTGCATAAATGGTATAATTAGGGCTTGGAGCTCAAGTTTTGAACTCTCTTTTTATGTGCAGCCTGGAAGAGAGGAAATTGTCCCGCCATAGCAGAATGGTCTTGCCAAAGCGGGACAATCGTGACTTAAAGAAGAAAAAAAACCAGAAATGGTTTTATTCTACAAAGGCTGTTCTTAAGATGTTAGGAGGAGACCCAGGGCGATTTTCATCATTTTTCACAGATTTCCATGCTTAAGTTAAGAATTCTATTCCCTAAACTCATCAATGATTCCTAAAACACATAAACTAGGATGGGTGGTCATTGTAGGAAGGTTTTGGTTTGTGGGTAAGGTTGGAAAATAACCCTAGAGTCAGGTTGGGATCATGGGTTTTGGTCTTGGAAGGGAATTATGTTATAATTCATGTGAATTAGTCCATTATATTGATCCTTTGTATATATGCGACTTGTTTTAGACCAAGACCGAGTAGAACAAACTCATAAAGGGAAAGCTCTTGAACTTTAGAGTTGTTGAAGCTCAAATTCGAGATAGTTAATGGTTTATTTCTCGTATGTATTTCATGTACTGGTTAAGTTGCTTCATTGTATGCATGCGTGTATATGAATAGGAAAGTATGCTATTAAATATGTGAAATAATCAATTACTGGCCTGTTTTGTGATGAACCTGTTCTTGGTGGTATGATGTGGACTATTGTTAGTAATGTATGATTGATTTGCATAATTGGATCAGGTGTCATGTTCTAACAAACATTTGGATCGGATGTCATGTTCCGACATATATTTGGACTGAGTGTCATGTTTCTATACAAACCTTGGATCGGGTGTCACTTTTTGATACAAATTAAGTGTTTGTAGGTCCCATGAGAGGACCCTTATATGAAGTTTCATGGTATTGAGATTGTTGAACTGTGGTCTTGCTGAGTATTGATTGATATGAAAATGATTAAGCTTTTTCCGTATATATGTGCTTACTATGTTGAGTTTACTTGTCCATGATCTTCTTACTAGCTAGCCGCATGATCCTACAAGTACACTGTTGATTTTATGTACTGATACTACACTTGATCTGTCTTTGTTGAGTACAGGGCATATGCAACCAGCAGTGGAGAGACCTCGCTTAGAAGAGTGACACTTGTTCAGTTCAAAGGTGAGATGTTTCTTTCAGGCTATCGTAGACTTTTTTATTTCTAGTCTTTTTTCCGGGACTTAGACATTTAATTATGATATACTTTTTAAATGACTTTATTTGGGATTGCATTCCCTTTTCCTAGATGTGATGACTTGTTTAGAGTTTTTGGTATGATTGATTTTCAGTTCCTAGGTATTTCTGCATATTTTGGGGTTGTTGACTAGATTTACTTAGTATATGGAAACTCAGCCTTATTGCTATTAACTTAAGTTGCTTCTGCATCTTTTACACTTTTTGCATCTAGTGAATGGGATAGTTGGGCTACATTAATGGTTATTCCACTGAAGGGTTAGTGTGGGTGTCAGTAACAGTGAGTCGGGGTCGTGACAAATTTGGTATTAGAGCCCTAGGTTCATTGATCTAGTTGTACCAAAATAAGTCTAGTAGAATCTTGTGAAATGGTACCGAGATGTCTGTACTTTTCTTCGAGAGACTATATGACTTTAGGAAAAGTTTCTCTATCTTCCTTCCTTCGTGATATAACTTGATTCAAATTTATATCTGGAGATCCAAATTTGTATTAACTTCTTTCACTCTCTTTTTTCTTGGATGGTTAATATTCTCTATAATGGTCTACAACCCATAGCTCTAGTGGAGCCAGAGGAAGAGCCAGTCGTTTGAGGGCGAGGCAAAGGTAGAGGTAGGAGAGGGAGACATGGAAAGGGTAGAGGGAGAGCCGCACCCACCAGGGTGGAGGTTCCAATTGAAGTAGTGCTTATAGGTGAGGCTCCTCCCGCTTCCTAGGATGAGTTAGAGGAAAACCTAGAGGTTGGAGAAGAGGAAGGAACCCAATATGGGGCTGTCGGTCTTCCCCCTCTGGACCCTATACTAGCACAATAGATCATGAACTTTTTGAGTGTGTTGGCTGGAACTAGAGCCATTCCCACCATGCCCATAGCACCATCTTCTGTTGCTCATCCTTTTGCTACTGTAGCTCCTCTAGTAGATGAGGTGGTAGGTATTGATGCTTTCTTCATACCACTTATGGGTCCTGTTATGAATGGTACTGAGCATGGCATGCTTACCAAGTTGCTAAAGATCAAGCCTCCATTATTCTATGGTACTGATAATGAGGATGCATATGAGTTCATTCTTGATTTCTACAAGAGGTTGCACAAGTTGAGAGTAGTGCACCAGCACGAAGTGGAGTTTGTGAAATTCTAGTTGTAGGGAGAAGCCAAGCAGTGGTGGAGAGCTTACATAGAGTGTCGTTCACCAATATTTCCCCTACTTACTTGGGTTTATTTTATTCTCTGTTCCAAGAAAAATATATGCCCCATACCTTGAGGGACCACGAGAAGGACAAGTTCATGGCATTGAAGAAGGAAAGTTACTCAGTGGCTGCTTATGAGGTCAAATTTCATGTGTTTTCCAGGTATGCTACTCAACTGGTAACTACAGAGGAAGAGAGGATCCGATTATTTGTGAAGGGGTTGATGTTACACCCCACCCTTTTTTTAAGCTCAGAATGTCTCCTAAGTTACTTAGACATTATCATGTGAGCCGGATACGCTACGACACTATCAAATGACCCTAAGGAAGGAAGAGTGTGATACCCCATAGTGGAGAAGGTTGGAAATGGAATCATAAGAATCCGGAAGGAATTGGAGGCCAAGTAATGAGTCGTAGAACTCGATTTAGCTACGTAATCTACTAACTTGGAAGTATTACATACTTAATCTATTGGAGTACATACCAAGCTTGTGTAGCATGGGTTACATAGGCTCTTAAAATAAGACGAGATTATGAACCTACGAGAGGGAGCAAAAACTAGTTTCCGAACTTACGAAAGTCAAGCAAGCAGGTGACAAGCAAGCACCTCAAGCAAGCAGGTGACAAGCAAGCAGGTGACTCACCTACCTGCTTGGGGGTGGACCCCGCCGCCATGTGGCGACGTGTGATAGGCCGCATGAACTAGGTGGCGTCCTAGGGGGCTGCCATGTGTCACCCCTAAGGGGCTACCATGTGGCACCTTTTTAAAAAGGGTGGATATATATATAATGACTAAGTACAGCATACTTAGCCAAAAATCAGTCCAAAATATAGAGAAAAACAAACGTGAGAAGAGGCAGCCATGGTTGGAGAAAGTTTAAGGTAAGTTCCTTGATTTTCTTCCGTGAATTAATTAGCTACGGTGTTCCTCAAGCACGTGGAAATATATATATGTATATATATATATATATATATATGTATATTATTATGACTAAGAAGTCATTTCTTCAGCTGTACACTTGGGAAAAATTGGACAGAAACGTGAGAAAGAGAGATAGAGAGGCAGCCATGGCGTTTGAAGTTTAAAGGTGAGTTTTCTAATTTTCTCTCTGTGAATTAATTATATACGACGTTCCTAAAATATATGGAGGTATATATATATATATATTACGATGCTTACGGAACTATATTTTCAGTTCTACACTTGGAAAACTAAGAGAAACTTAAAGAGAAAACGCTAGTTAACAAACCCGTTTTTGGAAGGGACAATGGTTAGTAATATTGGTATAAATGCTTGTGTATAGCTTCGTTTCAGGTGATTCAATATGTTTTGGAAATTTGTTTCATGGTTCTATAACTTTAATTTAGACTCCAAAATCCAGTTTTACTTGTATCAGCTCGAAAAAGGGTGATGAAGTGTAGAGGAGGTACTACCCAGATTTTGGTTTTGGAAATCTTACACGGACTGCTGTTGGTGTTTTGGTCATATATTTTGGTACAAAATTGCTGTAGAGGTAATTAAAAATTGTTTGCGACCTTGATACACATGTCTATAACTTTAATTGAGGACACAAATCCTGTTTCCCTCAATTACCCCTCCGAAACTAAGCGACAAGTACAGTGGGCTGTCCAGATTTCACATTTTGGATTGTTTTGGCGAGTTTGACAAGTTTAACGTAAGGTAAGACCTTTCCTTTTAAATTGGAGTTTATGGTATTGTTATATGGTGTATTACACCCCTTGTATGCTGCTGGAAGTTTAAGAACATCGTAGAAATGCTCGACATTCGAAATAAACTAAATTGGAATCGCTATAGTTAAATTGTCGTCGAAGGATAGTATTGTTCGTGTGAGGTTCTGCTGCAGGGGTTTGATGTGTTGTTTCAGGGCCTAAATATGTTCTAATGCGGTTTAGGGTGATGCTAGTTGAATCCACACGACCCCTCATTGCGTATAATGAAAGGCGTTACAAAATAAAGGCTAGACGCCCTATTGTGCTACCGTATTTTTGAGTAAGTCATTTGGAGTTTATGTTGTATATTGTTGGTCTGAATTGATGCAGGTTGTTGTTGTTGGTTGGCTGTAGGTCTTAGGGACCTAATTAGAAATTTGGATAGGGCACATTATAGGGGAGGTGCTGCCCAATATTCGTCGACGCCTTAGCGAATAACAGAACTAGTCGGGGAAACGACTAAGGAAATAGATTCCATTAATATTAAGATGTAACCTAGAGTGCTGGAAAGTAAAAGGCATTGATATTCATACTACTTTCATGTTGAATAGGTTCAAAGGACGGCGAGGCAAGCAGGATAAGGAATAATTCAGATAAGGTATGTAAAGCTTTCTCGTGGCATGTTTTGGTATAAGCACGTACAGTTATCTTTCTTTCCTTTTGGCAAGTCTTAGCCTTAAGTGAATTGTATGTGGAATGTGGGAATAATTCCACTCCCAGAACTCTAGGTACGCCCCATAATCCCTAACTACAGTTAAGTGTTGACACCCCTACAAGGATTGAGTATTGCCTATTTAGGCTTCTACGTGCTAAAGAGTAGTGTATGGGAAATTATGTTTCCCTTCTCTTGATATGTATTTGGTACGAAAGTGAAATTTGAATGCCATAACGGCTCACCGATCCCCATAATGGGCCGGATATGAAATATGTGTATGAAGGTCATCTGAAAGAAAGTACAGACTACATAGAGCTTATTCTCTTTCTACTCTTGGGCATGTCTCTGTTTAGCTGTAAGTTAAATGTAATCTAAACTCCGGGGTAACTCCATTCTTAAATATTTCTTATTTACTTTTGAACATCGAACTTTGATAGTGGTTGAACTATTTCCCTGGAAGCTTATATATATTAAAGAGGGACCAAATGTACAGGCTCCAAGTCTTAAAGACTATACGAGATTAAGCATTTTTGATTCCATAAATGATTTGGCCCTACGTTAATACATGTCTAGGGTCCCCGAGATCACTTTTGAGACAGCCCATAATGGTATTTAGAGGACACTCAAGATGACTACACCATTACTCGGGTCCTCAAACAAAAGCGTAACTTTCTTATTTTGTCGAGTCTCTGATAATGATTTAAATTGCATATAGTTACTCATGACTCTACTCGTGTATACTGTAATACTTCTTTCACCGAGTCCCGGGCCGGGTACGTTGTCGTGCACAATTCACTGCATTGTTCACCGAGCCCCTCACTAGAGGGTCGGGTACGTATGTATATATATGATGATGTGTTGTAATAAGGTGGTGATGGCGTCGGGCCTATGATGGTCCTATAGATGTGATTCACTGGACCCCTTAAAGGGCCGACTATATTGTATAAATTGAGCATGCATGCTTTTATGATTCATAGAGTATAGGTACATGACTTCGATTTAATAATTTGTTCCCCTACTTCTCTATTTCGAATATACCTCCAGTGTATTATGTTACATTTTACATACTCAGTATATATGTCGTACTGACCCCCTTTCTCAGGGGGCTGCGTTCATGCCCGCAGGTACAGATACAAGTTTGGGCTGGAAGAGGCTCCATTGTTTCAGGGCCTAGTTTTTGATATTGTCCACTAGTCTATAACATTGTTTTATCTATTCTAGGGTACGGCGGGGGCCCTGTCCCTCCATCTGTTGTCATTTATATTTTTAGAGGTCTGCAAACATGTATATGTGGGTTGTGTATGTTAGTTTGATTCAGCTGGATCTACATGATATATGTTATTATGTTATGGAAGCCTTGTCGGCTTACGTACCCTATCATGTTATGATATAAAAGAAAAGGGCTACAGACTCATGAAAATGTTGTCGCCCAATGGGGCTCTGTTATATAATATTGTTTTATTTACAGTGCAATTTGATCACAACTGGTAGTTAGGTATATAGGGGGGTCTAGGTTTGTCCCCAGTCGCGGCCTACGGGGTTGGGTCATGACAGTTGAACCCTGAGTTACAAGTGCTGTCAGTTTACATGACTTCATTAGACAGGTACTTCAACGAAGTCATTGACTTTCTGAAAAAGGTAGAAGGTGTGAGGAGAGAAGGGAAGGCCAAAGCTTTAGCTAAGAATCCCAATAGCACAGGTAATTTCCAGGGATCCTATTTTAAAGGGTCAGGCAGGCCGATAATTCCAGTCCGACTAATTTGGTAAGCTCTTCTTGCTTCTACTCATAGTTTTTTAGGTAGTCTATAGCAACATCCGGCCCATAAGGGTCTGAGAGCATCATTTCCAAATAGCACGCCATTTTTTGATTATGACTATTTCAATTGTGGAGAACTGGGGAATATACAAAGAGAATATTCTCACCCTCTTGGGACAGTTTCATTACCCCAATAGGCTAGAGAAGTAGTACCCGTGGTCGGGGGAGGCAATAAGAGAGGACATCCATTGGGTGGGCGAAGAGGAAATCAAAGAGGTCTTGGGGACCTAGGTAATGGTAGTGCAAGTTAAGGAGTAACTCAACCAGGTAAGGAGGTGGCCCATGAGGATTGCCGGTCTAAATTTTATGCATTTCCTGGCAAGATCGAGGTAAAGGCACCTGACGCAGTGATCACAGGTACTATTCTTGTCTATGACTATATAGATACTGTTCTGTTTGATCCGAGTTCTACTTATTCTCACATGTCAGTGAAATATGCCTTGGGTTTTGATGCACTATGTGATATACTAGATGCCCCCATTCATGTTTCCACCCCTGTTGGAGAGTCAGTCATAGTCAACCATGTTTATCGTACTTGTTCTGTGGTTTTATTTGATTCCATACTTGGGTTGGCTTAGTGATTTTAGATATGACCGATTTTGATGTAATATTGGGCATGACTTGGTTGCCCTCTTATTTTGCTATACTTAATTATAATTCCAAAACTGTGGCTCTAGAGATCCTGGGAGGGAAAGGTTAGAGTGGGAAGGGTGTATAAGCCTAAGCCATCTAAGGTCATATATTTTCTCTAATTTCTATTCATCCCTACCATATGGCTCTGTTAGAGTTGAGAGAGCTTAAGGCTCAAATCTAGGAACTTCTTGATAAGGGATTTATACCTCCTAGTGCTTCTCTGTGGTGTGCTCCGGTGTTATTTGTTAAGAAAATATATGGTAGTCTGAGAATGTGCATTGACTATCAAAAACTGAATAAGCACACCATCAGGAATAAATATCCTTTGCAACGTAATGATGACCTTTTTGATAAGTTGTAAAGTGCATCAGTCTTCTCAAAGATTGATCTTAGGTCTAGGTACCATTAGTTGAAAATTAGGCCTGAAGATGTGCCCAAAAGAGCATTTATAACCAGGTATAGGCACTATGAATTTTTGGTGATATCTTTTGTGCTGACCAATGCACATGAAACCTTCATGAGTTTGATGAATAGGGTGTTCAAGCCATTTCTGGATTCATTTGTGATTGTGTCTATAGATGATATTTTGGTATATTCAGAAAGTAAACAGGAATATGCAGACCATCTCTAAATTGTCTTAAGTGTTTTGGGAAGATAAAAGTTGTATACAAAACTATCTAAGTGTGAATTTTGGTTGCCTTTATAGGCCATGTTATTTCAAAGGAAGGGTCAATGGTAGACTCACAGAAGATTGAGGCAGTTAAGATCTGGGCTCAGCCTAGTTCCATGACCTAGGTTAGAAGTTTTGTGCGATTGGCTAGTTATTATAGCCGATTCATGAAGGACTTTTCTTCTATCACTACTCACTTGACTAGACTGACTAAAAATGAGGTGTTATTCAAGTGGACTGACAACTGTGAAGAGAGCTTCAAAAATCTTAAGACTCTTTCGACCACAACACTAATTTTGACCCTACCGATTAAAGGTAAAGACTTCATTGTTTATTATGATGCTTCACATTCAGGTTTGGATGTTGTGTTAATGCAGGATAGAAACTTCTTAGCTTATGATTTACGACAGTTGAAGGTGCATGAGAGAAATTACCGGCTCATGACTTGGAGTTGGCAGCGGTAGTATTGGCACTGAAAATCTGAAGGCATTATCTATATGGCATCAAGTGTAAAGTGTACACTAATCACAGCAACTTGCAGTATGTGTTCACCCAAAAAGACATAAACTTGAGATAATGAAAGTAGAAGGAGTTTCTCAAAGACTATGATGTCACTATCTAGTATCATCTAGATAAGGCTAATGTGGTAGATTACGTATTATGCTAGAAATCGGTTAGCATGGGCAGTCGAGCCTATTTAGGAGCAAGCAGAAGGCCCCCAGCTAGAGAAATTCACGTCTTGGTGGCCAGGTTCATAAGGCTAGGCATCTCAGAGAAGGGTGGGGTGATGGCTAGTATTAATCTAAGGTCACATTTATAGGGTAGATTAAGGCCAAACAATTTGAAGATGTAACTTTGAATGAAATTAGAAAAAAAGTATTGGTGGACAAGGCCCAAGATTCCGCACTTGATGCAGGTGGAGTGCTCCACTTTAGGGGAAGGATTTGTGTTCCCCAGGTGGATGGCATAATTTAGAAAATTTTGTCTGAATCTCATGGTTCGGGATACTTTATTCACCTTGGAGTAACTAAGATGTATCAAGACTTGAAGAGTCTATATTGGTGGCCGAGAATGAAGAAAGGCATAGCTGAATATGTAGCCAAGTGCCAGAATTGCCAATAGGTGAAATATGAGCACCAACGACCTATAGGTTTGCTTCAAAGAATGCCCATTGCTGCATTAAATTAGGAGAAAATAGCCATGGACTTCGTGGTGGGACTTCACAAGACTTTGGAAAAGTATGACTCCTTTTGGGTGGTGGTTGACAGGTTGACAAAGTTATCACACTTCATTCCAGTTAGAGTGGACTATAATGCACAATAGTTTGATGGGATTTATGTGGAAGAGATAGTAAGGCTGCACGGGGTGCCCCTCTCTATCATTTCAAACTGTGGTACGCAGTTCACTTCTAAATTTTTTGGAAAGTTGCATGAAAATTTGGGCACTCAACTCACTTTCAACACAGATTTCCATTTATATATAGAAGGGAAATCAAAGAGGACTATCCAAGCGCTCCAAGATATGTTGAGGGTATGTGTGATCGACTTTGGGGGATATTGGGACTTTTTTGCCTTTGTGTGAGTTCTCCTACAACAATAGTTACCACTTCTATATTGATATGGCACCATTCAAAGCCTTTTATGGGAGGGTATGTAGCTCTCCTATAGGGTGGTTTGAAATTGGAGAAGTGGAGCTATTAGGGGTGGACTTGGTGAGGAATACTCAGCATAAGGTAAGGAGCATCCAAGCTAAACTTCTAGCAGCTCAAAGTCATCAAAAAGAGTATATTGAGTGTAAGGTGAGGGACATGAGATTCGAAGCTGGTGAAAAAGCGCTTTTAAAGGTGTCACCTATTAAACGGGTAATGAAGTTTGGTAAAAAGGTCAAGCTCAGTCCCCATTATATTAGTCTTTTTAAAATTTTAAACTTTATAGGGCTAGTGGTGTACAGGTTGGCCTTACCACCTAGTTTTTCTTTGGTATATCCGATGTTCCATGTATCAATGTTAAAAGAATACCATAGAGATGGGGACTACATTATTAAATGGGACTCAGTCTTGTTAGACAAGGATCTTCATTATAAGGAAAAATAGTTTCAATCCTTGACTGTGATGTCCGAAATTTGAGGACTAATGAGATTAATATGGTTAAAGTGAAATAGAAGCATCATTTGGTAGAGAAAGTTAGTTGGGAGACCAAGAAAGATATGTGAGATAAGTATCCTTAGTTGTTCATCGAAACAGGTACTACTCTAACTCTATTCTAGCTCAATTATCACTAGTTGTTCAATTAGGGATGATTGATAGGTAAATTGGTATCTATTGTAATGACCTATCCCCATTGTTTTGAATAGGCCAATGGGGAAGGAATTTGGACAAGAAAACTTTATGTAGTAACTTTAGAAAATTTGAACCTAAGCGAGACTTGGATGAATTTTGAGTAAGGCGAGGTATAGTGTGACCTTGTGGAAGATTGGGAATCAAATCTCTAATTTTTTTTGTAAGATGATAGCCAAGATGATACAGTGCATTTACAGCTTCACAGAATCATGTTTCGGCGAGTAGAACTCTCGAAATAAGAATTGGCATGAAAGGTATAATTAAATATGTCTTAGGGAAAGGTTGTGTTGTGAAATAGGGGTTTGGAGCTCATGTTCTGAACTCTCTATTTACGTGCAACCCTCCAAAGTAGGAATTATCCCGCTAGAGTGGGATGGTATCGCCAAAGCGGGACAGTCGCGACTTAAATATGAAAAAAACCCCAAAAATGGTTTTATTCTGCAAAGGTTGTTCTTAAGATGTTAGGAGATGACCCAGGCAATTTTCATCATTTTTACATGGATTTCCATGCTTATGGTAAGAAGCTAATCCCTAAAGTCATCATTTGATTTCTAAAGCCCATAAACTAGGATGAGTGGTCATTGTGGGAGGGTTTTGGCCTATGGGTAAGGGTGGAAAATAGCCCTAGGGTGGGGTTAAGATCATGGGTTTTGCTCTAGGAAGGGAATTATGTTATAATTCATGTGAATTAAACCATTGTATTGATTCTTTGTATATATGTGACTTGTTTTAGACTAAGAATGAGCAGAACATACCCAGAAAGGGAAAGCTCTTGCACTTCAGAGTTGTTGAATATCAAATTCTAGGTAGGTGATGGTTTTTTTTCTCGTATGTGTTTCATATACTGGTTAAATTTCTTCAGTGTATGCATCTGTGTATATGAATAGGGATATATGCTATCGTATATGTGAAATGATTATTTATTGGCCTATTCTGTGATAACCTATTCTTGGTGGTATGACGTGGACTATTATTGGTAATTTATGATTGATTTGCTTAATTAGATCGGGTGTCATGTTCTAATACATATTTGGATAAGGTGCCACGTTTCAAAATATATTTGGAATGAGTGTCACGTTCCAACACAAATCTTAGATTGAGTGTCACATTCCAACACAAATTAAGTGTTTGTAAGTTCCATGAGAGGACCCTTATATGAAGTTACATGGTATTGAGATTGTTGAACTGTAGTCATGTTGAGTATTGATTGATATGAAAATGATTAAGCTTATTTTGTATATATGTGCTTACTATGTTGAGTTTACTTGTACATGATCTACTTACTGGCTAGATGCATGATATTACCAGTACACTATTGATTTTGTGTACTGATACTACACTTGCTCTATTTTTGTTGAGTACATGTCATATTCTGCCGACTACGAAGAGACCTCGCTTAGAGGAGTGACACTTGTTCGAGTTCAAGGGTGAGTTATTTCTTTTAGGCTGTCATGCAATCTCTTATTTATAGTCCTTCTTCCCGGGCTTAGATCTTTAATTTTGGTTTACTTTTTAATTGAATTTATTTGGGATTGTATTCCCTTTTCCTAGACTTGATTCCTGGGTATTTCTGCATGTATTGGGGTTGTTGACTAGATTTTGTTGAATTTATGGGAACTTAGTCTTATTGCTATTAACTTAAGCTACTTTCGCATCTTTAACACTTGTTGCATCTCATAAATGTGATAGTTGGTCTGCATTAACAGATCACCCATCATAAGGTTAGTGAAGGTGCCAGTCACGATGGGTCTTGGTCATGATAAAATTATATGGACAAACACAAGTACCCAAATATTTTTGAAGTTTTTCACAAAAACTAATTAGGACCAAACTGTAATGACCCTCTAGGTCATTTCTTTCATCTTTCAACTTTTTGAGCCTTTATACATTTCCTAAAGCAACTCCAAGTTATTTATGACTTGCTGGCACAAATAGTTCAGTCTCCTGGTTTTTCGTTTGGATTTTATATCCATTTCCTTTGTTTGGAGATTTTATAACGTGAAAAGTTGACTTTGGTGATAACTTTAGGTAAATCACCTCAGAATGGAATTCTGACAATTCCAATAGCTTGAAAATGGAAAAATTAGGCTAGTAGCATAGTTGGCACAAGTATCGAGATAATTGATATGAGTTTGGGGCCATTTGAAGTTTTGCCTTCAAAATTTGGCCTATGATTGACTTTTGTCAACATTTTTGGAAAATGTACTCTGATCAAAATTCCATAAGAGCAGTTTTCTCTAAAATGTTGATTTTAGTCTAGGACGACCCTTCGTTTGCTTTCCAAGGCTTTCAGTCAAAACCAGAGGCCCATTGTGGAATTAGGCTCAAATTGACACTTAGGTGTTGGATCCAATTTTAGTCGTAATGACCTCGCATAGAAATTTTGACTGTGCCATTGAGTATGGAAGGTTGAATTCTGTGGGGTTGTATATCTCATTTGCATGCATATGGTTTCAGAGAAATTCTTAGCACCCCGTCAAAGATTTTAAACTTGCCAAAATAGCTGATGCAGCACCTTGCTGGTGTAGGGGTATTTTATCATTGATGTTCACAGGAAAAGGGCCGCATTTGCAGAGGCTAGGTGAACTGGTATCCATATTTGCGGGACCTTTCCGTATTTGAGGGGTTCAATGAAGTAAGCGTCCATGTTCGCGGGCCAGGGGCTG
Organism: Solanum dulcamara; assembly: GCF_947179165.1. Lineage (NCBI taxonomy): Eukaryota > Viridiplantae > Streptophyta > Magnoliopsida > Solanales > Solanaceae > Solanum > Solanum dulcamara. The sequence continues at coordinate 52,938,988 of NC_077237.1, read as the reverse complement.
TGTTCCAAGAGCTTTGTATCCTTGCCCTCCATGTTTGCATGGTTCTCCCCGCGTTCACGGAGGTCTTTCCCTTTTTATTCCATGATCATAGACCTCTTAGGCCGCGTTCGCGAAGTTCAGATCCTTGGTCTTTTAGTGAGAGACCAAGGACGAATTTAGCCATACTTTGCATTTTAAAACCTTGATTTCTCCTTCGATTCTCAATCATATTTGGCGATTCAAGAAGCTATCTTAAAGAGAATTTTGTGAAGAATCAGTTGGTGAGCTCAAAATTCTGAGGGGAGGCTTTGTTTAAGGTAAAATATTGAATTTACCTATTGTTCTTAAAATTTTTGAGTTAAGATTGTTATGAAATTTCAAGTTCTATTTTGTGATCATTTTAAGTCCGTTTTAGTGATTTTTGGGGTTACGCTATGAGGGTTTCGGCAAGGAACGTCGCGTAGTTATTATTTTCGACAGTTGAAGTGTTGTTTGAGGTAAATTCCCTCCCTAATGAACTTTCCTCCTTATTGAATTATTCTTTAGTGGTGAAATTATGCATGGGTTGATTTCCATATTTTCTAAGCATCGAATTGTGCTATAAGTTTTACCACAAGTTTGTTAGGATCAAACATACCTTTTTACTGAGTCGAATTTAGGATTCCTAGTCCTTGTCCCACAATCTATTTTAGACCCGATTTTGGGTCCATCTCCGAAAAATGTGTTATTAGTGTCAAAACATCTATTTTGATGAGGTGACCAATATTTTGTTAGCGTGAACATGATAGTGATCGGAGGTAATTCATAGATCGAGAGCTTCATTTTGGCGGATTTGGAGCACGCATATTCGGCTTCGAGGTAGGTTACGGTCTCTCCCTTTTGACTAGACTTTATTAGATATCATTTAGTATATTTTACATGTGAGGTGAGTATTTGCCGATATTAGCGTTCTCCTCATCCTATTCCCTTTTCTTGTTTCCTTGGTGAGCTTTAGGATAGAATAGTCCAGTATAATCCTTAGATTAGGCTATGGGCTTTGGTTGTGGTATTGGCTTAGCATTATTATCATGTTTATTATTGTTATTGATGGCCTTAGGATAGGTATGAGCCTTAGGTGCTTTAGCAACCATTTTATTACCCTTATGGCTAAGCATAGCTTTTGGTATCATTTTTTATGGATATCATACCTTAGTGCTAATGCTGGATACACCTCCGTGGCTTGTCGTAGCCATAGGATTGGCTTACTTATGCTCGTTCGGAGCTGAGATGGCATATTCTGGGGTAAGGTATTGATCCTAGAGATATTTCTCCCCCTATCTAGTTCTGATCAATATTTGATTATTTCACTTTTGTTTAGCGATAGGCTTATTATGCCTTCTTATCTATTATTCATTGTTCGGCCCAAGGCCGTATTCGAGTAGTGATTGGAACCCAAGTTAGTTCCTTTGCCTTGTAGTATGGTATGACTTTATGTATTGTTCAAACTGCCTTTACCTTGTTTGAATACCGGTGAAGGTATGCTTGCATTAATTGAGCATATTCACTCATTTTGTGGTACAATCCTGAATTCTTAGAAGATTTTCACTACTATTTTTTAGAATACTTTCTCATAACTTTCTTACTTTTAAATTGCTTTTTAATGGAAGTCGTACCATCTAGATTACATGTTACTCGTTTTGAAACTTATGAGGCATCGAGGACATACTCCTTTTTTCTACCTGAGGCATTAGAGACAACCGAGATGTTCTTAGTTTTACTTGGATATTCAGTGCATCAACGCCCTTTCTTAACTTACTGATTCCACTGGGTTCACTCTTGGTAGCTGGGCCGATGCCCCTGGGAGTATACTGGCTAGCTGGGCGGCCCATTTTGAGGGCACTCAAGATTTAAGGTTACTGGTTTACTGATATTCAATGCATCATCACCCTTTGGCCATGAGGGAGCTGCATGGGTCCCACTAGGCAATCCGAGGGCTGGGGTGGGTCTATTCACTTTGGGTTAAAGGCCTTGATTACAGATGACACTTTCGGTTAAAGGCCCTCATTACAGATACACTATGGGTTTTGCTGCAGACTTGTATTCATTTGCATCGCCTATCACCAGTATACTTATATGGTGTGGTCCCCTGTTGTCACGACCCACCTCCATAGGCCATGATTGGGGTCCGACCTGGACCCCCGTATACATAAATCTCAACTATAAGAACTATACACAAGAATCTAGAGAGTGATAACAAATTCGTCCGCATATAGCCTCTTTCATTTGCACCATGTCATGCGAGGGCCGACAAGGCCGCCTTAACATAATAATATTTATAATATGCCATATAGGCACAACTGAATCAAACTCGTAAAAAACCCACCTACATCTATCTACAGACCTCTAAAAATATTAACAGTGACATATAGTGGGATACAACCCCCGCCATACCCCTGAATAAACAACTATATACATTATACGATCAACACCAAAAGCTAGGCTATGGAATAGTGGAGCACTTCCGACATAGCTGAGTGGGAATCTTCAGCTGGTAGATCTCCAAAGTAGGTACCATGAAACGCAGCCCCCCCAAAGAAAGGGAGGTCAGTACGATATATGTACTGAGTATGTAAAACATAACACATCATAGCTGAAACCATAACTGAAACAAGGATACAGGGGGACAAGTGTAATAATTAACAAATTAATGTACCTGCACCTTAAGACACGTAGTCATATACATCATCATACGCTGTGCCTGACTCGCTAAGAAACTCGGTATCATAACTATTTCATCATATTACCATATCACCATATAATTATCCCTTCTCATCATGTATATTATTTCATTAGGTCATCATATACGACATCATATCATCGTATACAGCATAATCTTATTATATATGTCATCATAGTACATTCGGTCCACTATGAGGCTCAGGGTCACAAGTGTATCCCTATATTTTCATATGCATGCCTACGTAAGTATCCGACCCTTTAGTGAGGAACTCGGTAAAAGAGTAGTGTACATAACATACCACACCCGGCCCCTTTATAGGACTAGGTTCCATTATCATATAGTAAAATATACCGAGGAACGTTTGGCCCTATCCATAATTTAAAATAATGCTGAGGAACATATAGCTCGATCTATGTTTTTATCATATCATCATATATGTATATATCCAGCTCGGGACTCGGTGAATAAATTCATCACATATGGAGTCATTGTATGCTTCAACTTCATCATATACGACATTTCATCATCGTATACTTCATACATACATATACATAGCTGGCCTAGGACTCGGTGAAGGAGTAATAAAGCTTGCATGATAACATTCCCGGCCCATCGTAGGACTCGATGAAAGAAGGGTTATCATATGCAAGAGTAGAGTAGTGAGAAATCATATGCAACTAGGTCATCTCCTGAGACTCAATGAAATAGAATAGTGAACTGTCACTTGAAGACTAGGGAAGTAATTCTCTGAGGTACCCTTTAGATGTTATTAGGGATTTCATCAATTAGGGCCTCAGGAACCACAGGCATGTACCAAGATAATGCCACACAGTTTATGCAATCAAAGAAATAATTTATTCAATTAGGCACATAGGTTATGCAATCAGAGATACAACTTATGCAATCAGAGATATTTATCCTCTCAGAGCCTTCCAGAATAGGAGCTTATATTTCCACTTACTATTCAACATATAGGTGGCTCGGGAGTAGTAATCTAACTACTTTAGGAACCTTAGTATTCAGAGGTGACTACGAGTCATGAATTATGTCCGGGACCTCTAAATGAAATTATATCTAAACTTATATCCAACATCATTTCCCTTACCTTAAGCCCCTTTCAAAGAGAGAAATAGGCAATCCTTATATGTACTACTTATCATTCTGTAGAAGACTTAAAAGGAGAGGACTCCACTTATTGCAGGAGTTCTAACATTCAGAAGTGAACAAGGGTCTTGACTCCTACTCAACGCTTTATGAATGGAATGACTCCCAAATTTCGTATATATATATATATAACTTAAGGCTAAAACATGCCAAAAGAAAAGAAAGGGTAAGCTTCACATACCTTTTGTGGATTAACTATAATCCAGCTCGCCTCGTTACCTCCTTGACCTAATAACATGACAGTAATACTGAGGTTAATGACCTTTCTCTTTCCAATTTCCAACTCTACAACCAAGTACCCGCAGGAACCATTTCCTTATCCAATACCCTCGACTAGTTTGTTACTAGTTCCAAAGTTATCGAAAATCGGGCAGCATCTCCCCTATAACTTCAACATCCTCGAGATTTTACTCAGCCAAAATGTCAACAACCATACCAAAAACAACAACCAGCAGCATATATATAAATAAATCACTTCAACATTACCCAATACAACTCCAAACAACTAGCTCAAAACTACAATTCCAAAATAGAGTTTTTAACCTTTATTTCGTAAAACCTTTAACCATATTAAATGGGGGGTAGGGTGGATTCAACCAGAAAAAACAACACCTTTTTAGAACCCTTTACATCCCTGCAATGCACAACCAGACCATCTACAATTGTGGCCCACAATCACAACACCCTACGCGACTTCAATTTAGCTATGATGACTTTAATTTAGTTTGTTTCTAACGTCAAACATTCTTATGTAATTTTTCCACTTACAGCCTTATTTAAGAAATGAAATATACCTTATAACATCATCATAAACTCTAATTTGAAAGGGAAAATCTTACCTTGCCCGAAACTCGCCAAACTCGCCAAAACTTGCCTTGGAAGTTCCTTTAGCGCGACTAAAACTTTGTGGCTGCTTGCTAACGTTTTGGTGCTTCTCCAAACCATAAATTTACATTACCAACATCTTTATAACATCGTGGTATACCCTAGCTAATTAATTTATGGAGCAAAATCGTAGGCTTTCCTTTCTTTCTCCTTGGCTGAACCTACTCTCTCTAGTTCTAGATTTTTCTTCTCTTCTTTCTTTCTCTAGAAGTCTCTTCAACTAGGAAGATAAATGAATTTGTTGTAGATAAGAATGATTCATAATATATATATATATATATATATATATATATATATAGGCTACTTTAGAGTGGTGACACATGTCAACCCCTAAGTGGTGACATGTGTCAAGCCCTCATTGGGCCAACACATCCCTTTCTCCTACCATAGGCTGCCATGTGGAAGGCGGGGTACACCCCCTTTCTCCAGCTGCTTCCATGTGTCACTCTTCCTTGCTGCCACATGGAACTCTCTCATGCTTCTACGTGTCATTCTTTTTTCCTCCTCATGGGTTCGTAATCTAGTCTTACTTTATGAAACTATGTAATCCTTTCTATGTAAGATTGCTATGTACTCAAGTAGCTTAAGTATGTAAGATTTCCAAGTTGGTAGCTTACGTAAGTAAGTCTAGTGCTACGACTCATTATTTGATCTCCAACTTCTTACGGATTCTTACAATGCTATTTCCAATCTTTCCTATCATGAGGTGTCACATTCTCCCTTCCTTAGAGTTGTTTGATAGAGTTAAGGACTATCCGGTTCCCATGGTAACTTCTAAGAAGCTTGAGAACCTTTAAGAAGCTTTAAGAAACTTAAGAATCCTTCCAAAAACTTAAGAACCTTTCAAGATACTTAAGAAGCTTAAGAACCTTCCAAAGTACAAAAGTATGGGGTGTAACATCCTTATCCCCTTTAGAACATTCTTCCTCAAATGTGAACCAAAACCCTCCTCAAGATCTTATACCGACTATATAGAGAGTTTCTCTGTTCCATCGCAATAACACATACTTTCACCGAGCAATCAATATCAGAGTTCCAAAGGTTGGGATTACCTGTAGACGTAGAGAATAGGTATGGATACTTATGCTTCATTTCCCTGTCATCTTCCCAGGTCATTTTTTCGAGACTCTTATTTCGCTATAACACCTTGATAGAAGCTATGTCCTTAATTCACCACCCCTTACTCCACCGATCCTGGATGGTGACCAGTTGGTTTTCATAGGATAAATCCTATGTGACTTGGATACCCTCTACGGGATATACCCGGGTTGGATTACCAACATACTTGCAAAGCATTGATACATGGAAGACTGGATGTACGGTTTCCAGATTCGCTGGTAAGTCCAGCTCGTAGGCAACCTTGCTTATTCGATGGAGGATCTGATAAGGTCAATGTATCTAGGACTAAGGTCCCCTTTCCAGCTGGATCTCATTACTTTTTCTATAGGGGGGTACCTTTGGAAATGCCCAATCATTAACTTGAAACTCTAGAAGTCAACATCTATTATCCGCATATGACTTCTGTCGACTCGGAGTTGCTAACAATCTCTCCCATATAGGCTTCACCTTCTATACTGCTTATTGAACCAAATCTAGGCGTATTAGTCGTGTTTTACTACCATTAAACCAATCAATTAGCGACCTACACTGTCTGCCATACCAAGTCTCATACGGGGCCATATGGATACTAGAATGATAGTTAATATCATAAGTACTTTTAATAGGTGGTAGGCAATTGTCCGAGCTATCTTTGGAGTCAACTGTATAGGCCCGCAATATATCATCTAACATTTAGCTAGTAATCTTAGTCTGTCCATCAGTTTGAGGGTATAGGCCCGCAATATATCATCTAACATTTCGCACATTATTGTAAGGTCCTACCACCATCTTGACTTATAATTTCACACCATCTCGGCTGAGAAGGTAGTCATTGATTGGAGGAACATGGGCTGATCTTGTTAATCTGCAGCTAACATTCCATATAGAATTATCTGTCCAGGGAGTGCAAAGTGAGTCTTGTATACAAGGTCATATTGTGGAATCTTCGACGTCATATATTACTTCTTTCTTTCTTTAAATGACATCAACTGGTACCCTCGCCTTTTTGGGTTTTTCTTTTTTCCCATCAGAGTCGGCTACAAAGTTGTGCTGAAGTCCCCTCACACAATGACCTATTTCCGTGGCTTGCCTATCATTAATTGGTATTATGTTGAAGAACTGTGGCATACAAGTGCGCCATCTGTTAGTAATTAGCTAATCCTGCTCGCTTTTCTTAAGTCCTTTTATAATTCCCTTAACGTAACTTATAACACTCTAGGTACATAATCTCGTATCGTTGCTTCACCGCTAGTTTGGATTCTTCCATCTTATGCGATCATAGCAGCAGTAACGCACCGGATCCCACTGGAATTTCGAAGTTAAATGTGCTTGGGCGAGAGTAGTACTAGGATGGGTGACCCTCCGGGAAGTCCTCGTGTCACGTTCCATTGCAATCCTTCCAATAATGTGCGAAGGCAATTAACCTAGCCCAAGATTTACCTTAGCGTCTTCTTGCTAGTCTTCATGCTTCGCCTTTCCCTCTCCGCCCCTGTCTTACACTCGATGTAGAGATAGATCATTGGTTCAACTATGGCTAGGTCCTAGTTTTCCCTTAGTACTCACCCCATCTCGGTAGTTTGGTCTAACCCATCTTGATATCTCTCTGTAACGTATCCAAAACATCCTAGCTCCTTATCTCGGGTACTTCTTACTTGACCCTATACTCAACCTATACATATCCATAGGTTTCATAACCATTCTTATACAACCTGTATAAGATAGACATAATCTTTTCGTTTCCTGGCCCATCTTGCTTTACATATCAACTTCACACTAGAACTTGCTCGCACCAACGCTATTTTTTCCTAATCCTTTCTTTTCTTCATTTACGTACTCCTTGGTCTACTCATTTCCTACCATAAGAGATTTTCTATTCTTTCTCCTTGCTACTTGTATGTCACCATATCAGCGGCCAATGGCGTTATTGCCATATCTTAATCTTTACCCAAACACGACCCTTCTACCCTTTACACAGTCCTTAGTTTGCTCAGTCCTACTCTATTATTGTATTCACCCCTTGTGGTAGGCACCCATCCCTTAGGGTTCTAATAATGATTTTTCGCACGGTCTTAGATACCGTGGCTCCTATCTATTTATTATTGGCCTCGAGCTCCTGCTAAATTGTGACAGTATAGGATCTCGCTTGAAATTTAAGCGTTTCTATTAACATGTGATAGTGTCAATTGATTTGAGCTCACGTGCGTATTTCTTTCATCCACTTCCCCCCTTTAGGGCGTACCCATGTCATCCTCTATTTATTTTTAACTGTTCATATGCATATGATTCTGTTCCAACACATTTGACATACTTCTCCATGCCTACACTTTCTGTTAACTCATCTATACTTTAGGTTTCCCCTGTAAGAAACCTTAATACAACCATGGGGTGCTTAGAATTCTCGATAAATAGTACATAATCTAGTCCATGTACTGGTACTCGAGTCATATAACTAATGTAGTAGCTTAGTCGAAGCCGTATTTCCTTCATCCCAATCAGTACATCACTAGTGCTTATAATCGTGTCTGATTCTCCATTCGGGGGCACTTACTCTCTGATAACACGTGTTTCTAGCTTTGCTATAACACTATCTTCATCCTAGTGAACACCACTTGTTCCTCAACGCATCAATGGTTTTGCAGAGCTACCTCCCTCATCCTTGAGGGGTCTTACTATTTTCCACAGTAGAGGTACATATACACAATACCCCTTTCTGCTTCATGCACTTTCATCCTTATCGTGTACTCGATGCTAGTTCCAAATCTTACTCACAATCACATTCTTTAGTTACTTCGTTACTAGGACCTACGTACTTCTATGATGATCCTCATTATATTCATACTATATTCTGCTCATGGTCAATCTAGAGGGTAATATTTCTTAACCTTTATTCACGATCCTTACTCTGGACTAATTCCACCTGGTGGAGCAAGCGTACTTAACCCCTTTATCCTTTCTCGTCATTCTCATCCTTAATATCTCGCAGGCAGTCTTAAGACGTTCCTATCCATCACCATTCTCTTACCATATCAGTTTTGACCTTCTAATTACCACCCATACCGAAATTTACTTATTTCCCAAAGTCAGTTATACTCCTAGTTTAGTCGGATCTTATCGTTACCATGGATACAATCTCTCAAGATATACTAAAACCTTATATCTCATTCTCTTTTTATTTAAAAAAAAAACAATTTTGGCAGAGTTTCCTCTATATTCCTTACCATCCCAAACCTGCACTCAGGAAATACCAATAATGCCTTACAGGGCCAACATATATATATTCATATCACCGCCACACAGGGTGCCCAATATCAACAACAGTATAAAATAATGGACTTACCTCGTATATCCAACTCGAACTGCACCCGTTACACTTTCTTGTCTACTTTTCCCTTCAATCTTTGACTTTACATTTCAATCATATTTCAATCTTCTTACCTATATACTGGGTAGCTTCTATTATCATCCGTTATTTTCTTCTGTTGAGGTCGTTCTTCAGCTAAACCAAAGGTTAGAAAAAAACATTTCATGTCCTATGGCTAGGCTCTATCGTACCATCTTAGATATGAAAGAAAAGGTGACACACTAAATGCCCTGTAGCCTCCTATTTATAGATTTGGCGCGCAACACACCAATAAACAAGATTCTACTAGACACGGTCTGTAGACATTCTAAGGAAGAACCACTATGATATCACTTCTATCACCCCCTCTAAAAAGCATTTTCCACTACCCCAAATCTCCATATGCACTTTCTTAGAAAATCTTTATTTAAATTCCTTGAGATCTTTCACTCCGAGTGCTTCCCACTTCTTTGGATATGTGATGCTCTCCGCTTCACTAGATGAAACCTCCTAATTCCATCAGTTATAATCTATACAAAGTTTTACTAAAGTCATTTCAATCTTTTAATCACTTTGTCGACCCCCAACCTTTCCTTAAAAAAACAAGTGACATGAATTATGTAGGAATTCTAGAAAGAGTGATTTTGGTCCATACTTCCTTCCCCCTTTCCAACTAGTACCTCTTTCTCTAACTTCTAGCTACTTTTCCACTATCTAATCACTGGATTCCACAATGCTAGATCTTTACTATAAGAACTCAAAGGTAAACCCAAATATGTAGTAGGTTGAGTACCCACTTAAGAATTTAACACTTGCATCATGTTCTGAAAATATTATCCACCACTCCACCGGTGTGATCCCATATTTTCTAAGATTAATATTAGGTCCAAATACAACTTGAAAAAAAATAAGAATGTCTCAAATGATCTAGCTCTATCTGGGACACCTTTGCATCACCAAAGACCAATGTATCATCTGGAAATAATAAGTGTGTAACTGTCATACTATTTTGCCCTCTCATACTTATCTAGGCATCAAAGCCCATCAGTAGACCGACCTCCATTGATCCCTTGCCAATAATCTTGCTCAAACATTCCATCACCAAGACACATACCATAGGGGATAATGAATCCCCTTGTATCAAACCATCTAGCTTCAAAAAGAAACCACAAGGACTTCCATTCACCAACACAGAGAAGTTTGCCGTGGAAATGAAAAAATGAATCCATATCCTCTTCTTCTCTCCAATACCCAAATGAAATCCAAGAAATGCCAATTCACATGACCGTATGCTTCCTTAAGTTCCAACTTAAAGTGGCCCTATTCGTGACTCTCCATATCTATAATTATTTTCAACTCCCTGAAGCATTTCAGTCGATTACTATACCTTTCCTCATCTCCGAGTGCCTAGATATCGACCATAAGTCTTTCCTCACCCTTCACTTCTTTCTAGAATCAACAAATTCATTAGCCACCAAAGATGCATCCATAATCTGTCTTCCTTACCCAAAACTATTCTGAGAAGTGGACACCACTCATCTAGAGCCCTTTTTAATGAATTATCATATTTTTGAGTACTTTGACCTAATTTAATAGTCTTCTAGAATATTTTTTCAACTTCAACTATATTCTAAAAGGATCTGCCACAATCTTCTTTTACATCTCCTCTTTGCATCGATGATCAATTTTGTTGTTAGTAATTCATTCACAAGCAATCTTGTTTTCCATCATGCCCCAGTTTTACTACCCTAATTTAAAGTATGTCTTATTGGCTATACCTTCATAGTTAATCATTTTTATCTATAGTCTCAAGTTTCTTAATCTATTTACTACATCTTTTGTCAGTTTTCAGAACACTCTTCCATTTGATTAGGTGGAAGTACCTTTAGTATTCTCTAATAAATTTTAGAGCAATCTCAATCGTCTGATGTCTTTTCCTAAATTCATTCTGCTCTCTACACTGGGATGGATCATATGCACATTACTTCAAAGTCTTCTATTCCACAGTTTGATGTTTGACATAAAAAAAATTTCATTCTTAAGGACCGAGATTGCATTTTCCCTACTTCTGAATTTGGAGTACTGAAGGCTAAAGTTTTTTCAATTACAAACTTTTACTCTTACTCCTTCAACCAATGTGAGTGAAACATAAATCTGTTATAACTTTATTCAACATTGTTGATTAAGATGACATCATTCGACGAAGGTGAATACTCTTCCTCCAATATCTAAATTTTTTATATTTTAATCTTGTAAAGCAAAAATAAGTATTACACTTGCTGTATGAAGATGGTACCTTTATGTTTTGTGACATGGATGTGTTTTAATCATGAGCTCATATGGCCCTAGCAGTGTCAAGAAATCCCATGATAGGAAAAGTTGAGAAGATTGTAGAGTGACAGAAGAGTTACTAATGAAATGAGGAAAGAAGCTATTGATCTAGAGAAATATATCTAGCACTCGTGTATTTCATGTCCCATGCACGCACACTAATAGTATCAAATAATTGAAGTGGCTACAAAGAAATTGTTGTAAGATACAAAAATGGAACAAAAAAAGTTAAATGTGATGAATTAGGAAGTGGTACCACATCTCTATAAAGTTATGGTGTGCTTAAAAGATATATGATGAATCAGAAGGTGGTGCCACATCTCTAAAAAGGTATGGTGTGCTCAAGTGGTACATATGTAGGAAGCGACTTGGAGGTTCAACTATTGGATGTAGGCTCTTTAGATGGCACTGATAAGAGATGATATCAAAAATGAAGGCCGAGGGGCTAGAACTATTTCACTACTCTATGGGTGTGGACGATGGGGATTTATCAGGGCATCACTTTCAAAGTTGACGGTAAAATTATAGTTCAGATTTTGGAAGGATAGTTAGTGTGATAATGATATTATGAGAATATCTTTTCGTACTATAGACAACATTTCAGCCAAAAGGATATGATGACTCAGTAGGTTTACAGGGATATAAAATTGTTACAAAGAAAAGAAAGAAAAATTTCAAGGCTACAAAGAGTAACAATAGAAAATGACAGATGTAAATTGCTATAGTAATATGAAGAGGGAGAAGAAAAGGGGTAAAGATTTTTAGTTTTATATATCTATCTAGATGTTTCATTACATAAGCTCCTTATATATGTGAAGTGTCAGAATTACAACAACATAATGAGCAAAATTTCTCAACTATGTACATATATTTCTCACTAACCACCATTGATTTTATTTCAAAAGACTTGTCTACTACAAAATATCTACAGTCTAGGAGTTTCTAGAGAAATCTTAATTTTCTTACACTCCTCCTTGAGATTTTTCATTGAAACTCCTTGCATCATCCTTCGAAACTCAAACTTGTTGGTGGAAAGAGCCTTGGTTAGAATATCAACTTGTTGTTCTTCACTGCAGCAATGCACTAACTTAACTTCACCATTCTTCTCAGCATCTCTTAAAGTATGAAATCTGATGTTGATATTCTTTGTTCTTCCATGCTGCACCAGATTTTTAGAAATCACAATGGTTGATTTACTATCCACATAAATCACTGTTAGTTCTTTTGGCAATAGATCCAATTCAAACGGAAGTTTTCTCAACCAAATTGCTTGATTTGTAGTATATACAACATCCACATACTCAGCTGAAGATTGAGCTACAATATCTTGCTTCTCTGTGCTCCAAAAAATATTCCTAAACCAAATGAAAAAGAGTAACCAGATGTGATTTTGTAATCATCCAAAGATGAACCCCAATCACTATCTGAATAACTAATAAGAGCTCTATTTTCCATACTTTTATACCGATTCCATAATCAAATGTCCCTCAAATCCTTAACACCCTTTTAGCGGCTCCAAAATGCTCAGTACTGAGACTTTGCATTTATCGATATAACAAATTGGTCGCAAACATGATGTTTGGCCTAGAAGTAGTTAGATCCAATAAGCTTCTAATAAGACTTCTATAAAGTTTTAGATCTACCAGCTCTTCGCAATCATACTTCATTAATTTTTCATTCATAACAAGTGGAGTTGCAACAGATTTGCAATTGTCAAGCTTGAACTTTTTTAATAGGTTTAAGGCATACCTTATTTGAGACAAAAAATTCCTTCATAAGATTGTGAAATTTCCATTCCTGGGAAAATAAACATTTCTCCTAGATTAGACATCTCTAATGCTTTTAGCATTTATTTTTTAACTTCTTGAACCACAAGAGGATTTTCACATGTGATCATAAAATCATCGACATAAATTGATATCAAAATTAACATCCAATCAGCTTGCTTTTTAAAGTACAAAGTAGGCTCATTTAGGCTTCTATTGAAGCCTTGAGACAACAAAATGAGAATCCAACATACTATACCAAGCTCTTTGAGCTTGTTTAAGACTACATAGAGCCTTTTTAAGTTTCTACACCTTGTCTTCCTAACCAACAATTGTAAAACCTTTAGGTTGTTCAAAATAAATATCTTTCTCAAGAAATACATAAAGAAATACATATTTGACATCCAAATGAAAGATTTTCCACTTGTATTATGCTGTAAGTGTGACTGGAAATCTTAGTATCTCATGTTGCACAACAAGAGCAAATTTATCTCCAAAGTTCACTCCAGGCTGCAGTCACGATCCAAGCCTAGGGCCTAGATGTGACATGGTGAATGAGAAACCCAAAAGTACCTCAAACAAGCCTCTTAGAATTCTTTTAGCCTTTCATAGGTAATAGCAATAAATAAATAAATAAATAAGAGGAAATCATAACACTAAATCTTCAACTTATATATGTCCAATAATACCTCTAACTTTTAGACTTAACGGAGCTAAGATAAGTCCCTAGCTAACCCTAAAACATAATAGAAAGAAATGACATAGTAAGTGTCTAAATATCTCAACATATCATAAGCTAGAAAGATAAAAGAGTATTGTTCTTCGAACATGGGAACTCACCAAAAGTAGCCTTCAAATGAAATGTTAACTAGCCACGTCGAGAAGAACGAGGAGGAGAAGTGGTACATACATGGTGATATCATGTAGGCAAAAGAGTATGCATTAATACTTTCAATGTACTAAGTATGTAGGCATGTATTACAAAGTAAAACATTTAGGACATTTATAAGGTAAAGTACATAAATGAGTGCATGCATGAGTAATCAAGTAGGTATTATTTAAATCATATATATGTGGATATATACATGCATGCGTAATGATTTAAATAGCATTTGAAGCATTCATTTGTGGAAAGTTTACTATAACCTACACTAAGACAATGTGAGATATTACATGGTGTTATATCCCATACTTTTATACATTGGAATATTTTTAAGCTCCTCTAAAGCTTCCATGTGATCCATGTTATCCATGATGTTATCAAAATGATCCTAAAGAGGAGAGCATATAATACCTCATATTTTGCATAGACTAGTTCTATGTGAGTAGTGATGGTTTGAAAGGATTTGAAAAAGGTTCGAGACTAAATAATTTGTCATAGTAATCAACCTACTTGCTTAAGCTACTGGTTTGAATGTCTTATATAATTAAGCTACTTGATTACACATCTAGCTTAAGTATCAAGGATCATACATGTTCTTAAGGAAAGACTAATTGCTAACCTACGAATAGAACAAGTAGGAGATGCACCTACTTGGAATGTGTGCTGCATTTTGAATGAGAAGGACAAGCAAGTGATGTAACTACTTACAAATTTATGGCAGAAATTAAGTGGGGATTAGTGATTAATTATGATTAAATAACTTAATTAGACCACCAAGTGAGCCCCACAAAGATATGTGACAGAATTTGATTGGTGTGTGGATGATAATAAGACACATGTCAACAATGGACACATATCATAAGGGTGGACACGTGTCCAACCCCTAGACAGCCTATATATACCCAATTTGATGACTAAGAAGCTCATTTCTTTCATCTTCAACCATTTGAAATATAGAGGAAAAAAAGGAGAGTCCAAGCCATGGCAACTCATGGTCATGGATGAGCAAATCAAGCTCCCAAATTTTGATCCCCACATAAATTTTCTAAGGTAGTTTTCGATCAATTGGAGGTGATTAACAATGTGAACTAATCATTGGAGCAGCAAGACGTCCTAACGTGTAATCCACAAGTTTCAACCAACTTAAGAAGCCAACTTGTTAAGGTAAGAGTTAATCATTTTCTATATGTTTTAGAATGAATTTGGACGTGTTTTGAATGTGTAAAAGTGAATTGGATGTATAAAATTATGTATGTGGGCATTGAAATATTATTGAATCCGTAGGGGCTGTTTTAATTAAAGTCGGTGAGTTGAATTGGATTAATATTTTGGTTGTTATTGTCATGGGTTATGTAATGAGAATAAAGGAATTAAATGATTAAAGTGGAAGTTGTAATTGTTGTGTGGGCTATTGTAGAAGTTTATATGATGTTAATGTAATTTTCTTGCAAATAAAAAGGTCATGTTGTTAACGTGTGGTTGCTGGTGTAGTTCATGAACTTAGATGGAGAAAATGTATTAAGTAATGTACAATGAATGTAGATGGTCCATTTGGAATGTTCGTAGGTGTTCGTGAGAGTATTGGGAATCTCTTTACATTGTTAGTTAGGGGATATTTTGGGTGTGTTGTTGTTCTAGTTGAATTGAAGGATTAAATTTTTGTTGAATTAAAGGACTAAGAGTAGTTAAGGCTATATTGTTGTTGTAATTGTTGGACTATTATAAGGTCATTCGATTAAGTGTTCTGTCTATAGATTATTAAGAGTAACTTGTTTACGTCGTAGTCGTTATTTTAAAAATTATAGAACATCGTATTACGTGGACTATTTTGGAACATTCTTGAATCTTGCCTTGGCTAACTTTGATATAGCACATGAACGTGTGGTTTTTTATGTTGACTTGGTTGTTACGAAGTTTGTTTGATTATAAGGAAAATGACGCCTAATTTTCTAGAAATGACTATCATTGGAGTATGCTTTGGAACCTTCCCGTAGCTTAACCACAGTTCTTGACATCTCAATATAGGTTGAGACACTGCAGGCAGCGTGTACGTATTATGTTACAGAGAAGAATTGAATGTATGTAAAGCTATCCCTTCTTTCTTACTGAGTATGATTCATGATTCTTACTCACTTCTTGACGTTAAAACTCTTAAAGTAGTTGAACTACTGCCCTTGAGTCTTCTATACGCTGGACACTAGTTGGTATATGAAAGTCCTTAATCTTAAGGACCCATTAAGGATTAATATCCTTAACTTTCATAAGCTATCTCGCGTTATCTTGATACAAGTCTATGATCCTAGAGGCTTTATCTAATATGGTTTATAATGACATTCAAAGAATTCTGAACATGACTATCACCCTGATACTCAAGTATTAATTAGCCTACTTATGTATGGAAATCTCAAATGATGATCTAAATAAAGATGGTTACTCATTACTCTGTGCATGCATACTATTATTACATCTTTCACCGAGTCATGGGTCGGGTATGTTATCATGCACATTTTATTACTTTATCCACTGAGTCCCTCACTAGGGGGCCAGGTACGCTATATGATGATATAATGATGCAATGATATGGTTATGGCACGGAGTCCTATGATGGGTCGAGTACGGTATACGTGTGCACGACTTTGTTTATCAAGTCCATTACTGGAGGGCCAGGTATGATATATGTATATGATGATATGATAATATAATGATACAATTATGGTACCGAGTCCCATAATGGGCCAGGTACAGTAAGTTCTTGATTATCATACTTATCTCCGGGACTCTCTACTTCAGTTATGATCTTTCTTATTGTATTTCATACTTTAAATACACAGTACACATCTCGTACTAACAACCCTTTATTTGGGGGTGGGAGGAGGGATCTGTGTTTTATGCCTGCAGGTATAAATGCTATCTTCGGTTATCCACCAGCTTAGGACTTTTATTCAGCTTTCTTGGAGTGGTCCTTTGTCCCAGAGCCTAGAATTTTAGTACAAACCCTTTTTGATATATATATATATATATATATGTTTATTCTAGGTACAACGGTACCCTGTCCCACCATATGGTACTGATGATACTCTTAGAGGCATATAGACATATGTGTGGGTTGTATGTATATGTGTTCGGTTGTGCCTATATGACTTGTATATTGGGACGTTCTCGTTCATAGTGGAAGCCTTGTCAGCTTGCGTACATACATATTTTTCTATGTTGTATGTAGTGACAGCCTTGTTGTCTCATTTATTATGATATTTTAATTTGATTATAATTCCCCCAGGAGACAAGCTACCCTGATACATATATGTAATGTTTGAGATGACGTCCTATTTACACAAAGCCTCCATATTGTGTTTGGTTTCAGTTTAATGATGTCTAACATATATGTATACGAGTGCCCAGCTCGGGCACTAGTTACGGCCTACGGGGTTGGGTCATGAACAAAATGGTATTAGAATAGTTCAACCTCGAAGTGTCTACAGGACGTGGCTAGTAGAGTCTTGTTTATCAGTGTGTTGTGCACCACATCTATAAACAGGTGGCTATAGGACATTTAAGATATTACCTTTCCTTCTGTTTTAGATCATGCAATAGAGCCTGAACTTAAGAAAGATTGTTTCTGACCTATTTTCCTGTTGGTAGGTATAGATATATGAGAGATAAAGAGGCCATCTTCAGATAATGGGGGTGCTAAGAAGGCCCTTAGGGTAAATTTGAGACCTCAGGCTCCAAAATCGAGTAGGAGGTACCTCAGTTATTCTATCGAGACCAACCGCTCGGAGGACCTAGCGACAATTCCTCTAGAGTTTTTGATATCCAGGGAGGCTATCCCTTAAGCCCTACTAGTTGCTCCTATGGCAGGGCACCACGTTAGACCGGCTACCCTAGTAAGTGTTACAGACTATTCCAGCCCCTTGTCATAGTCATAAATAAACCAAGAGTTACCCAGTTATCTGCATTCCCTAGATTCATATGAAGAAGACGATGAAGTTCAGACGAGTAGATGGCGGACAGATGATGACAAGGTGCACACTTCACTTTCTAGATCACCGGATCAAACTAGAGACTGATCAACTATAGGTATAGGAGACCTTATCAAAATTTACTATGTATGTGCATTTGTTATAGATTGTTACCTAATAGCAATAAGTGAAAATCAAAGAAGTCAATAACTAAGTATTTATGAGTAACAGTGACCAAGGCGTTCCCACTCGTGGGAATTTTGAAATCTAAGATGGAGGATAGTTGCAAATATAGGTGAAAATTGGATAGCAAGGGAACATAATAAGTATTTGTATATACGGAATGGAAAATTGGCCATTATTATGGCGAGTTATGGTAAGTATAATAGGGAAATGAGTTGAATGTCTATATCATAGATAAGTCCAATTAGATAGTGTGCACAAAAGAAGCTAAACGACCCAGTAACTATAAATAGAATATATATTAGACATAGAACGACTGCTGCAGGTATGTTTGAAACCTGCAGTTAAAGATGGAAAGGGAAAATAAACAGAAAAGAGTGATAGGTACAATTTGTGTTGGATATATGGGGTAATTTCATCATTTTTATCTTGTGATTGATATAGGAAGCCCGGTGCGACTACGATATGATATAATATATGTGTGTGTTGGAACTGTGAGGCATTGCTGATATTTTCTGCATGCATGTTTTGAGATAGTAAGAAATACAGCAGAAACTCTACCAAAATTCTCTAAGGATTAACAAGAAAATGACATATAAGTTTGTAATATGTTTGGAAAGTCGCGCCAACTGTAGTGATAAGATTTGACTAAGTCGCAAGTACGTCTAAATTTAAGAGATAAAGATTAACCAATGAATTAATGGTAATAGTAATTATGTGGATATCAATAAGGTAAAAAGAAATACTAGGATAATTTGGAAGGATTTGTGAAACTAAGAGATGATCTAGAAAGGGATGATAGTTAACGAATTTTCAGATGTATTCCCAGATGAACTTCCTATCTTCTTCCTGAGCGGAAGATAGAGTTCACTATAGATGTGTTGCTAGATACTCCGCCCATATCTATTCTTAGAATGGCACCTACAAAATTGAATGAATTAAAGGAGCAGCTTAGAGACTTGTTAGAAAAGGCCTTCATTAGGCCCATCATTTTACCTTGGGGAGCATTGGTACTATTTGTGAGAAACAAAGATGGGTTGCTAGAACGTGTATTGATTATAGAAAGCTGAAAAAAAATAACAATAAGGAATAGATATCCCCTCCCCAGGACTGATGATCTATTTGACCAGCTGTAGGGTGCTAAAAGTTTCTCAAAGATAGACCTGCAGTCACTCTATCATCAGTTATGGGCAAAGGAAGTAGATATTTCAAAGACTACATTTAGGATCCAATACGGGCATTATGAATTTAGGGTGATGTCTTTTGGGCTGACCAACACTCTAGAAGTATTTATGGATCTAATGAATTGAGTTTCAAGCTATTCCTAAACTTGTTAATGATTGTATTTATTGATGATATCCTAGTCTATTCACAACCGGAAGAGGAGCGTATAGATTATTTTAGGACTGTACTCGGGGTGCTCCAGCACCAGAAGTTGTATGCTATGTTCTCTAAATGTGAATTCTGGTTGACTTCAGTAGCATTCTTGAGAAATATTATTGGAGCATATGGTATTCGAGTAGATACATAGAAAATTGGAGCCATAAATATTTGGCCTAGTCCTATGACACCTTTTTAGGTTCATAGTTTTCTAGGGTAAGTAGGATATTACAAGAGATTCGTAGAGAAGTTTGCTTCTATTTTGGAACATTCTTGAATCTTGCCTTGGCTAACTTTGATATAGCACTTGAACGTGTGGTTGTTTATGTTGACTTGGTTGTTACAAAGTCTGTTTGATTATAAGGGAAATGATGCCTAATTTTCTAGAAATGACTAACATTGGAGTACGTTTTGAAACCTTCCCATAGCTTAACCACAGTTCTTGACGTCTAAATATAGGTTGAGACACTGCGGGTAGTATGTATGTATTGTGTTACAGAGAAGCATTGAAGGTATGTAAAGCTATCCCTTCTTTCTTTTGGCATGTCTTAGATATAAAGGATATATGATATGAGCTTTGGGTAATTCCATTCATCGATTCTGAGTATGATTCATGATTTTTACTCACTTCTTGACGTTAAAACTCTTAAAATAGTTGAGCTACTGCCCTTGAGTCTTTTACATGCTGGAAAATAGTTGGTATATGAAAGTCCTTAATCTTAAGGACCCATTAATGATTAATATCCTTAACTTTCATAAGCTATCTCGCATTATCTTGATACGTGTCTATGATCCTTGAGGCTTTATCTAATATGGTTCATAATGACATTCAAAGAATACTGAACATGACTATCGCTATGATACTCAAGTATTAATTAGACTACTTATCTATGGAAGTCTTAAATGATGATCTAAATAAAGATGGTTACTCACTACTCTGCTCGTGCATACTATTATTACATCTTTCACCAAGTCATGGCCAGGTATGTTATCATGCATATTTTATTACATTATCCACCAAGTACCTCACTAGGGGGCCGGATATGCTATATGATGATATAATGATTCAATGATATGGTTATGGCACCGAGTCCCACAATGGGCCGAGTATGGTATATGTGCACATGACTTTCTTTATTGAGTCCCTTACTAAAAGGCTGGGTACAATATATATATATATGATAATATGATAATATAATGATACGATTATGGCATCGAGTCCCATAATGGTCTGGGTATGGTATGTGATAATGATATGCATGATTTGTTTCATAAGGCACAGGTATAGTGAGTTCTTGATTATCATACTTGTCTCTTGGACTCTCTACTTTAGTTATGATCTTTCTTATTGTATTTCATGCTTTACATACATAGTACACATCTCATACTAACCACCGCAAAGAAGGGGGGGGGGGTCTTCGTTTCATGCCCGCATGTATAGATGCTAGCTTCGATGATCACCAACTTAAGACTTTTATTCAGCTATCTTGGAGTGCTACTTTGTCCCGAAGCCTAGAATTTTAGTACAAACCCTTTTTGATGTATATATATGTTTATTTTGGGTACGGAGGGGCCCTGTCTCTCTATATGATACTGATGATACTCTTAAAGGCATATAGACATATGTGTGGGTTGTGTGTATATGTGTTCGATTGTGCCTATATAACTTGTATGTTGGGACGTTCTCGTTAGTAGTGGCAGCCTTGTCGGCTTGCGTACTTACATATTTTGGGATATTATATATAGTGACATCTTTTTCGGCTCATGTATTATGGTATGTTAATTTTATTATGATTCTCCTAGGAGACAGGTTACCTGATACATATATGTAATGCTTGAGATGACATCCTGTTTTTACAATGCCTCCATATTGTGTTTGGTTTCAGTTTAACGATGTCTAACAAATATATATACGAGTCCCAACTCGGGTACTAGTTATTACCTACAGGGTTGGGTCATGACACATGGAATCCAACATAACCCCCTACGTTGGCCGGAGAGTCTACTTGCCTAGGGTAGAACTCCGTCAACTTTATATTTTAACTTTAATTTTAAGGGCTTTCGTGAAACCATTAGCCTTAGCCTACAAGGGCTCTTATGTTGGTACATAGTTAATGAGATAGGGGGTTGCTACTAGGATTCCCTTACCGAATCCTACTTCAATGACCCATTCGGTGCTAAGTCAATCCCACATAAAATTTTAATACTTCAAAATAGTCATAGCATATAGCTTGAGAATTGAAAATATCATATTCGGTAGAATAGCTCATTAAAACCTTTGGTAATTCAAATATGCTAGAATTATCCTTATTGTATAAAAAATCCATCATTCATATTATGTCATCGTTCTTTTATTTCATAAGACTCCCTTTTGATCATAAACATTGCTTTCGTAAACAATTATTTGGAGTCAAAGTTTTCAAGTCAAACTTTATTGAAAACATAGTAAAACTAGGTGGATTCATATCACTTCAACTTTCAAACATGAATGAAAATGAAATTATGCATAAGTACTTTGAAATCCATCAATTAAAAATAACGCTTTAAACAACCCACCATGAATCTTAAGCACCTTTAAAGAGCTAAATAGAGAAAATACTTGTAATCCATCAATTCATACATTTGAAATCATTTTGCATCAAAATAGACCAATAACATTTAATTTAACCATGATTCATGCTATTAAGTAGAAATAAAGATTACCCATAAGAAAATCATATTTAAAATAAAGAGGTTTAGTTGAAAGACTTTTGGACTCCATGGGTGGAAGAACCCATAGATAAACACCTACATACCTTAGATAAAGCTTAAAGAAAATAAACATAATTTATCATATAATCAAAATAATTTAAGCATGAGAGTGGAAGGAATACTCTCATTGAAGCCTTAACATACCTGGAATCCGAAGCTTTACTCAAAATCGAAGGACTTAATGAACACTCTTGAATCCTAGCTTTTTTTCCTCACCGGAGCATTTTCCGTACTACTCGGAGTATATGAATCACCAAAATAGTATTTCCACACTACTAAGAACTAAAACTATATTTTAAGAATGAGTAAAGAAGTGTATAGAAAGAAGAGTTTCTTGAGAATGCTTGATGAACAAAATGATGAAATTAGGTGGATATTTATAGGTGTGAAGGAAGGAACTAACAATAATTAAAATAATTATAAAGAAAAATCTAAAAATTTAATGGAGGATCCTGATTTCATGGGTGATGGCAAATGGAGGACTATTGATGTCATGGGTGATGTCAAATGGATCTAGATCTTCTATAGTTGGTGAGATGAATCTCCATTTTATGGAATACCCTTTTTGGAGCTTTGTTTGAACAAGATAACTTCATAATTAGGATTTGTTATCTCAGATGAATTGTTTCTTTAGAAGTCTTCATTCATGTCGTTTAAGAATTAACTAATTTGAATCAATCTACATGAGATATAATTTTTTCTTCTACAAACACTCATTTCGTCACAACACCAGGCCTTTAAAAGATTAATTTATTTGACCTAATTAGCTTCTAAATATTGAGCTATGGTCTTCACCAAAGTTCTAATTAATAATGTTGGGTTATTAAGAAATTTGAATTACCTAAGTTAGACCATCCTATAAAAAGTAATACCCAAAATACAAAAGAAGTATCATTTTCATTGAGAATTAGAACACCATATACAACGTTTTCGGTGGGTGTTATATTATCTCCCCCTTGGGAACATTTGTCCTCGAATGAGACAAGACTTAGCTTGAATAGAGTAGAGTGTAAACCAACAACCCATCATTAATGCAGTAGTGCAATTTAAAACATCTTTCGAAACATATTTCATAATTTTGTATGCACATGTCAAGAAAAGTTGAAATACATGAATTTCAAGTAATTGAGTAAGGACAACTTAATACCTTAGGCTTGAGTAGAGGAAAAAATATGAGGGTATCACTTCATCATATCTGCTTCCCATGTATTACTTTCGACTTGTTTATCTCTCCCAAGGGCATTAACTGATGCAACTTCCTTGTTCCTCAACCTCTTGACTTGCCTGTACAAAATCTCAACCAGGTCCTTCTCATAGGTTAGGTTTTCTTCAACATTCACTACTTCCAAAGGCACAGTGGAACTTGGATTACCTACACACTTCCTCAATATAGACACATGGTATACCGGTTGAACCAAGGCTAACTCCAATGAAAAATCACGTTCATAGGCCACCTTACAAAAAAATGTCTTAGGGCCCTATACCTTTATACGAAATTCTATTCTAAGAGTACTACCCCTTACTACCATATTCAACAAACCACGAGACCTAATAAAGAAACACCCAATACATCATACCTTCACCTATATGCCATCAATACTATATTCAAGCCTAGTTCTATAACCATTCTAATACACTCATTTGAAAGTCTTAACAAGAAGTCATCAATAGCCTACTACAATCACTTACATGTCTACAACCACACATTCAATTCTATCATTTTAACCACCTTATGGCTCCCTTGAAGTCCACTTAAGAATTTTCATGCGTACCTTAGCATTTATACATCAAAATTTGCATTAACTCATACCAAGGGCACACCAATATACTCTTACCTATCTAATGCACACAACAAGATCCATCTAGCTCTTCTTCCATGTCTATATCCTTAAATGGAATAAGCATGCCACCACCATCACATAAGGAACACCCAGTCTCTCTCTATCTATCATGACTCATCTATATCATTAACCGTAGAACACACAACCGACCTTGATAACTAGGTACTCCATCTCCCCCTTGTGAGAGAACTTCCATCTTCTTATCAACCACCAATTTCTTTAATCTAACTAAGGTTGGATCCATTTCTTGCCTTGCTTTTACATCATCTACCAATGATGATTCTAAACCATTTTGAACAAGAATACTACCCTCATTAATATCAATCCCCTTTTAGATTGGAACTCTTCTTGAAGGCATCTTCTGAAAATCACAAAGAACAACTATTAGGGGGAAAAGACCTAGAGTATGCTCTAACACACGACATGGATAATGAAAGAAGGGAAACTTTCCTAAAGCCTCATAGTCTTCTATGAATAATTTTATAGCGCTTCATAACTATGAACAAGACCCTATTCAACATGGTAAGTTAGACTCCGAGGACTATTCAAAACCTCAGGCTCTGATACCAAGTTTTTTATGACGATAAGCCTAGGTCCTAGATGTGACATGGTAAATGAGGAATCCAAAAGTACCTCAAACAAGACTCTTAGCATTATTTTAGACTTTCATAGGTAATGACAATAAATAAACATGCGGAAATCATAACATTAAATCTTCAACTTACATATGTCCAGTAGTACAACAGTACCTCTAACTGTTAGATTTAATAGGTCTAAGAGTAGTCCCTAGCTCACTCTCAATCATAATAGAAAGAAATGCCAAAGTAAGTATCTAAAGATCTCAACATATCATAAGCTAGAAAGATAAATAAGTATTATTCTTAGAATATGGGAACTCACCAAAAGTAGCCTTCAAATGAAATCTCAACTAGCCACGTGGAGGAGAATGAGGAGGAGCATTAGTCCCTATATGGTGATATCATGTAGACAAAATAATATGCGTTAGTACTTTAAATGTACTAAGTATGTAGGCATGTATTACAAAGAAAGATATTCAGGACATTTATAAGGTAAAGTACATAAATAAGTGCATGGATGAGTAATCTACTAGATATTATTAAAATCATACATATTTGGATATATACATACATGAGTAATCATGAAAATAACATTTAAAACGTTCATTTATGGGAAATTGACTATAGCAGACATTAATGCCATGTAAGATATTATATGGAATCTAACATACCCCCCTATGTTGGCCGGGGAGTCCACTTGCCTAGGGTAGAACTTTGTCAACTTTATATTTTAACTTTAACTTTAAGGGCTTTCGTGGATCCATTAGACTAATCCTACAAGGGCTCCTATATTGGAAAATAGTTAATGAAACAAGGGGTGCTACTAGGATTTCCTTAACGAATCACATCTCAATGAACCATTTGGTGCTAAGTCAATCCCACAGAATAGTTTAATATTTCAAAATAGTCATAGCATATAGCCTCAGAATTGAAAACATCATATTCGGTAGAATACCTCATTAAAACCTTTGGTAATTCAAATATGCAAGAATTATCCTTATTGTATAAACAATCCATTATTCATAACATTTTATCATTCTATTGTGCCATAAGACTCCCTTTTGATCATAAACATTTCTTTTGTAAACATTTATTTAGAGTCAAAGCTTTCAAGTCAAACTTTATTAAAAATATAGTAAAATTGGGTCAGTTCAAATCACTTCAACTTTCAAACATGAATGAAAATGAAATTATGCATAAGTACTTTGAAATCCATCAATTAAAAATAACGCTTTAAACAACCCACCATGAATCTTAAGCACCTTTAAAGAGATAAATAGAGAAAATAATTGTAAACCATCAAATTATTTTGCATCAAAATAGACCAATAACAATTATTTTAATCATGATTCATGCTATTAAGTAGAAATAAGAATTACCCATAAGAAAATCTTATTTAAAATCAAGAGTTTTAGTTGAAAGAGTTTTGGACTCCATGGGTGGAAAAACCCATGGATAAACACCTACATACCTTAGAGTAAAACTTAAAAAAATAAACATAATTTATCATATAATCAAAATAATTTAGTCATGAGAGTGGAAGGAATACTCTCATTGAAGATTTACATACCTGGAATCCGAAGCTTTACTCAGAATCGAAGGACTTAATGAACACTCTTTAATCCTAGCCTTTCTCCTCGCCGGAGCATTTTTTGTACTAGTCGAAGTATATGAATCACCTAAATAGTATTTCCACACTACTAAGAACTAAAACTATATTTTGAGAATGAGTAAAGAAGTGTACAGAAAGAAGAGTTGTTTAAGAAATCTTGATGAACAAAATGATGAAATTAGGTGGGTATTTATAAGTGTGAAGCAGAGACCTAACAATAATTAAAATAATTATAAAGAAAAATTTAAAAATTTAATTGAGGATTGTGATTTCATGGGTGATGTCCAATGTAGGACTATTGAGGTCATGGGTGATGTCAAGTGGATCTAGATCTTCTATTGGTTGTGAGATGAATCTCCCTTTTATGGAATACCCTTCTTCAGAGCTAAAAGTCTCCACATGAATTGTTGATCTAGAAGTCATTTTTCATGTCATTCAAGAATCAACTGATTTGGAGCATTCTACAGTGAGATATGATTTTTTCTGCTATAAACATAGCACCAGATTTTGCAAAAATTATTTAATTTTACTTACTTAGCCTCCGAATATTAAGATATGGTCTTCACAAAAGTTGTAGGTAATAATGTTGGGGTTATTAATAAATTTGAATCACCTAATTTAGACCATCTTATAAAAAGTTATGCTCAAAATATGGAAGTAGTATGATTTTTGTCGAGAATTGAAACACCATATACAACGATTTTAGGGGGTGTTACAGCTGCTGAGAATAGCCTTTAACTACAAGTCTATTTTTATGCTTGATATTGGAGCATCTAGATTGAACTTTATTCGATAGACCCATTTGACACCAATAACATTCTTTTGTTTTGGCCTATCAACCAACTCCCACGTATTATTTTTATTAATCATAGATAGTTCCTCCTCCATTGTTGAAATCCAAACTTTGTGATTTGCTGCTTCTTCAAATGAGGATGGTTCAACAAGAGAAAAATTGCATTGCTCATAAACTTCAGTTAGTCATTTGGTCTTCAAAACAAGAGAATCTGTAGTCAATTTAACATCTGAATTGTTTTTGTTCCAAACATAGGACTAGAGGAAGCATAACCCTTTTGCAGATTTGGAGTTGCAACTGAAGTACTCCTACCTTAGTTCTTTACAATAATATCTCGATCCCAATCATAGTGGCTAGAATCATCCATTACAAGATCTCTACTGACAAACACCTTTTTGCTACTAACATTGTTCAATTTGCATCCTTTTGCAACTATGCTATAGACCCAACAGAATACAAAGTTCTGTCTTGCTATCTAATTTCTCTTTTAGCATTAGGAACCTGCGCATAGCACACCGACCAAATACTTTCAAGTGTCCTTTAGATGGCTTTATACCATTTTGTGCTTCAAATGGCGTCATGCCTTGGACTTCCCTATTTGGTAATCTATTTAGCAAATATACAAAGGTATTGACTACTTCAGCCCAAAAGTATTTAGGTATCTTCTTTTCTACCAACATGTATCTTGCCATCTTTATCATTGTTCTGTTCTTCTTCTCAGAAACTCCATTCTATTCTAGTGTGTAGCTAACACTAAATTATTGTTTATACCCAATTCCTTACAATACTTGTTGAACTCATATGAAGTATATTTAGTTCCTTTATCTGATCATACTTCAACTGCCAACCACTCTCCCATTCTACCATAGCCTTGAATTCTTTGAAAATAGAGAACACTTGAGATTTGCTACTAAAAAAGTAGACCCATTTCTTCGAGTTAGATAATCCACTAAGAGAATAAAGTATTTGTTTCCACTCAAAAAGCCGTCCTCATTGGTCCATGTAAACCTGTATGAACAAACTTTAGCTTTTCCTTAGCCCTCCAATGACTTTCTTTCGGAAAGGATCGTCTATGCATTTTACCAATTTGACATGACTCACAAACATCTCTGCACATGTCAGTCTTCACTGCATGCCAAAGCCAAGTATCACTCAATTCAACATTGAAAAAGTAATTATCAACAAAATAGCATGCAATTGGAAATGAATTCTCAATCATGCTAATTTTATACTTCACATATTTTAGGATCATAAATGACACATTTTTTTCCTTAAAATAAAGAGAACAATATTTATGAAGAAACACTTAACAAGTTATGAATCAAATCTGGCACATAAATAACATCATTAATAATTTTCATACCTTCGTCAGTAGGAAATTTTATCGACCCTCTACTGTGGGCTTGCACCAATACACCATTTTCAAGCTTCACTTTAGTTCCCCAATCTGTCCAAGGTAACAAATAAATTTTCATCAATTGTCATATGCCTTCTACATACACTATCAACATACCAGTTACATTGTTCAACATGTGATGTGTATGACGTAATAAAAACCTCATTTGATTTTCTATCTTGGTGATCATCTACAAAATTCACTCGTTGGGAAGACTAAAAACTTTGATTTTACTTTTGCCTACAATACTTCTCAATGTGCCCACACTTGTTATAATATCTACATTGAATTGGAAACATCTTTGATTTCTTCCAACAATTCTTTTCTAAGTGTTTTGTCTTCTTACAATTACCACAAGGTGGAAATTTTCCTTTTCTCAATGAATTACCTTGGTTTACACATTTTAGCTCTCTAGATTTATCCGAGAAGACATATTTATGTTCCTTTTGATTCTTGAATTTATGCCTTGCTTGAAAGGCATCTTCTACTATCTCTTCACTTATCATAGTTATTAGCTCCTCTTGGACTTGCAATTTGGAGATTAGTTCAGCTATTGTAAGAGTATTCAAGTCACAAGACTCTTCAATAGTTGAAATTTTTGATTCAAACTTATCGGAAAGGGTGACCAAGATATTCTCTACAACTTTCTGATCTGGAAAATTTTCACCATGTATTCTTATATGGTTCACAATCTCCATCAGCATGGAAGAGTGTTTTTTCACACTATCTGAGTCTTTCATCTTCAAAAGCTCAAACTCTCTCTTAAAAGCTATTACCCTAGTAGATTTCACTTTGTTGCTGCCTTCAACTCCTCATTTAACTTATCCCAATCCTCTTTGGATATTTCACAAGCCATAATTCTCATAAACATCACATCCATAAGACTTGAATGTATGTAGGTGAAAGCACTTGGAGATCTAGTCACCAACTCATCATACTTTTTAAATTTCATTGAGAGTTGTATTAGCTCTCAATGGCTCGACAACAAGTTCTCCACTCTCAACAACTTTCCATATGTTGAGAACCTTTAGATAAGCCTTCATGTTGATGAACCAGATGTGATAATTCTCTCAGATAATAATTAGAGGATCCATCACTGGCTGATTTTTTGGTGCCATGAATTTTTCCAATAAATAAATCCAAGAAAAATAGAAATTAGATGAGTCAAACAACTAGAATTGATTCAGATTCTTTAGGAAATGAGCTTTGATACCATGTTAAAAAGAAAAGAAAGAAAAACTTCAAGGATACAACGTGTAACAACAGAAAATGACAGCTGTAAATTGCTATTGTATTCTGAAGAGAGAGAAGAAATGGGTTGAAGATTTTTAGTTCTTTATATCTTTCTAGATGTTTCATTACATAGTGCCTTATATATATATATAAATTATGGTAATTACAATTACATAACGAGATAAATTTCTCAAACTATGTACATATGTGGCTTACTAACCACCACTCATTTCATTGGGATTTGAAGTTGAGAAAAAGCCATAAGATTGGGTGAGAGAGATTCCGAACCTTGATGATTTATTTAATAAACAAAATATGGCACGGTTGGAACAAGGCACTCAAAAATTGAAATCGAGGGGGGGGGGGGGTAGGGAAGGATTTTTCAAGGTGAAATTCTAGTACCATAGGTTACCTTAAAGAGAGGATACAATTTAGCTTTGATTTCTAGTGAGATAAGGGAGGTTTATTTGTTCTTATGATTGGAAATAAGGAGGTATTGTACGCTTACAGAAAAAAATAGCTATGTTACTAGTGTTTTATATTTAAATGATTGACAGGATTTAGAGCACTGCCTGTCATAAGTTAGTTATGGTACTTCCGTATGGTGGACGACACTAAACATTTTTGGTACACCGTAATTTAGGCCTACTACTATTAAGGACGTAATGTGCAACTAAACATTCAGAAGAAAGAGGAGAAGATACACAGGGATGCTGCTTCTTTGATCCATGGGTACTTTGGCAATTTAGGAATAGGATAGGACTTCTCTGTTTAGGTGAATTATTGGTGTACGCATGAAGGTCACCTTTAGGTTAGATGAATGGCAATCACTAGTTGAGAACTTCATTTTTATCTAGGTTCTCAAGTTTTTTTTTCAAGTACTTGTATACCTTGTCTTTTCACATGACATTAGTAAAATAATTAATATACAAAAAAATTTCAACATAAGAATGGACTCTAAAATATGGACATAGTCATGAGCAGGCATGTCTTGAAATTGGGAATAAAGTTAAATTTTAAATTTGGGAGCATAATACCATTAGTACTATATATTTAGGTTTTTGTTTAATTTAACATATAGCTTAAAATTGACATATATAAAAGTAAAAAATCATGTAAAACGTATTTCATCTTAGCGATAGTATACCTTTCATATAAATATAATATAGGAAAAAATCCACACTAAGTAGCCCGTGTCCTAGGTAGATCAGTTAGGACTACACAAGCTGTTTTTGTGTTTAGACAGATCACTTCCAAGTAAATCATCATGGATCTTCGAGCTTGCATGGTGGAGACATTTATATTGGCAAGATTCTTTATTATTGTTATATTTCTTCCTTGTAGATGGTAACTAAATTCTGGGAGCCTTTGGGTGCTTGAACAGTAATTAAGATCAGGCCTTTCTACTCAAAAAAAATCTGTAGAAAAATTACTAAAACATACCCCTATAATTGAAGACAGTTGAAGAATTTCTAATTCTAATAAAACAAGAAAGAATGTCGTAAACTCTGATTTTGATTATTGACAAACCATATAAAGGGACTAGGATCTAATAACTGTACAGTGAACCATCTCTACATTATGAGGCAGGGTGGTAGTAGGACCACAATATCTTTTTTCCTTCTCGACCAATGAGAAGCGCTTTTGGTTTTACCCTTTGTCTCTTTCATTTATAAGAGGACATGACAAAAGCAAATAGCTTTTACAAGATTGAAAACTTGCTCTTGTCTCACAATAAGCTGTCTCAGCTTTCAAAGAGGGAAAAACCTCTACAATAAGGGACTAGCTCTTATCAACTGAAGTTGTTCTGTATCTCTTTGTTGTTAGCTCTTATATCTTGTGCAAATATTATAAACCTATTTTTCTTATTGAATTTTGTGTAGGTGTCTTTCCTTGTATTATTGTCTTTTGAAGTCCAAATCTAGTAGAGCTAGTTGATGTAGTAAGAGAGCAGTAGAGTTATTGCATTAGAGTCTTGTAATAGAGTTGTTACAAGGGAAGAAGGCTTGTAATAGAGTTATTAGAGGGTGAATGGATTAAGAGTTTATTTCATAGGATTAAAAGAGTTTGTAATAAAATCTTTGCTCATGGTTTAGTGAATTTTTTTGGTGAAATCCTATTTCCCTCCTTGAGAAAGAAGGTTTTCATGTAAGCATCATCTGTTCTTTACTTACTGTTTCATAGTCTTTTACCTTTTGTGCTTAGTTGTTGTTCTCAGTCAAGGACCAGGTGTCTTGACTCGTGGTGAATTGAACTCTTATGGGTTATATCATATAGTATTTTGTAGACTCACACAGATCCATCCACCAGGAGCTCTTACAGGAAACATAATTTCTTATGTCTAAACTTCTGGATTTGAGGGTGGTGAAACAAATACAGAGAGATTCCAGCCTTTTACTCACCAACTGGATGATGAAAAATTAATTGATGCTTCTGGCAAGAAGGCTATTGGTGTTCACGGAGCTGCAGATTATTTAAAGAAACCATCACCAAGGTTGGGTCATTTTTGTTGTTTTTTAATGCTAAAAATTCTTTTTCCATATAGTTTAAGAAGGAGCAAGTTTGATAGTATCTAGTGTTTCCAGGTTGAATGTTCTCAAGAGAAGGCAAATAAGTTGGTCCCCTGGTGCTGATTCTAGGGGTGTAAGCAAAAGTTGGTTAGCAATGAGATGTGAATTTTTTAACAAGGGTTGGTGCATCAGTGGGAACTCCTATAGATTTCTTCACATAAAGGAGCGTGATAAGTATGGTGTTTAGCTTTGGAAAATTGTTCTTCTCATTCTTCTTTCCAACGGGGATTCACCTCCAAGCCTTCAAAATTTCCTACTTTCAATACCATACTTTGTTCGGCTAATGATTTATCAAAGGCATCTGATCTTACAACTAATGCATCTTCTAATTATTGGGAGCCATCTGAACCTTTTCGACCATCATTATTGCTTAGTCAAACGATCGTATTTCCTAAGACTAGTCTGTATAATTGTATTTGTGATAGTAATGTAGGAGATGAGTCCTCCTCGATATTAACGAAGCATATTTAGGAAAATGCTGATCCATCTTCAATGGGTCCAGAACAGAGCTCCAATAAAGTTCCAAGTTCTGGTAATATTGAAATATTTCCTTTGCCTAGTAATGCTGCAGATTTTCCTAGTAACGATACCACAGTTTCTCATCAAGAAACCATGAATATCTCTTCAAAAGAAGACAAGCATTTAGAATCTGAGAGGCTCACACATGGAAAGGATATTGATATTGACGACAAATGTGTGACCATAAGGTTGAGAGGTTTGAAGCATTTTCATGCTCCTCTTGTGGGATTTGTTAAAGAACTATTAAGGCCAACTTGGAATGAAGGTCTCATGAGTGAGGATGCTTACAAGACAATAGTCAAGAAGACAGTTGATAAAGTTGTAAACTCTTTGCACCCTAATTGGATTCCTAATACGGATAAATCAATCAAACACTATCTTCTTTTATCTCTCTTAAAAATTTCTAACCTCATTGAGGTGAGTCATGTGAAGTCTCTTTATCCATTTGAAGTCTGTTCGTCCCTATTTTGACAAGTAATTTGTGTTTACAGGTGTACGTTGAAAAATATGGATATAAATGAGCTTTGTGCACCATAATGCGTATGTGGAAAAATCTTAAAACTATTATATTAGCTATGGTAAGCATATTCCCAACTATTAGCTGATTGGTGAAGCACAATTAATTTTGTGTTATGGCTAGGGGTTAGAGTGAAGACTTGGAAACCATATATTTTGTGTGTTGAAAGAACTTTTTTGTTATGTTTACTGAGTTATAGCTTCAACAGAATTTTCAAGTATGTGTCCTTATTAACTGAAGTCAACTATCATATTGTAACTTCTCATTGGGCTTATAGCAATGACACTGCCTAAATAGGTATGGGTGGTTCAGGTTGTTGTATTCAATTTTTGTTATTTAAGAATGGTAAAACTGTTGAGGTTTTTAAGTTTGATGCGACAAATTCTATACTTGTATCCATTTGGCATCTACAAATAGGCATGTCATGTATTGATCAAATTATCTAGAAATCAAATTCTCTTATTCTCTCGACTATGATTATATAGGTTTCACTAACTTCTTTATTCTTTTGCCACACAAGAGTCTACTTAAAATAACCTTTCTATCCCACACAGTTAGAGGTTAGGTTAGAGTGCATCTTACTCTTCCAGACCCCATTTGTGGATTTATATTAGGTAATGTTGTTGTTATTGTTTTCACACAAGGGTATCATGATATATTCCATTGGCTTATGGCTTTTACTTCGAAATAGTTTCAACATAAGTAAATAAACTAAATATGTAAAAAAAAAAACTTCTGCCTATGGCGCTAATCAATCTTCATCTAGTAGTTCTCTAATGGGGATTTGGGCCAATGAAAAGGTGTTTTGAATTTGGCTGTACGTATTATAAATAAGTAATGTTGTTTGAGAAATAATACTTTGCTTGGAACCTTTTCAGATGACACACGATTAGATTTATACTTTTGTAATTTGTAATTAAGGGGCACTACATAGTATATGTGTAGTCTTTATATAAAGGAAAAATGGTCAAAAATACTCCTCAACTATTATTTATTAGTTGACTTTATCATTATCGTTAAAATGAAGTTATTGATACCCCTACCATTAATAAAGTTTTCACCCGTGCCCCTTCATTGACGAAAATCCCCAAATAAATTAAAATTAATCCGATTTCTATGTTTTTACTCATTCCGCTTTTTAACTCATGGCTCCCCCCCCCCTCTAAAAAAATAATTAAACAAATTTCACCCATTCTTCTCCATTCTTATTACCTAAAAATTTTCTTAGGGTCTAAACAAAAACAAGAGGTCATTCAATCCTATCCACAATTTCATTTACCCCTAATAAAAAAAGTAAATAAAAAGTGAAGAGTAACAAACAAGTACAAATTCTTCTTCTTTTTAGAAATTATTTCATGGTTTCAAAATTCAAAATTCTTATACAAAATAGATAGATATCTACTCAGGTAATTTTATTTTATTTTAGGTTTTTATGCTCTTTTTTTTTTTGAGACTTTAATAGATGCAATTTTTGGTGCAAGGGTTTTATGAGTTTTTACAGTGATGGAGATTTGTTGAGTATTCTAGTGAAATTCAGGTTGATCACGTGGAGATCTAATCAGATTTGTTGAATTTTGTTTGTTTCTTTCAGTTTGATTGAGTGAAATTTGATGTTTCTATGCTCAAATCGTTGAAATAATTGGATTTGGATGAGAACTGGAACTGGGTTTTATTTTATAGTTATTAACGTCGAATAGAAATGATGAAGATAGGTTGGATTTTTTTTGAGATGTTGGAATAATAATTCAAAGTTGGAGTAGGAATCCCAAGTTGTTTAGGATTTTTTATTTCCTATTTATTTAATTAATTTCTAATTAGAATTTGTTTGTCCTAGTTTTTATAGGAATATGTTTTCTAGTTGTAGTTTAATTTGACGTCTTACCATTATTAATTGGAATGTTGCTAGGTTATTTTAATACAAAGAAAAATATAGAAAATACAGAATACAAAGAATATAGAGATGTTGAAGTAAGATTCAAGAGATTTTGAGTTTGTAAATAAAATATTTTCCTTCAAGTTGGAATCAGAGCCAGTAATCATCACCACCAATGTCACGACCCGATTTCTCAGGCCGTAATGGCACCTGCTAACACCCACCAGTAGTTAAGCCTAACCCATCACCCATAGCCCGAAACTAAAGGCAACTGGCTATCAAGTAGAAGATGAACAACTAAGCAAAGAATAAATAATAATAAGAAGAGGGAGAACAACAACAACAAAATACAAGGAACCACCCCCAAGACCTGGCATCAGTCGGAAATCAAGCATCTAAATCAAAGTAGAAATACAAGGCTTTTTGAAATATAAAATAAGTATAGACAAGTAAAGACTAGTTCTAGTCTGTCACAGATGGAAATCGACAACTCTGGACGCGAGGAGCTCACCAAATCTTTGAACCAGGAACTGCTCTGCACTAGTCCAAATAAATAACAAAAATTCATACTATGATCTGCAGGGGGCAAAAGTGTAGTATGACTAACAAACAAATGGTACTCAGTAGGCATAGGTCGACTGAACTCCACAGATAAAGCAAGTATAAATAACATATAATCAGGTAAATACTGCAAAAGTAACTAATCAGGAATTATCACAATAATGACAAGAAATAAAACAAAGTGACAAGAGACATAGATAAAGGAACAGAGTCAAAAATGCACCTGAAACGCAATCCAACAACCTATTGACAGGAAGAAAGCATCATAAGAGTCTACTAAATAGGAATATAGTGCTAACAGGCAAGCTAACCACCTAGGAACTAATCCGACTGAATCTACGGAAGTACCAACCATAATCCAACTCAAATGCCATGTAAACCAACTATAAGTACAACTAAAGGTAAGAAAAAGTAAGATAAAATAATAACCGACCGGATGCCCATACCCCCGGAAGGTACAAACAATGACAAACATATCTCCAGCCCCCATAAAACTGGGGGACCAAACAACAAACAAGTATACTGGTGGTGGGCGATGTTGATGAATGCAAGTCTGTAGTAAAAACCAATGACATCATCGGTGGCTCTCATAGTCAACAACAACAAGTGTATAGACCCACCCTAGCCCTCGGCCTTCCAGGTGGGACCCATGTGACTCCCTCATCTAGTTTTGTGGTGCACTGGCCAGAGGGGACCAAAGGGGATGCGAAAAGTCCATATACATTGCCTCAGCCCGAAAGAGGTTTTGCATAGACATATAGTATCCCCATAGTGGTATCGAAGGAAAGCTGATGTAGAAAAGGGAGACACCACATCGGATAATCAAGTATAGGCTAAATGCATCCCGAATGCAGTAAAAGTATAAAAGGGCGATGCCACGCTAGATATCAATAAAGACTGAGCACATCCTCGATGTTTCTGAAACTGTCAGTATAGAAGGAGCACGTCCTAGATGCCTCATAGATCTCAAACCAGTATCCAAAATCTCAGGTGGTACGACTCCCTTTAAAACCAGTTTAAAAATAGTAAAAGTCTGATAAATCCTTCTCATAAATAGTAGGTAAAATCCTATAAAATACTAGGAATGGACGATAATACGAGTAAATATGCTCAATCAATGCAAGCATGTCATCACCAGAATCAAAAGAAGAAACACACAATCTGCACAATAACATTGAACTAAATGACACTATTAGCAAAAAAAGGGACTAACTTATGATCCAATCGCTCCTCGAGCACGGATTTGGGCCCAATCAATAGATAATAGATATAAAGGCATTATAATCCTATTTCTAAACAAAAGCAAAACAATCAACGAATATCTCTAGGAATGATGCCTTACCCCAAAATATGCTATCTCATCTCCCAATGAACACAACTAATGTACCATGGTGTCATGAGCCAACCCAGTAGGCCGCGACTGGTACCCAAGTTGGGCACCCATATACATACCTATCAACTGTAGTCAAATAGAACTATAAACAAAGTGATAATACTAACAAATATCCCAATGAATTAAAACTTTTTCGTGTACGTATGGCCTCTTTCATTCGTACCATATCCTGAAAGGGAACGCAAGCCGACAAGGCTGCCATAACACAATTACTTGTATAACATGACATACTTACAAATAACATACATACACATATATACAGGCCTGTAAGAGTAATAACTATATCATATGGTGGGACAGGGCCCCCGCCATACCTCTGAATAAACAAATATATACATCAAATGATCAGCGTTACAAGTTAGGCTTCGGAATAGTAGAGCACTTCCAACATAGATGAGTGGACATCCTATGCCGGTGGATCCCCTCCAAAATGAACATCTATACCTGCGGGCATGAAACGTAATCCCTCGGAGAACGGGGGGGCCAGTACGATATATGTACTGAGTATGTAAAGCATGGACTGTAATAAGTAAAGTCATTACCAGAGCAGAATGTGAAAAAATGAGCATAGTATCCAAAAATATCAAAATGCTTATCATAACCACATATAAGGTATGCAGAAAAATATATGCCATATCCGGCCCCAATATGGGACTCGGTGAAAAAATTGTGGTCGTCGCCCCGTCACCGATGCCCCAGCACATCATAACTCCAGAGTAGGGAATATCTCCATAATAGATCATATTATATTAGATGGTCATATCAGATCATATCATATCATATGTATACATGGCACATCATAACTCCACAAATCCCATGTACAGGTCGTACCTGCCCCCTCACGTCGGGGCACGACAAACAATGCAAAGGAGTAAGCACGATAACAAAACCTGACCCGGGGTTGGTGAAGGAAGCATTAAGGCATCCACGAGTGGAGTAGTGAGAAACTATATGCAATATAAAATACAAAACATTTCCAGAGACTCGATAGCGTAACTCCGATGCCAAGTCATATAAGAGAAATTAAGCGATAATCATAGTGCATGTCTTTCAGATGTCACGATGGTATATATTAAAATAGTCTTTCTGAAATCGTTTCCATATTTCCAGATATATTATGGTACTCAATGAAATAATTAAAATAAGCTATCATTCAAAATCAAGATAAGAATTATATTAAGTACCTTTTAAAAGTTACTATAGGTTATATCAAAATAGCACTTTTGGGAATCATACACACATATCAAGGCATAACAAATATCTTTTGGAAAATCAAGAAGTTGGCCATCCTAGTGGCTCTACGAATAGGATCTTCCTTGGAATCATATAAAAGTCATATACTTGCTTCATAAAAACAAGGTCAACAAGGAAGATTAGCTTTATATATTTTTGCCCAAAACATGCCAAGAGATAGAATAAACTTAATACACTTATGCCAAAGACATGCCAAAAGAAAGTCTAAGCGTTACATACTTATGCCAAAAACATGCCAAAAGAAGGAAACGTTAGCTTTACATACCTCTTACGGATTACTCTTAACACGTTCGCCTCGTCTTCTCTTGAACCTATTTAACATGAAAGAAATACGATCATCAACAACCCTTGACTTTCCAGAATCTTATGTTACATACGAGTATTCATAGAACTCATCTCCTCGCTAGCCTTCTCGACTAGTTCATTAGTTAGTTAAGGAGTTAACGAAAATCGGGCAGCACCTCCCCGATAACATGCCATATCGGAATTTCCAAGGAAGATCCCTAATCACTACAGAAAACCAACAAAAACAACCTGCAGATCATATACAACTAAAATATAGCAACATTACACAAAATAAGCTCCAGACAACTTGCTGAAAATTACGATACCAAAATAGGGTTTCTAGTCTTTATTTTGCAAAACCTTTAATTGTACGAAATGAGGGGTCGTGTGGCTGAAACCTACATACCCCACACCTATTTTAGAATACTTTTAGGCCCTGAAACACACCACCAAACACCTGTAGAAGTACACCACAAGCACAACTCCTTGCTTCGACTACAATTTAACTATAGCGACTCCAATTTAGCTTGCTTCGAACATTAAACATTTCTATGATATTTTTACACTTCTAAAAGCATAAAAGGTGTGTAATACATCCTATAAAAATACCATAAACATTAAATTGGAATAAATGACCTTACCTTACCCGAAATTGGCCCAAACTCGCCAAATCACGCCTCGGAAACTCTTCAAACTTGCTGAAATCGCGCAGACTTTTTGTTATCCGTTTGCTGCTTCTCCAATCCATGATTTTACATTATTAACACCTTAATATCATTTCAAAACCCTTACAAAATGTGGGAGAATATAACCACGCCATACCTTAACAAACGGCTTCCCAAACTTGCTAAACATTAACTTCGGAAACTCCTTAACATGCTAAAAGTTGCGGATTGTTCGTGTCCCTTCTTTGCTGAACCAAATAGTAATTTTACGATATTAAACCCCATCAGTATCCGTGGGATACCTTAAATAATTAATTTACGAAATGAAATCGGAGGGCTTACCTTAAATTGGAGCAACCCGTGGCTGCCCTCTCTTGCCTTTAACGTTTTCCTCTTTTTTTTCCAAAGAGAACATGCTGAAAATGAAGTATATCTCAGAATAATATACATATATACACCTCCTTAGAAGGTGCCACATGGCATCCCCTTAGGGGTGACACGTGGAAGCCTTCTAGGGCACCAGCCCAGCCCATGCAGCCCCTCACATGCTGCCACGTGGCAGTGGGGTCCACCCCAAGCTACTGCATCACCTACTTGACCCTAAGTAGGTGCATCACCTGCTTGGCCAAGCAGGTGCATCACCTTCTTGCTTCGAATAGGCGCGTCCTTTCCTTATTTCTCTCTCGTGAGCTCGTAATCTCGTCTCACTTCAAGAGCCTATGTATTGCTTGGTACTTAAGCTCGATGTGTACTCATGTATCTTAATTATGTAAAATATCCCAAGTAATAGCTTTCACAAGTAAGTCGAGTCCTACGACTCACTACTTAACCTCCAACTTTTTCCGGATTCTTATAATCATATTTCCAATCTTCTCTCTTATAGAGTATCTCCTTCTCCTTTCCTTAGGATTATTTGATAGCGTTATACATTACCCGACTCACATGAAGACTTCTAAGAAACTTAAGAGCCTTTTCAGAAACTTAAGAAACTTAAGAAGAATTCTAAGGTACCAAAGTATGGGGTGTAACACATGGATTTATGATACTTTTAATGCTTTAAAACTTAAGAATATGCATGTCTTTTAAGAATTTGTTAGCATATTTGATATTAGTTGTGCTTATTTTTCAAGAAACTAAGTCGGAGAGTTGGTTGAGTATCCCTGCATTGAAGGAAGGTATTTTTGGTCTTTATGGTCTCATCCTATGACTCGTCGTTATTTATACGAGTCATATGTATCAATTGTCAAAAGAAATAAAAGAGAAATAAAAGTTGAACTGAAGACTACGAGTGAAGTGAACGACTCGTTCTCATATTTACAGGTTGTCAAGATAAGTCGTCAAAGTAATAGTGAAAGAATAAGGGCAAAGTGAAGAAGACAAGTAAGTTCTACTGCTCGTCTAAATTCCTACGAGTTGTAGAACACACTTGTAGATTGATGTTATAGTTGATGAAGAAAGGATAGTGTCTACGACCCCATTTGATGAGTCGTCGTCAGAGTTACAAGCTGTAGAGATTGGTCATGAAGAAGAAGAATTCCTCATTGCAATGTGAAAGTTTACGAGCTAGGTCTATGACTCTTCTGAGTTGTTACGACCCGTAGAAATGAGCCGTGGTCCCAAACCGACTTAAGGTTTTCTATGTTTTCTAAATTCATATTTATTTAGATTGTTTGTCTATAAATACATTCCTTAGGTTTAGTTTACTTGATGCACGTTTTTGGGTTTGAGAATATAACTTAACCTACTTTTGAGCTTTTTGTTTTGTGTTTGATATATTTTATGTTCGGATTTTATTGAAGATTTTTGTATTTTCACAATCATCATTGTAAGTTTATGATTTATGTTAATCTAAATATTGTTGATTGTTAACAAGTAGTTATGAGTAGCTAATTCCACATCTAGGGTTGTGGGAACCATGAAGAATTAATAACGTAGAACTTAATAAAAAGTAATTCTTGAATAGTGTGCATGAATGTATTATTTTTCCCTTCATTTTTATTGCTTTTTAACGGCGAACAATGTTGGAACTCGCCTTATCCTTACATGCCGGATCAAGGAGGTAACGAATAGGAAAGAGGATTAACAATGAGATTTTGGGCTAATCATTCTCATCTAATTAGCTTGG
Organism: Solanum dulcamara; assembly: GCF_947179165.1. Taxonomy (NCBI): domain Eukaryota; kingdom Viridiplantae; phylum Streptophyta; class Magnoliopsida; order Solanales; family Solanaceae; genus Solanum; species Solanum dulcamara. The sequence goes on along the minus strand of NC_077237.1, from coordinate 52,897,335 downwards.
ATGGATCAAGGACTAGCTATGGGATCATTGGTAAGGGTTAGTAAAACATACATTCATAGATGAATCAAGTTGCATAGTGAAATTCACTTATTTGCCGGATCAAGGACTTAGGTGAAATTAACTAACAGATTCTATATGTAACACACTAGGAAAGGAGTACTAATAAAAAAGGTCTACTTAGTTAAGGATTAGTGGGGAACACATAAAATCCTAGTTTCATCTCTTATTGATTTAAACCACATAAAATAATATTTTCGTTCGTTGATGTTTGTTATTACATTTGTTGATTAGTTTTATAAAAATCCTCCCCCCTTTGTTTTCTCTTTACTGGAATAACTTGATTACTAAAGCAAATAATAAACGATTGATCTAAAGTCTAAATCATATTCCTTGTGGGATCGACCCTAACCTTCATTAGGTTCTATATTTGATCAACGATCGCTTTATAGTTCTTTAGGGAGGTGTAATTTTAGCATATCAAATTCTGACGCCATTGCTGGGAAATTTGGCTTTCATATTAGATTAATTTTTATTATTTGGTTTGTAGTCATTATTTTCTTATTTTACGTTATTTTCTTTTTATTTGTGCTGAAATAGGTTTCGATTCCTAGTGCATGCCAAATACAAGAAGTCAAGGAATTCCCTTGATTCCATTGAATCTCGAAATTGAATGAGTAGTACCTAGAATGGAGAAAAAAAACAATACCAATGATGGACACGAACTTGGTGATGGCACAGAACATCTTGGGGAGCGATATGAAAAAGCACTGCATAATCCTCCACAACATCAACCACAGAACATTCCTAACAATCCACAAATATCAAGACAATGTCCTCCACCTAGAAAATGCTCTAAACTCGGCATATGGAATAACTATGAGGTCAATCCTAACACCATCGAAACTACGGGTGCTATTGTGTTAACTCCATTGCCGTCGAGAACTAAGTTTAGCATCACTAGTTAGTTGATTCAAATGATTCATAGTAGAGGACTGTTTGCTGGATTGCCGTCCGAAGATCCACACATTCATCTCCATAATGTGTTGTACGTTTTCCAAAACAGTGTTGGCAACCCAGACCTAAATATGGATGTCATTAGACTGCGAATTTTTCCATTATCACTTATTGGCGAGGCTTTAATTTGGATATCTGAACTTCCATAAAACTCTATCACAACTTAGAATGAATTACACAAGGCATTCATGGAAAAATACTTCCCATTGTCTAAGAAGATGAAACTAACAGACAAAATCAACAATTTCCAATAGTTGCCTGGATAGTCAATTTATGGAGCTTGGGAGATATTTGTTAAGTATCTACGAAGAATGTGTCACGACCCAAGACTAGTTCCTAGACATGAAATGGTGAATAAGGAACCTGAAAGTACCTCAAACAAGCCTTTTAGCAATCTTTTAGCCTTTCATAGTAAATGACAATAAATAAACAAGAGAAAATCATAATAGTAAATCTTCAACTTACATAATAAAAATAAATACCATAGTAAGGGTCCAAAGATTTCAACATATCATTAGCTAGAAAGATAAATGAGTGTTGTTACCAGAACATGGGAACTCACCAAAAATAGCCTTCAAACAAAATCTCAACTAGCCACATAGAGGAGAATGAGGAGAAGCACCAGTCCCTATATGGTGATATCATCTAGGCAAAAGAGTATGCATTAGTACTTTGAATGTACTGTGTATGTAGGAATACATTACAAAGTAAATAATTTATGGCATTTATAAGGTAAAGTACACAAATGAGTGCATGCATGAGTAATCAAGTAGATATCATTTAAACCATACATATGTGAATATATACATCCATGAGTAATCATGTAAATAACATTTGAAATATTCATTTGTCTGAAGTTGACTATAAGCGACATCAAGACCATATGGGCTATTAGATGGAATCCAACATAACCTCATACGTTGGCTGGGGAGTCTAACTTCCTAGGGTTGAACTCTGTCAACTTTACAGTTTAACTTTAACTTTAAGGGCTTTCATGGATCCATTATCCTAAGCCTATAAGGGCTCCTATATTGACACATAGTTAATGAGACAAGGTATTGCTACTAGGATTCCCTTACCGAATCCCACCTCAATGATCCATTCGGTGCTAAGTCAATCCCATGGAATAGTTTAATACTTCAAAATAGTCATAGCATATAGCTTGAGGATTCAAAATATCATATTAGGTAGAATAACTCATTAAAACCTTTGGTAATTCAAATATGCAAGAATTTTCCTTATTGCATAAAGAATTCATCATTCATACCATTTTATCATTCTTTTATTTCATAAGACTTCCTTTTTATCATAGACATTGATTTCATAAACATTTATTTAGAGTCAAATTTTTCAAGTCAAATTTCATTGAAAATATAGTAAAACTAGGTTGGTTTAAATGAATTCAACTTTAAAACATGTATGTAAATGAAATTATGCATAAATACTTTGAAATCCATTAATTAAAAATCATGCTTTAAACAACCCACCATGAATTTCAAGAACCTTTAAAGAGATAAATGGAGAAATTACTTGCAAACCATCAATTCATACATATGAAATAATTTTTCATTAAAATAGACCAATAATCATTAGTTTAACCATGATTCATGCTATTAAGTAGAAATAAGAATAACCCATAAAACATATTACTTGAAATCAAGAGATTTAGTTGAAAGAATTTTGGCCTACATGCGTGGAAGAATCCACGGATAAATACCACATACCTTAGTGTACAGCTTGAAAAGAATTGGGTAAATAAACATAATTTATCATATAATAAAAAAAATTGGCATGAGAGTTGAAGGAATACTCTCACTAAAGCCTTGCATACCTGGAATCCGAAGTTTTACTCAGAATCGAATTATTTAATGAACACTCTTGAATCCTAGCCTTTTCTCCTCACCAGAGTATTTTATGTACTACCCGAAGTATATGAATCACCAAAATAGTATTTTTACACTACTAAGAAATAAAGCTATATTTTGAGAATGAGTACAAAAGTGTATAGATAGAAGAGTTGCTTGAGAAAGCTTGATGAACAAAATGATGAAATAAGGTGATATTTATAAGTGTGAAGAAGGGACCTAACAATAATTAAAATAATTATAAAGAAAAATCTAAAAATTTAATAGAGGGTTGTGATGTCATTGATAATATCAAATGGAGGACTATTGATGTAATGGGTGATGTCAAATGGATCTAGGTTTTTTATTATTGGTGAGATGAATCTTCTTTTTACGGAATACTCTTTTTCGAAGCTATGTTTGAACAATTGTATCTCTAGAAGTCTTCTTTCATGTCGTTCAAGAATCCACTATTTGGAGAATCCTAAGTGAGATATGAGTTTTCTTCTACAAATAGTCTATTTTGTCACAGCACCAGGTCTTGCAAAGATTAATTTATTTGACCTACTTAGCCTCTGAATCTTAAGTTATGGTATTCACCATATACAACATTTTTAGGGGGTGTTACATTATCTCCTTCTTGGGAATATTCTTCCTCGAATGAGTAGAGTAGAGTGTAAACCAACAACCAATCATTAATGCAATAGTGCAATTTAAAATATCGTTCAAACATATTTTATAATTTTGCATATATTTGACAAGAAAAGTTAAAATGCAAGGATTTCAAATAATTGAGCAAGGACAACTTAATACCTTAGGTTTGGGTAGAGGGAAAAAGTTGAGGGTATCGCTTAATCATATTCGCTTCTGCTTCCCATGTAGCACTTTCTACTTGTTGATTCCTCCAAAGGACTTTAACATGTGCAACTTCTTTATTCCTCAATTTCTTAACTTGGCGGTCCAAAATTTCAACCGGGACTTCTTCATAGGTCAACATTTCTTCAACATTCACTACACCCAAAGGAAAAATGGAACAAGGATCACCCACACATTTTCTCAACATAGACACATAGAACACCGAATGAAATGGTCATTTCCAATGGAAACTCCAACTCATATGCAACCTTTCCAACACGTCTCATGATTCTATAAGGCCCTACATACCTAGGGCTCAATTTATCTTTCTTACCAAATTGTACCACACCCTTCATGGTTGAAACCTTCAGATACAACTAATCATCCACATTAAACTCAAGATCCCTTCTTGTAGTGTTAGAATAGGACGTTTGACGACTTTGAGCCATATTCAACCTTTCTCTAATGATCTTCACCTTCTCTAAAGCATCAAGTACCAAATAGAGGCCCAACAAGGTCATCTCACCTACATCAAACTAACCAACCGGGGATCTATATCATCTCCCATACAAAGCCTCAAATGGTTATATCTCAATAATTGAGTGGTAACTATTATTATAGGAAAACTCTATGAGTGGTAGATGATCATCCCAATTTCCTCTAAACTCCAACACACAAGCCCTTAACATATCCTCTAGTGTTTGAATTGTCATTTTGACTTGCCCATCGATTTAAAGATGGAATGCGGTGCTCAATTTTACCTTAGTACCGAGGCCCTTTTGAAATGATCTCCAAAAGTAAGAAGTGAATTGGGTACCATGATCCAAAATAATAGATAATGGCACACCATGCAACCTCACCAACTCTTGAATATACAACTTGGAATAGTATTCGACACTATAGGAAGTCTTAACTAGTAGAAAGTAGCTGACTTAGTCATACTATCAACAATTACCCAAATCGAATCATGACGCTTTTGGGTATGAGGCAAACCCACTACAAAATCCATATTCACATCTTCCCACTTTCAAGTAGGGATTTCAATATATTGGGCTAGGCCACCCGACCTTTGATGTTTGGCTTTCACTTGTTGGTAATGTGGGCATTCGCACTGATAGAACTCTTTTAAGTCTCAGTACATTTTCGTCGAACCAGGATAAATGGAGTATGTAGAATTATGAACTTCCATAAAGATGAAACTACTTAGACCATCCACATCTGGAATACATAGCCGACCTTGGTAGTATATCAACCCATCTCCCCCTTGGGAAAAGACCTCTACCTTCATTTCCTTTACCAACTTCTTTAACTCAATAAACGTCAGGTCAAGATCTTGATTTGACTTAACATCCACCACCAAAGAGGATTCAGAACCATTTTGAACAATCAAACCACCATCATCGGTACCACACAACTTCACCCCTAATCTAGACAACCGGTGAAAATCTTTCACCAACTCCCTCTTCCCTTTATCAACATATGCCACACTCTCCATAGACACTCTATTAAGTGCATCGACAACCACATTGGCTTTACTTGGATGATAGTGCATACTCATGTCATAGTCCTTGAGGAGTTCTAACCACCTCCTTTGCCTTAGATTAAGGTCCTTTTGGGTGAACACATATTAAAGACTTTTATGATTGGTATACACATCACATGTACCCCATAGAGGTAATGCTTCAAAATCTTCAAAGCAAAAACAATGGCCGCCAATTCAAGGTCATGGGTAGGGTAGTTACACTCATGGACCTTTAATTTCCTAGAAGCATAGGCTATGACCTTGCCATTTTGCATTAAGACACAACCTAAACCAATCTTTGAAGTATCATAACAAACCAAAATCCCTTCTAATCCTTTTGGGAGAGTCACAATAGGAGTGGAGGTAAGTCAATCTTACAAGGTTTTGAAACTCTTCTCTTACTTATCTGTCCTCACCCTTAGTTGGTGATATCCGGACCGAAGGTCAATACTTGAGAAGTGACTTGCCCCTTGCAATTGATCAAACAAGTCATCTATTCTAGGGATTTGGTACTTGTTATTAATGGTCATCTTGCTTACTTGCCGGTAGTCTATACATATTCAAAGTGACCCATACTTCTTTCGAACAAATAACATGGGAGCACCCCATGGATAAATACTTAACCTTATAAACCCCTTTTCTAACAAGTCCTTTAATTATCCCTTCTACTCTTTCAATTCTGCTAGGTCCATCTAATAAGGAGAAATAGATATAGGTTGGGTATTGGGGAGGAGATCTATACCAAAATCAATTTACTTTTCGAGAGAGACACCAGGAAGGTTATTGGAAAAGACATCGGGGAACTCATTGACCACGGGAACCGACTTAAGAGGAGGACCTTAGGAGTCAATATCCCTAACCCTCACAATGTGGTAAATATAGCCCATAGCAATTAATTTTTCGTCCTTAAGATATGAAATGAACTTGCCTTTCACTACCGAATCATGACCCTCCTATTTAATAACAAACTCATTTGGAAATTAGAACTTGGCTCGATAAGTCCTACAATCAATGGAAGCATAAGATGCATGTACCTAATCCATCAGAAGAATGACATCGAAATCTACCATGTTAAGCCTAATGAGATCACAAGGAATAACTTTATGCAAGATAGACATGGGAAAACCCCTATAGACCTTTCTAGTAACAACCTACTCACCAACGGGGGTAGGCACCAAATAAGGCTCTAGTAACATTTCGGGTGACACATCAAACCTATTAGAAATAAATGGAGTAAAAAATGATAAATTTGCACCCAGATCTAATAATGCATACATATTAAAAGTAATGACCTTTAATATACCAGTAACGACATTGGGTGCGTCCTCAACCTCTTGTCTCCCATGCCAGGCAGAAAAGTGGTTGGTGCATTAGCCACGTCCTTGGGTTTGTTGACTATGAGAAATTTATCCTTGAGGAGTAACACCACCACCTCTACATTCCCTAGCATGGTGGCACGGCTTGCCATACTTAAAGCATGCATTAGAGCCAGCTAAGCATTCCTCTTTGTGAGTCGTTCCACACTTCTTGCAAGTAAGGAAATCTGAGGACCAACATTCTCTCTGGGAACCATTGGGTTAGCACCCTTGTCCTTATTGAACCTTGGAGGAGGAGTATAGGTGCAACCTTGTCCCACAAACCATTGCCCACCTTAGTCTTTTCCATTGTTACCATTACCGGACCTTTGAGGGTTAAACCCTCCACCATCCACTCTAGCCTTTTTGAACCCCTTTAATCTCTCTCTTAGATTCTTTTCTTCAATTTATTCTGCGTAAGTCATTAACTGAGAGATGTCCATTTCCTTGACCAACATGGCTATTTTACACTCCTTGTACACCAAGCTTTAGACACCGAAAATAAACTTGCTCATCCTAGCTCTTAGATCAGAGACCATGAAGGGAGCATACATTGACAATTTAGTGAATTTGAGAGCATACTCCCTTATTCTCATACTCTCTTGATGGAGGTTGATGAACTCTTGAATTTCGGCCTCCCTAGCTCCAATGGGAAGAAACGGTCTAGGAAGGAACCTTTGAACTCTTTCCATCCTATTGGCCCGATTTCTTTATCCCTCTCAAAAACCCATTGTTCGTACCATACTTGAGCCATAGCTTTTGAGTTGATAGGACACTATCTCGGCCTTCTCATTCGGTGGCACAACCATGATAGCCATAATCTGGTACACCTCATCAATGAACTCCATAGGTTTCTCATCTAGTTTAAAACCATCAAATTCGAGCGGATTCATCCATTGGAAATCTTGAATCTTAGATGCCAAAATTTTCATTTGTGGAGGAGGAACACATTAGCGTATTAGCTTTTAAGAGAGAGTTTGAGATTTTGAAGAAACTAAATACTCTTCTAAGCTAATGGAGATTGTGAACTAGATAAGAATACTTTGTGAAAACTTTTCAGATTAGAAAGTTGTAGAGAAGATCTTGGTCTGCCTTCTAGACAAGTTTGAATCAAAAATCTCAACTATTGAAGAGTCTTGTGACTTGACTACTCTTACAATAGCCGAACTAATCTCTAAATTGAAAGTCCAAGAGGAGCGAATAACTATGAGAAGTGAAGGGATAATATAAGATGCCTTTCCAGCAAGGCATAAATTCAAGAATCAAAAGGAATATAAAAAATTCTTCTCGGATAAATCTAGAGAACTAAAATCTGGTGTAAACCAAGGTGATTAGTTGAGAAAAGGAAAATTTCTGCCTTGTGGTATTTGTAAGAAGACAAACCACTTAGAGAGGAATTGCTGGAAGAAATCAAAGACGTCTCCAATTCAATGTAGATATTATAAAAAGTATGGGCACATTGAGAAGTATTGTAGGCAAAAGTAAAATAAAAGTTGTCAGTCTTCGTAACGAGTGAATTTTCCAGATGATCAACAAGTTGGAAAATTAGAGGAGGTTTTCATTGCCTCATATACATCACAGTTTGAAAAATGTTAGTGGTATGTTGATAGTGCATGCACAAGGCACATGGAAATTGATGAAAATTTGTTTGTTACCTTGGACAAATCGGGGAACTAAAGTGAAGCTTGCAAATAGTGTATTGGTACAAGCCCACGATAGAGGGTCGATAAAATTTCCTACTTACGAAGGTATGAAAATAATTAATGATGCTCTTTATGTGCCAAATTTGATTCATAACTTGTTAAATTTTGGTCACTTGCTTTATAAAAACTATTCTCTTAATTTTAAGGACAACAAACGTGTCACTTATAATCCTAAAGGATGTGAAGTAACTAAAATTAGCGTGATTGAAAATTCCTTTCCAATTTCATGCTATTTTGTTGGTAATTGCTTTTTCAATGTTGAATTGAGTGATACTTGTCTTTGGCATGCAGTGAAAATTGACATGTGCAGAGATGTTTGTGAGTCATGTCAATTTGTTAAAATAAATAGAGATCCTCTCCAAAAGGAGGTCTATAGAGGGCTAAGGAAAAGCTAGAGTTGGTTCATAGAGATTTATATGGAACAATAAGGACGACTTTTTGAGTGGAAACAAATACTTTATTCTATTAGTTGATGATCTAACTCGAATGAAATGAGTCTACTTTCTTAGTAGCAAATCTCAAGTATTCTCTGTTTTCAAAGAATTCAAGGCTATTGTAGAAAGGGAGAGTGGCTGGCAGTTGAAGTATGATGAGATAATAGAACTGAATATACTTCATATTAGTTCAGCAAGTACATTAAGGAATTGGGTATGAACAATAATTCACTGTTATCTACACTCTACAACAGGATGGAGTTTTTGAGAAAAAGAACAGAACAGTGATAGAAATGGGAAGATGCATGCTGGTAGAACAGAAGATACCTAAATACTTTTTGGCCAAAGCAGCCAATACCATTGTATATTTGCTAAATATATTACCAAATAGGGTAGTCTAAAGCGTGAAACCATTTGAAGCATGAAAAGGTATAAATCCATCTAAAGGATACCTGAAGGTATTTTGTTCGGTGTGCTATGCACATGTTCGTAATGTTTAAAGAGAAAAATTAGATAGAAAGGCAGAACTTTGTGGAACGGCTGATCATCGTCCAGGCTTAGAACCCATACAAATGTAGAAGAAAGGGTGAGTACCAAACAACATGGTACCCAGCAAGCTAACTAGAAAAATTAAGTAAATCTAATAGGATACATAAACTCCTTTCCAACCCAATCGAACCTACATAACTACAACCTGCACAGAAACTAACCTAACCTACCAGTTCTTAATAAGCAGTTTAATAAGGTTTAGATCATAGCTCAATATCATAAGATATAATGTACAAGTATTCAGAAGTTACATATAACAATCAAGTATGTCACACACGAATATGCAGAATATATATATGCACACTCAATGATCATGCATATGTGAAATCACTGGCAAAGACCTCGGCATGATAAACACTGACTGAAAATGCCTTGGTCTCACAATCTCTAACAATAAATAACCTCGGTCACATAATCTTCCACCGGAAATGACCTCGGCATCATAACATCTCGACGAAAATGACCTCGGCCTCATAATCATGTACCTCTCATCGTAGTGTTTCAAAACCAATGCAATATGTATTCTCACTCAAGTAATGAGGAATAATCAATTCAAACAATCCGCAATCATAATTAGACTATCGAGTATTTTATTATATACACATAGATATCTAGATCACGGTATATACTATTTAAATTTCTCCAATGATACATATCATCTTTTATTAACCCCCTCGATTAGTTTAGATTAACTCCTATCAAAATTCAACCCGTAACCTCATCCCCATCACTTCCCCACACACATACAAAGAGAAATTAACTATTCTAATAGATTCATGAAATTTTAATAGTCCACTTGCCTTAATCAAGATGCGATAAATAAATCCACGTGAGCCTTCCCCTTCCGAGTATACTCCGAGTCACCATAATCTAGTTAATGAGTGTTTCACAATTAAAAACCAAGTCCAACGACAATAACAAAGTGAATTTTAGGGAAAATCGGTCAAAAGACTTAAATTTCATTTCCAAAAATGGGGGATTAAATCTGGGAATATTTACATGAAAATGCTCCTTATACCTTTAGGAAGTCATTTATGAAAATCTTTTCAAAAAACAAGCTCAAACCGAATCTGGATCATCATTTAAAGAATCTTTCCAAAGTTCTTCAAAAAGCGACATTTCCACCAATTGAAATCCTCAAATTCATGTTATAATTCACAATTAGGCAATGGGTTATGAAGATTAGGTGTCAAAATCACTTACCCAATAGGTTCCATGCAGAAAACCCTTCCAAATCGCTTACCCAAGCCTTCCAAGTTCGAAAATGGTGGAAATAGCATAAACCCCATCTAAAACCTCTTAAGTATTGCTATAGCGACACTGGATGCCTCTTTCCCGGCATTGCATTCATGAACCTTTTCTCTCTTAAGCAATCATTCACTTTCCTAGCATTTCTTTCATGAACCTTTCCTTGCTTAAGCAATCATTCTCTAGACACAGTTATTCGAAAAATACATTATCACAAAAGTCTCTGAATGACCCTCGGGATTCGATCGAGATCCCATGTACACAAACCATATATGCAACCCTACTAAATTCCACGTTCCAAACTCAACAGAACCATCACAATTTGATTTTGAGGTCTCCTTGACCCGGAGCAACTAGACCAATCCAAACCTTAAAAAGACAATAGTGTCGTGCCCTCGATGCTTTCGAAAAATACATAAGAACTCTCCCTTGATCTAAAATCACCCTCAAAATCTAATGGAGTCGTCAAAATTCAATTGCGAGCATCCAATCTCAAAATGTTGATCAAAGTCAACTTAATGACTAAAAACTCAAATATTTCCAACTCAACTCCTCAAATCCATGATATAACTCTGAATATGATTCTATCAACTCTCCTAGATCAAATTCAATAATCTGGAACAGATGGAATTGATGGAATTTTGTTTTGAGACCCAAAAATTTGAATGACCTAAAATCCCACTTTGAGTCTTTCAAACCTCCAAATACGGCCTAAGAAGACTATTCATCAACTCCATGAATGCTGCTGGAGAGTTAGTCAACCCAAAGGACATAACTAAAAACTCATAGGCCATATCGGGTTTGAAAAGCTGTCTTACGAATATCTGATGGCCTAATCCTCCACTGATGGTATCCAGATCTCAAGTTAATCTAGATGAACAAGGCCGTTCCCTGAAGCTGGTCAAACAAATCATTAATAAGAGAAAGAGGATATTTGTTCTTAACAGTCACTTTGTTCAGCTGCCTATAATCGATGCACATCCTCATAGACCCATCCTTCTTCTTCACAAACAGAATCGGTGCAACCCAAGGTGACACACTAGGGAGAACAAACCCTATAATCACTAGATCCTACAATAGGTCCTTTAACTCCTTCAACTCTGCCAGAGCCATGCGATGAGGTGGAATAAAATGGGCTTAGTGCCCGGCTCTAAGTGGATAGCAAATTCAATATCTCCATCCGGAGGAACTCCCGAAAGATCAGTAGGAAATATATTGGCGAAATCCTTAACCAAGGGAATAATCTCTACAGGAGGTGACTCAGCACTAGTATTTCAGATATAAGACAAATAGAACATACTGATAATGTTGAAACTACACTTCTTATGATTCAAAGTGTACACATTTGTTAGCAACATAAACCTAACATATGAGGTTGGGGTCGAATCCCACAAGGAACGATTAGGAATAAACTTCAATCACAATGTAAGAACGTGTTCTAGACTTTTGAAGCGTAATAACAAGGGAATTGTAAAATAAATTAAATCTATATATTTCATTATCAAAATTTGGAGAGTTAACTAGATTAAAGATCAACACAAGCAATGCTAATTTGGTTGTAAAAAGGTAGAAAGGACTTTTAGGATAGGTGCATAGTTAATTATATTATTCGGATAAAGGTAATTGCACAACTCAATTTCATCAATTGTCAATGGAAAGGCAAAGATCAATCAATCATATGAAAAGCATCTCTCGATAGCTAGTCATCTATGCATGCTAGCTATATTGAGCCTAGAAAAGTGTACGAACACAACTAATACACTGCTTAGTAAAATCTCCTCTCTCGAGAAAGATTACAATTAATAAGTTCAAATCAACAATCAATGGCTATTTTTTAATCTAACCACTTCATAGCACCATCTCAGACTGACATGAAGATATAACATAGACATATATTTGCAACCATAATAATAAATGAAACATGTCAAATTAACAAAACCCATATCAAATTAATGATTCTTGAGCTAAATACAAAAACCCAGATCCTAAAACATCAAATTAACTACATAGGCACCCCCTAGAAGTATGTGGTTTAGCTACACAATGAGAAATTAAAGAGAATAGTAATTGTCCTCCATTCAATTCAGCAAGTTAATAACTTCAAATCATAATGCCCAGAGCCAAAATATCAAAAACAAAAACAAAACCCCAAGATAGCTTCAAGGTTCTTCTCTATGAGTCTTAGAAGTAGGAAAAAACATCCCTTATTTGCCTTTGAAAACTATATTTATATGTGTGCACAAGTTTAGGAAAAATTTCTACTTGGTATCACTTCAGCAATGTTAGTCGCGCCCACCGAAGTTATCGATGAAACTCCATTAAGTTCTTTTTCTGGCCTTCTGGAGCATTTCTTCTTCAGTTCATGATCTTCAATTAGGCGACCTTAATCTCTCTCGCCAATAAGTTTGGCGAGTCGCCCTTCTAACCTCTTGCATATTTCTTCATTCACTTTCTTTCCCTGAAGCTTTGATCTTTTGGGCGAGATCAGACAAGCTAGCCTTTCCTATTTGCAAGTCGCGATTGTATCACCCACTCGCCTTTATGATATTCTTTTGATGTTTTTCTTCAAATGGCTTTTAGGGGGGTGCAACACAAATCACCCATATCAACTTGGCTGATCGCCAAATAAAATTTTCCTCGCAAAAATGCTTAAGATGTTAGCCTTGAGTACTGATTCGATTAGCGAGCTGTTGACGCCATTGGCGAATCGCGAATAGCTCTTTGCGAGCTTCAACTTTTGTTTTGCTTAATTTAGTCCTTTGTTTTAGAGCTTTTCTTCAATGTTTAGCTCATGACTGATCCTTAACTCCTTGAGACTGCAAATGATCACTTTAGAGTCAGTTTTAGACATAACAAAGGCAAAGAGGACACTAATTTCTTGGTTTTAAGCTATAAATAAATCCAAATTCCTGACTCATCAACATACCAACTTAATCTAATGCTTGTCCTCAAGTAAATCAAGAAGCCAATTAATATCAGTCCAAATGGACTCCAAGTCAGCCCAACAATATCTATCCAAATGGATTACAAATCAGCATAATAGCCTTTACCTTTTTCACGCTCCTCAACTCAAGCGGTAAGAGTGGCTAGCTTTTCAGCTATCTTTGTCAATGTGACTCATTGTCCCACTACCTCAGCTCATAATGGTACACAAGTAGCCACATTAGTAGAGGATATCATAAAAGGAATAACAATCTCTAATCTTGAGGCTCTCACATTAGCTGAATGGGCTAGATTGCCCATTTTATATATCATGGTCTGTGTCAATGGAGGCCAAGGTATAGTACTAGCTGGAGAAGCTGTGGAAGCAAATGGGGTAGATGATGAACCCGACATATCAAAGGTGGGAGGTATAGTGCTAGCCTCTAGAGACTTTGTATCAAGGACCAGTGTAGTGTTAACTGGTGTAGGTCTCCTCTTATCAACATCATGCTAGTAATCCGCCTTAATCCAAAGGATATCACTAGACGATTTAGGTGACACCCTTACATAGGTAGACTCATTAAATCATAGCCTTACATGCTCACACAAATAAGTAATCAAGATGGGGAATGGTAGTGAGTTCTGCTACAGCCGAACCCTCAAGAAGATCTCTGAAATAATGATTTCACCTAGGTTCAGGCCCTCCCTAGCAATGATACTTCTCAACGATGCATCTTTGGGATGTTGCAAACTAGACTAATTCTAACTAAACATTAACGTATTGCTGATGAAGCTGAACCAATACCGAGCAGCCATATTGATATTTCTTTTCTCGATCATAGCTCTTTTCTTAATCCACAGATGAGTAATATCCAAAATCGATGGGGCCAACCACCCTTTTAAATCTTTTAAAGTGCAGGTTTTGAGTTTAGCTGCTAAGGAATGGCGATACCGGTAAGTGCACCCCAAAGCATCATTTATATTAGTTTGACTATATTTCACCTCTTTTCCACAAAAAACCACAACTTCAAGCAAGCCTGATGCAATAGACTTTTTCTTTCCCTTTGGAAGGGCATTTTCATAGGCTCCATAAAATGCACGAACCTATGAAGGAATATATGGAGTTCGAGCTTTAGTGAACCACTCAAATTGGTGGAACTGAACCGTTCTCCAAATATTCGGGTACCTATCTACTACTAAATCAGTAGAGAGTCTTTTATCTTTCAAGATTGTATGAAGACCAACAATCTTTAATCTGTTAATTGAGCGAGGCGCAAATACGGAGACTACCCTATTAGCTGTTGGGTCACGGGAAACTTTGGATCATATTTCAATATATGCACGCTCATGACCCTACTTTGTAGCTAAAGGAACTAGCTGAGATTCCACGATAGGAGCATGCACTGGGGTTGTGGGTCCCTCATCTTGATGTCATTGGATTTAATCATCGGATGAGAAGTCATAAGAACTGGTTTCATCAATCAGTTGATGTTTTCTTTTTCCTTTTTCATATGTAATCACAAGTTGAGATAAATGTTGAGTGGATTGGCGAGGCTTGGATGGTTCAGTTATGGTTGTACCTGGGTCCCTCTTTCTAGGTGGAGCATAAACTTCATCTATAAGATTTTGTACCGGTTGCCTATCCCAGGCAATTACTTTACAATAGAAATACACCAGCAAAGAACATTGGGTGATAGGTTAGTGCAAACTCAAGTAAAAAATACAACTTTGTAAAAAAGTGGAACCAAGAAGGCTAATGATCACCTAATAAAACGATGATTCATCTAGTGAAGAAAAGAGGGCTCACTCGAGCTCCCTAACCATAGAAGGTCAAAGTGGCAACACATTAGGCGAAGTTCCCACCGAAATGGTAAGACGCCGAAAGAGATCAGTAAGTAAGCAGAATTCACCGAAAGTACCAGAATAGTTTTTGATTCAACACTATGTTTCTCAAGGAAAAAGGCAAGGGAAAGTGTGGATTGGTGAGCCATTAAGGTGCATCGGCGAGTCATCAGTAACTTGCCAAATCATTCAGGAAGAACTGGCAGTTGAGAGCATGAAGGGCTAGTAAACCCAACCCTTGGATACTTTCCAAATAGCTGGGCGAACACGCATGAGTCCGCGTAACTGCCCACATATACTAATTTCACAATTTGTTAGAGTAATAACCTCCTCCACAAGTATTTAAAGCATCCCATATATAATTTTCAGAGAAATAACGGAATCCACCCATTACCCAACAACATAAGAACTCAAACTTCTGTCAGAATTAATCAACTCACTATGAATTTGATAAAAAATTCCCTCAAGAAGGATGTCACCCATCTATCATTGGGAAAAATTATGAATTCATGAAGCCAGGGTTATTCATACTTCACCCCCCAAAAAGTTATCAAACCTACTTGACACACTAGCATTTATCATTGAAGGATCTACACATAAAACTTAGGCTAAAGGTGCTAGTACGGGCCACAACCAACAAACGATTACAAATTATAATAATCTCCTTAGGGCAAACCTCATATACTCGCACTCAATAAAGAAGAAGTAAATAAAATCTAAGCTATTCAAAGCATTAACAAAATAATAAAGTCAATACAAAATATGAACCAAGGAAGCACACCTTTAAAAGGCTAAAATGATGAATAAGAGAAATGATGGAGAGCACAGGTTCAATCTATAGAAATTTAGATAAAAATAAGAATCAAAATGAAAGAAAATAATTTAAACTAGGGGAAATAGATGAGGTGAATAGTATAGGAAGATGAAGGAGCGAAATTTGAAGAATTAGGAATTTAAATGAAAAAAAACCCTTTAATTCAAAGTGGTCATTCAACAAGGCGAGTATATCATAATGACGTCGAACTAAATGGTGAGTCACCCATTCTATCTTACGCTCGCTGAAATTGAGTTGTCCCTTTAGGTATGAGTTAGATAAGTTGGAGAGAATGATGGAAATTGCCGACTACTTCGGTGATTCTCTAACAAGAACCTTAACTCGCCAATAGTTGCAGAACACCTGAGAGATTGAAGGTCCTCCGGAGGTCTGAAGGGTGAAATTGCACGGGCTCCACTTAAAACTTTGAAGGATTGTCAAATTTGACTTTGTCTTGCCCAAATGATCAGAACCTCCAAGGATAATTTATCTACGCAGACGCCCAGAAGGTGATCTTTATCGGACTTACCCAGTAGGTTTAGCAGTTCGCCGCATAGGCCCTTGTACTCACCTACTGATTCATTCTCATAGAGTCCAATTCAACCTACACAATGATCACCAAACAATTCAAAACCACTAAAACTTTGGTTGCCTCCCAAGAAGCACCTTAGTTAACATCATGGCACAACATGAACACACATTCAAGCATCGTTCAAGTATACCACATCAATCATTTCTAGACTCGGGCCTTCACCAAAATACAACTTTAATCATTGCCCATTAACTTTGAAATTTGGACCCTCCTTAGGTTTAACCTCAATAGCTCTATTCTCAAACACCTAATGAAGTTTAAAAGGACTCGACCATTTGGATTTTAGTTTCCTAGGAAAAATTCAGAGACACGAGTTTTAAAGTAATACAAAATGGACAACCCTAAAATCCCATTTCAAGATGTGAGCATCATCCCATTTATTCATCCTTGCCTTGTAGAGAGCTGAGCTTTCATAAGCTCGGAGCTAGAACTCCTATAAAGCATGAAGTTGGTCAACTCGATCTTTGGATGCCGATTCCCAGTTCAACTGGTAGGTGACTCATTTTCCCAAAAACAAATTGTTATGGTGACATGCCAATCGGCATCTTGTAAGTTGTTCTATATGACCAGAAGGCATCCTCCAACTTTCAGGACCAATCTGACCTATAGCTATTCACTGTCTTTGCCAAGATTACTTTGATCTCGTGATTAGACACTTCAACCTGCCCATTCATTTTAGTTTGGTAGTCCATGAAAACCCTATGAGTTACACCATATATGTTCAATAGTGAGGCAAACATACGGTTTCAAAAGTGAGACCCCGTATACCAAATGATAGCCTGTAGGGTGCCAAATCTTGTGAAGATGTATATCTTCAAAAGTTAAACCATGCTTCGGCCCTCATTGTTAGGTAAGGACACCACCTCTACCCACTTTAACACATAATCAACCGCCACGAGAATATACTTGTTCCCAATAAGCTCACAAAAGGCCCATAAAATTGATTCCCTATACATCCAACAATTCGACCTCCAAAATTATATTAAGAGGCAACTCATGTCGTCTACCACATCACCTTGCCTTTGGCATGGATCATAGTTTTTCACAAACACATTGGCGTCTTGGTATATGGAGGGAAAATAGTATCCACTTTGCAAGACTTTAGTGGTAGTTCTAATACCATAATGGCGGCCACCAACTGGTGACAAATGACAAGCATTAAGAATTGCTTCACTTTCCACCTCCGGAATATATCTCTGGATCATGTGATCTGCATATTTTCTGAACAAATAAGGTTCATCCCAATAGGATTTCTTTGTATCAAATAGGAACCTTTTTCGTTTTTGAGAACTTAAATTATCCAGGATAATCCCACACATAACGAAGTTGGCAAAATCTACATAGCATGGTAGTGATGTATAGGATATCCTTATTAACGATTCATCTGGAAGGCGTTTTCAATCTCTTGGTCTGCAGACACAACCACTTATGATTCGAATCTTGACAAATGATTGGCTACCTATTTTTTCACACCCTTTATGATCCTTCACCTCAAAGTCGAATTATTGCAAAAACAATACCCAACAGATCAACTGGGGTTTAGCATCTTTCTTTGCCATTAAATAACTGATTGCAGCATGATCGGTATGAACCACTACTTTAGTAACCAAGATATAAGCACAAAACTTTTTGAATGCATAAACAACTACTAACAACTCTTTCTCGGTAACTGTGTAGTTGTTTTGGGCTATATTTAATTTCTTAATAGCATAGTAGACGGGGTGGAATAAATTTTCCTTTCTCTATCCAAGAACAACCCCCAATGCTATACCACTTGCATCACACATGAGTTCAAAAGGAATCCTCCAATCTAGAGCCACAATGATAAGAGCTGAAATAAGTTTCTCTTTTAAGCACAAGAATGCCTCGATACAAGCTTCATCAAACTCAAACACACTATATTTCTAAATCAAGTTGCACAATGGATAGGCCACCTTAGAGAAATCCTTGATGAACCATCGATAAAACCCGGCATGCCCCAAGAAACTCTAAATACCCTTTACCAATATAGGAGGAGTCAAACACGCAATCACTTCCACTTTCGCTTGGTCCACTTGAATACCATGTCCCAAAAATTTGTGGCCTAATACAATACCTTCTTTCACCATAAAATATCACTTCTCCTAATTAAGCACAAGATTTTGTTTTGAAATATCCTCTCAACACTTGACTAAGATGTTCAAGGCATGCATCAAATGTGTCCCCCACAACTGAGAAATCATCCATAAAGACTTCCATCGTATCTTCTACCATGTTAGCGAAAATGGATAGCATACACCTTTGAAACATTACAGGAGTATTGCATAAACCAAAAGCAAAAGTGCCATATGGTCACATAAAGGTCGTCTTATCTTGATCTTTAAGAGCAATAGAAATCTGATTATACAAAGAGTATCCCATCTATAAAGTAGTACCAATCCCGACCTGCAAGATGATCCAACATTTGATCCATGAAAGGCATAGGGAAATGATCTTTTTCTGTTAAAGCATTTAGTTTCCGATAATCCATGCACACCCTCCAATCGGTTACCGATTTCATTGATACAAGATCATTATTTTCATTTGATACGATTATCATGACACCCTTCTTAGGAATGCATTACACCGGGCTCACCTATTTGATATTAGCAATGGGATATATAATACGTGCGTTGAGCAACATGATGATTTTTTTCTTCACCACTTCTTACATTGGAGGGGTTAATCTACGTTGGTGCTCGATGCTTGGATTTCTTTCACTTGCCAAATGAATTTTATGTGTTCACATACTAGGAGGGATGCCTACAATGTCAGTAGTTGTCCACCCAATAGCTTTGATGAATTTTTGTAACACGCTCTCAAGAGCATGCAATTTCTCCTCAACTAAATCAACAACTAATATGATGGGCAATGTAGAATTTGCCCCCAAAAACACATATTGCAAATGATATGGATGTACATCAAGTTCAAGCTTTGGTGGTTCATCTATAGGTAGCTTATCAAGGGGTGAGTCTCTATTCTCTAAATCAATCTCTAATGGTACAGGGTTTTTGGGGTAGGAACCGATACCCATAAGTGCTGCCACCACTTTATCATAGTCAGGGATTTATTCCCCATCTTAATTCAGCTACACCGTCACTAACGACTCCCCAACATTAGAAACTTGTTGTACACTTGCCACAGTTTCATCCACAACATCAACCACATAGATGACATGAAGATCACCAGGTTGTTTCATTGACTTACAAACATTAACCAAAGCTTACCACTCTCTACATCAACCAAATCTCGTCGGATAGACAGGAAAGTCCTACCAAGAATAATGGATACCTCCACATCAATTTCACAATCAAGAATAATGAAATCTACTAGAAAGATGAATTTATCAGCATTTATAAAGTTATCATAGAGCATACCAATAGGACACATAATTGTTCGATCGGCCATGAGTAACCACATAGTGGTTGGCTTGGGTTCGCCCAACCCAAGCTTTTAAAAAATGGCATAAGGTATCAAATTTATGCTTGCAACTAGATCATAAAGTGCCTTAGCGAATTGATATAGCCCTATAGTGCATGGAATTGTGAGTGCCCCAAATTCATCCTTTTTCACCACAATGTTGCTTGACTTAATTACACTATAACTATGAGACACTTTATTATTTTCAAAGTCCATATTATGCTTTTTCATCACAAGCTCCTTTATGAACTTGGAATACCCTAGCATCTCTAATAGTGCTTCGATCAAAGGGAAATTTATGGAGAGAGTCTTGAAAACCAAGAGGAACTCTTGAAACTTGGTATCCTTATCTTTTTTTTCAAATATTGAGGGAAATGAGGATTTACTTTTTGAAGTGGATTTAAAGAAACCACCGGTAGAATAACACCCACATTAGACTTTGGAGACACACCAGAATCAATCTTCATCGGTGCATCTTTTAGTTCATCATCTTGATCATTATTAAGTTCTTCGGCTAGCTCGTCACTTTCGAATAATCTAGTCTTACCTTTGGATGAACTTGTTGCATCATTAGTTGGCACTTTGTCACCAACAAATTTACCACTTCTTATCAAAATAGCCATACATTGCACGTTGTCATTCTTAGAATTAGTAATGGTATCACTTGGGAGATTTCCCTTCAGGCTTGAGTTAAGATGAGCTGAGATCTGACCCATTTGAGCTTACAATTAGCTAATTGACACCGAATGTGAAGTGACTATTTATTTAACAAAGAGAAATCATGTTTTATCTTCTTTAACACGTTATCCAACCCCTCGACTTTCTTCAAGATTCTAGAAAGAATATCCTCCATACAATACCTTTCAAGATCAGTAATCGCCTCCTTAGGCTTTTGATGAGGAGGTACATATCTATCTTGTCACCTTGACCATCCCTCCAAGCATTACCTCTATCGCGCCAATGTCTATCTCTCCAACCACTGTCGGACTCTTTATTCCGACCTTGATTTCCACCGGCCTTGGAAGGGTAGGTTGGGAAACCCCTGGATAATTTGCTAAATATTACACCTCTTCATTGTACATGACATTAAACTTGGCATATTTTGGGTTTACTCCAACATTCGCATCCACTACATTCACAACTTTATAGCCTCCCCCATAACATGTTTGGAGAGCAGATCTAGTTGGGTCATCATTTTTTCCATGTTTTGATCCCTTGCATGATCCTTTTAAATCTACTCTTTAGTCATCTCAACATGAAGAGGGGGTACAAACCACGATTAATCTTTTTCATTTCATCAAGCAAAACAGAGGCAATGGTAAAAGGTTGGTGCATAATTCCGCTCCTAATAAGCTGGTCTGCTACCTCTTTGTTTATTGTATCCAGACTACAATAGAAATATTAGAGTAACACATTGTCAGGCAGTGTGTTGGCCATTGTAGTAGAAACTTCTGAAACCTAAGCTTTGTTTCATGTAATGGTTCCCCATCAATCCTTTGGAAGTTTTGAATACTGTCCCTCAGTTTCAACATCTTAGACGGTGGGAAAAACCGCTCATATAATGTTGTAGTGAGATTATCCCATGAGGTAATCGAATCCTATGGTAGCTCTGCTAACCATTTGGTTGCTTCCCTATAAGAGAGAAAGGGAACAACTGTAATCGGATAGACCCCTTCGAGATGTTTTTCAATGAGAAGGGGCTGCATATGTCCATAAAATTTGGAATATGATCATGAGGATCATCGTGAGAGAGGCCTCCAAAGAACCCCTTCATTTGCAATAGCTGCAACATAGTACCAGTGACATGAAAGATCCCGTTACCCATAGTAGAGGGTACTCTTATAGCTCCTATACTGCCCATTTGATCAATATTCATATCGTGCGAATTTCCAATATCATCATTTAGGCCTTCAGCATTACTTTCATTAGCACTCATTTCTTCACCAATCAAAGGCACAATAAACAAACAATAGTAAAATAGTTCTACTATAAATAACTAGATCACAAACTACTTTACTAAAAGAAATCTAATCACATATGAGGTCGGCAATAGTACCATTTTTGATAACACTCAAACTACACTTCTTACAATTTAGAGTGTAGATGGTCGTTAGCAATACAAATCTAATAGATGATGTCGGGGTCGAATCCCACAAGGAACGGTTAGGAATAGACTTCAATTATGAAGAATGTGTTCTAGACTTTTGTAGCATAACAACAAGTGAATTGTAACAAGGTAGAAATTTGGAGAGTTAACTATATTCAAGATCAACACAAGAAATGCTAGTTTGGTTATAACAAGGTAGAAAGGACTTTTAGGTTGGTGCATAGTTAAGTATATTGTTCGGATAAAGGTAATTGCACAGCTCAATTTCGTTAATTGTCAATGGATAGGCAAAGATCAATCAATCATATGAAAAAATCTCTCGATCGCTAGTCATTTATCCATGCTATCTCTCTCGAGCCAAGACAAGGGTACTAACACAAATAATATGCTCCTCTCTTGAGCAAGATTACAATTAATAAGTTCAAACCAACAATCAACAACTATTTGTTAATCTAACCACTTTAGTTTACCCTCTCAGGCTAACATAAAGATCTAACAGAGATATATGTTTGAAACAGTAAATCATAAATGAAACATATCAAATTAACAAAACCCATATCGACTTAGTGATTCTTGAGATGAATACAAAAACCTCAGATCCTAAAACAACAAATTAACTACATAGGCACCCCCTAAAAGTATGGGGTTTCGCTACATATTAATAAATTAAAGAGAATTTTACCAAAATAATTGTCCTCCATTAAATTCAGCAAGTTAAAAACTTCAAATCCCAATACCCAAAAGCTAAAATATCAAAAACAAAATCAAAACCCCAAGATAGCTGCAAGGTTCTTTTCTCTGAGTCTTAGCAGTAAAGAAACGTCCCTTATTTTCCTTTGAAAACTCTATTTATATGCATGCATAAGTTTAGGCAAAATTTCTACTTGGGACCACTTTTGCAACATTAATTGCACCCACCAAAGTGGTTAGCGAACTTCCATTAAGTTCTTTTTCTCACATTCTAGGGCATTTCCTTAGCAGTTCATAATCTTAAATTAGGCGATCTCGATCCCTCTCACCGACAAGTTCGCCGAGTCGCCCTTTCCACCGCTTGTATAGTTCTTCATATGATTTCTTTCCCTGCAGCTCTGATCCTTTGGGTGAGCTCAGATAAGCTCGCCTTTCCTATTTGTGAGTTGCCAAGTGTCTCACCCGCTCGCCTTTTTGACATTTCTTTAATGCTTTTCATCCATTGGATTTTAGGCGAGCGTAATGCAACTCGCCATATCAACTTGATGGATCACCAAATTCCATTTTCCTTTCCAAACTGCTCAAGTTGTTAGCCTTGACTTCTAATTTGATTGGGGAGTTGTTGATGCCTTTGGCGACTCGCGAATAGAAATTTGAGAGCTTCAACTTCATTTTTGCTCAATTTTGTCCATTTTTAGTTCTATTCTTCAATGTTTAGCTCTTGACTGATCCTCAACTCGTTGCATCTACAAATAATCACTGTAGAGTCAGTTTTGGACTTAACAAAGGAAAAGAGGACACTAATTTCTTGGGTTTTGAGATACAAATGACTCTAAATTTCTGACTCATCACTTACACCCTCTATCAATCAATATATGAGCACGCATATAGGAGATGACCTTACTAGGATAAGAACCACTAATGCCCTTCTACTCTATCTTCAAAACACCAGGTATCGCTAAGGTTACAGTCTTAGCATTTATAGCAATCAAGAATAACACGATAAGAGGAAAACCAAATCCATATCCAATATCATATCAAATTCTACTATCCCTAGTATAATCATGTCTAGCCAAGTATCATACCCGGCTAAAACAATAAGATAGGATCGATACACTTGACCACCACTAAGGGTTCACCCATATATGTAGAAACATGTACAAGTATGGGCATGCAATCACAAGTCGAATCAAATCCAGATGTAAAATTGGTAGACACATAGGAGAATATAGATCTCGGATAAAAAAATATGCAAAATGGTAGCAAACTGAATGATACCTGTGATAACTGCATTGGAAGTCTCAGCCTTAGGCCTCCACGAAAAAGCATAACTCTGAGCTCCTATACCACCACCCACCTGAATTGTGCCTCTACCCTACGAAAACATGGAACCACTATCAGAGGACCTACCACCTCTACCTGTAGCTAGAGGCATCGAATCTCTCCTTAGAATGTTGAATAATTTCACTAGGGCAATAATTTAGTCTGTAGTGGGAACTAGTGCATCAAGTGACCCAGATATCCACAACTAAAACATGACCTCAAGACAGAAGAATGTTGTAAAGAACCCGATTGAATACCATAACCACATCGGCCTGAACTCTGAGATCATTGAACTACCTGCACACTATCAGCTGCTAGCATAGAAGCATGAAATAGCCTTTGGCACTTAAGTTAACAGGCCTATCTGAACACATAGGAACTATCTGCACACTATGAGTTACTTGAAAACTGACCACTAGCATGGGTCCTCTTCTGGTACCCAAACTCCTCTCTGACCATCAATTTTACCTCCATGGCGGTGCTTACAATAGACTGGAAGGAAGCCTTCTCACAGGCCTATCTGAACACATAGGAACAAATAGATAAGGTCAACCCTTTCACAAACCTGAAGACTCTCTCTACCTCATCTGAGATCAAGGCTATAGTGTTATACCCCATACTTTCATACCTTGGGATGTTGTCATAAGTCTATTGAAAATTTCCATGTGATCTAGATTATCTACCACGCTATCAAATAACTCCAAGGAAAGGAGAATGAGATGCTTTATAATAGGGAAGATTGGAAATAGGGTTATAAGAATTCGAAAGGAGTTGGAGGCCGAGAAATAAGTCGTAGGACTCGATTGACTCACGTAAGCTACCAACTTAGATGTCCTACGTAATTAAGCTACATGAGTACACATTGAGCTTAAGTAGCAAGGACTATGCAGATTTCCGAAGTAAGATAAGATGATGAACCTACGAGAGGGAGAAAAAACTAGTTTTCGAACTTACGAAAGCGAAGCAAGCTGGTGACAAGCAAGCAGGTCATAAGCAAGCAGGTGACTCACCTACTTCAAGTGGACTCCATATGACATGTGGCAGCACGTGAATGGCCGTATGGTGTGAGGTAGAGCCCTAAGGGGGATGCCACGTATCACCCCTAGGGACTGCCATGTGTCACCCTCTTAAAAAGGGTATATATACATGTGAAGAGGACTAATCTCTCATCTTTGCTTCATTTTAGACTTGGAAAAGTTAGGAGCAAACATGAAAGAAATAGAGAGAGCTATGACAGTAACCAAATAAGGTAAGCCCTCCATTTTCAATTTGGGAATTAATTATTCAAGGTATCCTATGATTAAATAACGGTGTTTGACCATATAAAATTTATCATTGGGGCAATGAGGAGGTTTTTTTCCTTGTTAAGAAACTCGTTTTGAATAGGACTACTGTTAGTAATACTAGTATAACTCCTTGTGTAAAGCTTCATTTTGAGTGATTCAAGATATTTTGGAAATATATTTCATAGGTCTATAACTTTTATTTAGCCTCAAAAATTCAGTTTTGCTTTTCTCTTCTAGAAAAAGGGTGATGAAGTATGGGGGAGGTGCTGCTCAGATTTTGTTTTGGAAATCCTACATGGACTGCTGTTGGTATTTTGGGCATATCTTTTTTTACATAATGGATATAGGGGTGATTCGAAATTTTATGAGACCCAAAGGCACATTTCTATAACTTTAATTAAGGCCATAAAGCTTGTTTCTGACAATTACCCCTTCGAAACTAAGCGACAATACAAGATAGTAGGCTGTCCAGAATTTACGTTTTGATAGCTTTGGCGAGTTTTGGCCAATTTCGGGAAAGGTAAGGTCTTTACTTTCAATTTTAAGTATATGATATTGTTATAGGATGTATTACACCCCTTTTATTCTGCTGGAAGTCTAAGAATGTCATAGAAATGCTCGACGTTTGAAATAAACTAAATTGGAATCACTAAAGTTAAATTGTAGTCGAAATGAGGCATTGTGCATGTGGGGGATGTTGTATGTGTGTGGTGGTGTGTTTCAGGGCCTAAAGGCATTCTAAAAGAGGTGTGGGATATTTGGGTTGCATCCACACGATCCCCCGCTTAGTACGGTTAAAGGTTTTATGAAATAGCAACTAAAAACCTTATTTTGGTATCGTAGTTTCGAGCCAGTTGTTTGGAGTTTATGTTGTATAATGTTGATGTGAATTACTTATACATATTCTGAAGGTTGTTGTTGGTTGGATGTAGTGATTAAGGGTATGATTGGAAATTCGGATAGGGCATATTATAGGGGAGGTGCTGTCCGTTTTCCGTTAACTTCTTAACTAGTTAAGGAACTAGTCGAGAAGGCAAGTGAGGGGATGAGTTCTATGAATACTCGTGTGTAACCTAAGTCACTAGAAAGTAAAGTATTATTGATATTAATATTTCTTTCATGTTGAAAAGGTTCAAACAATGACGAGGCAAACGAGACAAAGAGTAACCCATGATAGGTATGTAGAGTTACTCTTCTTTTCTTTTGGCATGTCTTAGGTATAGGTTATGAATGGTTTGTATATGAAAGTCGGAGATAATTCCACTCATGAAACTCTAAATGTAATTTATAAACTGTATTCACTTTGTGATGTTAAGACTCCTGTAATAGTTGAGTTATTGTCTTTCTAGGCTGCTAGATCCTGAATAGTAGTATATGTAAAGTCTGTCTGTTCTTCCTTTTGGAATGTCTTAAGTATAAATGTAATGGCATATGATATGAGGTGGAGGTAGTTCTAGTTATAAGATTCGGGTATAACTTATGACCGTTATTCATTAGATGAATGATAATTGAATGCATCAGCTCCTATTCCTAAGGTCTCTATGATGATAAACGTCTCTATCTCCATAAAATGTTTAATCTTGTGTCGATATACGTCTATGATTCATGAAACTCCAGCTAATAAGATCTCGAATGGTGTTTAGAAGCTATTAAGACGACTATTACTCTAGTCTTTAGGTGATGGTTCACCTGACTGTTTTATTGAGTCTCAGAGGGTGACTTAGTTGCATATAGTTTCTCACTACTCTTTTTGTGTATGCTGTAACCCTTCTTTCTTCGCATCCCACGATGGGCCGAATATTATATCGGGCACAGCTCTACTACTTCTTTCATCGCGTCCCGGGCTGGATGCGTACAGTTCTATGTACCAGGAGATGATTCCGTACGTATGGTGTTGTATATGTTATATGTTATGACAATATGATTATTCACCGAGTCCCGGGCCGGCTGTAATATGATAGCATATGTGGAGAAATAAGGAAGGAACACCGAGTCCCTCCTTAGAAGGTCGGGTACGGTATGTATATTATGATGGTATGCTATAGATATACACTCCTCCATTCACTAAGTCCCTCACTAAAGGGCTGGATATTTTATGTAAGCATGCATATGGAAATATAGTGATACATTTGTGACCCCGAGCCCCATAATGAACTAGATGTAAAATGATGAAATATATAGAAAGATTGTACCGTATACGATGATATGATGCCGTATACGATGTTATGATGAAGTAATATACATGTTAATATGATGAGATGATTATGACACCGAGTTTACTAGAGGGACGGGCACAAGGTATGATGATGTACATGGCTACGTGTTCTAAAGTGCAGGTACAGTAATTTATTAATTGTTATACTTTTCTCATGTATCCCCACTTTAGTTGTTGTTTCAACTATGATATGTCATGCCTTATATACTCAGTACATATGTCGTATTGACCCCCGTACTTTGGGGGGCTGCATTTCATGCCCATAGGTACAAATGTTCATATTGGAGATCCTCTAGCTTAGGATTTCCACTTAGCTATGTTGGACGTGCTCCGCTGTTGCGGAGCTTAACTGTTGATGCTGGTCATTGATGTATATGTTTATTTACTCAGGGGTATGGCGGGGGCCCTATACTGTCATATTAGATACAGTTATTACTTTTAGAGGTTTGTAGACATATGTATGTGGGTTATTTATAAGTTCGTTTCAGTTCTACTCATACGATGTATTGCAAATGTTTTCGTGTTATGGCAGCTGTGTGGGCTTGCATGCCCTTTCCTGTTATGAAACAGATGAAAGAGGCTACAAGTTTAAGGAAAAGTTTTTTACCCATTGAGGTTTTTGTGTATAGTATCACATCACACACGGTTCAACTTGAGTATAACTGATACACATGCATAAGGGGGTCTAGGTCGAACCCCAGTCGCGGCCTACGGGATTGGGTCGTGATAGAAGTGGTATCAGAGCAGTTTGTCCTTATATTTTCTACAGACCGTGTCTAGTAGGGTCTTGTCTATCGGGGTGTTGTGCACCACATCTATGGACAGGAGGCTATAGGACATTTAGGATGTTACTTTCTTTCAGATTTAAGATCGTGCAATAGAGTTGAGTCATAAGGAGTGAAATTCTTCACACTAACTTGTGATTTTAGCAGGAGGACCACATTGATAAAAGTAAGTAACTGACAATATCAGAAGTTAAAGAGCACACAAGTGAGCCAAGGCACGAAAGATGTGTGCCAAGTAAGGTATTGAGCTACTCTTCTTTTGTTTTGGCATGTCTTAGGTATAGGTTATGAATGGTTTGTATATGAAAGGAGGATATAATTCCAATCATGAAACTCCAAATGTGATTCATAAACTGTCTTCACTTTGTGATGTTAAGACGCCTGTAATAGTTGAGTTATTGTCTTTTCAGGCTGCTAGATCATGAATAGTAGTATATGTAAAGTCTATTTGTTCTTCCTTTTGGAATGTCTTAATTATAAACGTAATGGCATATGATATGAGGTGGAGGTAGTTCTAGTTATAAGACCTGGGTATAACTTATGACTTTTATTCATTACTTGATATTAGAATGCTTAATTAGTTGAACTACTACCCTCGAGTCTCCTATCTGATGAATGATAATTGAATGCATCAGCTCTTACTCCTAAGGTCTCTACGATGATAAACGTCTCTATCTCCATAAACTGTTTAACCTTGTCTCGATACACGTTTATGATTCCTGAAACTCCAGCTAATATGATATTGAATGGTGTTTAAAAGGTATTTAAGACAACTATTACTCTGATCTTCAGGTGATGGTTCACCTAACTATTTTATTGAGTCTCAGAGGGTGACTTAGTTGCATTTAGTTTCTCACTACTCTATTCGTGCATGTTGTAACCCTTCTTTCTTCGCATCCAACGATGGGTTGGATATTATGTCGGGCACAACTCTAGTACTTCTTTCACTGTGTCTTGGGCTGGATGTGTACAGTTCCACACACGAGGAAACGATTCCGTATGTGAGGTATGGTATATGTTATATGTTATGACTATACGATTATTCACCGAGTCCCAGGCCGGCTGTAATATGATAGTATGTGTGGCGAAATAATAAAGAAACATCGAGTCTCTTCTTAGAGGGATGGGTACGGTATGTATATTATGATGGTACGCTATAGACGTACACGCCTCCATTCATCGAGTCCCTCACTAAAGGGCCGGATACTTTATGTAAGCATGCATATGGAAATATAGTGATACATTTGTGACCCCGAGCCCCATAATGAACCGGATGTAAAATGATGACATATACAGAAAGATTGTATCGTATACGATGATATGATGCCATATACGGAGATATGATGATATAATATACATGTTAATATGATAAGACGATTATGACACCGACTTCACTAGAGGGTCGGGCACAAGGTATGATGATGTACATAACTACGTGTTCTAAAGTGCAGGTACAGTAATTTGTTAATTGTTATACTTGTCTCACGCATCCCCACTTTAGTTGTTGTTTCAGCTATGATTTGTTATGCCTTATATACTCAGTACATATGTCGTACTGACCCCCTATTCTCCGGGGGGCTACATTTCATGCCCGCAAGTATAGATGTTAGTGTTGGAGATCCGCTAGCTTAGGGTTTCCACTCAGCTATGTTGGACGTGCTCCATTGTTCTGGAGCCTAACTGTTTATGCTGGTCATTGATGTATATGTTTATTTACTCAGGGGTACGACGGGGGCCCTATCACACCATATGATACCATTATTACTCTTAGAGGTCTGTAGACATGTGTATGTGGGTTATTTATAAGTTCATTTCAGTTGTACTCATATGATGTATTGCAAATGTTTTCATGTTATGGTAGCCATGTCGGCTTTCATGCCCTTTCCTGTTATGAAACAGGTGAAAGAGGCTACAGGTTTAAGAAAATTTTTTTGATCCATTGGGGGTTTTGTGTATAGTATCACATCACACACGGTTAAACTTGAGTATAACTGATAGACATGCATAAGGGGGTCCAGGTCGGACCCCAGTCACGGCCTATGGGGTTGGGTCATGACATGCAGCATGTCTTGACAACTGGCAAAATGGGATCAAAATCTTGAATCTCAATATTGCTCTCCTCCCGTACGCTTCATGGAATGAAGCAATCATCAAAAGCACTATCATAACCTCCCCACTCAATTGGAGGGGATCCAACTGGTCCGAACCTTATGAATGTCCTCCAAAGCTCTCTAGACAAACAATGGAGCTGGAGTGCGACAAATCGAACACCCCAGGCATCATCTATGATCAGTGTCTCCAATATATAATGAAAAAATGTCAAGAACTCATATGCATCCTTGCTCTTACCATCCTGTAACTAGGATGGTTTCATCTTCTAAAACCTCTCATAGCACTGCTGATCTGCTATAGTCATAAACATGTCTAGATAATTTTGTGCCCGAACACTGGTATTTGAACCAATGGTGCCTAGCTAACTTGATCCTAAACCGCTAGGACCTGATAATGCTCTGGAGTCTTTGCTCCAACACTAGTTTGTGAACCCTGTGGTGTGCCTACCACACCTAGTGTAAAACTCTCAAACATAGCTAGGATATTCAACAAGGTCTCCTGAAGAAATGGTGCCGCGGGCTTTGGAGGAACCTTGTCCTCAGTAATCTCAACATGTGGCTCTAGGGAGGACTCTCTAGCACTACCTCGGGAAGGTACCACTCCTCGGGTATGACCTCTACCAACAACTTCTCCACGGCCTCAGCATCTCACACTGCCCATACCTCTACCCGAAGCTGGGGTCGAAACAACTGCCATAAGGACTGCCTCCCCTCTACCAATGGACGCAGATATGGTCCTCGACATTTGCCAAAATAACATGCAACACTCAGCACTAGTAATAAAGACCCAGCACGATAGGAAAGAATGAATAAAGGAAGTTTTCTAATAGTCTTCATAGGCTTTCGAAGATAAATATAGAATTCTCTATATGGATCCTTGAGACTCTAGTTAGACTTGAATTTTACACATAAAATCTATGAATCTAGAATCTGATACCAATTTGTCACGACCCAAATTCGGGTATGATGGCAGCTACCCTTTACCACCAGACAAGCCAGCCTAAATCTCAAAAAATTCAGAAATAAAGTGAAAAAAAGTTTAAGAGGATAAATAATAATTAAAAGCAGAAGTCTTTCAACTCAAATACCCCAAAGATTCGTTGTCACATGTACAAGCTGCTAAAGAAAAACAAGACTGAATGAAATATAAGTCTGAATATGTCTACAACTCTTAAATAGAGTAAACCATAAAAATAAAATAAATCTAAGAGTTCGTTGGATGGTAATAGCTACATTTCGCAATTCCCTAAAAGCCTTAGATAATCTGAATGAATGGGTGATGAATGTCTAGGCTCAGAACCTACTCAAGTACAGAAGCAACGGTGAGTACCAAACAACATGGTACCCAGCAAGCTAACTAGAAATACCAAGTAAATATAATAGGATATATAAACTCCTTTCCAACCCAACCAAACCTCCATAACTACAACCAGCACAGAAATCAGCCCAACCTAATATTTGTTACTAAGCAGTTCAATAAGTTCAGATCACATATCAATATC
The DNA here is from genome assembly GCF_947179165.1 of Solanum dulcamara. NCBI lineage: Eukaryota > Viridiplantae > Streptophyta > Magnoliopsida > Solanales > Solanaceae > Solanum > Solanum dulcamara. The sequence goes on along the minus strand of NC_077237.1, from coordinate 52,865,184 downwards.
ACAAGATATAATATATAAGTAATCACAGGTTACATATAAGCATCAAGTCTGTCACACAAGAATATACAAAATATATATATGCATATTCATTGATCATCCATGTGTGCAATCGCTGGCAAATACCTCGGCATGATAAATTTTGATCGAAAATGACCTCTATCTCACAATCTTTGACCAAAAATAACCTCAGACCCATAGTCTTCTACTGGAAATAACCTCGATAACATAATCCTACCATAAATGACCTATGCAATATAATACCGCCAAAAATGACCTCGGGATATAATCCCTTGCTGGAAAAGACCGATCTCAATGAAAATGACCTTGGCTTCACAATCATGTACCTCTCATCATATTATTTCCAAACCAATGCAATCAGTATGCTGACAAAAGTAATGAGGTATAATCAATTCAAATAATCCACAATCATAATTAGACTATCAAATATTTTATCAAATACACATAGATATCTAGAGCACGGTATATATAATTCAAAACTCTACAATAACATACATTATCTTTTATTAGACCTATCCATTATTTTAGATTAATTCATATCACAACTCAACCCATAACCTCATCCCCATTACTCCCACAACACATATACAAAGGGAAATTCAGAATGTTAATAGATTCACAGAGTTTTAAAAGTCCACTTACCTTAACCAAGACGCAGTCAATCAATCTATTTTAGCCTTCCCCCTCCGAATATACTCCGAATTGCCACAATATTGTTAATGAGTGTTTTGCAATCAAAACCCAAGTCCAATGACACTAAGAACACGGATTTTGGGATAAAAGAGTCAAAAGGCTCAAAGTTTGTTTTCGAAAATGGGATTTAAATTCGGTAATTTTTACATGAAAACGTTCCTCATACCTTTAGGAAGTCATTGATGAAAATCGTTTCGAAACACAAGATCAAACCGAATCAGAATTATCATTTAAAGAATCTTTCCAAAGTTCTTTAAAAAGGGTCATTTCCACCAATTGAAATCCTCAAATTCATGTTACAGTTCAAAATTAGGCAATGGGTTACAAAGATTAGGGGTAAAAATGACTTACCCAATAGATTCCACACAAAAATCCTCTCTGAAATCACCTACCCAAGCCTTCCATGTTCGAAAATGGTCAAAATAGCATAAACCCCAACTAAAATCCCTCAAGTATCGCTTTAGCAAAAGTGGGTGTCGCTTTTGCAGCGTCGCTTTTGCTACCAAGGGTTCGCTTAAGCTATCCCCACCTAAGTGACCCCTATCACTTTCACGAAGGATGCCTCTTTGAAGTGGAGGTCATTTTTGTGACCCTTTCCTTGCTTAAGCGATCGTGCACCAGACACATCTATCAGAAAAATACACTAAGTCTTTAAAGTCTCTGAATAACCCTCGGAATTTGATTAAAATCTTGTGTACACAACTCATATATGTAACCCAACTGAATTCGACATTCCAGTCTCAATGCAACCATCAAAATTTGATTTTTAAGGTTTCCTTGACCCTAATTCCAAAAAGTCGCAACTAGACCAATCCAAACCTCAAAAAGACTAAAATGCCCTCGTAGCTTTCAAAAAATATACAGGAACTCTACCTAGGCCTAAAATCACACTCCAAATCTAATGGAGTCATCGAAATTTAATTTTGAGTATTCGATCCCTGAATGTTGATCAAAGGCAACTATATGACCGAAAACTAAAATATTTCCAACTCAACACCTCAAATATATGATATAACTTTGAATATGATTTCGTCAACTCTCCTAGACCAATTTCTACATTCTGGAACTGATGTAATTCCATTTTGAGACATAACAATTTTAATGACCTCAAATACCACTTTTGAGTCATTCAAACCTCTAAAACTTAAAGTTTATCAAAAATCACAATTTTTCAAGAAAAGTCGCGAAACTGACACTGGATATGAAACAAATATGTTTGGGGAAAACTATCAAAAGGGGTAAAATTATATTTTTATGAAACTTATTAAAAATGACATTCAGGGTCATTACAAATATTGTGCTCTGATATTATATTTTTCACAACCCAAGATAAGCCCTAGGTGTGACACAGAGATTAAAATCCCAAAGGACCCCAACCAACCCTCTTACCATTTCAATCATGAGCACACATAGGGTAAATGAGAAAATAAGCTAAAGCATAGACATGGAAGTATAGTCTCAATAAAGAGCACAAGTCTCAAAATTTTGAATGAAATACAACATAGACTCTAAACGTCAAACATGCTTGTACTAACTAGATAGGGGCGTAAGACAAGCTCCTAGCTTACCCATGATAACTTAACAGAAATGAAATAGTCATAAAGGAAATAAAATATCTCCTTGAACCATGAAGACTGACCACAATGAGGGTAAACAATCTCTTCTCTACTCATGAATATGAGGCGCGCGGTGATCGTTCGTCCCTACATTATGATACAATGTAGGAAAAAATATGCGTTAGTAAATGAAATGCACTATTTAAGTGAGAAGTATGCATCAATGATGAATATAGGACATAATCAATATGAATCATGAGATACATAACCAATATCTTAAAACATGAGTAAAACCATGAAAATCTTAAAACATCATAATCATTGATCAATGCATAAAAATGTCATCTTGAGAACTTTTTCTAACTCTATGCTATATATGGATCCACTAGCTATGCCATATTGGCATCATAAACCAATGCGGGAAACTTAGTTAGGGACTAAAGGTTGCTACTAGGGTCCCTTGAGTAGCTAAAATTGCTATCAGATCGAATTCCACCTTCATTTTCGCTGGGTGCTAAGTCTTTATGCCTACAGAACATTCATGAAAACATAGTCATTAACATCACTTACAGAAATTATAATAGATGCCAATCGATATTTATAAAATAACATAAGAATAGCTCATCTATCATCTTCATCATAGTAAAATCATAAGAATAGCTCATTAACTTGATTTATTCATAAGAATCCATGAGTTGGCAAAGACGTCCTTATCACCTCTTTTAACATGATTGTGTAAGAATATTCCTTATTGCACCATAACGTTTTCTTAAATCATTATTTAAACATCATTCGTAATATTTCATGATTCATCTATAAACTTTGGAAATCATTCATAAATACTTTATTGAAATCACTTGAGTTTCATGCTCATAACTCATTAAAACATACTTGAAACTAGCACATAGCATGGGTCATTGAAATTTGTTTTGAAATAATCCAAGTTAATGTGAATTACGCATCATCTAATCAATAATCATTAGATATATCATGAGTGAGAAGATCCAATGTAACATCAGAAAATTAGGGCTTTTAGAAGAAGAAATTATAAGACAATTTGAGAGAGAACATGGGATTACATGAGTGAAAGAGGACATGAATGAATTCCCATAAACCTTTGATCTTAGCAGCCCTAAATTGAAGAGAATTGAATCTTTAACCTTGAAGAAATCCCTTGAATTTTTTACGTTATAATAAACTCCCAAACTCGCCCACATTCATTAGTGAGAAAATAGGAAAAGACCAAAACAACCCTAACTTAAACTAAAATTTCACCTCGACTAGGGGCCCACCATGTCATGTGGTGGTCGTCTTGGTGAGGGACCCTAATTTTGGTTATGAGGGAGTAACCTCTATGGAGGCCACCACGGCTCATGGTGCTCACCACATCCCATGGTTCCTCACCTTGGCTCATTAGTTTTAGGGGTTGAGTTCACGGGAGGCTTCACAGTTTATGAAATTCTCCACTACCGGTAGAGCCCTCCATAGACCTCTCCCCCCTTAACTCTCTTGGACTATGGAACTTACACAGAGGTTAACCATATTTTTTGGTCCTCAATATGGACCATACTAGGGGTCTTGGTCAGCATCTGGTGCAAAAATGTTCTACACCTCCCTTAAAATACCCATTTTCCTGACTTTCTAACTTTTGGGGTCTTACACTTTGCTACTTGCTTTTCTTTTTGGCAAACTTTGCAAGAGACACATTGACATTCATGGATTTGTATTTATTAGTTATGGGCACAAATTTTCTTCATCTCTTGGGTTACTATTTGTCCTTTCCTTTACGAGGATCATGGACAAACATTATATCTTTTCTAGCAGAAGTCATGCTCAACTCCATATCATGAACGCGAGTAGCTAGCTCTTTGAAGGACATTATCTTTATTCATTTTAGGATATATAGAATATCCTAATACATTCCATGGATACATATTTCTATGGCAGAAGCTTCGCTAAGTCTGTGTTTGCAATTCAGGATCATATTTCTCCATAGATTTATGAAGTCAATATCAGGTTCATCCTTCTTTTGACGGGTATTTTTGAGCTTTACCAAGCTCACTGTATGAATTGTGCTATATCAGTGATTAATAAACCCATACTATAGTTGCTCCCAATTATCGATAGAATTAGGTTTGAATTTTTGTACCAATCAAAGGCATTTCCTTTTAGGGAGAGGTTTGAACTACTTCACAAGATAGTCCCCATAGGTCTAGCATTGTTGTATGTCTCTAGAAAGTGTGCAACATATTTCTTTAGATTTCCTTTGCCCTCAAATTGTTAAAATTTTAGAGGTTGATAACCGATAGGCATTTTAAATCTATCAATCTTTGTAGTGTATTTCTTGGCATACATATGGAAATACTTAGTGGAGACTTCATAATTATCTTTGATCGTACCTTCGATGACCTCTTCCAAACGGTTGAGTGGGATCATTCCTTTAGAAAAATCTGGCATCTCATTGACAGGCAGTGCTTATTTCAAAGGATTTTCAATCTCTTAGACTTCAATACCCTCTCTAGGCACATGAAAGGCTTCTCCATATAAGAGACCATTCACCTTATCAATCAACTTATCAAATTGAGAATGTTAGTAGTATACATTCTTTGTCAATTCGTCAACCAACTTTGCCTGATTAGCAAGTTTTTCATCTATGGATTAAATATCAGTAATCATTGCTTTTATGATGATTGGTAGATGTAGGAGAGTAGTATGCATTGTCATGTAAGTTGATCTTTAAAATCCTTACATTACATGATTCATGTGGATAAGATCTAATGGTTGAATCAAAATTCTCCATTATGGTAGAGTTTTTGGAGCTAGAGTGCTCGAGTAGCGTTAAGTCTTCTTGAACTTTTCGGGAACACTGCTTCCTCTATATGAAGTATTTATGGAGGATCTTGACACTTTTATAGTTGAATACCCAAATATAGGAGTTGATGTAGATGACACTTGAAGTGTTTTTTGTCCCAGCATAATGATCTTGCTCCTCGTAACAACTTCAAAAGTTCCAAAGGTAACACCAAGGATCCCTTCTACTTCAGTAGAGAACTTAGAGTCAGAACCTTAGGGGCAGTTGATTTAGAGTTGATCTTCTTGGAAGTCATTTTGATATTCTTTAATGTTTGAAAAGTTAAGATGAGAGGTAGATATTGTCCCACTAGGAGAGCCAAAATTTGTAGATAATAAAATTCGCTTAGAGAAAATAATAATTAGGACCGAAAAAGTATTGGAACAATTATAGTATTTGATTTCAAATATAAGTGTTACAATCTCTATGAATTATCTAATTTATCTTTTTGAATATAAATTCAAGGGCTTGTAAGCTTGATCTTGAATTTGGTTGAACTTGATAGATTTGATCTTTAAGTTGGTTGATCTTCATAGATTTTATCTTGACTTGGACCTGAATACAAGGGATTTTGGGTTTGATCTTTAATATGGTGTTCTTGATCTTTATTTGTGGATTTGATTAGCCTGATAAAACTTGTTGTTGACTTGTTCTTGAACTTGATCTTGACTTGTACTTGATTTCAAGAGCTTTTGGGATTGTTCTTGAATCAGGTGGTGTTGATCTCTTGAACTTGAATTCTTGAGTGCTTGATATTGAATTTGGTTGAACTTGATAGATTTGATATTTAAGTTGGTTGATCTTGATATATTTGATCTTGACTTGCACCTGAATACAAGGGCTTTTGGATTTGATCTTGAATATGGCGTTCTTGATCTTGATTTGTGGATTTGATTAGCTTGATAAAACTTGATGTTGACTTGTTTTTAAACTTGTTCTTAGCTTGTACTTGATTTTAAGATTTTTTGGGCTTGTTCTTGAATCATTTGGTGTTGATCTCGAGTTGTTCTTGAACGTGAATTCTTGAGTGCTTGAATTCTTGAACTAGTAACTTGTTGAGAAATCTGTGGCGTTTGATCCACGAGCTCTCTCTAGATTCTTAATAGATTTCTAGTATGATTTCTAAATTTTGAGGACCCCTATTTATAATATGTAGAATCGAGGAGTTATGATGAGAACAAATTCCCTTTGGCAATCATATTTAAGTGACATGGTGGAGTAATGATAAAAATAGGCTTTCTTAGGCCCATTAGATTTAAGTGACATGGCATGATCCTATTAGCTTATTTGTTCCACTTGGCATGCACGTCATTTGACATGTGACAATAAAATGGTCCTTTAGGATGAGATGATATTGGACTTAGCAAAGTGAGCTCATCTATTATAGACCAAATCAATGAATTTGGACTTTAATTAATCCAAATTATTGGACTTTAATAATTAAACCAATTATAGTAATCCATAATATTTATTTGAACTAATATATCTTGAATTTAGTGTAATTCGAATCAATTTATAATTTTAAAATTAATAAATTTTAAATGATTACACTATATACAAGGTATTTCATTCCCTTCTATTTTATCTTAGTTTTTATTTGGAAAAATTACACAAGATGACAAACATTGCCTGTTTATTATTCCATAGGGGTATAGTTTTATTTTATTACCATTTGTGTGCATATTTTACTGAGATTTACTATAATTCTTTTGTATATTTCTCTATAAAATTACTGTATTGCAATTCGCTATACAATAGTATTTGTATAATTTGTTATACTATTCGCAGTTTTTGTATAGCATTTGTATAGTTCTATACAATTTGTTATTTTTGTATATCATTTGTATATTTCACAATATAATTTGTGTACAATATTTGTATAATTCTGTCACGACCCAATTTCTCAAATAATGATGGAGCCTACTATAACCCACCAGTAGGTAAGACAACTCATAACCCGGAACAACAAGTAATGACTTTGAGGGGTGAAACTAATCATGAATAGGGAACGTTTAACAAAAGAAAATTAAATGAGCAGAAAAAAAGCCAAAACCTGATATACATAACTAAAGATCCCTCCCAGAACCTGGAGGTCACAAGTACAGAGCCACTACAACATACAAGATGAGTACAAGTCCCAAAAGTGGACCAAAAATATATATATCAACTGGCTAGTCTAAAAAATGCAAAAGACGGGTCATCCAAGCTAAATGAGACAGAAATTATCTCAAAATGGCAAGTGCTCACCCTGGTCTCCAGAGTTGACTGCAAAAGGCTCGATCTATCTGCGATGGTAGCTGGTCTCGATCCTGCATCACGAAAGTAGATGGAGAGTGTAGTATGAGTACCAAGATAATAGGTACCTAGTAGGTATCATAGGCTGATTGAGCAAGAAAGGTAAAGACAATATAAAAAAGAGGAATAAGCCTAAAAAGGAGTCATAATAAGCATGTAAGGTGGAAAAAGTATTATCTAAGAGAACTACGGCTAACTACACCCAACTAGGCCCCCATAAGCCCAACTGGGATACTCATGCACAAGTTAAAGTAAAAACCTCAATGATTCCCCATAAGATCGCCGAATACACAAAATAGCTACAACTATTACATCTAGGAACCACGAATCTATGATGCGAAGAACTGAAGAACCATGTCATTTCTGGACCAAATATGAATCTCCAAGAATCAATGAACTAGGAGTGCTTTAGGGGTTGAGGATGGGACTGGACCTAGATACTCACCAGAGTAAACAAGGTGGTCGAGGCTGGGTATGGGTACCCGAATGCTTGCCATTATATATCGGTACAGTTGAAGCCGGGGCTGGGTACCCAAGTGCTCACCATACTAGCAAGTCAGCAGAGGTTGGAGCTGGGTATCGGGATGCTCCTCGATTGAAATTCAGAATTAAGGCCGAGGTTGGGTACCTAGATGCTCACATATAGTTATACCTAGGTACTGAATATACTCGTTTCAAACTGGACAATAATAGTTTTCAAAAATCTCCTTCCCAATGAGTCAACTGATATGCCGCCAAGGATTGAACCGGAGCCGAAACCGAATGCTCACCAAGTCTAGTATCGTCAATGCATCTTAAAAGTCACTATGCCAGAGTTTTTTGCTTCTGAACAGCCTCAGAATGCTGCCACATTGTCAAAAATAGAATTACAACATCGTTACCATTGTTTAGACACTAATTTTAAATTTTTTGGAGATGGACCAATTTTGGGCTCTAGAACGGGAAATGTTTGACCCACATCCAGAATTCTGGAATTGACCCCAAAAATATGTTCTAAACAACACCCCAAGCTCAAGGATAGAATTACAACACAATTCAAGGTGGAAAACCACTTGAAATGATCATGCAACAAAATGCTCATAATTCGGACTAAAAAGGTGAAAATCACAGCATCTTTGATCAACAATTTCTCAAAAATGAAACACTCCCAATCAAAACAAATTAGACCAGGATGTTCCTTTCAAAAAAATCCACAACTTTGCCTGAAAATTTACTAAAAATGGAGCTCATATGATCAAGATACAATCTCCCAAATTTCAATAATATTAAATTCTGGAAATAACTAAAACAATAGCTAGTTTCATAAATATACCTTAGAAGATGCCTCCCGTCAAGATTTAAGCTCGCCAAGAAATTCTCTTGAGATTAGAGCTTTAAATAATCAAATTTGGGCTTGTATTGAAGGAGATATCGAGGTATGAAATGGAGAGATATAGTTGATTTTTTTCCTTGCTCCTTTATTAAAAGACTAGGAAGTTGGCCTTCGTGAACACGACCTTAGTGGCCCACGAACACGGAGGTCAGCAAGTTTGGCCTTCGCAAACACGGCTAGAGGCTTGGAAACGTAGAGGCAAAACACTCACACCTCCCCAAACACAGAGGCAAGACACACATACCTCCGTGAACAGCACCATAGCTCCACGAACCCGAAGAACAAGAATCTCATTCTTCGCGAACGCGGCTAGGTGCCCGCAATTGCGGAGAACAAAGTCTTTTACACCAAATATCAGCTAAAAAGCAGATGTTTCTTAAGTTCAAATATTCCAATAAGGTGCTCAAATTCGACATTCCAGAGTGAATGGCGTAGTAAATATTTCCATACGAGTTGGTTAAAACTAAAACTGGGTCCCATATCCAATGGCCATTTTGAGCCAAATTGCACAACAAGCCTTGGAATTAGATCGGAAGCCTCAGAAAGTGAATGAATGGTCACTCAAGACCAAATTTTGAATTTCGAAGCTAACCATGGTGTCAGAATTTTCATCCAAATGCATTTTTAATAATATTGACCAAAGTCAACCATGGGCCATATTTCAAAGGCAAAAGTGCCAGATGGCCTCAAACGCATACTTATTGCTTCGATACTTATGAAAACCGTGTTTCTAGCCTAATTTGGTCATTTTGGAGCTGATGGAACCATCATAATTTCATTCTAAGGTTGTGTTTCTAAAGTTATGACCAAAGTCAACAAAGCTCCAAAAATAGGAAATTGGGTCTAAAACCCAATAGAACAACCAGAAGACCATACT